>NC_142514.1:167792500-168405000 GCF_057876585.1 Rhinolophus sinicus
CTGTAGAATACAGAATTAAGTGAACAAATGCACAATGAGGGGAACTACAGAATTCTATCCTTTTGGTAGGTACTGGTCAAAGTAAAAGGAAATTAGAAAAATTTTGTAGTGGAATCATCAGTGTCAACTGAGAGACATTTAGACTCAATTAACTTGTTTTTTTTCAATTGACTAGTTTTTTTTACTTATTTTTTTTTCAAATATAGAACATGCATGTAAAAACAAACTCAGATAATAAAAACTAACGTCTATGTGTTCACATTGGTATGGAGTTTTAACTGATGGGGACATTTCTTAACCACATGTCAATGCTACCTCTTTTGGGTGTAATTTACTTGCAAGTGCTTTGTCCATTTAAACATTATAAACACTGCTTTCCTCCTCTTGCTAGCTGGTAGCTCTATATTGTGAGATACTGTAGAAGAAGGTGTTATGTATCTTTGCATTCTTGGCAAGCTGAGCACAGTCTCTTGCGTATAACAGGTGTTTAATGTTTGTTAGTTAAACAGAACAGACACACACATTGGACCTAAAGTACGTGGAGCTTCATTTCTTATTCCTAGGTGAGTTTTCACACTCAAAAGAGATGTTAAGACCTGACAACACTCAATGCAAATCAGTGAATTAAAGATGGTATAATTCCAGGCATGAGTAATGGAGATATTTTGGGCTGAGTAGAATCCTTTTCATGCCAGTACAAAGTACAAAGCAACTTTCTTTGTACTTACAGGAAAGCCTGCCTCTGACTTCTGTTAAAGACTGTTGTGTATGTTTTTTCTTCCCATAGATAAGGCAAAGTTGGTGGAGGTAGAGAATGGGCGTTGAATTTAAACACAATTGAGTTTGAATCTCCACCCAGTCATTGACTAGCTTGTCACTACTGGACAGCTTTCTTGAGCATCCAGACTCACAGTATCACAAGAACAAAACACATGATTATGGTGGAAATTGGAGATAATGTGACATATGTGGTGTATTGTAGGCGCTCAATGACTATCACTATTTTAATCATTGTTTTTATTTTAGAGAGCCCGGGAAAGATTTCCTAATGTTTGTGGGTTCCTATGGAAGTCTAGTAAAACCAACATATTTCAGTCTTTGGACCTCCCTAACATGACTGCTTGGGCTGCCATAACAAAACACTGTAAACCAGGTGGCTTAAACAATGGAGTATTTATTTTCTTACAGTTCGGAGGGTGGAAGTCTGAGATCAGGGTGGAGAGAGTTCTCTTCCTGTCTCGCAGATGGGCAGCTACTCTCTATGTGCTTACATGGGAGGGAGGGAGGGAGGGAGGGAGGGAGGGAGAGAGAGAGAGAGAGAGAGAGAGAGAGAGAGAGAGAGAGAGAGAGAGCGCTTTGTTGTCTCATCAGGGGACTATCATTATCATGAAGGCCCCACCCTCATGACCTCATCTAAACCGAATTAGCTCCTCAAACCAATATTTCCAAATACCACTCCCCTGGGGCTTAGGACTTCAATATATGAATTTGGGTGGGGATACACAGTTCAGTACATAGTACCCCCAAAGATGTCCTATCACAGAATTGTGGACATAAATATTTTTCTTTCTGGTAATTGGTTAATTTGAATTGGGTGCAGTGGGTTAAAGGAAATGGGTTTTATAGCTCAGTGGGCTATAATCTGGCTTGATTGCCACCTCTAAGTACATCTATAGGTTTGTCATTTGAATTTTAAATTTCCTTCCATTAAAGTGAGAAGAAGGCAAGAGTGGCTGATGGCAGGGTGTACAAGTTTAGTGAAGTTTTTGAGCTCATCAAAGTTCATTATTATTTTCTCACACAATATTCAACCAGGGGTGGGGAGAGTGGAGGGTTGGAAATTAAATGGTGGTATTTAGATGGAGAATGACTACATATGCTATGTTAAAATATGGGGACACATGATTAGATAGAGATTAAGTGAAGGCAGAACAGGAAATCCACATGTCCTATGCCTAGCATTTCTGGGCATTGTGAAGGTTATTTTATTATGGGCCCTCTGCTTAAAGAACTCAGAAATGATCATTAGGTGACTTAGCATTGAAGTCTAGCCTGCACCCCTTATCAGCTGCCTGATCTTGGGCAAGTCAGAACCTCACCACGCCCCAGTATTTTCATTTCTAATAATGGAGTTTAAGGACCAACGTTCCTTACACATAGTAGGGTCTCAATTAAGGCTTATTGAGTTTGAAAACAAATTTGTTTACCTCTTCCTCACTAAAGGGCAAGCACCAGATAACATTCATGATTATATGAGCAGCCAAAAGGACGAGCTTAACTTCAATTCTGGAAAGGTAAGATTACTTTATAAGAGTTATTTCAATAACCCAGGTCTTCAGTCTTATCTGAAACCCTTGGAGCTAGATGTATTTAGGAATTTAAAAATATTCAGATGTTGTAAATGGAATACAATATAGATGCTATATGTAACAGTCCCAGTGGGGTCTGGAGACACACCCCATAATTAAACATTACTAATTCTTTAGTGAAATGTGTGGATATATATTCCAAGTGAAATATGCAGAGACTATAAATAGTCTCACATCAGTTTAGGTCAGGTTTCCCACAAACGAAATTCACTTTAGGTCAGGTTTTGCTGCCAAATGAGTTATGAAACATAATTTGATGTTTGAAACTTTTGGAAAAAGTTTTGGAATTGCAGATAAGGGACTGAGGATCTGTATTATTAAGATAAGTGTTGACATTCCCTTTATGATGTAATATTGACTTTTCAGAGTTGAAGTCATTGCCATAGAACTTGGTCTTAGGTGTTAGAAAATGAAACTAAAATTTGAATGCTGGCTTCCCAGTGAGAATTGCAAATCCCAGGACATTCAAACACAAGGGAAATCATAGTTTCATGGGTTCGTGGCTATCTAATGATGAGTATTCAGGCAGAAAGCTTTGTTGAATATACAGAGCATACTGTGGCACTGCCTGTGATCTCATCACGTGTAATTCTCTACTATTCGGTGACAGAAGATCTTGCAGTATAGCTTCCGTTGGCTAATGCTCACAGCAGGGAAAAACTGTTAGAAACGAATCACTTAGCTTTCATTTACTTTTTGAGATGTCCCACCCAGACAATCGCAAAGGAGTACATTTGACCTAGAGTCCTGTGCAAATTGGAAAACATTCTGTTCACCTCCTCTTTTCAAGCTCAAAAATTTGAGAAGGTGATGTCTACCATAACGCAGACCAAGTAATGTCTGTCTGTGATGTTCACAGTAGAGACGAGAAGCCTTTGTTTTTTCCTGAGCCCTGTTCTGCATCACAGCATTCCCTGGGATGTTTGTCTGTAGTTATGAAATGTACCTGTTCATCAGCATCGCCAGGTAAAAGAAAAAGTCAGATTTTCAGTATATCATCCTAGGAGAATCAGAAGGTGTGGAGACCTAAAAAGCATTCTGTTTGTTTTTTTGTTGTTAATGTGTAGCTAAGTTTGGTGACTAGACTTCACCTTTCAGATTGTACGGCCCTTTTGGGGCACAACACCAGAAATCCTACATGGCAGGAGAAAGCCAAGGTACAGAGTGTTTCACTATAGATTTCCTCAGAAGCAATGCAGTTTAAAATTTTAAATGTAATTTTGACAATTGCACATAAAATATTTTTTGGACCCAAATGCTCCCGTTTATCCATGTTATAACACATCCTTCCCAACCATGTATTTGGGAGCCCAGTGGGAGCAGAAAGCCCATGGAGAAGTCACTGTTGAACTTCAATCCTGTGTTTTGCTCTTGTCTCACAGTGTTTATCTATGAGGTTCTTCCAGGAAACATGCTAGGGTGGCTTCCACACAGCTACACGCCACACTCCTGGGTTGGTGTACAGCAGGGGCCATAAATGCAGAAGGTTACTGAATAGGCAACTTAAATGTGTGAATTGTTGGGCCAGATGGGGAATCTGCCACATGCATCCAAAGTTGGGCAAAACGCACTTACTCTGCAGCCACTATTCTGGATTTTTTTAAAAGAGAAAATCTGGGTTTTTACGTGAAATATTTCAAATTTTAGACGGAGACAAATAATTCAACAACTCTGTGACTTGGATACTATTATCATCTCCATTTCGCAGGTCAGGAATCATTTTCAGGGAGTATGTTAATCAGAATTTGGTGGCAATTATTCGGTCTTCACTCTCCAGGGAGAGACAGTGTACGGATCCCTGAACCACTGATGCCGGCCTTGGGCATTTGATTTGTTGTGGTCCAAAAATGTGAGCAGAAGGGACAGCATGGCAGATAAGAGCCACAGCCAAAGGAAGGCCTGGCGTGTGTGCACCTCTGCCATCCCCATAAGAAGAGCATGCTCCTGCTAGCCTGCTGGCCCACAGGGGATGAGGGACACATGGGGACAATGTGTTTCCCACCTGCAGCTTGAGGCCTGGCCTGCTCCAGCCTCGGTCTAGATTGGCCAGTTCCTAGGGTAACCCTCAGATGCATGAGCAAGAACAAATCGCAGTTGTTTACACGTGATTATTTTGACCGCAGGTACTTGGTATAGTTTACAACGTGCCTAAGGTTACAAATCAGTTATTGGTTTCGTCAGGATGTGACCCTGCGTCTGCTAAATCTAACGCCATCATTACTCGTACTCTTTATTTACTGTGAGTATATGAGCCCCCGGACAATATAGTGTCTGATAATGTTTGTTCAGATTCGTGTTCCTAAGATACTAAAGTGATTTGCCTTGAAACCACTTCTTAAAAAGTAGAAATTGCCATTGGGAAAATTTTGTTATTTATTTTTATTTCACTTCAGATTCTTTGAAACTAGTGATGGCCTTACAGTTATTTAGACAATGCTGAGCAGTAGAAAAATACTGTATACTTGCTAGGATGTGTTTTGGCCTTCCTTCTTAAAATTATACATATGTACACACACATTCATACATGCACACGCGTACATATGTGTGCCACTTCTTCCCTTCCTTCCAATGGGAGTGAGCATAGTGCTCTTCCAACTGGACACGCCCCTTTGTAACCCTTCACCTGGCCCGGGACATTTGCGCTCACCTTATCTTACCCCAGTGTTTAGTTTCCTAGGATTGCCAGAACAACGTACCACACATGAGTGACTTAAAACAACAGAAATTATTGGTTCCCAGTTCTGGAGGCTAGAAGTCGACATTAAGGAGCTGGCAGGGCCAGGCTCCCTCTGTCAACTATCGGGTAATCCTTCTTTGCTTCGTCCTAGTTTCTGATGGTTTCCTGGTAGTCTTTGGCATTCCTTTGCTTGCAGCTACATAACTCCAGTCTCTGCTTTCATTGTCACATGCCTGCTCTGTGTGTGTCTCTGTGTCTTCATGTAACCTTCTTCTTATAAGGATATCGGCCACATTGGATGAAAGGTCCGCCTGACTCCAGTACGCCCTCGTCGTAACTGATTACATTGCATTTAGCCACTTGCCAAATAAGGTCTCATTCTGAAGTCATAAGAATGGCGAGGACTTCAACATATTTTTTGGGGTGGGATGAGAATCCCTCACGGGCTTGAGAAGTCTCTTCATATAATTCTCAAATGGCTGTGCCTGTGTCTCCCAGGGTCCCCCAGACCCCCAGCTCCTCTGGGGCATCATCCCCTGGGCTTTCTGTAGTTCCAGGAGAGAAACTGTCTTCAGTAGCAGGTCCTTTCTCAGGGAGCTCTCCATTCGTTTTTCTCCCAGCAACATTTTTTTTTTTTTCTGCTCACTGAGTGCATATCTTCACCCCAGGGTGTCAGGCTTTTTCATTACTTGGAAAATCCCTCAAACTCCAAATCAAAAAGAACTACAAGTTAACCATATTCCTATATATTATCCCTATATACACACATACCAAAAAAAAAAAAAAAAAAAAAAGCATTAAGGAATAAAGCTAACATGTCACCTGGCTGCCCGTTTCCCACACCAATTGACCTGAATGCTGGTTGACTCAGGAAGGTAGTCAGACTGGACCCTGGCCATCAGGAATATGGCTTCCTCTCCTCTGGTTCCTCCCTCTCAGCTTGGTCCTGCTGCCTGTATTTAGCTGATTCAAGCTTCTCTTCTCATTGGCCTTCCTGTGAGTTCGAAAGAAGGGTCCTGGGGAGTTGTGTCTATTTTGAAAGGGAGGGGTGCCGTCGGTTTCCTTGTCCACATCACAGGTTGTCCTGGATACAGCCAGGGCTGCTAAGAAATAGGACTTGGAGGGGTCAGGTGTGGACAACAGTGGTCTACAAATTTTGATAATAATTTTAACCATTTTGAAACATTTCTAGGTGTTATCTCATAGTCTGTACCTTCTTTCTGTTTTTTTCCACTAGCTTCTGCTGGGCCTGTACTTCCTCGTGTTTTGATTCTGATTTTCTCTTCTTGCTATAAAATCAGCTTCTACTCTCTGGTCCCAGACGGTCTCTTTTGCTTGATATGGTGGTTCATCCTTGGCCTTTTCTGTCAGTCTCTCTGGGCTCCAAAACTTCTGTATCTCCCTCTGACCCCGTAGTTCAAAGTGACAGGAAAACATGTTGGAATTTAGAGGAAAGTAGTAGTTTCCAGCTTGTTCTATATATAAGGGACTCTTTATTTTCAGAAAAATTTCCCACCTTCACAGAAGGGCCGTTATGGACAGATTTGTTTTCAAATCTGTGGTATATTCAGGAAGCTTCTGCGTTAATGTCTTGACTCCTCAGAGGCCTTCGACTTAAGGATTGGGAGTCACAGGTCCAAAGACTAAGTGTCTGTTTCTCCAGTCTGCCATTTACTGTTTGCTTTCCTCTGAATCACTGTGCCACCTGAAAAGTGGGAATAAAAAAAGGGTTCATTTATTCATTCACTTATGCATTCAACCTTTGATCAAATTTGTAATGCTCATTATACTGCATGGTTTTGAAGTAATTGTTGGGGATGTAAATAGGATTTGCTGCAGTCCTTCCCCTGAGGGGCTCAGCTTCTGGTCAGTAAACAGGTGTGTAAAAAAACTTGAAAGTTGTTCAAAATGTACATCAGGAATTATAGTCAGAGTCATGTTTTATGACAGATCAAAAGAGGATGTAACACAGTGGGTCCAAACTTCCTCAGCTTAAATTCTGGCTCCACCTTCAGTTCTCCTACCTCAGACTGCTTTCCTAACCTCTTCATGCCTCAGTTTCCTTATATGTACCACATGGACATGGGTGGAGTCAGGTGTTATGGGGTCTGAAACCTAAGCAGCTTTGGAAATCAGCTTTAAGAAATATAATACCAAATTAGGGATATAAAATTAGATGCAAACGTGAAAACTTATTAGAATGATGAAAGAAATTATAACTTATTTAATATTTTTTAAAAAACTGACAAATGCCATCAGCATCATGGAATCCCAAAATATACAGTGTTATTATTACTAATAATATACGTCTGCCTAATACATCTTTGTAATAAGATTTTTTGCATATATTTTGGCTGCATATTTTTGATCACTTCTTTGTGTAACAATTTTATAATATTTTTTATGTAACAAGAGTAGAAAAATATCACATCTTTCTTAGAACATGTTTGTCAACTGAAAAAACTGAAAAACATCGATGGTTTAGAAAGCCTTTTTTTTTAAGTTTCACAATTCATTCTTACTAATACCAAATGTCTGCACTTTCTTTCTTGGGTGGTTTTTCTTGCCCTGTGACAACTTCTGGGGTAATTCCAACACTTTGATTCTCTTAGGAATGGCCTGGAAGGCCATTGGACCAAAAGCTGGTCTACCACTTGGCCATGGACCCTGGGTCTTAGTGGCTCCCAGCATTTATTTTCAAAGGATAAAGGCTATGCCTCTATGACCTCAAAAAAAGACGTTTTTTAGCACCCATTTTTTGAAAAGGAGGCTAACTCTAATTTTTTAATTTTGGCAAGGGTGTTACGTTAGTAACCAATTCAGAGGTTTTTGTTTTTGGTTTTTATATCAAGAGGCAGAAACCCACTCAGATGAGCTAAATTTGAAAGGAGACTTAGTGAAAGGCAACAATAAATAGTCTCATAGAAATAAAATTGGGGAGTGCAGAAATGGAATTTGAGAATGAAGAACAGCTGGGATCTATGGAGACTAACGTAGAAAGTTAGTCTTCCTCCTCCTCTCACAGGCCTGTTTGTCTCATAGCTGCTTTCTTCTTATGCACCTGTTCATTTCATAGTTCTCTTGGCAGGCTGGCTTTCTCTGCTTTTTGGCTCCATTAAATGTTGTAGAGGTGGCCTTGAATTTCCACGTCTCAGACTTAGCCTTGTTGCTCGATGACTTCCCAGAGCCATGTGTCCACCACATCTATTTTCCTAGGAGAGATCGGATCTGCTTGGCTTAGCATAGCTTCTGCATTGGTTCTTCCTGTGTCAGAGGTTCTGTTCTGACTACTCAGCTGTGACCAGAGGGAGCAAGTTCTTGTGGTTGGAAACAGCCATTGGGGCTGTTCCTTCGGCAGGGGTTGAGCATGAGCTGAAATATCCCAAAACAGAATATGGGCAGAGAATTGATTACGCATTAGACACCGATTCAGAGAAAAATGGGTTAAATTCAATAAAACAAAGAGGTGTGAGCATGTATGATGTGTGTTTGTCTGCATTTCTCTCACTGGGGTATACTGCAGTGTGCAGGAGGGAACGCTAAACCACAATATGTCATGCTCTCTCTTTCTGGATCATCAGCTTTAAATATGGTTAATTGAAAAGACGTTTTGAAAGATTAGCACAGAGAGCATACAATTGAGCTGTTTATGATCATAACCTCTCAGGTATACATATTTACCTCTTTATGGAGACTTCAGTGAAAATATTTAAAAAGCATTGAGTACATGTTTATATCTTGCCTTTTTCTAAAAGAGACTTGAGATGTAAACAAACTTTGTATCCAATAATCACATCAGTAAATTTATGAAATAGATTCAGTTTATCTTGGAAATATTCTCCTTACTTATTCAGCATTCATTCATTCAATAAATATGTATCGAGTAAATACTATCTGCCAGTAATGACAAGACCATATGGCCATACCATTATGGAGATTACAGAGAGGTGAGGGATATTAAAAATAAACATGTTAACAAAGAAATAAATTATGCTTGACTAAATGAGATAGATTCTATGGAGATATCAGAGTGCTGGGATGGGGAATAACAGTGAAGGTAGCAGCAACATCAGAGAGGATGGCCTGAAAAGGTCCTGAGGAGGTCACCTGTGAGTTCGACCTGCACAGTGGGGAGGAGCTCTCCTGGCAAATGGAACAACAGCATGTGCTTGGGCCTGACGCAGGGAAGAGCTGAAAGGCAAGTTCAATAATGGTTGATGAATGAGAGATAGTGGTGGGGTATGAGGACAAAGAGATCGATGGGACTTGCAAACAATGAGTTTGAGTTTTCTTCCAAGCACAATGGGAAATTATTGAAAGGTTTTCAATGAGAGAATGATTTCATTTTATTTATATGTTTTAAAGATCCCTCTGGTGAAGTGTAAGAAAAGATCAGAAATGAGCAAGAAGGGAAGCTGGAGGTTCAGTTGGGATACATTCTTGCAGAGTACTGATGGTGTGAAAAAAAAAGGTGGGCATCTTACAGAATGGGAAGGTGAGCTCATTTGAGAAATAGAATCCACTTTCTAGGTGATGACAGCAATCAGTCCAGATGTATGCTTATCTCTGATAAAAGTTAGTTTGCTCAGATACAGGCAGGGAGACTGTTGGTTCACCATGCCAGACTAAAATTTTCTCTGGATATACAATTGAAGGGAAGGGGCAAAAAAGGGCTGAGGGTCCTTGCAACAGTGTGATTATCATGCTATAGCATGTATTCTAAGTTGGATAAGGGTGGAAAGTAAAAGTAGGAAGAAACTGATTGGTTATGAGATTGTGCCAGATTAGTGAGACTGAGGAATTGTGCAGTGTGGGTATCTGAGCAAGAGGGCTGAAAAGGATAGTATGTCAGGGCCCATAAAAGGTGTGTCTGAAGTCAAGATGTGAGAAATGGTAGAGTTTCTGGCCGTGAAAGGCCAGGTATGACTGTGGGGTGGAATAGCTGCAATGATGGAGGAAAGGCTCATTGTAGACAAGGAAGTGAAGGAATTGAGACGCCAGTGTTAATGTCATTGTTTGTGGAGAGTATGAGTGTAAGCAGGGAGACAGCTTCAGTGACAGAGGGATGTGATCATATAACTGCAGCAAGACTGAGGTAGAAGGGTGTCAGATAACTGGATGGGATGCCTAAAAGGAGGGGAGAACTTGCAGGATGGAGAGGAAGCCAGGAGTAATGATCTGGAAGCTGCAGTGGGGACTAGGAGGACACACCCCCTTTCTTCTAACCCTGAGGGAAAAGAAGATGAGAGAAAAACTAAGAAGGATGCTAGAGAAGCCATGTTTATGGGGACAGCTAAGTCAAACAGAGAAGAACTAGTGGATATAAGGAAATTTGTTGATCACAGATGGGCTGTTCCAAAGGGTACAGTGGGTGTGGGAGGGAGGAGAGGCTGGGAGGCTGAGCCTACAGAGCAGAAATGGGGAGAAGAGTCAGATGGTGATGGATGATCACCAAGGTTCTGGGAGTGATGGAGGTGAACGGAGCGCAAGCCCTGATGGCTTCATCCTGGTTCTGTCCTAGGCGAGGTTTGACACTGGACTTGGTTCTGAGATCTAGGATTCCTTTCCTGGTGGTGTTGAGTTCCAGCGTGCTGCTTCTGAAGCTATGGCTGCAGGCAGGGGGTTTCCACTCAGGCTACTCAGGACACATACAAGTGAGCACAGCAAAGACCAGTGAGGTTGTTCTAGAAGCCTCCTAGGTATTCCTTTATCATTACTAATCATCAGAACAATGTTACTAAGTAGATTTATTATTTCCATTGCACAGAAGCTGACGCTGCAGTTCAGACAAGTTAAAAGACTTGGCCAAGATGAGACAGTAAGGATGGAGAGAGGATTTTAAACCCAGGTGTTTCCAAACCCCCAGTCTGAGTTCGGAGTTCTTTCCATTATCACAGGATCACAGGCACTATAATAGGAACCAGGGGATTAAAGAACCAGAGATGCAGGAGCTTCCCTTGAGTCTGGCTGGGAAAAAGTCCCTCTTTACTTGGCTGTCATTCCCATGAGGTTTTGAGCTTCTTGACAGCAGACATTGTCACCTTTGCATACCTAGCTATTAACACAATGCTTGAGACGTAGTAGTGCTCAAAAATATTTAATGAATGGACAAATTAATGAAGTACCTTATGTTTTTCCTTTTCTCCTCTGTCCCTTCCTTTCTTTTCTTCTTTAATACCAGGTCAGTTAGCTCAGGGGCTTCATTATGGGCCCACAACCATAATTTCCTAGACTGTGTCTTAAAGTTTCTGATCAAATTGTTTAATATAGTTGAGACATCTCTTAACAACACCAGAAAAGCTGTGTTTTCACTCTTTGCACTGTGGTGTGGACTACTCAGAATTATTAGAGCATTCATCACTGAGCCCAAAGGGTACAGTGTGTATGTGTGTGTGTGTATGTGTGTGTGTGTGTGTGTGTGTGTACCAGTGCATTTGTGTAAATTTTGAACGTACGAGCTGTTTACCACTTTACTCCGAGACTCCAGAATGGATGAATTCTGCATTTGCAGATGGCTTTCTTCAGGGTTATTAATATAAATATCAGCCAGTTCTGTGTGTTTTTTTTTCTTATACTCTAACGCCCCTCCCGTATGCATTTTCTTTGGGGCAGGATTGAGGACTCTTCCTTCACTTGTGTAAACATCCTCTTATATCCTTACGGTTGCAGCAACAATCAAAACAGTACTTAAAGAAAATTAACTGAAAGGGTGGGGAAATGGGGAAAGAGAAAACTAATTCTTTCTGAAATGTTTTGTAATCCTCCATTTTCTGCTCAGCGGAATTATATTCATAGCTAGATTATATTCATTATTAAGAGCTTATTTCAGCCTAGACTGTGTGTGTCAGTAGATTAGGATGTGGAGGATTAGTTTCTCACAGTGGGTGGCTGGAAATAAGTTCTTTATCTGATCATTAAAAGCGGTTGTTCACGGTTTTTTGATCATAATTATTAATTCTGTCAGGATTCTTTTTGCTGATTAAATTTTGGTGCCTGATACGTAATATTAAGATTCAGCTGCCTGGTACCAGTGTCACATTAACGAGGCAGAATGAGTACGTGTGCATATGCTGCTCTTCAAAAATTCTCAAGTGTTTGTAGTGCCCAATACTTATCTCAGAAAGTATTTCATAATGTTTAGACTTTTGTAAAATAATACTATTATTAATAAATAAAATACTAGTAGCTACTATTTATTGTCTACCATGTGCCTGCCAGAGTCTTAGTTTTACCTCGGTTGCTTGCTTTTTTTAAATAAATGAAATTTATTTTTTATAGAAGTTTTTGATTGACAATCAAATTGAGCAGAAAATACACAGTTTTTATGTACCTGCTGTCCCCACACGTGCATATGACTATCTCCCACCAGAATCATATCATTTGTTACAATTGATGAACCTACATTGGCACATCATTAGCACCCATAGTTTATTCCATAGTTTACATTAGGGTTCACTCTTGGTGTTGTACATTCTATGGGTTTGGATAGTTATATAATGACATATATCCACCGTTGTAGTATAGTACAGAATAGATCTGCTGCCCTAAAAATCCTTTGTGTTTCACCTCTTCAGAATGCTTTTTTCTAACTCCTGGCAACCATTGATCTATTTACTATCTCCATAATTGTGCCTTTTCCAGATGTCATAAAGTCAGAATCATACCATATGTAGATTTTCAGATTCACTTCATAATATACATTGAAGTGTCTTCCATGTCTTTTTATGGCTTGATAGCTCATTTCTTTTTAGCTCTGAATAATGCTCCATTGTCTGGATATACCACACTTTATTTATGTATTCACCTACTGAAATACATCTTGGTTGCTTTCAAGCTTTGGCAATTATGAAGAAAACTGCTACAAACATCCATGTGTAGGTTTTTGTGTGGTCATAAGTTTTCAACTCCTTCCATAAATATCACAGAGGACAATTACTGGATTTTATGGTAAGAGTATGTTTAGTTTTATAAGAATCTACCAAATTGTCTTCCAAAAGTGACTGTACCATTTTGCATTCCCACCAGCAATGCATGAGAGTTCCTGTTGCTCCAGATCCTCGCCGGCATTTGATGGTGTCAGTGTTCTGGGTTTGGCCGTCCTAAGGTAAGCAATGGTATCTCATTGTTTTAATCTGAAGTTCCCTAACGATTCATGAAGCATCTTTTCATACGCTATTTGCCATCTGTACATCTTCTCTGGCCAGGTGTCTCTTCAGGTCTTTTGAACCTATTTTTACTCAGGTTGTTTGTTTTTTCATTGTTTTGCTTTAAGAGTTCTTAGTATATTTTGGATAACTGTCCTTTATCAGATATGTATTTGGCAAACATGTTCTCCCAGTTTGACTTATCTTCTCATTGTCTTAACATTGTCTTTCACGGAGCAGACATTTGTAGTTTTAGTAAAGTCCAACATTGTCGATTATTTCTTTCAAGAATCCTGTCTTTGGTATCATATCTAAAAAGTCATTGGCATACCAAAGTTCATCTGTGGTATCTCCTTTCTTATCTCCTACAAGTTTTATATTAGGGTGGTGCAAAAGTAATTGTGGTTTTTGCAATATTTTTTTTAACCTTTTAAACCGCCCTTACTTTTGCACCAACCTAATAATTTTGCATTTTACACTTAGGTCTATAATCTGTTTTGAATTAATTTTTGTGAAGGGTGAAAGGTCTATGTCTAGATCACTTTTTTTTTTGCATGTTCATGACCAGTTGTTCCAGCACATTTATTGAATCTGTTGTCTGCTTTTACCTTTCTCACAAATTTATACAAAAGTTATCATCTTTACCTCCACATTAAAGACAACGAAAGCAAAGAACAGAAGGATAAAATCATTGCTCCAATTTCACAGAACACATAAATAGTAGACTTGGGGTAGGAACCTAGGTATTTCTCACTCCAAAACCCTCCTCTGCTGCCTTTCAATAAAATGGTTTTTGTGAGCCTGGCCAAGGAGTAATGCTCTTAAATTATGTTGTGACAGTTTAACAAAATGAACACAGTGATTTTAACCCGAGAGGTTAAGATATTTATTGTTTCTGGCAAATCAAACCTAAAGAGAAAAATACATTTTTGAAAATATGTTAGGTGATTTTCCCTTGTCATCTAACTATACATCAAACAAGTATTTGAGTGTGAAGCAATATGTTAGGTGTACTGGATATAACATTGAATATGACATGATCATAGTTCCTGTAGGAAATTTAAATGTTGTGATAAATGTGTATACAAAGGACTATGTTGACCACAAAGGAAGACGCAATTTATTTTGCTTCAGAGGAGGGGTGTTTTGTAATAAGTTACAGAATTTTCAAGAAAAAAAAATGTCTTCCTTCAGTTACCACTACACCCTCATGTAAAAACATTAAGGGTAGCTTTTCAGTAATGTGACAAAAGTTGTTGAGGTAGAGCCGGAAGTCTTGTTCTGTCATCCTCGCTCTGCAGAGGAATGGCTGTGGATGAATTCTCAAGCACACATAAAACCTGGGATGGGAGTGGGGGTGGAAGATGATGGTGGGACACGGTGAGGGGATGGTTAGTTATCATGAAGTTGTGTGAGCTGGGCGTTTGGATTCCACGGTAAAGCAGAATCCCAGTCATGAGAATTGGAACTCATGGTCAAAGCCTGCTTACTTTCATTCAATCATGATTTGTTGATTACAAGTTTTATGTCAGTTATGTAGTTTGCTTTGAAATTAGAGTTACCTAAATCCCTACCTACTAAGAAAATAAGTGTTTCCAGAAACTCTCTAGGTTTGAACCTGTGAGACAGAATCCTGTGGGCTCAGTCTTAAGTAAAAAAACACACAACAGGTGTGTGGGGGAATAGAATGTCTGATAGATCACTACATTCTCAAGACATGACATAGAAATACTGTTAGGTTGGTGTAAAAGTAGTTGCGGTTTTTACAATTATTTTCAACCTTTTAAACCGCAATTACTTTTGCGCCAACCTAATATCAATTCTGGGGCAAAGATGATTCTTTCATTAGGCAAATTGAAGGGTCCTTGTTAGCATAGACCCCATGTAGGGGTAAGAATAATTGAGGGATTATGTTAGAGATGGAGTTATTTATTTTTCTTAGCTGGGATGGGGAAGAGGCACCTTTGTTCATTCACTCATTCATGTATTCATTTTCCTATCAAACCCTTAAATGGCACATACTATATTCAAGCCCTTTATAAATAAAAACTCACTTATCTTAAAAACAATCTGTGAGATAGGAATTATTATTATTAAACCTGTTTTATAAATAAGGAAACTGAGCGACAAAGATACTGAGTAACTTGTGCAAGTTCACATAGATGTGTTCCCTTATAAATGCTTTTTATTTTTTCCTGATAACCAAACTTACACTGACATAGGAAGTGGTGACCACATTCTAATATTATGCAGACCATGGATTTTTGAATCAGTACTCCTGAGAAAGGGAAGGCTACATGGACCTACGCATTTGCTTCCATAGCCCCCTGTTGGCATGGACCAGTTAGCATCTATTTACAGCATAAGAAAATGCCCTGAGAACACAGACATCTTGTGTTGTCAGAGGTCCCAACGCTGGACTGGAATAACCCCAAATCCAAACTGATAACAGGTTCTGCCGTCTGTCATGTCACTGGTGCCTTTCGCAGCTGAAATCACACCATGTGCCCCGTACAGCCCTGAGCTCACTGTGACTGCAGACCTTGCAACAGCTCACATACCCCAGGCAAACGTGGTCTGATAACCAGGCTCCAGACTTGGATATGGAAAGTGGCCAATAAAGATATTAAAAGGAATGGCTCAGCGAAAGCACAGCTAATCACCGACCTGCTGGGTGAGAGTGGGAGGCCAGCAGGGGCCCAGACCTTTTCTTCTATTTTTAAATCAGGAGTCTGAGCAGTAAACCCCACGTCTCCCTAAATTCACTGCACTGGTCCACAGAGAAACATGTGATGTGGCCCACAGTGACAGCTGAATGAATTGGTCCGGCTGATTGTCCCTTCCTCGGTCTGTGTCTGCCACCTGGGTAGATGGTTTAAATATACACTGTTATTAAGGGCATTTCAGCTGCAGGGCTGGTGTAGGTGGCATCATTGTGACCTTCCTGAGTCTCTGGGGCTTCCTGCCTCTGGCTGGTTCTTTTCTGTTCCTTGACACGTGTGGCTCCCCCCTTCCCCCCCACAGTTTTTAATGAAATGTCATGTCGAAGTTGTTGCAAACTGTTTGCCAGCTCCCAGAGGTAATTGAAATGATCCTGTTTTGCAGTGGGTGGAGACTTTGTATTTATACAAAAGACTGCTGAATGATATATCATTGAGGATATATATTTTGAGAAGTGCTTTTCCAGCTGGATTTCTTCCTCATGTTTTGTGTTGAGTAAAAGATGAATGAGCATCTGGAATAAACATGTTTTACAGGGTTTTAGTTACATGGTGGCACTTTTTTTTATATTGGTCATTTGTGAGTTTTCAACTTGATGTTCCTATCAATTGGTATTTGGATTTTCATGTATAGTGAGGTCTTCTGTAGCTTTTTGAAGTTTTAGCAACCCTTAAGTCTAGAAACTAATAAATAGTTGAAAAATATCTAACACATCAGTTGGGACCAAAGAGAGTTATGCCATTTGTACCCGACCCAGTCTGTTTTCCTCTCCATATTTGCTCAGCCCCACCTGTCCCCTGGGTCTTGACTACTTGTTAAGTGGAGATCCCTGACCACTACTGTTGTATTTTTCCTCGTTTCCTAGCACCACTGTCTATCATATAGGGTGAGAGCCAGGCTCTAGCACAAGCTCTTCCATGGCAGGGATCATGTCAGCTTTCATGCCTGGGACAAACTGACCATATCCACAGAACGTATGGTGCATTCTACCACTTTCTGGTCTCAGATAAAACACCTCACACCAAAGATGGGGCATAAGAACTGGCTTTCCCAGGGACTGTCTAGAACGGTCAGTTTACACAATCTGAAAACATGCGGCAAACTGTGATCAGTGAGAGGCAGGAGTCAGAAACAAGCTGGCAGATACATTTTGTGCCTTTCATATCCCTTCAGATTATTTCCATGCACGGTGGTTTTCGACAACCTCTCCAGATGCTGCCTTACATGACTGAGAAGTTGGCTCTGATTTCCTCGTGAGGCCAGCTTTGACATATGCCAGGTTGTAATGGATTTCCTATGTGTGGCCTCACTTCCTTTTCCCCTCAAACTTACTGTGTCGGGATTGCTCCTCCTGATAAAGCATTCATATGCAGCATTAGACTATTGTTTTCTAGAGAACCTGGCCAAGACAGTGGGGGTAAGAGAGACTCTTCTCTCACATTATCAATTTTAATGGTGGTAAAACTGAGCAAGAAAAAGGAAAATAGAGAAGCTTAGGGTGAATGGGAAGTATGAAAAAGTGATTGGGGGAAGGTAGTAGTTCCTTTTGAGAAAAATGGGATAGGCTGGCTTCAGAGGAACAAAGCCTTGTTGTAGTTTTCCTAGAGTAAAAGTGGGAAAGAAGGTTTATTCTAGTCAGTGTAATAAATAATTCCTGATAAAACAGAAAAACTCAAAAATCTCATCGACTTAACACAATGTAGAATTTTTTTCACTCGAAATTTTATGTGGTTTGGTGGCTCCTCTCCATCTTATATTTATGCAGTCTGGAATACTTACCTCCATGATTTCTGGGTCTGGGAAAGAGAGCTAGAGCTGCAACAAGAGCAGGAGGGAAGGAGAAAGAGAAAAACACGAGCTCTTTACTGCCTTAGCCCAGAGGTAACACGTGCCTTCTCAGAGTCCATTGGCCAGAGCTAACCCTATCGCCATAGCCTAACTACTAGGGAGGCTGGGAAATGTAAGGGAACATATAGGATTTTGTTATGCACAGACTGTTGCATGACAAGTTTCATCAAGAGAAATTAATGGAATTGCCGGATCATAAGGTAGTTCCATTTTCAGAATTTTGAGATACCTCCATACTGTTTTCTATAGTGGCTGCACTATACACAATAGCCAAGACATGGAAGCAACAGAAACGCCCATCAGTAGACAACTGGATTAAGAAACTGTGGTACATTTATACAATGGCGTATTGCGCAACCACAAAGAAGAAAGAAATTTTACTATTTGCAACAACATGGATGGACTTAGAGAACATTATATTAAGTGAAATAAGTCAGACAGAGAAAGACAAATACCATACAATCTCACTTATATGTGGAATCTAAAGAAAAGAATAAATGAATGAACTAATCAGGAAAAAAAAAAGAAAGAAATTAATGGAGAGAAGGGACCCAATGGGACAGGGCAAGAGATTCCTACTAGGAGAATGTGGAGGAGATCTTCAAGAAGTGTAAAAGTGAGCAAGAAAAGGTAAAAGTACAGGATCAGAGACAAATGTCTGTTTAGAAATAGAGGACACAAAGGGGGGAGGGTAAGACTTCTGGAAGAGGGTTAAGTGAATTCTTAGAGCAGAGCAGAGAGAAAACACAGGTCGTTGGGAGAGAGCTTCTAACAGATAAAAGGATGAAGCCCCAGAGGAAGAAATTCTGCTACTTCACAGTGAGATAGGGCAGGAAACCCTGAAGAAGACGTAAGACAAGCTGGCCACAAAGTAAGGAGGGACAAGTAGTGACATAATGTTCTTCAGTAGAAGTAATATTGAAATGATTAACTCACAGATCCACTCACTGTGGTCAGAACATATGGTGCTGTCCAGCTGCTCAAGTAGACCAAACCCACATTTCTGTGAGACCGCTCAAGTTTAGCCCTGAAAGGTCATGAATATGGAGATTCATTTGTAAGTGTCAGGTGCAGTTGTCCAAGGTGATGTGGGTCAAGTGGGGCCCACTCAGATGTGCTTCACATTGCAAGAAAGGGGTTGGGCTGCAGATCTTAAAGCCCTCCTTCATTGACCTTGATAGGGGTGTCGTGAGAATTAAATGAAATGCCTGGCACATCCTAACGAATCAGTGTTTATTACCTATCATTTGACCAATTTTATGAGGTTTCTGCTTTAGAGATTTTAGGACACCGATTAAGAGATAAATCAGTTGATTAAGAAATTAAGAGACTTATCTGTGAAGTCATTGATGGTAAAATATATAGTGGTACATGCCCATCACCTAGTCTTGGAGATGAGGAAGCGGGAATCACCATTGAAAAGCTCCCTGCTGAAGGGATGTTTAAACAGAGACGTGAAGGATAAAGAGATAGTCAGGCAAGAAATGTGAAGAAGATAAGAGAGGGGAATTCAGTTAGAGGGAACAACATACAAAAATGCCTGAAGTCCGGAATGAGCTTTATTCAAGCTGGGTGGGAGGAGGATGTGGTCAGGAGCGTTATGAAGGAGAAGCAGACTGGTCCAATATGAAACTGGAGAGGGGAAGACAGGCTTAGGCAGGGTCTTACAGGTCATGCTATGGGCAGTGAACCCATCCTCATAGCAATGATAGGCCACTAAAATGCCTTAGGCAGATTAATGGCATAACAGAGTCGTTTTCTAATGATCACTCTGACAGTTATATGGGTTGTGGATTGGGGAAGAGGGCAAGTAAGAATACAGAGAACCAGGAGAAGGCTATTGAATCATAGAAGGTTAGTTTTGGGAAGATAGTAATAAAGATGAGGAAAAGTTGAGAATTTTCATAGTTATTTTGATGATAGAATCAGCAGGAGTGTAAAGATAAGGCAGTGATCCAGGTGACCATGTTTTGGCATGAGCAATTATATAGCTAAGGTACCATTTATTTAGACTGGGGTATATTCTGCGTTGCTGGTTGAAGGACTTTTAAAAAAAGTATATATTTTTTAAATTTAGATTTATAAAAGTGTTTCAGAGGTAGTACAAGGGAAAGTTCCCATATACCCTCACCAGCTTGCTGTAAATCATCCTACAGAACCATGGTGCATTTATTAAAACTAAGAGACTAACATTGGAAACAATACTATCAGTTAGACAGCAGACTTTATTAATATTTCCCCAGTTTTTCCACAAATGTGCTATTTCTGATCCAGGATCCAACCCAGGACATTTAGTTATTATGCTTCCTTGGTTTCCTACAATCTGTGACATTTCTTCAGTCTTTCCTCATTTTTCATGAGCTTGACATTATTGAAGAATATCAATCATGTATTTTGTAGAACGTCCACCAATATGGACTTGTCTGACGTTTTTTCATGATTAGTCTGGGGTTATAGGACATGTCAAGAATACAATAGAGATCATTTGCCCTTCTTAACCCATCATATCAGAGGATATGTGGTATCAACATGGCTTATTATTCTACTTGGTGAACATGGTACATCCCAGGTTTCTCTATTTTAAAGTTATTGTTTTTCCCTTTCCACACAGTATTCATTAGAAATAGTCACTAAGTTCACAACAAGTTCATGCTCAAGGAAAGGGGTCTTAAGCTCCACCTTTTGGAGAGAATATTATCAAATAATTTGTGGACATATGTTCAAACCACCTCATAATTACTAAGTATTTTTTTGGAAGGTACTTTTAAACCATGCAAATATCCTATTTATCTTTAACGTTTCCCTGCCGTTAGTGGATTTTGCCTGCAGCAGTTATCACTCTGGTGTTCTAGTGGTAATTGCCTAGTTCCCTAATCTATCTACATTTATAATTTGGAATGATGCTTAAATGTCACAGATTCATACTTATTCAGCTAGCTAGTCTCATTTACTTAATTTATTTTATTGACAAGACTAAGAGGTTCTTTAATGAGGAGTAATGTCTGCTAACTTAATATGTATATCCAACTCTTCCATTCATTGGGATTGGGGTTGATTAGGAGGCAATGTAATTTAAAAAATATGTAGTTCATCAATTCTGACTTTATTATGAGCCCATTTATTGTTTAAAATCAGAATGAAGAAAATAAATAATTTCTCAGTTTTCAGACAGTAGTTAAAACAACACTCTTCTTTATTCAGTGTTTCCTGTAGAATGAATGCTAGGATGGGGATTTTTAGACTAATAAAAAGAATGTTAAGTTCTCATTCAGTACAAAGCATTAAGAATATTTTGACAAACTGTCCTTAATTTTAAAAAAAAATGTGTAGGTAATTGTTGGAAAATTTCGGGAAAATACAAATGAGAAAATCTTAACAATCCATACACCTGCCATCCAAAGGTAATTCTTTTAGTATTTTGTCAAATGTGATTGCAAATTTAGCTTGTATGCCGTGTTTTACTAGTATAAATAATTCTGTACTGAACTTTTTTGGTGTATATCTTTATATAACTTGGTGATTTTTCTTTGCAAAGAGACAGTAGTAGGTGGTTAAGAGCTTAGTCTTTGGAGCTAGATTACCTAGTTTTGTATCCATCTATGTCACTTGATAACTGTATGATCATTAGAAATTTGCTTAACTCTTCTGTGTCTAAATCTTCTCATCTATAAGTTGTGGATAATTATAATACCTAACATTTTAGGACTGTTATGAAGATCAAATGAAAGCTAAGTAAAAATTCTGTATGGAAAGCACTCAGAAAAGTGCCTAGAACTTAGAGAACATTATGCAAATGTTAAATGAATAAAAGAAAAAAGTCAGTGTTGTATGTTCTGTAAATAGTAGAATTGCCCTGTAAAACCATCAGGATATGGTATTGTTAAATACTAATTTAATTTCTTTAGTGCTTATAGGGCTATATGTGTCTTCAAGTTCTTCTTGAGTTAATATTTAAAATTATATTTTCAAGGACTTTGTTTATTTCATGGAATATTTTAAATATTTTAAATTTATCAGTATGTAGCTATTTAGATTATAATCTTATTCAGTATTCTGTGTTCTATCTGGATTTCTATACAGGTTTCTATTTCTACTGTTTGTGCTGCATCATAGTTTCTCTTGACCCATATTGCTAGAGATTTATCCATTTTATTAGTCTTTAAATGTTTATCTGTTTATCTATGTATTTATTTATTTAACAGCTTTATTGATGTATAATTCATATAAAAACACATATTCAACATATACAATTTTATGAGTTTGAGCATATGCATACACCCATGAACCATCACCACAACCAACGTAATAAATATATCCATCACCTCCAAAAGTTTTCTTGTGCCCCTTTGTTTTTGTGTTTGTGGTAAGAACATGTAACATGTGATCTATCCTCTTTACACATTTTTTACATGTATAGCAGTATTGTTAACTAAAGGCACTGTGTTGTATAGCAGATCTCTAGAACTTAACTCATCTTGCAATCTTGCATAAGTGAAACTTTATACTCATTGAAACACAGCTTCTCAATTTGACTTTGTTGACACTTGTTTTGATCTGATCTATCCTGGATAGTGTTCCCCGTGTGTTTGAGAAGAGCGTGTAGCCTTCTGCCACTGAGTGGGATGTTCTTATATGTCTGTGAAGTCCATGTGGTCTAAAGTATACACCAAGTCGAGCTTACTGATTCTCTGTCTGTATGATCTATTCATTATTGAGAGTAGGGTGTTAAATTCCCTGACTATTGTATTGCTGTTTATTTCTCCTAGTTTTGTTAGTATTTGCTTTATATATTTAGGTGCTCATATGTTGGGGCACAAAGATTTACAATTATTATGTCTTCATGATAAATTGACCCTTTTATCATTATATAATGACTTTCTTTGTCTCTTGTGAGCTTTTTTAGTTTAAAATTTATTTTGTTTGATATAGCGATAGCTACCCCTGCTTTCTTTTGGTTACCATTTACTTGAAGTATCTTTTCCCATCTTTTCACTCTTGGCTTATGCGTATTATTAGAACTAAAGTGAGTGATTATTAGATCTTGCTTTTTCAATCCATTCAGCCATTCTGTGTCTTTTGACTGGTGAATTTAATCAATTTAGTTTGAAAGTAATTATTGATAGGTGAGGACTTACTAATGCCATTTTGTTAATTGTTTTCTAGATCTTTTAGATCTAGATTTTTTTAGATGTTTTGTTCCTTGCTGTCTCTCTTACTGTCTTCCTTTGTGATTTGATGACTTACTGTGTTGGTGTATTTTACTTCCTTTATTATAATCTTATGTGGTTCTTTCTACTACAGGTTTTTGCTTTGTGGTTGCCTTGAGGCTTATATCTTTAGTTTTAACTTCCTATTTTATGTTGATAACAACTTAACTTTGATAGCATGCAGAAACGTTATATTTTTACTTCTTCCCCCTTACATTTGTGTTATTGATATTATAATTTGCATCTTTTTATATTAGGTATTCAATAACAATAATATATTGTAGTTAAAGTTATTTTTAATAGGTTTGTTTTTAAACTTTTTAACCACAGTTATAAAAATTTATGTAGCACTATTACAATATTAAAGAATCTGACTTTGACTATTTACCTTTACCCTTGAGTTTTACACATTCCCAGTTTTTACAATGTTAATTAGCGTTCTTTCATTTCAGTACTTTGACACATTGAGGAAGGAGCCAGTTTCTGTGACTGCTTATGAAAATAATTGTAATATTTGATGGGTTGTCCAGCTCTTTTCCTCCTCAGTGAGAAGCTGAGGGTTTTTTCCTGATTGTACAGCCCTATGCCTGGGGTGGGGATTATGGCAAGAGGGTGTCTCATATTTTCCTACTGTTTTTGATGTGGTTGGTTTCATTCTTGCCCAAGGTACAAGAGCCTCTTAACTAATTTCTGGATTTCTCACCAAGGAAATTAATGCATGTGTTGTTATCAAACTGGTGTGTTTGTGGGGAGGAGGAGGGTCCTTCCTATTCCATAATCTTTCTGACCTTACCTCCCTTCTTAATAAGTGTTGGTTTAAAAGTTATACTTTCCTTATAGTGTAAGTTGAGAGAGTGTGATAACAAAATTATATGATGGCCCTTGAGATTCTCACTTCCTTGTGTACATGCCTCTGTGTAATACTTTGCCTTTGAGTGTAAATGGAGTATGGATATCATGGATGTCATTTCTGTGATTGGGTTACATTATATGCAAAGGTGAAGTGATTTTTTTCAGATGTAATAATAGTGTCTATACAGTTGACTTCAAGTTAATCAAAAGAGAGTGTACTGGGTGGGCTTGACTTAATCCGATTAACTTTTTGAAAGTTAGTCAAAGCCTTCTCTGAACGGAAAAATCCAAGTGAGAGAGTCTCCGGTTATTCTTAATGAGAAAAGTACTGTGTTGTGGACTGGTGAAATATAGCAGAGAATTACAGGTGGCTTGTAAGATCTGAGAACAGTTCCCAGCTGATAGCCAGCAAGGAAGCAGAGACCTCAGCCCTTCAGTGGCAAGGACTTGAATTCTTACTGGTTAACAACCAGTGAGTTTAGAAGAAGACTCTAAGCTTCAGATGAGATGGTGTCCCAATGGACACTTGAGTTTCAGCCTGGTGAGTCCTTGAGCAGAAGACTCAATTAATCCATGCCCAAACTCCTAACCTTTGAAAACTTTGAGATAATAAAGTTGTGTTGTTACCGGATGCTGAATTTATGGCAGTTAATCATGCAGCAATAGAAAACTAACACAGAGGATTTCCATCATTTTATGTGCCCTTGGGAATAGTTTTTATAACAAAAACATTATCTTTTCCTTGAAGGTTTGGTCAAAATTGGCTATAAGCTGTAATTATCTGCTGTCTTATTAAAACAAATGTCTTTTCACTATAGTTTAAATTTCCATAGTGGTTATTTTTTCATTATGATTTTCTGTGGCTTTTTGAGTAAATTTTATTAAATTAAATTTCCCTTGAAAGTTATTTACTTTAGCTAGATTTTCAAATTTGTTGGCGTGAAGTTTTACATAGTATTTACTTCTAATTAAAATAATTCAGTCTGTATCTATGCTCTCCTTTTTATTTTTTAATGTTATTAGTATTTATTTACTTTTTGTTTTCAATCTAATTTCCAAAAGCATTCTGTATTTATTGATCTTTAAGCCATCTTTTGCTCAAATGAATTAAACCTACCTTATTTCCATCTTTAGATTTAATTCCTTTATTTTATGTGGCTTTTATGTATGTAAGCATGTATTATTTTTAATGTATCCAATTCTTTCATCCAAATAATCTTTCCAAGAAAGTCTAGTACATAATATGACAAAAGTGGTCTGTTCTTGTTGAATTACAGTTATTGTGGGAGGGGTGAGAGGAGAGCCCTTTGCCTTTAACATTGGGGCCTCCATATGAAATATCGTATAAGACACAAAAGAGATCTTGAGACATATACAAGGATTCCAATTACTAAAGACTTTACAAAAGAAATGTTACGTCTGCTCTTTCCTTTGATCTTTCCGTATTGATTTGACAGATGGGCCCACTATAATTTCTTGTGGTGATACTGTAACGCTAATGATTCACATTGTTGTCGGGTATGTCTATAAGACAACCAGTAAACGATGTTATATGTCCATGAAAAATGAGGTCTAGTTGCCGGTATTGCTTCACCTACTGATGCTCCTAAAATATGCTCAATTAATGGGATACATGAATGCTCTTGTTCTTTTTTTTCCTTTTTACTTTTTCTGTCATATGATTACTGAATGCTTAGCATTTGTACTGTGGTTCACATTTTTAAAATACCATTTCTTAACTGCTTTCACATGCTCCTTGCAGGAGTCTGATAAGTTGGTATTAAAAACAAAAACCAAAAAACAAAAAACTTTCTAAGACCCTAACCAGAACCAAAAAACTAGCAAAAATTTCCCCCCTTCCTAACTTTACATGTTCTAAAGTTCTAAAGTGGTTCTCAATTGATATACGAGGCCTTCCTGGCATTCCACAAATTGGTCTATTCTTTTCCCTTTAATATTTTTATGCTCATAAAATTTTTTAGCCTTTGGTGTCTTCTAAGAACTGCTAGCCAATGACAAAACATTTATTAACAGGCAAAACAACATAATGGAAACATGTGAGGACAACTTATTATATTCTTATTCCTAAATCTTGAATTTGGGTATTTTGTTTTTAATATTGTGTGTTCATGATTATAAATTTTTATTTTGTCTTGGTAAAGGTGTTTCTAGTTGTGTGACAAAATTCAATTTATTTATTAGTGTTCGGAGTTTTCCCAAGCCTTTGTTTACTATGGGTTATATAGAGATAATAATCTACAATTCACTGACTCGAGCCCATAACTGCTCTCATGGCACCTTGTGTTCATGTCATGTTTTACACTATTCTCACATTAGTTTGGTAGCTATGATGTCCAGGTGGCATAGAATACTTACCAAATTTGACAAATTCTGTCTGGAAAGTCACCTGATCATGCCTAATGCCGCCATTGCTCCCGGTATATTTATGAAAATACCAACATCTCTACAAAGGATTCTGTGCCCTACTGCCACCAAATGTCATTATTTGTTACCTGTCCCTAAGTGGAGGACAATCTCCTTCTCTGTCTCTTCTTCTGCCTTTAAATATAACAATTTATCCTTGGACTCACACTGAATCCCCCAGGTAAATGTTCCTACACTTCTTGCTATAGGCTCAGAAATGAGTCCACAGACTTGGCAGCAGAAGAAATACTTTCTTCTCTGTTTTCACCTCCATCCTCATATCAGCATCTCTTTCATATGGGTCCTTCCTCCCCCAGGATCTCCTTCTCCTGGAAGGAGCAGTACTGTTACTAGTGGTTAAGTCTCTGGGTGCTGGTGCTAGACTTCCTGGGTTCAAGTTTCTACTTTATCACTTACCAGTTTTGTGACTTTACGCATCTTACGTCATCCCTCTGTGCTTCAGTTTTCCCTCTAACACCAGGATTAGACTTCCTAGGTTTGTTGAGAGGATCGAATGAGTTAGACACGCAAAGTACTTTGAATTATGTTTGGTATTGTAAAGATCTTGATAAATATTAGTTGTTATTATATGCCTAGATCTATCTGACATCTCTCATGGCTAAGATCAGGTCGAATCAATGAATTTATGAATCACCCATCACCTTTATAGGCACATAATATAAATATTCTTTCCAGGTTAAAATTTTACGGAGCAAAGAGAAATAGTTTTAGTACATTAGAAAAAGTTGGCAGACAACCAGAATATAGGTGCCACACATTTCACCAGGAGGTAATTTGATGCTGATAACACTTGACTTTTATCTGTACAATTTACAGGCCACAGTCTCGGGTTTCAGAATTTGTTTCAGACAACTCAGAGAAGTGGCTATTTCTCACTGCCATGCTGGCCAATAGCTGGAAAAGCTACCAAGAAGGAAAAGGGATTGAAAACTTAAAGGACAGGACATAAAACACACATCTAACTGATAAGAACAGAAACAAAATGGTGTTTAAATGAAAGATAAAATGAAATGTTAAGAGTTTGGGGCTTTCACCACATGAAGTCATGGAGCTTTAATTTTTGATAGGCAGCCTGACAAGAGAGTACAGGAAGCTCCAGAAATCTGGGCTTCCTGCCAAAAAGGATTGAGAAATGGAGGGTTCTGATTCAGTGCTGCCTTCTGGGGGAAGAGGAATTCTGAGGTCTGTGTGTTTACTTCAAGGGGCCAAACAGGGCGGTAAGCTGAGAAAGATGGGAGGACAGGTTATATGGATGAAAGTGCTTTTGATCTTGGCCAGTTCTGGGTTTAATGCTTTTCTAAGGTGACATTGGTGTAAATTCCTATGTTCTCTAAGCCTCAACTTCCTCATCAGCAGAACACAAATTTTTATTTGATGATAAAGATGTGATGTGTCAAAGAGGGCCAAATTATCCATTAGATACTAGGTAGAGTGCCTACAACCTATAAGATTTGTAAGGGCCTTTTAAGATGTTTGAGATATAAAATATTTTTTCTCTCCAAGTTTTAAATTGAAAACTACAACATTGAAAAGGAAAGAGATTTTAAAAACCATAATTATAAAAGTCCTTTCAATCTTTTAAATGCTAAAAAGTGATGTAATGTGGAATATGGGTGCCTTTTTATGAATATGATATGCTATGATACCATAGGGAATATTCAAAATTGATAGGCTTAGGAAGAGCCCTGTGGTAATAGCAGTGCATTTAGAACATGCTAGGCACTGAATTTGTATTCTTTTTCACTCTCATTTCTTTCCCTGAAAGTCTTTTAAAGTATGAGAGGAAGTACAAGGTCACATAATTTAAGTCAGGTGTTATCTAGGTAGTCAATATGATATTAGCCATGAAATGATTAAATAATAATTCATTTTTATTTTCACTGTATATTTTAACCATTTTATATATATATATATATATATATATATATATATATATATATATATATATATATATACATATATAGATAGATAGATACACATACCATGTACCAGGCACTCTTCTAAGTTTTATATATATTAACACATTGAATTCTCATAGCAATCTGATAAAATAGATATGACTATTATCCCTATTTCTTAGAAGATAAAAAAATAGAAATTTGGGGCAATTTGCCAAAGCCACATAGTGGTGGAGACAGAATTTGAACAAAAGGATTTTGACTTCGGAGGCCAGTTTATAACCACTCATTGGTACTTGGGATATGCTGGATAGATACGCAGTAGTACAGAGCTTTGGGATGTGTGTTTTTCAGTTTTGAATTCAAGAAGAAAGCAAATATTCTGATCAAAAACGTTTAAAAATTTTCCATTGTCACAAGGTGTGGGATGCTGATCACAGGTAGAATTTTACAACTTGCAAACACAGGAGACAATGAGTTGTTTTTTTTTTTTTTTTTTAATATGAGGATACTTATTTAAACTTCCCAAACTTCACATACCCTCCTGGGCATAGTGATACTTTTAGTAACTATCATCTGAGAAAATATGTAACGGAATGGCACCAAACAGCATATGTCTATTATTTGTTCAGGCTATCATGGACAGTGATAGGGACACTTGTTAATTTTTGGACCCTTGTTATCACTCTGTGCCCTCTTAGAACATAGTTATGGAGAAATAATGAATTACAATATCTCACTGGTACTTGCATTAACTAGGTAGAATGGCATCTAGGATTTTTCTGAGAATATTGCAAAGAAGCAAAACCTATTTGCTTGTTATTTTCTGAAAGTATCACAAAAGGATTCAGAGGAATAAATAAAGCAAGTACATAAGCAAAAACTGAGTGCTTAAAAAAAAAAAGATTCCTGAGGGAAGAAGAAAATATTCCTGTACAAATAGGATATGGCCGATCTGTAAAATGACCATATTGGAGACTCTGATAGCCATTACAACTCATTACCTGTGTCTTAAAGAGGCAGGAGTTAGAGACTGATCTCAGAACTGACTACTTATCCTGTAGTTTCTAAATTTTAACGTATTAAACTGAAAAAGACTCCCATCTCAAATTGTTTATTCAGCAATTCCCAACAAATTTATTGCTGACTCACACAGTCTGGAATTAAAGAACTTCAATGTGATTTGTTAAAAAAGTTTCCTTACCCTTAAAAATGTTTATACGGCTTTCCAGGAATTCTATGTCTATGAATTCATCCTAAGAAAATAATGACATATGTGTAAATATATTTGTGCAAGGATAGTTTTAACAGCATTATTTGTAATAAGCAATGTTTGGAAACACCTGAATGTTTAGCAAGAGATCAATTACTAAGTTATTATATCCTAACAATACAGTACTATGGAGGTACTTAGGCTGTGGTCCATAAAACGAAAACCTTATTATATCCTAACAATACAGTACAATGGAGGTACTTAGGCTGTGGTCCGTAGAAAAGAGCCTGAGGCCAGATTTAAGGGCTATTAGGTTGGTGCAAAAGTAATTGCTGTTTTTGCAGTAATTTTCAACCTTTTAAACTGCAATTACTTTTGCACCAACCTAATCATTCTTATTGGAAGGAGTACTTCCGGGGCAGCGAGCATGAGACAAAAAAGAATAAGGCAAAGTAGGATGAGTAACAAATATTATACAAAGTGATGTGATTGTAGTAGCCACAGCACTAACCACTGCCTTCAGACAGCCTGTACTGAAAACTGTCCCTTGGAATAGATCATCTGAGAAAGACTTGAGAAAGAATTTTGGGGTCTCTTAACCCTCATCATTCACCTTTTTATTTCTGGTTAACATTTATCCTTCAGGGAATTAAGTCCCCCAAACTTCTGGATTGTGTCTCTAGCTTTCTTCAGCAAATAGGGAAGCCAGAATCTGCATTCAAAGTGCTTTATCTAAAGTTGGAAATGGGAAGAGGAGTCAGAGCCTTGGGGTATGTGGGCAATTGGTCCTCATGGAGTCATTTACCAATGCAGTAGCTGAGGCTGAGCAGGGAAAGCAATGTCAGCAGACAGTTGGGGCTGAGAGAATTTGAGGAGGCATATAAGAAGTGAACATGAAAACAGACATAGAAAGCAAATGGATGATGACTTTGGGTGGTGAACACACAATGCAATAGATAGATGATATATTATAGAATTGTACACTTGAAACCTATATAATTTTACTAGCCAATGTCACTCCAATACATTTAATAAATAAAAAAGCAAATAGAAAACTGATTGAGACATTCACAATATAATGGTAAAAAAAAGGCTAACATGTGTATGCAATTTGATACTGTTTTTATAACTCCACATACACATATGTGGAGAGAGGAAAAAGAGAATACTAAACAGACATACAACAAATTCTTACACAATTATCTTTAGAAGGTGGAGTCACAACTGAACTTCGGACATTTTTTTCATTGGGATATTCTGTGCTCTTCATGGCTTCTATGTTGAACATGAATTACTTTTTGTTATGATAATCAATCATAGATATGAGCAGAATTTATCTGTAGGGTAATTCAATGTGCAATGTTAGTTAGAATAATAGAAAATATAATGCTAGTTATAATAATAAAATGAAAACCTAGAGATTCAAGAAAGTCTTTCATATCAGTGAGAACATATCATGATATTTTACTATCCTGATTAAAATGTTGAATGACATGAAAATTATTCATAATATATTGTTTAATGAAAAAGCAAGTTACAAAACAATATGTTTGCTGTAAACATATATTTTAAAAATATATTCAACTCTATAAAAAAGAAATCTTGGGAAGACAGTCCCAGATAGGAATGTTAAATATCATAAAGTTGTGAATTATTCTCAAATTATGCAGAGTTAATGCGATTTCATTCAGAATTTCAATTTTTTAAGATTGGAAAACACCTTATTAAAGTTCATGTAAAAGGATAGTGTGCAAAATATAATACGTTAATTCTTTGCATAATTTCTTAAAATCAAAATAGTATGAGAATGGGATAAGAACTGAAGAATATGTTATTGAAACAGAAAGGGGAGTCCGCGAATAGACCTAAGTGTAATGAGGCCTTAATATACAAGAATGCCTTTTAAATTCAGTTGTAAAATAATTGTTGACATAATAAGTAATATTGGCATAATTGGTTATCTATCTGGAAGAACAATCACTTATTTACCATATATTCCAGATTGATTAAAGAACCAAGTATAACAAGTATAACAATAAAAGCATTTAAAACTTTAGGAAAATGTTTATATAACCTTAGGGTGGAAGAGATATTCTGAATGAGATGGGAAACCCAGAACTACACGGAAAAGAATTGGCAGATTTGACTACATAGTAATAATATTTTTCTTTCTCAGTCTGACTTATTTCACTTAACATAATACCTTCTAGGTCCATCCATATTGTCACAAATGATAAGATTTCATTCTTTTTTTTATAGCAGAGTAATATGCCATTGTCTATATGTATGTACCACCTCTTCTTTATCCAGTCATCTATTGACATACACTTGGGTTGCTTCCATATCTTGGCTATTGTAAATAGTGCTGCAATGAACATATGGGTGCATACAAGATTTGACAATTAAGTTTGTGAACTCATCTGAGAAAAAGTGCTATATACCTCATTGCTGAATATCACTATGGTCACCTCCGAAGTACTCTCCTTAGGAGGCTTTGCACTGACACCAGTTCCTAATCCACCCTTCAAAGCAATTTTGGAACTCTTTTTCTGGAATGGCCATCAGAGCTGTCATAGTATTAACCTTGATGTCCTGAATGGCCTCAAAATGTCTCCCTTCAATATTTCCTTTATCTTTAGGTAAAGAAAGAAGTCATTGGGGGCCAGATCAGGTGAGTAGGGAGGGTGTTCCAATACAGTTATATGTTTACTGGCTAAAAACTCCCTAACAGACAGTGCCGTGTGAGCTGGTGCATTGTTGTGATGCAAGAGCCATGAATTGTTAGTGAAAAGTTCAGGTCCTCTAACTTTCCATGCAGCCTTTTCAGCACTTCCAAGTAGTCAACTTGGTTAACTACTTGTTTGTCCAGTTGGTACAAATTCAAAATGAATAGTCCCTCTGACATCAAAAAAGGTTAACAACATTGTTGTAAGAAGTTCACAAACTTAATTGTCAGACTTTGTATGCATACTCATTATTTGCTAACAAATTTGAAAGTATACATTTGATGAGTTTCTGAGATAATAAAATTTCTCAAACTTGATTCAAGAAAGGTTCAAAAATTTGAATACACCGATAACCCTGAAAGAAAAGGAGGATATTTTAAAAACTCACCAAAGATGACAAGCTCAAACAATTTCATAGACAAATTTGTTGTTATTAAAGGACAAATAGTTCAATCATATTAGAACATAGACAAATGAGGAAGACCTCAACAATATATCGTATCAAAGAAGCCTAACACTTAAACTAAAACCTAACAAAAATAGCAAAACAAAAAATAATCTCACTTCAGATGGTGCAGCAAAAATTATAAAGAAAACAATTGGCACAAATTACACCCAGTTATATTTTAAAAGAATACATTTACTAAAAGAATGACACAGTACAGTGAATTAAGTCACATCTTGGAATACAAGGAGAGTTAAATATCATAGAATTTATTAATATAATTAGTTTCATTGCAAGTGTGAAGCATAATGTTTTCTTAATCTCTGAATCATTCCCCCTTCTACTCTCTTCTCATTCTCATAGTTTCTAGGAACATCTCCTCACTGTTTAGGTCCAAAAGATACAGAACTTGTTCTTTTCACCTCAGACTTACTATGGAGCATTCTTAGATCTATTTCTCCTCACTTATTCATGTTATGACTTAATACTTTCTTTTCTTCTATTGAATTGCAAAGGTTATATTTCTGCAGAAAAATAAAGAGAAAAAAAGAGGAATAGATATGGGGAGAGAGCAATAGCTGTCATGGAGCTTATGATATGCCATTTGGGTCCAAAATTAAGATGACACTCCAAGCACAAAAGGGAGATAGGCGTGGGTCTGCAGAGCCAGAGAGAAGTGTGTGGTAGGAAAGTGAAGACTTCCCAGGGGAAGGGATAGTTCAACTGCTGCTTTAAAAGTGAGTAGACATTGCTGGGGAAAGCATCAGAGGAGCAGGAAGCACGTGCACAGGCATTGAGGCATATAACAGCACAACTATTTGGATTTAGAGGTGAATCACTGAAAGGTGTCAGAGAATATGTGTGAAGAGGACAATGGTCATCATCATCAATTCAGTGCCAACAGGAGTCCCCAATATGGGGTAGTGGTGAGGGTGGGAGACTCTTTATTTAGCGAAAAGAGGTCAGTTGTGGGATAGCTCAGTTGAAGCAGCCCTGGCAATGTGGCTTGGGTGAAGTGGCTCAGGCAAAGCAGCCTGGGGCAAGGCTACTCTGGTGTTAACTGATCTGGCTGGAGAAATGCAGCCCTCAAAGCAAACTGAAAATGCACTCCATTAAGGCAGAGCTGAAGCTGACTTATATAAAGAAGAGTGCCCACTCCCGATCCCTGATTGGTCTGTTTCTATGTAAATGTGGGCTCCAAATCCTCACAATTTGATTGGTCCAACAAACACTGTCCTGATTGGTCGGACTAGAGCTCCTCTGATTGGTCAGTGAAGATGCAGATGAAGCCGTAGCTGCACAGCTCCGATTGGACAGGGAAAGTTTCATTACAATTGGTCGAATTTTGATCCTAGGAGTTCTCTTATAAGGGTCGACTCAGATGGCAGGAGCACAGTGCAGGAGGCTTGGCAGCCCAGTCTGTGGCTTTTCCCTGAAATATAGCATACCTGAAGGATTTCTTTCATATATGCTTCAGCCATGTAAACAATGGCTCCTAGACTCTGCTTACAAATTTAGCCCAATTAACCCTTTTTGACAGGTATATTATTTTCAGGATCAACAAGGATAAAGGGTTGTAATTAAGGGGTATTGGAAACTTGAATACCTTATGTATGTTGAGATGTAGGAATGAGCAAAGAAGAAGCTGTTGATGATGCAAAAATGGGGACCCAGAATAATGTGGGAGGTGTTTGCAGCATGGGAGTTAAGGATACCTTTTCTGCTACAAGAGATTTGCATTAGATTGAGGTCATTTATAGAGAGGTTGAGGAAATGCCCCATCTGACTTACTTTAGTTTCTTTTTAAACCTTATAAAGTGCTGGGCACCTTTTAAACTTGAAAAAGTAGTGGAATCTTGCAGTGACTCGGGGTTGTGAATGTGGGTATCCCTTATCATTTCTGCTTAAGAGCTTGTCAGAGAACAGAGCATTTATGTTTGTTCCAATAGATCTTGTTTTTGTTTTCTTGTGATGGTAACTTAATGAGAAAATTAGTTTGCATGTGTATTAGCTATCTGATGGATCATTATGTGAATGTGCCTGTTACTTAAAATACCCAATATATTAGATTCATAAAATAGTGGTAAGTAGCAGATACTTATTTTGAAGGTTATTAGGCAGTGTAATCCACAATCTCTTTTAAAGGTAGAAAACACCATGGATAATGCCAATTCTGTGTCGTCTTCTTACCAGTAATTTTTGAAATTTTCTACCCTGAAGATAAGGCTCATCATTATTTTTTTTCATGAGGCAACAGTCCTACTACAATGCTAGTGTAGGTAACTCTATCAATTGAATTATTCCTGAATAAGTCTCCTAATACTAGTCAACCCTTGATAGACAGGAAATCAGTTTAGTGATCAAAGGATAAATATGAGGATTTGTATCCGACTATGGCATTTTAGTTTTGTTCATACTTTATCCAGTATGAGTTCTTAGCCATCCCTATCTCCTCTCTCTACCCTTTATCTCCTGGCTCTAGTTATATTCAAAAGCATCGGCAAGAGGTAAGCTATGCATAAAGACCCGAAACCATATGTTACAAGGTTGTATCAACTTGTGCCCAATGAATTGAGCAGGATTAATGTCATTAAGAGCACACTGCATACATAAGAAGTTTTGTAAAAAAGGAGCCGATAATCTGCTACTAACTCTTTTTTAGGAACTGTTGTATAATTCATGTGGCTTTTGCATATTGTTCATTGAATTACTGAATAAAGAATACCTGTACATCAGATACACACTGAAATCAAAGTAAGGGTAAAAATACTCAATTTTTTAGTTTTGGTCCCAGTACCAGCATTATATTTGAATAATAAAAGGCAGATAAAACTAATTTGCTGAAAATATTAAAATAAATATGGTTGGAATTATAAAACCAGCAGAGATCTCAGTTGGTAGACAAATTGAGCAGGGATGTCGAACCTATGGAGGACAAATTATCTGCTATTTCTTTGAGGTGGTGATATTTTCCAGTAAGCAAATAGCTACTACAGAATTCAGCATTGAATGAGGGAATTGCAGTTTGCTGAGTAATGAATCATTTAGGCTGAGGGGGATTCAGGTACTGGAGTCACATCTGCTGTTGCATGGATTTTATCAGCTTGGCTTAGATGTTTCCTGCTTTCCTGGAGGATTTCAGGAAAAGGCTCTTTGACCAGGGATACTCAGCTTATTTTCACTTGTCACTGGACATGTGTCCCCATAACAATTAGTGGGAGAAAGTATCTCCCTACAAGTGTGATTTTTCAAAAGGGAGCCTCATCCATTTCAAAATAAACACATGACTTTCTTTCCCATCAGATTCCTGAGGTTGAAGTTCTATCACTGGGCTTCATGCTGTCTGTGGTTTGGGGCTTTATTATTAGTTAAAAGGAGAACTTCAAGAGGGTATTAGTTTTTTAAACATTGTTATGCAAGTACTCATTGGATTATATCCCCAAATTAGATGTTAGTAGGAGGGAAGCATGGAAAGAATATGGAGGAACTGAGCTGGCTGGGGCAAAAGAGACTTTATATATATATATGGAATGCCATATATATATGGTGGAACAATCACAACAATAATTTCTATTATTGACTAAGCATTGTTTTAGTTGCTTTACACATATTATGTCATTTAATTCTCGCAAAATCCTTATTACAAGTAATTCTTGTTTTGGTCCTTGTGGTTTTAAATTTTATTGAGATATAATTGACTTATAAAATTGTATTAGTTTTTGGTCTTCAATATAATAATTTGATATGTGTATATATTGTGAAATAAGCACAATAAATTTAATTAACATCCATCAACACACATAGTTAACAGTTTTTTTCTTGTGATGAAAACTTTAAAGATCTGTTTTCTTCGCAACTTTCAAATATACGATGCAATAATTTTAACTATAGTCATATTCACCATGATGTACCAAAATTCCCAAGACTTATTTTTCTTGTAATTGGAATTTTGTATATTTTGACAACCTTGATCTATTTCACCCAACCAATATATAAGCAATTCTTATATGCATGTTATACATGAGGCAACCGGAACTCATATCAGTTAAGTAACATGCCCAAATTCAGTCAACAAACAAGTGATGGAATGGAAATCTGTACTGGTATTGACCAGTCCCAGACATGGACAAGGGACCACTATGCTGGTTCCAGTGATTTTGACAAAGCCCAACTCTATTGGCATCTGCCATGCTTCCCTTGACCATCCTCTGTCTAGTGTCACCAGAATCTCTGCCCAAATCATCGAGGACCAGGAACAAGGACATCTTTAGTTCTACTCACAGTTCTATTACTAGCTAAGAATGTGACTTTGTGAAAGTCACTTCAATTCTTTTGTCTTATTCCTTCAACTGTAAGATGAGTGGGATGGGATCAGTTGTTTTTCACTTTCATGAGAATCATTGACCCTCCAGTAATGACCCACTCTCTCCACCTAAATGAACTTTCACACAAAATTGTGTCCATATTTTCACATTCTTATGGACTTTCTGAAACTTGGGTCAGTCTAAATATCTGTGGGTTAGCTAGGCTTTCTATTATTCTTTGATGAAGCCAGCTGATTAAACTTTTCACCTTCTTAGATTTTTGGAGGGATAAGAGGTGGTGGTGGTTATGGGTAGGTAAAATGTCAAAGAATAATGAAAATGTGAATCTAATGTAGTCAAATGTCCCTTCATTTTTATATTATTTTATGAACTATTTTTTTTATCAAGAATAGTATTCTTTACCATTGATGGGTACTATAGATGAATAAATTTCATTATCATTTAATGTTCAGTTTTCTCCAGTACCTCTATTCTTTTATAATAATGATGGTTGATAATAATCATAATCATAATAATAAAAGCTACCATATATTGAACACTTACATTTAACCATTGTGCTAAATGTCTTGCATGAATTATCTTATCTAATCTTTGCAAAAAATCCTATGATATAGGTCATATTGTTACTATTTTAAAGATGAAAATAGAGGCTCAGAGAAGATGAAAATGTGGAGATGTATTTTTTTAAAAATGTATATCTCTTTAATTTCTATTGCAATTTGGCTTCTCTAATTAATTATGGTTCTAAATAAGCACATCATCAAACTAAAATTCATTGTTAAGTGTAAAAGATATGAGATATCATTTGGGATCATGTTTGGCTTTAGCTACCAGAAAATGCCGAGTGACTTAACCCAATAGGTATTTGGTTTAGTGCTCCTAAATATACCCCAGAAACTTTGTGAGAATGTCACCCCCCCAAAAAAAAAACAAACCCATTTTACAAGTATGTATTTGCTATCTTTAATGGTATGAAAACTCAAATCAAGTGTTTTCTCTACACTTAAAGTTTTGCATTTGAAAGCTTATCAGTTCTGACTAAATTCTTTCAAATATCCTTTTGTGAAATAGCAAATCTTGATTTTGAGATTGTCTTTACTACTTCATTGGTGTTAAAATGGCCTTTCTTTTATATGATGATGACATATGGTAGTAAACTAATTTTATTTTGTTTTATGTATGTATATATGTCCTTGCTTGAAAAAAATAACTTGGTGATAACTCTTTTGGTCCCTTCTGTCTTTGTCACATTGAAAATTCTCTGAACATTTTAGATTTCCAAAGTTTACTGTTGAATTTATCTGAAAAATATATTATGTTAGAGTATAGGTGTCAACAAATCATGCTAATTACTATAAAAATCAAACAAATGGAAATCAAAGGAGGAAGATTAATAACCTCTATATACTTGAAAACTGAACATTTGTCTGAATAACATAATACCAAGTATCCCAATTATAATATGAAATAACTTACTCAATTAGACACGTATCCCAAATATTCACATATTAATAGTAAATGAATCCAAATAACTTCTAATCGGTTGTACTCATCAATAAATTAAAATAAAACATTCCAGTTTTCTGAAAATATATTGGAATTCTAAATCATGGAAGAAATTACCACTTAATATATTTCTTTTCTTTTTTTTCCCCCTCACGTTGTATTTCTTAACCAGAGATAGCTAGGACCTTTTAACCTCTAAAAAGTCCTTCCTTGTGGAATGCTGAATCTTGGAGAGTGTTGAGCATGTGTTCTAGATAATGACATTTTTAGTTTAGTTTTGTTTGTAAATGAGCCCATGTGTGAGGATGCTCATTTGGAAGTGACAAAGTGAGTAGAAAATACAAAAGTAAAATCTTGGCCTATGAACATTGCAAGTCAGAATTTTGGGGAAATTAATGTCCCTGAGAGCAGCCCTCTATCAATGATGAAAGAAAGTTGGTAAATAAATATCCAAGCTTCTTCACCCTTGAGAAGTAAATCACTTAGATATGTGTTATACCAGGGGTCCTCAGTTAGATTGAGTCCCAGTTGCACAAAGAGTTGACCTGTTTATTTCCACACCTATCTTGGCTTTCTCCTCTTCATCCTCTTACTTTGCCACTGCCTTGCTGGTGCTTTCCACAAATCACTTCCAGGTCATCCTCTGAGGGAATTCACCTATGATGTTTTATTTTGACTCTGAGTTAGTTATCCTTTCAAATGCAATCTTATGATCATCTCAGTACAGAAAACACACACACAAAAAACAGAAGTGATGTGGTTAAAAGGGGTGATGGAGCTGGGCACGTAGTAGAACCCATCCATTCAGCCTTCCTTTCCTTCTTGCTTTATCTCCAAATACCTCAGTGGAGCACAGGGCTTCTGGGAAATAGTTTGAAAACCTTTGGACTAAATTTTTTCTTTACTTTAAAATATTAGCTTATTCTCTCATTGATTTCTTCTACCCAATATTTTATGCTAATTTACCAAACATTTAGCACATGTGATAGCAGTACATTTATTTACTCTTTCTGTGAATATAGTGCTTCCAAGAATCTCTCTGAGGTGACCAACACAATTTCCCAAATGTAGTTATAACTTGTTCCTATTTCATATGCTATCCATTTCATAACTAGTTCAATTACACATTAATGAGAATCAACTCAGTTAACCTCGATTCCTTGAATTGAGATGATATAAATTGTAACTGAAGTCAATGCTGATTGAACTTTTTTTTTCCTAGAGTGTGACTTTTCATATCATAAACTTATTTAGTGGACACACATAACAGTAACTTATCTAGGAGTGTGACAGGCAAATTTTCTGGGGGAAGAAAATCAATTTCTCTCTTTCAATATTTCTTTTAACAAGGTTGAAAATCGTATATCTTAACATAGAATGTTCCCAAGCTCTGTGATTAACATGCAAAGCTATTTCTTAACAGCTCTGTCTCACTTTTAAAATGACATCGAGAACGTAGAGGCACTTATTCTTAATTCTTAAACCTACTAATTTCATTGTGCCTGACATAAAGCAGACCGTCTTTGCCATAATTACTGTATAACAGTTATTTTTCACAAAGTTGTAATTTTCCTAAAATTAGCTGGACTGCCTCAATTATATAAATTGAATCCTGAGGCTTTAATGAGTGTATTTGTAGTAGTGCACTAGACTTTCATAGGGAAATATCAGGGGGTAAAAATCTCCAAATCCTTTTGGACTCACCAAATGAGACCAGGAAAAAGTGATTAACTCTTAGTGGTCAGTCTCTTGTGGGCAGTTGGTTGCTTGGGTCCTCTGTCTGCATTGTGCAATAAATAAAACCTACTCAAAGCATCTAAGACTTGAATCTTGTAGTTAGAAGGATGCGCCAAGAGTTAAGGGCCCACATGACCTTGATACTCATTTAGGCAAGGCTAGCTGCATCTTCACTTTTTGTCTTCTCTTGACACAGTGTTCTCTCTCTCCCCATAATATGCCTTGCTTTGCTTATCAATTGCTGTGTAACAAACTACCCGACAATTTAGTGGTTTCCACATTAACTTGTAATTATCTCTCAGGATTCTGTGGGTTGAATGGACTAAGCTGGACGATTCTTGCTTATCATTTCTCACGGAAATACAGTCGGTGAACAGCTGAGGCTGGAATCATCTCCAGGCTGTGCTAGGATGAACATCCAAGATGGTATCTTCAATCAGATATTGGGTGCCTCAGTGTTCCTCTACAGGGCCTCTGTCTCCAGCAGACTAGCTTGGACTTGGTTCTTGGTGCTTCAGGGATCCAAGAGGAAAAACGGGGAACTGCCAGTTCTTTCAAAGAACAGACCCAGAGCTGGCATAATGTCGTTTCTGCCATACTCAGTTGTTCAAAGTACTTGCCCGCCAGTCCAGATTCAAGGGAAGGGATGTGGACTCTATGTCTTAATGAAAGAGAAAGTCAAAGAATTTGAAGCCGTCTGTAATCTGCCACACCGCTCACGGAATTGTTTGGTCTCTAAGTTTAGCTTTCCTTCTTCCTTCCTTTCCCTTGCTTATTTTTTTCTGCTCTTTGCTGAAGGATAAACTTAGTAAATTGCTTACTTTTCTGCTTATCATTTTATGTAATCCTGAATCTCAGAGGAATTTTTCAGTTGAATTCTTCCCACCGAATTATACATAACTCTTCTCTAACTGTACCCACTTTTCATTAAATGGACTCCCCTCCATTTTTCAACCTATTACCTCATCTTCCTGCCTCCTTATCTTCGTATGGTCTATTTCTCTATATTCTAAAAAGTGACTTTTCTCCTTTCTCCTAGGTATTGTAATAAGTTTCAAAAAGGTGTATCTTTTACTTTAGCATCCATAATATCTGGATTATAGATATCAACTGAAGAGATGTATGTCTATTCAGCAATTTTAATAGCATCACCAACTAACACTTATTGACTGCTTGTATGTTTTAGAGCGGTAGCAATTTATATGTATTATCTCATTTAAATCTTTAAAATCACCTTGTGAGGTAGATGTTATTCTTTCCACTTTACAGATTAGAAAAACAAGGCATGGCGACATCAAGTGTTAGCATCTTTAAGTGTATTGGATAATGACAATTTTCCTGGTGGTTGTAGCAGTCTGCATTCCCACCAGGTATGGGAGAAAGCTCCCATTGCCCCACATTTTTCAAGGCGTTGGTATTGCTGGACTGTTCATTTTTTGACAATCTGGAGAGTATGAAGTTGCCTTTTATTGTGGTTTTATTTTTTATTTTCTCAATTGCTAATGAATTTACACATCTTTTCATGCAATTTATTGGCCATACTTGTTTTCTCATCTAGAAAATGCCTGTTTTTTTTTTTTTTTGCTTGTTTTCCTTTTAAATGTTTTTATTGATTTTTTGGAGTTCTTTATATATTCTTGATACTAATCTTTTAAAAATATAGTCGTATATGGCCAATATTTCCTTTCACAGTGTGGTTTTTCTTTTCACTTTCTTTTTGTGTTTTTCGATGAGTGGAAGTTTATTCATATGTATGTATTTCATCCGAGAGTAATGCAGATTTGTTTCTTTTATTATCTTTATATCTTTTATTTCTCCATTTTCCCTAATGCACTGGCTAGTATCTCCATTGCAATGCACCTGGGAGATGTGATAGTGGATATTCTTGTCTTCTTACAAAATAGAAAATACTTTATTACATTTTACTGTTAAGTATGTTGCTTTTTGTAGAATTAATTCCTGGCTCCTTAAGAATATTTATTCCTTTTCATGATTGAATGATTTTCATTTTTTATCTAGTGATTTTACTATTCTATTAAGATTAATTCTAATTTTCCCTTCATTGTTTATTGTGGTAAAGCATATGGAAATGTTTTCTCAACCTTACATTTCTGGGATAAAATCAAATTGATTGTGTTGTATCTTTTCCTAACATTTCTCTATTTAGCTTGCTAATCTTTTAAGATTTTTACATCCACATTTATGAGTGAGATTGACCTAAAATTTTCATTTCTCTTAATGTATTGTTGGTTTCAGTGTTAAGATTATACTTTACAAAATGATTCTGGCACTGTTACATCTCTTTTTCTTATCTGGAAGAGTTTGTATAAAATTAGAATCACCTTTAAATGATGTAGAACTGCCTAATAAAAGTCTCTAGCTCTGATGCTTCCTTTGTGGAAAGATTTTTTATTTTTTATTACTAGCTACATTTTTTGTTTCTTTGTTTATAGGAGTATTTAAATATTTTATTTTTTTTAAATCTATTTTAGTATGTTTTTTCCTAAGAATTTTCCATTTTGTATATAGTTTCAAGTTTTTGCATAAAGTTGTTTATAATATTATTTTATTATCTCTTAATATCTGTTGCATGTGTAATTAGGTCCTCTATTAATTTTTAACAATTGCTTAGTTTTTTTTTTCTGGATCAGTCTTGCTAGTGTTCTTTTCCTCTATACTACGTGATATGTTCTAGTTCAGTTTCTCATCTTGTTACTCGTTGTCTGCATTTTTCAGTTTTTTCTTTTTTTCTAAACTTTTGATATGGAGATTTAAATCATGAATGTTAGGCTTTTCCTCTTTTGTAGAATAATTTCCCTTTAAGTTTGCCACATCATTGCTTCTTAGAATTTATGAAACAAGCTATTTTTGTTATCATTCATATATATGTGTGTGTGTGTGTATATATATATATATATATATATATATATATATATATATATATATATCATGTTTCCCTGAAAATAAGACCTAGCTGGACCATCAGCTCTAATGCATCTTTTGGAGCAAAAATTAAAATAAGACCTGGTATTATACTATATTATATTATATTACCCGGTCTTATATTAAAATAAGACCAGGTCTTATATTAACTTTTGCTACAAAAGACGCATCAGAGCTGGTGGTCTGGCTAGGTCTTATTTTCAGGGAACCTCAGTGTGTGTATATATAAAAAATGTATTACTCTTTAGTTACTCTATTTTTGGTCAAATAAGACAAAAATTCAAAAGCAACTCAAATATGTAGTTTAATGAAATATTATAAGGCAAATGCTCTTGAAATCACCATCCAAATTAGGGTACTTTGTCAGTCACCCAGAAGTCCCTCCATATGCCCTGTCTCAATCATAGACCCCATTGTCTTTCAAGAAGACCCATTATTCTAAATTTTAAAGTAGTTATTTCCTTTAATTTCTTTATAATTTAACCACCCAAATTTGCATTTCTATAGTCTAAACTTGCCTATTTCATTATTTTTATTTGATACGTCTTTTAAGTCTGTCTCCTTTTTTTTTAAGTCTCTTAATCTACATTTTTCTCTTCCTTTCTTTTCTTACATTTCATCAGTTTCAGAACATAACTCATTTAACACAGTCAAGATTTGGCTAACATATACTCCTGGTGCAGTGTGCTAATTGTGCATTCATATTTCTGTGTTTTCTATATTTCCTGCAAATAGGCAGCTGGATAAAGCTTTAGTCAAGTAAATGTCATTCTTTCTGTATTTTTAGCTGGATCACATTGTATCATATTTCTTGAAGTGAGGAAGACTTGGATTAGCTATTTATTATATTTCCTCATTATTCTATGTGTTGCTAATTCTGCTTTTTAATGAAATAAACAGTAAAATGTTATTTTCTTTCTCTTGTCTGTTAGTGGTTATAATTAGCAGTTGATGAATTTTAAAGTCCTTTTGTATATAAAAAAATTCACCCATAATAAATATAGGAAAAATGCTGCAACCTTTGAATCCTAACATTTACTCCTTAACATTTTTAGGGACTAAAGAACATGTGAGGTGTCTCTTGGGTGAGTTTAGATCTCCTAGACAGATAATTGTAATTTTCCCTTGGAAAAATACTTCCCTTCTGCTATTAAAAAACTAACATTGAACAGAATCTTTCTCCGGTGTCTACATAAACTCCACATGGCTAAGTTTTGTGTTCCTGGACTTTATAAAGTTAAAGAACAAGCACCCATATTTTTTTCTTTCCCACATCAGAAGAAACCTTTGAGACAATGACCTTACTTTGAATCTTTCAAAAATCTATTAAAAGAAGACCCACTAGATCTTCTACTACTTTAACCTTTATAAACCACACACATACACCTCTAACTTTTATGGCCAATTGTACTGAATATCTTCAATAACAAAATAGATACAAGGAGTAATGCAGAGCATCCACCTATCCCACATTGAGAAGGCATGACATATTTCTTCTAATTCTCTTTATATCTTGTGAAATTTTTTGGTAATCATTCTGGAGTTAATTGAAATTGTAAGAAAATAAGAGTTCAGAGAATCTTTTGATTACCTGGTTCAGCCTTTTCAATTTAGGCAACTGAAATGGCATCTTCAAGTGTAGGGTGTCATTTTTTTTTCTCCCTAATGGATTTTGGACAGAACAGTAAATGAATGGAAAAATACTAAGCAGATGGGAAATCTTTTAAAAAATCATTCTGGTGATAGTTCTATTCAGAAACAATTTAGCAATTGGAAATCAGGCAATAAGTAGTTTAATGATGGAAAATCAGTTTTATATTGATGACTGATGAGAACTGGGAACACTTAATTGTTCTTAGTTGCTGGATTCTTCTATGAATTAGTCATTATCCATAAAGCTAAAGACTATTGGGATTTAGGAATAGAATTTTGTATTTCTGGTACTGTTCTTAAGCTTTCCAGAAAACCAGCAAGTTAGATAATGATTTCTGTTTTCTTACATGTTTCATATTTTGCTCCTTATATAGTTCTACCTTCCAGGACATTGGGTCTCTAGAGGAAGCTCAGTCAATAGTGTCTATTATAGATTAACATGGGTTCAGATTTTCTTGCTCCTCTTCCTATTGAAAGATAGCTATCCTCCTATTGAATCTGAGTTTGCCTTAGAGATTTGCTTGACCATGGAATGCTGCAGAGGACTATTCTGGGACTTCTAAGGCTGGTTTATAAGAACTCTTGCAGCTTCTGCCTGGGCCTCTTGAGACCCTTGCTTTTGAAACTCTGCCATCCAGTTGTGAGGAAGCCCAACCAGCCCCAGGGAGTGGCCGCTGGCCAACAGCCTCAGATGAACTTCTAGCTGACATCCCCACTAACTTGGCAGCCATGTAAGTGAGCCATCTTGGAAACCTATTTTCCAGACTAGTTGGGCTGCTGATGCTTCATGGGATCATGATGAGCCCACCCTGCCAAACTGCCCAAATTGTGAATTTGTGAGCCAAAAACATGACTGTTTTTATTTCAAGCCACCAAGTCCTGGCGTGATTTTTTATACAGCAATAGATTACAAAATAGCATGCATTTCCTGGACTGATGTCTGCATCAGTAGAAAAGTAAGACAAAGGAGTCAGAAGAATGGAAAACCAAAGTATTTTCTGATTTTCAATGGTGGTTAAGTTGGAGGATTTCTTTTAGTTTGAGAGCCACTGTTAGTTTGCTGATACCTATTCTGCATTCCTGAATTTGCCCACCTGGAGAAAAGTTGAGTTAAGTGCGTGCAGGCCACTGCCTCCCAGTGGTAGGGGTGAAGAAAGGAGGAGAGAGAGACTGATTCTTGCTCAAGCCATTTAATAGATCAGATTTACTCATGAGAGAAACATAGATCGATAATGTCACCACCCATCAGGTAATTCACTCCACATTTGTACAGAGAAATAAGAGTGGTCCAAGAATTTAATAGTATTTAGGGACAAGTCCTCCTCATTTAAAATGGAGAACTGTGTTAAATGTATTACTCTCTCCCACTGAGTAGGAATTAAGAGCAGCTGTTCCAACAGAGTTTATTTCAAATCCCAACTCAGCAACTTAATAGAAATATGTCCTTGGGCAAGTAATTAACCTCTCTGAGTCTCAGTTTTTTCACCTGTAAAGTGGGGATAATAGAAGCACCTAACTTATGGGTCTAATACATAGTAAGGACTTAGAAGAGTGTTTCTATTGTTTGCCATTGTAAGATGCTAATAAGGATATTTGTGCTTAAATATTAAGCATGTAGAATCCTAAAAGGAAAATTGAAAAAAAAACAACACAGTATAGGACTAGCCAAGTAGTTATTATTATTTATTTGCATCTCTGGTAGCATACTTTTCAATATGAAAGAACATGATCACAGTGTAGTCAAGGTTTCCTTCCAGGAAAGATGAGTGTGATGGGGAAATGGGAAATTTGTATAGGTGTACATCTCCATACAGAAACATAGCTGAATAAATATATGCTTACTCTAATAACCCAGACCACCAGCCTTATCAAAAACATTAAGGAAGATTAATAGATTATCAAAGAACAGATATGCAATTAAGGAAACATGTTTTATAAGCGCTGTCAAAATACAAGTCTGTGTGTGTGTGCGTGTGTGCGTGTGTGTGTGTGTGTGTGTGTGTGTGTATTGATTGAGGATTTGAGGATTTCTAGTTCTTTATTTCTTGACATTTTATACAGATTCAAATTTGATGGTACATTGAAAAGTCCAACCCAGGTTCATCTCCATGGTGCTTACCGATCTACAACCAGCCCAACTGATACATCTTTCATTGCTTTGTACCACTACCAACAAACTTACTCTTAGCTGAGAACATCTAAGAGTTTCATTTGTGTTAGTTTTATCACTCAAAGGAAGGCCCTCAAAGATATCAGGTACTTTAACTGTAGCCTTGATCTTTCAACACAGAACTGGTTCTCCATAAATATTTTTTTCTTGAATTAATTTTAGAATATTTCATATTATCACATTTGTAGCCACATATGTTATTAAAATTCAAACATATGTTTCTGTCTGCTTTAGCTAGAAAAATTGTCATTCTTGCAATTAGCATTGTGGACATCAAACATTATTGTCCAGATTCAGTTATTTATTAGAAAATAGAATTGTGTGTTTCAGAGTTTCAAAGAAGAGAGAGAACCCTAAGAGTAAATGGGGAAAGAAAGTATTCTCATTGAGTTTCTGAGTGCTAAGATGCCTGGGCCCATTAGAATCTATGTATGGGGGTCTTTAGCAGCCTGTAGGGTGCTGGAGCCAATGGAGAGGGAGAGAGTAGCTGTGGGCAAACTGAGGCATGGGAAGGTAAAGTACTTGCCTAGACCACATCTCTTGGAAGAGGCTGAATCAATTCAAACCTAGACAGTCTGGGACCTGCAGCCGAGTTCTTAACCCGTGCTCTCTGAATGTGGGACACAGCGCTTGCTGTGATATTTGAGGCTGCTTCTTTCTCTCTGGTGAAATGTTAATAGATGCGCTGCTAATTATGGTCCACAGGGCACACTGTTCCTACTCTCACTTGGCTTGCCTCTCTCTGAGTTACTGAAGGCTTCAGCTCATACTGCCACTGATGTCCTCTTTACCATAGGGAAACCTTTTTCCCTCTTGGATCCAGCTCTTTTAAGGTGGTATCCCACAGCGGAGCTGCTCGGTCCCCAGGGATTCAGTAATTTCACTGATGCATTGCGTCCCAGAACAGGGGGAGTCCAGAGGGGGTTGCAGGAAGGGCCGCACAGAAGAAGTTGATAAGCACAGTCCGAATTTGTACCCAGAATCTCAGCCATCTCCCCTAACATTCAAGCCTTTTGGCTGAATCTGGTTAATTCAAGCGAACTTCTTAATTACTCATACTGATTTTGTCTCAGGAGATTACACGTTAGTCTATTCCCTAATTGCGGATATATTTTAAGGTGTTTTCTTCTGCCCTGGGGCCCTAAGGCCGCTTTTAAATCAAAGATGTAGCTAGACCCAGCAGTGTTCTTAGGTTTCTCGTGATACAGAAAGAAGACCTTTGGCGGAGGATTGTACAACTTCATATGACTGCCTGTTCAAGGCCTGCCATAAAATAAATTACATATGGTTACTAAGGAAACCAATGACCAAGTATTAAAAGCACATTTATGAAATGGCAATGTATGTGCCTTTTTATGAAGACATTAAATATTAATATCTAGGAGCAAGTCTGGTAAGTATCATAGTTTTAAAATCGTTATGAGCATAATTGATATTTCAAAATGTACAAAAACTGTAGAAGGATATAAAAAAAATCTGATTTCTATGGTGACCAAGTCCGAAGGACTACAAATACTCCTGTGGTTTGTCGCCTACCTTTGTAATTGAAAAAAATGCTCAGTCTCACTTATACTAGGTTACTGAAGATAAGAAGAACATATTTTTCCAATGAATTTCAATGTATTCTGAATTCCATCTTGCATATCCATAGGTGGTACCCATGTATCAACACTTCACATAGCATCTTTTTGCTACAGGGTGGAATGTGGCCCTTACATGGTAGCTTGGCAGAAGAGAATATAAGTTTATGGACAGATAGAGGCAGACTTTGGAAGAAGATTCTTTGAGTTCTTCAAAATTGATTAGAAAGGACACTCAAAAGGGAGTTTTAAGTTTTGATTCTAGTTTTAATTCTGCTAGTAACTATCTGGGTACTTGGGGCAATGAAATTTACTTCTCTAGCTCTCAGACCTCATCAGGAAACAAAGGACGTTGCACTAGCTGATCTCTGAGGAACTATTCCGATTTCACTTTCTATTATTCTAAGAATCTTTTCTTTTACTTGGTTCCATGTCACTCACACTTATTCATTTATATTAAATGAGAACAGGAAAATGTCCTATCACTTGCCAAACTATTTCCTCAGGATATCCTTTACTTCAGAATTTATCTTTTCGTTTCCTTCAGGAAAAAGAACATCTCCTGAAACAAATGTTCCTTTCCTTGAATGAAGATATTTAGCAGCTAAAGCAGACTTTGCAGGAACTTAAGAGAAAAGCAAACTTAGATGTAAAATAAGGTCTTTCCTTGGCTAGCTGATTGTTTTCATCTCCTTCATTGATTGCTTTTTATTATTTAAATTTCTAGAGATTGTCTTCTCATAGCTTGATGTCTCTTTTGAAGATTCTGTAGTGAATCCATTACTACAACTACTGCTACTAACAATAATAATAGAGTAAAATAAAAATGAGCCAAACAAAATTAGCTTGCTATTTTGCTTCTTAGTATGGAAAGGCTGAGGAAAGAGTTCTGGGTGATGAATGGTCTAAGTTGAGGCCATAGGAAGTTTGGAGGATTTCACCACATTGAAACTAACATACCAGTCAATTATGTTCTTGAGTTGTTTCTTGTCTGTGGCTCTTGATAAACATGAAATATAAGCTAAAATAATGAGTACAAATGCGAAACACCCAGCTCAATGCTTGGCACATATAGAGGCTGAGCGAGGGACAGAAAACTGGAAACCCCATGAGATTTTTGATACTTCTTTGTTTAGGCCTCAAGGAATTTCGACTTTCTTGAATCCCTACTGAACCTGCTATTTTAGTCCCACTAAGACCCAAAATAAGTCCACATTAGTAAAAGTTGCCATTAGTCTCATTACTCTCTCTGTAAAGCCAGGGGACTTCTCTAGAAAGTATGCAAAGTCCACAGGAAAAAACTTTGAGATTCATTCCTGCAAAATGGAAATCTTTCGTCTTTGCTGCTACCGTTGTCTCTGCACCCTTCACTTTCCCTTTTCCTTTAGGTTCTGTGACAAATCAACTGAAAGATAAATCCAGCTCACTAGGCATTTGTATACTGTGTGAACTTCATAAACATTTATTGAAAAGATAACTTCCAGTTTCCTATCGGGGACTTCTGGTGTCTGACCTGGTATATAAAGAGCTTGGAGTTGTTACTGTTGTAACAAGAAGTAAAAAGGTGAACATGCTGAAAAAGCAACCACTCTTCTTTGATCTTCCAGAGATATAAGGTTACAGGACAAGCTATTGCCCCCCCCCCCCCCCCCTGGAAATTGGAGAAACAGAGTGGTGATACAGAGAATTGCATTTTTACCAGATAAGAGACCCATCAGCAGAAACCTCATCAGGAACCAGTACTGGAGTGAAAATACCTGAAGTCTAATTGACAAATTGTATCTGGAGGCTCAGCGTGGACAAGTCTTGAGAGTTAAGAACTCCAGTGGAGGACAAAGTCCAAGAAGAATCCCCATAATTTTGTGAGTTTTACCTCTAGGAACTCTACCAGGATTTCACAGTGAATATTGGAGGAAAATCCCCTCCTGCTTCTGGTAGAAGGAGAGGAAAAGGAACTATTTTGAAATGTGCCAAAGCATTTTGTTCTTCTTAACAAGACCTATCTTCAAAAGAAACTATTTACCAGAAACCTAACCTATTGAGTATATATCAGAGCTTAACTGACCTAGGGGAAGGAAAATACTCAACTTTAGCCCCCCTTAGCTATCCTGTTCTACCTAAGGGGCAGGTGGAATTGAGAAGCACTTGTGAAGTTCACAGTTCAAGGGCATATGCTCAATAAAAGGCTGAGACCTAATTACAGGACAATAGAATGCTTCCTCTCCTGCCACACCTTAGCACCATATCAGTAAAGTACTATTACTGGAGTTCTTTTACCATTTTTATCATGTCCTGCTTTCAACAAAACATTGCAAGGTGAAAACACAGTTTGAAGAGACAAAGTAAGCATCAGACTCAGACTTAGAAATGGCAGGGATGTTGGGATTATGAGACCGGAAGTTTAAAACAACTATAATTAATATGCTAAGGGCTCTAATGGAAAAAAAAGTAGACAGAATGTAAGAACACATGAATAATGTAAGCAGAGAGATAAAATTTATAAGAAAGAATAAAAAAGAAATGCTAGAAACCACTTTAACAGAAAAGAAAATGCCTTTGATGTGTAGTAATCTGGACCCAGTTGAGGAAAGACTCTCTGAGCTTGAAGATGTTTCAATAGGAACTTTCCAAACTGAAAAGCAAAGAGAAAAATAACTGGAAAAAAAATGGAACAGAGTATTCAAGAACTGTGGAACAACTATAACATGTGTGTAACGGGAATACCAGAAGGAGAAGAAAAAGAGAAAGTAAAAGGAAGAAATATTTGAAGCAATAATAACTGAGAATTTCCCCGAAATTAGTGTTAGATACCAAACCATATATCCAAGAAGCTCAGAGAATACCAAGCAGGATAAATGCCTAAAAAGAAAGGAAGGAAGGAAGGAAGGAAGGAAGGAAGGAAGGAAGGAAGGAAGGAAGGAAGGAAGGAAGGAAGGGAAAGAAAGAAAAAAGAAAAAAACAAGAAAAAAGAAAAAAAAACCCTAGGCATATCGTATTCAAACTGCAGAAAATTGAACATGAAGAAAACATCTTAATTAAGGACTTGACCAAAATTGGTTTATTTTATATTTAATTATAAACTAAAATATACTTGCATTTTTAAACTAATTCATCTTAAAACTTTACTCTGTACTTTAAGATCAGGTTAAAGTCCTGTGGGTTTCATGAGTCTTATCTTCCCTCTTGGTTTGCTTTGACTTCTGAGTTACTGGGCAAAGGATTACATGGCCTTTTAAGCTTCAAAAGTTAACACAAAATTCATTTGCCATAAAAAAACAAAAACAAACAAAAAAACACGATGTAGATGTTCTCCATTTCCACGAAATCCTTGAAAAACTTTAAAAGTCACCAGCATGATCTGTTTCCCTTGGAACTTAAATTACTTTTCTTACTGGAGTTGTTTTATTGTTTTCTGTAAGGCTGAAAAGTAGGTTTTGTATAATGCATCTTGGTAACCTGGAATGACCAATTGCAAGAATGATTTGGTTTGTAATGATGGTTTCTCTGCTTTCTTGGGTTTGGAGTACATGATTGTAATATTTACTTTTTTGATTTTGTTCAAAATATTGGCTATTTTTATTAAAAATTTTGGAAGTGTTTCCTTCACTGATTGGAAGCAGATTATATTTTGCACTATTAAAATAAGTATATTACATATATATATATATATATATATATATATATATATATATATATGAAAAATAACATCTTAGGGGAAAAGGGGAAACACCTTACCCCTTACATGAAGAGTGCTATGAATATTTAAAATATTATGTATTTATTTTTTGAGATATAATTGACATATAACGCTGTGTAAGGTATACAACGTGTTGATTTGGTACATTAATATATTGCAAATTGATTACCACTGTGCTTTTTGCTAACACCTTATGTCACAGAATTATCATTTCTTTTTTGTGGTGAAAACAACCAAGATCTAGTCTTTTAGCAATTTTGAAGTGTATAATACAGTATTATTGACTATAATTACTACACTGTGTATTTGTTCTCCAGAAGTTATTCATTTTTTAGCTGCAAGTTTGTATGTACCCTTAACCAACATCTCCCCAATTCCTCCACCTCCAGCTCTTGGTAACCACCATTCTATTCTGCTTCTATTAATATGAGTTCAGCTCTTTCAGATTCAACATATAAGTGAGACCATACAATATTTGTCTTTGTCTGGCTTATCTCACTAAGGGTAATGCCCTCAAGGTCCATTTATGTCACAAATGGCAGCATTTCCTTCTTTCTTCTGGCTGAGTAATATTCCATTGTGTGTGTATGTGTGTATTATATATGTATATATTATATATTATCATATATATAATATATATTATATATTATATTTAATATCTAATATCTATAATATGTATAATATATGTGTATATATAATATATATATATCATAACTTTTTATATAAATGTACTTCCTGAATGTTCTATTTAAGGGTATGCAAACTTGAATTTGTATTGGAGATAGTTTTGTATAGTGATAAGGACTCTGAAGTTAGTCTGAACTGGGTTTGAGTTCTGCCTTTGCAGCAGATGATGACAAAAATGACCACAATTCTTCTTCCCTTCATAGACTTGTACCCTTTGCAATATGGTTTCGTAGCCCAGCCCATCTATTTTCAACCCTTAAGTTGGAGCTGGCATTGTGACTTGATTTGACTAATAGTAAGTGACCGAGAAAACATGTTGTGCCTGTCCCAGTCATAGATACATGTGTGTGTGGTCTCTAGGGACTCTGTCTCTGTCATGTAAACAGAGCTGAGTCAGCTCAGTTGCTGCAGCCTAGTCCCTGAGATGAGAGAACCTAGTCAAGCAAAGTTGCCTACGGAACCCACAGCTAACCTCAGGTACATGAGGAACCCCAGGAAAACAGAGGAATTGCCCAGCCACACCAAGCCAAAGTGTCGAACAAAAGGACCTGAACTAAATAGATAATGGTTGTTTTAAGCTACTAAGTTTTGATGGGGTTTGTTATGCAGCATTACTATGATAGTAACTATCTAATACACTCTGTCTTTTTACCAAGTATGTCCTAGCACAACGTATCTCAAAATCTAGGTTTTGTTCCGAGGACCTATCTCATCGAGTTATTGTGAGATTATGTGATAGGATATATATACATGGCACAAAGGAGGAGCTCAGTATGAGCTAGTTGTTCCTGTTATTTTCTTTCCCACTGTGGATGAACCATTGTCAACGGCTTTTATGAGAGGCCTTTTGCTCCTCCTGATTGGTGCTTTGGGTCTTAGCTCCCTTTTGTGGAACAAATAAATGGTAAGAAATGAAAGCCAGACTTTTCCTTTACCAGAACATGGAAGGAAACAGTCACGAACTCTGAAATCAGATAGTCACAGTTCAAATCCCAGCTCTGCTTTTTTATTTCCAGCTTTGTGGACTTGGGTAACTTAATTTCCCTGGGCCTCAGTTCCTCACCTGTGAAATGGGGCTATAATGATATCTCCCCCCTTCAGATGTTATGAAGATGAAGTGATGCACATCTGAAGCGCTTGGAGTGGGACATGTAGTGATCACTCAGAAGTACTTGGTAAATGCTATATTGTTGTCATTATCATCATCAATATCATTTTGGAGATTTTAGCATCTCCTGGCGATCAGGCGAATTCCAGGCTTGTGCCATGTGCATGCTGCAAGAGCTTGTACATTAAGCAGAGAAGTATTCGGCCACTGCTCAGTGGTCCATAGGTCAGTGCCCATTCACTAGAGTTCAGCCATCTGGCAGGAAGCTGGCAGATGCTCTGAGTTGTTACACACTGTCCCTCACAGTGAACAACTGGTCCAGAAATAACACGCTATAAAGATTCTGAAGGGAGCCAGGAAATGGGAAAAGGGAATGACCCATTGCATTGAGCAAATGGCACTGGCTAATGTGGATATGGATTTGGATTTGGCCTCTGAATAAAGAACTAAAAGCCAAAAAATACAGTTGCTATGGGACTACTGTGTTTACCCGAAAATAAGACCTCGCCAGACCATCAGCTCTAATGCATCTTTTGGAGCAAAAATTAATATAAGACCCGGTCTTATTTTAGTATAAGACCGGGTCTTATATAATATGATATGATATGATATGATATGATATGATATGATATGATATGATATGATATGATACAATACCAGGTCTTATATTAATTATTGCTCCAAAATATGCATTAGAGCTGATGGTCTGGCTAGGTCTTATTTTCGGAGAAACATGGTAGGGGAGTTTGGAGGGAGTTGGACTAAGAGTCCAGCTAAGACGAAGCATTTGAACCTTTAAGATAGTAACATTACCTGAAAAATCCACAATATGTCTTTTAAAGGAGACACTTTACACTTAATGGTATAAAATATAAGGAGGAGATTTTGTATGGTGTTCAGAATAATGAGCTTTTGAGTGTGACAGAACTGGGCTTGATTTCTGTCTTTCTCATTTAACAGCTATATGACCTTGGACATGTTTCTCTCTCTCTCTCAAAGTTTCAGTTTTGTCACTTGTAAAATTAGGATAATAATTCCTTTCTCATAGAGCTAATGAAGGGATTAAATCACATAACTATATAAAAAGCTTAACAGTATCTGGCACCTAATAGGCACTTAATAAATGGTATGTGTTACTGTTATTGTTCTTATTAATTAAACACCATCTGCCTACATTTTTATACTGCCAGAATTTCTTCCTTGGGTTACCATTTTCTGTGGCTTCATATGCCCTGGTTTAGCCTTTCAATTCTATACACTCCACAGAACTTTTGACATCTGCCCTTCTAACATCCAACTAATGACTGTGACATCATGTACAACTCATTGATCACCTCCTGGGCTGACTTTGATTTGGGGCATCTGTATCATTTTTACGTACTTGTTCAAGGTTTTCATTCATTATGTCCTATCCCTGTGAACAGACAAGAGATCAAGAAATCAAATGAACCCTAAAGAATCGTCTAAAGTTGGGAGACACTGTCAAGAAGGGAAGGAGCAGGGTCTGTCAGGTCAGAGAGGCAGCAAGGGAGGTGCTAATTGGTGATGTGAGATGAGCGCGGATCTAAAAGGAATAAGAAACACTTTCTCTAAGTGTTTTCTATGGAGAACTAGGTTAAGTCAGACATGGTCTCTTAAACTAGGGACAGAATTTAGGGTTACTTCATGTTTAGGGGTTTCTCAGATAATCTTTTCTGCTACTTTTTCAAGTTGATTATAAAACTTTGAAAAAAAAAAAGGGAAGGTAAATTAGGATAAGGGGTTTGTTTCTCAGGGGATCATAATACAAAGAAATACAGTTTTTCTGTACAGTTGATTTGATTTCTGTCCCTCCTTCACTTCCACTTTGCCACTTTTATCTCTTTTGAAATTGGATTATCAGAGCTTGAGTGAACTAAGCCAAATTGTTGGGTTTAATCCTATTAGTTCCAATTTTCTTTTCTTAGTGGTAGGTGCCAAGCCATCTCTGAGGACTGTTGATTGATCAAGAGTTCTTTTCACAACCAGGAAAGCAATGCACAGCAGCAGGTCCTCACGTATCATTGTTACACTCAACATCTTTTTGTTATCACGTTGATGAGATGCCATTGGAACTTAAAACTCCTGTTTATTTCAATTAGCCTATGGTAAATTGGGTTTCATTATACGTCATTTTGCTTATAGTCACAGACCCTGTCTATGATGTTAATTGAGGACGTACTGAAACTGTTGAGATTCATTGTGGGCCAACAATGTCACCTTTCTGTGAAAAGATAGGACTCCTGCACCAGGTACACCCATCATCATTGTCAAAGCAACAACACACTTTGCTCCATATCAAAGATTATCACCTTAAGATTGTGGGACTGTAACGCCCAAACTCAGAAATGATGATATTTATATCTGTACAAATAGGTGGACTAGGTATATAGTTTTTTCCTACTTCAAGTACAGTGTTCCTTCCCTGGTTGTCTAACGGTAGTACCTGAAATCCTATGCCACATCTGAGAGAGTTCCTACAAAATAAATTAAGGCAGTGACCAGCCCATTGTCAATCAGGCATGCTCTCTTGAGTGTTTCTCCTCAACCCCAGTCATAGGTAATGACTTGGGCTGGACACATGTACATGTCTCTTGGATACGTGACATAGGCTCTTGGTGTTTCATTTTCTTTACCTATGAAATGGGGCTATCAGTAGTGCTCTTTCAGAGGGTCATTTTGAGGAGAAAATGAGATAACCTATGTCAAGTAATGACTATCCAGGTAACATTCACTTAATAAATGATAACTATTATTGTTATTAATTCATCTCATGGTTGATTGATGTATAATTGCACGGTGATTGGCTTTGGTTAAGGATGCAATGTGTAGCCTTACAGCTGGTTAGAATTTTACAGTGTAGATTGAGTTGTTTCTTACCAGTTGTAGTAATAAGGGAAACTGCAAACAAACAAACAAACAAACAAACAAACACAAAATCATTTTAGAAGGAAATGTATGCTAGATTGTTCAGACATTTATGGGTAATTCATGTGGACTGTTCCACTGTAAACATATTGTAAAAGTGTGCTTATAAACACTGCAGCTTTAATCTTCTTGCAAGAACAATTTTGATTCTCAGAGCTTAACTTGATAGTAATGACCAAGTTGGTAACATTTTCACCCAATGTAATTCAGTGAATGCCTTTTTGCCAAGATAATTTTAGATATTTGACTTGAAAAGGAAACTAGGATATAAACTCTTCTAGTCACAATATTGCTGTGTCTTGGTTCATAGTATCCACTCCTGTAATAATAATCACATTATTGCACAAATGTTTTATCCCAGAAAGCAGCTAGGTCTCTGGGAAATCAAACCCCTGCGTCTGCCCTCAAGGAATTTATAGTCTTGTGGATGGACAGAGGTACAAATAAAGATTGCCATGTACTATGTGACGTACTACAAGCACTGCATAAGATATAAATAGGAAGAAGGATAAAAAGTCTGATTTATACACAACTAAGACTTATGCTGTAGGAGCATAAAATTATATGTTTTGACCAAGGAAGAATTTTGGAAAATATCAGATGAAAGCAGGCATCACTTAAAACCATGGCTAAAACCTCAGAAAATTAGTAGGCAAACCCTGTGAGGACAGACATCTTTACTTTCCCTAATTTCAGCGTAATAAAAAGCTCTGTTTTCAGGAGAAGAAGAAAGACTATTCTGCTACTTCAAGGGCCATGGTGAGCTTTTAGGACTCAGAGTGCTCAAAATTCATTGGTAACCTCTGAGGGAGGAGATGGAATACCAGTGGCCCTGGCTCCCCAGGAATGGTGATTAAAAAGAAGTGCCCTCCCCTTTCCTTTGTGAATTGTTGTTGGTTTACTACTTTTTTAATCATTGCTTTATTGTCCTTGATTCACATTTCTGGTTTATTTCTCGACTCCAGATTTATGTCTCTTTTTTGTATTGGCTTCTGATGGTTCCTTGTGGAACTGTCATCACTGCAATGAATGATTGAAAGCCTACCCATGCCCACCTCTAATCCTTATACACTCCATCCAGGGTAGATTTTACCACCAGTTTCCAAGAGAAAAAAACTAAGCGTCTTGCTTACAGTCTCACAGTAAGTGACAAAGCAGACATTTGAACCCAAGTATACCTGACCCTAAAATTTGTTTTTTTTTCTCCTCTGCACAGTCCCACTTCCACTTCTACATGAATTACTCTAGGTGCCACCTCTGCCTGCCCTAGACTGCTGTGTCTGACCCCTAATTAACTTCACACTGTTGTTGATGACTCAACACACCTGGGAGTCTCTCTGTGCCAGGAATTCAGGCAGGAATGTACCATAGTCTCTGGGGAGAAATGCAAAGGGAGTCAGGTAGCCAAGGCCCTACACACACATGAAGGTGATTTGGACAAAATTAGAATTCTTCTCATTTTTGGCTTTAGTTGTGATATTGTCACTGTGCGCCTCTGTTATTTGGTAGTGAAATCACCTAATTCACCCAAGCCTCATCGGGCAGAGGCTGCCCTCCCAAGGATTCTGCCAGTCCAGTGCTGGGCAAGCCATTTCTGTTTCATTTGCCAAGTGAGAAAGGCAACCTGCAGAGGGCACTTCCTGCTCCAGCCTCAGCTCCCGCAACCGCAATATTTGTTGTCACCGTTGATCAGCACCTACCCCTAAAGAATAAGTCATACGAGTAGCAGCATGCTGGAGGTGATACTACAAGATGGTCGGGCTTGAGTTGGCTTAGTGTGTATCCAGTTTGAACATGTAATCTGTCGCCCTCTGTCAGATGCGGTGATTTCATTAGGAGTGTAGTGTTGAATGGTGAGTGCCATACATCAAGCTAATGAATAAATAAATCCAACCCGTAATTGCATTTCTGCATTAATGATAAGCATTACTTGAAAAGAATAAAGAAAGAATATTCAGCAAAGACCGCAGTAAGGTAGCCTTCTAGCCTGATTTGTATTCCATCTTTGTGGAAATGTACAGGTGACTAACTGGAATAGGGAAATGCCCCCAGCATGTCTATTCTATGGAGGAAGCAGAGACAGAGGACAGCAGATGTTGTCTGAGGAAGATTCTTGCCCCAGCTTTTCCATGTAATGTTTCACCTTCCTGAAATCCTCTTTGCCTGGGAGACAATGGAGTGATTATGAAGTGATTATTAAGATAGGTTCTGGAGACATGGGGATCTGGGTTTCCTCAGCTTATCATTTTCTAGCTATGTAGCCTTGGGCAGTTAGTTCCTCATCATTAAAATTGGGGTAATAATCTCGTTCCAACTGTCATAAGGACTAAATTGTTTTGTTACTTTTGTTTATTCTTGTCCAGCATCCTCCAGCAGGAAGTCATGGATGAGGTTACATTTAGGGTATGTATGATTCAGCCGCCAAGACTCTGAGACAGCAGTACCTCCAGTGCGTTCAGGTCTTCTTACATCCCTTCCTATGTTATATACAGAGAGTATAATAAAAGAGCTTTCCAGGTTAGCCCTTCCCCCAGATGTTTGTAAATAAGGAATGCTATTCTTGTTTGCCTCCATAGTGACTCATCTAGTGGAAGGCATACAGGGCTTCCTTAATTAAAAACCACTGGTTTCTGACTCCTTAAACTGCCCCTCATCCAGACTGTTCCAAAGCTTCTGTCTCCTCTTTGATCAGCAGATCATGACTGGATCTCTCCTTTATTCCTGAAGGGTGTTGGCCAATGTTCTCTGAATGGTCTACCGTGTACTAGCACCTTGAAATACTAAGATCCTTGGGGCTGTGGCTCTCTTCATGCATCTCACACCTTCTGGTATGTGGGCTGTTCTCAGACCCTTTGAGAGCTGCTTCCAGGACTGTTTTGTTGCAGTTCCATTCCCTAGTCTTGGAGATCTTAAAACATAAATAAACTTCTGAGAATTTATGTTAAACTGTGTAGGTACCTGTGTCTGTATGTGCCTTTTTTTTTTTTTTTACTAGAAAGTACATATTGTTTATCAGATTTTCAAGTTGTTGTTTGCCCTCCAAAACATTAAGACTCATTCATAGTAGTTGGTGATTAGTGTTCTACAGCGATCATAGAAGCATAGGTCTTTGATAAGCTTGGGGTTCTTTCTTGATTCTCCTCTTATGTGGGTCTGTGAAAGCACACATTTATAAAACCTCAGTTCTGCCTTTCTGTCCTTTCCTTATCAACCTTTCTCCCTGTACCCTCAGAGACAGTTTCATCTCTAGGCTGAAATTCTCCCATGGGGATGCTGCAATGCCTAGCTAGTCCTTCATCCTTCTCACTCCTCTGTATCTCTCTTCATCCTCAAAACACTGTTTAAAAACCACTTCCTTTATATTCCTCTAGTGTGAAGCCCATGCCACTGTCTTCTGTTGTGTCCCCGGCACCTACCGTGTTTCCTTGAAAATAAGACCTAGCTGGACAATCAGCTCTACTGCGTCTTTTGGAGAAAAATTAATATAAGACCTGGTATTATATATTATATTATATTATATTATATTATATTATATTATATTATATTATATTATATTATATTATATTATATTATATTATATTATATTATATTATACCTGGTCTTATATTATAGTAAAATAAGACCCGGTATTATATTATATTATATTACATTATATTAATTATATTATATTAAAGACCTGGTCTTATATTATAGTAAAATAAGACCGGGTCTTATATTAATTTTTGCTCCAAAAGACACATTAGAGCTGATGTTAGGTCTTATTTTAAGGGAAACACAGTATTGCAGGGCCTACCACATAGTAGGTAATCACAAGTGTTTATAGATTTGCCTGCAATTATCTTCCCTCAGTCCAGAACTTCTGAAACAGTGGCTCCATGTCTTCTCTCTCCTTTTTATTTTTAGACTCTATGCAAAGAAGCGTGTCTGTTTTACTTTTCCTTCTGCTCTGGTGGATGGCCTTATAGCTTTTTAATCTCTCAGATATTTTTGGAGGATGAAGTGAAATAATACATATAGAATGTTTAACTTGGAACATAGCACATAGTGAGGCTAAATAACTGATAACTAATATTAATACTAGTATTCCATAGTTCATGTCTCAGTGAAGGTGAGTGTTTGTGAGTCTATTGTGTTTAGTGGGGGTACTCTTCCTGTCCTCACTATGCTCCACTGCTGTGGAGAGAACTTTCCACACCATATTCAGCAGGAAATGGGCAGGTAATGGCTCCTGGCTCAGGCAGCGGAATGCACAAGCACTCACACACAAATGAAGCATATCATTGTCAGATCATGGGACCCTCAGGATGTCTGCTGTCCGGCAAGAGCAACGGGGAGGAGGCAACAGCTGCTTCTGATGCTTCTGATAATTATGATGGAAGATAATTCAATTCCGTGTAGGATCCAGGACCCGAAGGGAACAATATGGGCTAAGTCAGCATGTGCCTAATGAAATTGTTTAGCTTAGGCTGTGGCCTTATCTGCCACAAGCTGTGATGTACTGTGTTCTAACAAAGCATCTTGGGAGATGTTGCTGCTTGGGAAAGGGAAATGATCAGTAAAATTCACTCCTTGAATCCAGCCTTCCAAATTTGTACTATAACCCAAGTGACTTGTAGGTTAGATTGGGAAACAACTTGCTTTCTTTGCCCAGAGGAGTTTCTGTATTTAAATGGAGAAGCATCACTTCTCTAAGGTGCCTGTTCCAAATCAACGGGCACTTTCTTCAAGCCTGCTGAGCCTACCTCTTTCATGATTTCCCATTGTTCTGTATTACTCCTGGCAGCCACCCACAGAAAACAAATCAGGTATATTCTCACACGGGTTTCAATCAGATGCTCAATTTACTAATATGCTGCTGTGTGGTTGTCAGTGATTAGAATTTCACACAGTCTCTGCACAGCTGGATCCTGGGTCTCAAGGTCTTTTTATGTATCTCCTACTACATGACATCCTGCTCCATTCCTCCAAGCAGGAAATGGATTGAGGCACGTGGTTCCTGGACACCAAATGATGGTGCAAACAGTTATAAGAGCACCTTTATTTAACTTCTTCTGTACTTAGTCAGTGGAGGAATGCGGGAAGCTTGTAGGAATGTGAGATGGAGGCATTTTGGATTTTATGAGTGTACCCATGTCAGGATGAGTGGCAGTCACCATGAGTTGGCAAGTCAAGCCTAGTCACTTCCATCAAAACTTCTTAGAGTGTATGTCTATTCCAGTGCACTTTGTGTGTCCATCGGCTTTGGCATTTTGACCCATGCTATGGAGCACTTCCATGCAGACGTCTCATGAATACGGAATATCAGCTGAGATGCTTTTATGAAGATACGTACTGGATCCAACAATAACTGACTCATAGCCTGCATTTATGACTAGAGTTTTAAAAATTGCTACGTGAATTGTATTGGCTGGAGTGGAGAAAATGGGGGTGGGGATGACTAATTTCCCTGTTGATTTAATAGGATTGATAGTTGAGAAGAAACAATTAAAACATAAGTAAACAAACAAAATGGCCTAATTTCTCTTTCAAAGTAAATTGCTTATTGGACTGAATTTGATGAAATCATCTGGTTGTTCTGGCATCATGTAGATAGCACATCATAATCTTATGTGTCAAGCTAATGAACACTGAAATGAATCAATGAAACAGCTGTTTCCAATGAAATAAACACTAAAGTGTCATGGAAATGGCAATTCCTACATGACACCAGGTGATTTTTCTTTCTTTTTTTATCTTCAGCAAAGAGTAAGGAGTGAGATTAGAGGAAGTCACGTTTACCTGGGATTTAAGGAGACTCTGACAAGTTTCCTTAGTGGAGCCACAGAGGAAGTTAATTAACCACTATCATTTGAATACTTACCCTGAGCTCATAGCAGAGTATTTGCCTCTGTGGGAAGGGGAAAGGATAAGCAACGAGCTGGCCTCTGCCTATGCTTGGCATTCGTGGGACTCAAGGCAAAAATACAAGCAGAGATCTAAAGGATGGTTTTTAAAAGTTATAAATCAAGCTCCTCAATGTTTATAGAAAATATACTCCATCCTCCTCCCTTCCTTGACAAATATAATTTCATGTTATCCTAAAAGGCTAGCTTCAAATTGAACTCTTGGATTTATCATACTTTGTGCTGAAACCTGGTGGTATAGGGATTTGCATCCCTTGGCCCTCAGCTCCTAGCCTTGGATTGCCATATTTCTCTCCATCTCCAGCTCCTTTCTACACAAAGGCAGAGTCCCCAGCTTGCATACCCGAGCTCTCACTGCCCTCTTTAAACCACTACCTCCAGTCAACCTTTGGGTGTGCTTATCATTGGTGCAGCTGGTCCTAGGGAGGATGGATCCAGGGCTGAAGGGCACTTGGACAGGGAATTCTAAAGTCCTGGAAAAACAACACATGGTCTAGAAGAAAGAAACTGGGCTTCTATTAGTCCAGGTATGTGGAGTGAGACATGGCTGGAAAGGGGTCTTACTTGTGTCTAAGAGCAGAATTGTATTTGTCTCAGCTATAAAACTGTTTGATTTATATCTCTGCCTCAGCTTTTCTTTCTTCTGTATTAGTTGATGCTGAGTTTGTCCATATTCTGTTGGGTGATTAGCTCTTAACCACCTGGAACTTTACCCAGCGCACCTTGATTTTCTTACAACTACAGAATATGACACTCTTTATACCCCCATAGAATAGGACAGGACAGTGCTTTAAAGGCAGAGGCTTACACACATGCTCTCTCATTTACAAGCTGTGTGATATCAGACTATTTAGTTAACCTCTCAGAATCTGTATAATGGGAGCACTAATCCTTAGTTTATAAGGATAAAGTAAGAATTAAATGAGAAAAGATATAAGATAATGCATGTCATGTAATAGACTCTCAATAATGGTTAATAGCAATGTTAATTGTTACTATTGTTTTGTTATTATCAAGAATGAGCACTATGGAGTAAGACTGTCTGAATTTGCATCCTTGATTTTTGTGTGACATTCACTGTGTGAACAAAGGTACATTATTGAACCTATATGTGCCTGTGTTTCTTCCTCTATAAATTGGAGATAATGATTGATTTTACTTCATAAGGTTGTTATATTAGCTCTCCAGAGAAACATAACCAAGAGGATCCCTCTCTCTGTCTGTCTCTCTGTCTCTGTCTCTGTCTGTCTCTCTCTCTCTCGCTCTCTCTCTCTCTCTCTCTCTCTATATATATATATATATATATATATATATATACACACACACACACACACACACACACACACATATATATATATATATGGATAGATATACATATATCTATATATATATCTATATACATATCTGTTATTTTGTACACACACACGCACTGGCTCACCTGGTTATGGAGGCTGAGAAATCCCACAATCTGTGATATGCTGTCTGTAAGCTGGAAAACCAGGAAAGTCAGTGCTGTAATTCAGTCTGAGTCTGAAAGCATGAGAATGGGGAGGCTGAAGGTGTTAAGTCCTGCTCTGAGTCCAAAAGCTCAAGAAGCAAGAGCTCTGATGTCTGAGGCCTGAAGATGGATGTCTCAGCTCAAGCAGAGAGGGAAATGTGCCCTTCCTCTGTTATTTTGTTTGTTTGTTGTTCTATTCAGATTACATGACCGTGCCCATATTGGTGAGCAGGCTCTTCTTCACTCAGTCTAATTCAAATACTAATCTCTTCTGGATATACTTTCATAGATACACCCAGAAATGATGTTTTATTAGCTATCTGGGTGTCCCTTAACCCCAGATTGACACATAAAACTCACCATCATTGTTAAGATTAAATGAGATGATACATGGAAAGTGCACAGACACGCACACAGCACCTACTCAGCATTAATTATCATCTCATGCTGTCTTAGCTTTTGATGAAGTTGACCTTAAGCTTTAGGTTTGGTGGGACGCATGTGGCTGTGGGATGAGCAGCAATTTCATAGGGTGAATCAGAATCCTTGAAGCATCTTTCCTACTTAAGCCTTGTTTTGCTTTTGTTTGTTTGTTTTAATTCAAATCTTGCTAAGTCAAGTTTTTTCCCTTATGCCTATGAAGAAGCAGAGCTGTTTAGGGAAAAGCCACTAAAACTAGCGAGCATTTTGTGGAGCTGGAACAGTTTTATAGAAGCTACAACACCTATTTTGATGAACTTGCTATCACTTCATTTTATTCAAACTTCTATGTGCTTTTATCAGAGATGAGTTTATTTTTATGTTAGGCATTCAGCAACATGTTTACCCGGTAAAAGAGCAGGGTGGATAAGGGTGTGTGTGTGTGTGTGTGTGTGTGTGTGTGTGTGTGTGAATTCCCCTTCTTCATACCTATATCTGGAATTGTAAATTATGCCTAATTCATAGGTTGTTCTTTACAAGAAAATTTGTTTTTACTGTAACAGTGGGCACAGATATAAATTAATTTGTGCAACCCACCACTCTCACTCAGGAAGTTTTTGGAAATAAAGCAGGGGATTTTGTTGGCCTTAGGAGTTTGTTCTGAATCCATCCAAAAGAGCCCAGTAATAGCCCAGCCAGAGCAGGAAGTATGCATTAAGCACACCCTTCTTTATCTAAAACTATAATCCAACAACCTAAGCCAATAGCAATGAACTAATTTGAAACACAGTGGAATGTATTTTTCTTGACTTTTTTTAAACGTTCCAAATCTTTCTTCTATATCTTGAGTCAATGAAATAACACACGAGTTAAGTGACTGAATTGACCAGAGAAAATGTTTTCAGAATTAAGATATAATCGTGGTACTTATTTTTAAAGCACGATTTGTTCTATTTCATAGTTTGCTTATAGAATACGGAATCCTATAACTATTTAAAAATAAGGACTATCTGACAGAATTAAGGTGGAGAGGTTGAGTTTTAGGAGAAGGAGGTCATGGCTTGTTCAACAATCACACAGCTCATTGATGACAGAAAGGGAATGAAAATCAAGGTGATATTACTTTAATTTCAATCCAGTGTTTTTTAGATTCGAAACCATTTTGCAAGGCATTAAGTTTAATTTGCGTATTGCCAGTGTATTAAGTATCTTGGAAATGAGAAAGAAAGGCCTTATTAAATAAACCCTTTTGATAGTGGCTTCCACAGATATCTTGTGGTTTAGTTGGGAATAAGCAGTCAGACTTCATCTGTACTTGTTAGGGCACAGCCATTTTTGACTCCAGGAAAGCCAATCTAAATGAGTAACTTTCAAGGCTTAGAAACAATTTGGGAAACTGATATATGTCTGATCGATGGAACTCTCCATTGTCTTTTTAATTTAAAGTTTTATCTAACAACCGAAGCATTAAAAAAAATGTAGTGATGGGGCTACTCAACCATTCAAAAGCCCCCTGGGGCCTAAAATTAATTTTTTTTTTAAAAGTAGTGGTATGTAGATTATCTTCTAATTACCAGTTTAAAAGTGCTCATTTTTAGTTTTTTCTGAAAAGCCTTTAAACTGTGCTCATGATTCAAAGCAACATATGGTCTAGCGGCAACCCTGCACTGTTGTTTATTTTTGACTTCTCTGACCTGGAGAAATGCTGGGAAATGTTGAGAAACTCCTCACTTTTTGGAGATAGCTTTTGGATTAGGATGGTTTCCAAAAAACAGAACCATTCTCTGCGTGAAAGACAACTGTGTTACCAAATGGACAAAGATACTTCTCCACTGGAAGGTGTGTGCACATATCTAACTCAATGTTTGAAATAATAATTAGCAGCACAATATGATATTAAAATGCACACATTGATGACTCAAAACATCCATTGTTTAGTGGTCAGTCCGCATGGTATTGTTCGTTCTGTAATTCCAGTATCTATTATGAGGCAGCAAAAAACAAACAAACAAACAAAAAACACAAAGGTGTAAAATAGGCTTCCCTGTTTTGGATAACATGCAAAGAAGGCAGATGGGTTTTAATTATAGATTCTAAAAAGGATTAGGCATTTCAGATGGTCACTACAAAACATAAATGGTACTATTTCAATTATGGTCATAAATGCTTTCAAATTCTTGAAGGGGACAACTGATCAAATTTATAGTTAATTAATGATAGTCTGTGTGGCCGTGATTTCTGTGTCTGGGTTATAAAACCATATATAATCATGACAAGGAATCACAATTATGGAGACCTTAGAAATAACACATCTCAACACCTACTTGTTGCATAGGATCTTTTTACAGATTTTCCTGCTGATGTTACCCAGCTTCTGTCAGATTCCTCCAGGGAAGGGGAGGGAGATTGTTGCAACCTGAGCCTCACAATTCCACTTGTGCTCAAACGTTGGTGTTTGAACATTGTTTTCTTAAATGGACCTGAGTCTTTATAGCAGCTCTTATCCTGTATGAACACGTGAGAATTGAACCACTTTGACATCTCTTAGCCTTTTCCTTTTCAGACTAAACATTTATAAGTAGTTTGTATGTGTTACTTAGTAATTACATTCGTAATCGGTTCAGCTGTTCTCAAGGTGCAGGCCCCAGAATCCCTCCTTGGGACTCCGTCTAATTTCTCAAAGTCTGGTTTATAATCACATGCTGAAAATTGTGAAATTTTCCATATGTGCTCGCAACAAGTTGAACAAAGTACATAGCGGTGTTCAGAAAACACTTGTTAAAGGATGAATGGATCGATGATACAATAAATAAATAAAAAGAAGAGTAATGGAAAAAGATAGAGTCTTGAAAACCCCTAATGAGGATCTTTTGTTTATGAAGCTCATAAAGAAAAATCAAACACTATTTATACGCATTAGTTTAAATCATGACCAATGCACCAAGAATGGCTTGCAATATTGTGAAGCTCCAGTTGGGGGAGATCAGTCACTAATTCAAACACTGGGAGGAAATGTATCTTAAGATTTGACTACAAATTTCTTTAAAACTTGAGGGGAAAGAAAATATTTTCTCTTTTTGATTTGTTTATTTGCATGATACACTGAGAGTGTGTAATAAATGTAGTTTGATTTTTCGGTCTGAGAAAAATGTAAAGTCCAAGAATGAGAACTGTGACTCAATCACACAGCCTAAGAAAAATCTGTCATTTCTTTTTCAGGACTGTTCCAATGGGAAACTCAAACCCATACCACCATAATCAGGACAGACGCACTTTAATGAGAATGCACCTATTTAAAGTAGTTTTTAACTCTCTGGTTGTATTTCCTTTGAGCGCTAGGATGTGCAAAGTTAGATTTCAGAAAAGAGCAGAGAGCTTGTGGGATTGCAGGAGAGAAAAAAATGCCCTCGTAATCTTTCTGAATGGGTCTTCTGAATTCTGTCCTGGGTGAGTTAGTCACACAGAGGGTAAGTTCACCAACCATCAGCGGTGAGGGAAGTGTGTGCAGTACATGAGCCCAGTGTGTCTTCCCCAAAACAGGCATTCCTTCTACATCTCACTGAATTCACTGGTTAGGTCAGAAAACACGCTTCCTTCACATTTTCAGCGTCGTTTCCTACCTTAAAGAGCAAGGTCTACTCTATATTCAGATCCATTCCTAGCCAGTGAAGGAAACAGGAGAAAGCAGGCACAGCAGGCCATGTCATCCTAAGGCCCACCCCCAGGGGCACAGTGGCCTGCTTCATTCTCCCCCACAAACTTCCACTGCAGTGAATGACCAGTCTGGAAGATTTCTCTCCAATCCCGGCATACCCATATGTGATGCCTGTTCCTCCCTTTCCTGTCTGGCCTCAATGAGGTCCTGAGCTACTTGCATATCACTTTCTGTCTCTGAGAGATTGTTCGGTGCTGACCACCAGATATGGCTGTCTGTCCTCGTCCTAATCAGAAGCAGAAGGCTGACACTGTAACTGGGTTGCTCATTCCTCCAAACCAGGAGTTTGCACATGAACTTATTCAGATTTTGTAAACTCTCTTTCTCCAGAGACAAAAGGGCCAAACCTACTGATTTTCTGAAGAAGGTGTGACCTTGTAAGAACATGGAATTTTGAATCAGAGGCAACTGGATTTCAGACCTCACTCTTTAACTTAATATTCAACAAGTGCTAATTTTCTGAGCTCTAGATGCTATATTTAACAAAACAAAATAATAAATATACCTATATATTGTGAAGAAAAAGTATAAATAATGTCACTTTATAAATTGTAAAATGACATAAGCATACTTATGTTATACTGCAAGTTGATTATGTTTAAGATGTATCAGTTGAATTCTAGTATGCCACTATTAGAAATTAAAGTTGAATGATTCTGAATACTTTGAAAAGAAACAGGCCTTGAGGTTAACTAGAGACAGACGGGGTAATGGAGTGACGTTATATTGAACCATTATAAAAAGCAAGTGTGAATTACAGTCAGAGAGAGGTTGCTTATGGGAAATCAAAGGAAATGTCACTTTATAAGGGAGTAGGGAGAACAAAGATAGAGACTAACAAAAGTCTCAGCAATTAAACTCAAAATAACCTGCTACTAGGTTTTACCTTTATGTAGTAAATTAGAATGAACATGGTAAGAAAAGGCTACAATTGAATTGTTTATATAGTAGAGACTAAAGCAAGATGCAAAGAAGCAAAGTAGAGTTTTCAATATTCAGTTGGTAGGTGGCAGGAGGAGTGGATTCTTGAGTTTGTCTCCCCTTTTCCACTAAACCTTAGGAAAATTGATCTCTCCATGCTTCAGTTTCTTAATTTGTAAAGTAACTTGGTTAATGCATGAGATGATCTCTGTAATCTGACTAGTGCTAACAGGAATTTTCTTAACCTATGAGACCTTTTCATTATTTAGATTTTCCCCCTCTTTGTCCATGGTATTTGAATTTTTTTGAAGATTTTTATTAAAATATAGCTAATGTACAACATAATGTTAGTGTCAGGTATACACCATAGTCATTCAACAATTTTTTTTTACTTATGTTAAAAAGAAAAAAAAGTATTTTTACTGCTTTTACATTACAGTTGTATATAAAACATGACAGAGTTGTAGATCTTCAGGAATTATAGGTTTCTAGACTTGGAGATGTCTGTATCCACATAACAGTGTGGTGTGGATCTGTTTCACGCTGTCTTGGTACGGAGTGAGGAAGAGTCTCAAAACTGGTTCTGATCAGTCCCAACCAAGTATGAGTGCTCGGGACTTTCTCTTTCAAACACTGTTCCTTCTGAGAATTCAGAGTTCGTGTCTGTTTTAGGGGCTTAGGAGGTGTTGGGCCATGGAAGAGGGCATTATAAATATAGGGTATTTTGTAGGCTGAGCAATATCTTGCATTATAGCTATTGGAGGAGGTCATCCAAAAGATGTGACTACCGGTTGAACTGCAAGATGGACCCAGACAATTGGAGGCTTCTTACCCACCCCATTCCCTGTCCTTGGAATAACATTCTGCTCACTGTTCCCACATTAGGAGCCATTTCAAGGAGCCAACCTTGAGAAAGTAATGTGTTGTTGAGGCCATCTGGACTGCACATGTGATTAAACTGTGAAAGTCTCTGTATAAACTTTTAAGATTCTGGTGGATGGGTGAGGAGATCTACTCGTCTTGTGGCCACTCAAGACAAGCCTCAGATGTAAGTTCCCTTGCTTATTAAATCTGCCATCTACCAATGTGGAGTAGTCTGACTCCTTCTTCGGTCTCTCCTTGCCTTCCATGTACGGGGGACAGTTTAGCGCTTTACCCAGGGAACTCCAGAGGTTGTGAACCAACTATTGTTGACCACCCTTTCTGTTGGATTGTTGATGGGTAGTGGTCAGGCAACTGTTGACAAGATGCTGTTGCCCTTGGCAAAGAGAAGGAAAAGTATAGGGAAAACTAACTCATTACACTTGGGAACTTATTGGGATGACAAAGGATGGCCTGTGGGTGCTGCCTTGGTTTTCTCAAGGCTCAGGCAGAGGCTAGGTAGAAGATCCTATGCTTTACTTCTCCGTGAAATCTGAATCCTCTCATTCTCCTGGCTGTCCTATTTGTACCCTCTCTGTTTTCACCCTCCTGGACAGAGCAATCTTCATTTTCCCATTTGGGTGGGGTCATTTAGTGTTTCAGCTATGTTTCTTCTAATCTATTTCTTGTGAATAAAATTTATGCCTTGCTTCTTTAGGGCTTTCCTTTTTGACACAAAATCGCTTTCCAGCTTTTTTTTTAAACCTCTTTAACATTTCAGTTCCCACTTAAACGCTTTGGCTTTCAAGAGTATTGTCTTTGAAACAGCTTTCAAGTGATTACTTTGGAAGTCAAATACTGAATAGTGACACTTTCTTTCTCATACTTTTCACCTCTATAATCCACATTCTTCCCTAGGCAATGGCTGTCTCTGCTGAATAGCAGGTAGTACAAAAAAAAGAACAGTACATCCACAGATTTTAAAGTATTATGTCCCAACATAACTCCAAGGCAACTCACACAGACATACAATTTGCTGATTCTGACAGGTAATTTTTAAAGTCCTACTGTGTGTCAGCATGTGAAAGGCTTTTAAGTAAATGAGACACATAGTCTGCCCTCAAGGAGCTAATAATGATGAAAACATCCAAGAATCTTAGAGAAATTGTTATGTTTTGCTTTCTCAGAATTAGAGTCCTATCGCTGATAACAGTTCTGTTTTACTCGCACACCTCTGGTGATGGAAGAGTATTACTGGAAAGCTGACTTTGAAGCAAATGAGTCATACTTAAATGACCTGGAATTACCTCTTATTTAAATGAAACCTATAGTAAATCCTAGAAACATAAACAGTCAACCATTAACTTGTTTTTTAAATTATTTTTTACCTATACATTAGGTTTGCTTAGTGGATATATATATATATATATATATATATATATATATACACACATATACATATATATTCACGTATCTGGCTATATATATGTTTATATTATATATAATATCTTTGTAAAATATGTATTTTATATCTTAAGTCATATTTTATCATAGTTTCCCTTAGAAACTTAGAGTTGTGTTATAATTTTTCTTTCTGGAAACAAAAATTAAGCTCATGCATTCATTTCAAAAACAATTCAGTCACTGTATTACTTCTGCTCACAGTGATGGCAAAGCATTTCACTAGATATATACATTAGCCATGTAATTTTTGAAACCTTACCAAAAATAAGTTTTTCAGCTTTGAAGTCTTATACCTCCGTGAATGCTATATATTTATAAGGCTGGATTGATAAATCAACTCAATCCTGAACATGGATGTAGTCCCAGAATGTAGTCTCAGTTCTTTCCCAGATAATATAGTTACTTAACAGACTGAGAAATTTTGTAAGTAGGGTTAGATGAACAGAAGCATATTTTTGCATATAGCAATAAGAAGTATGTAAAGATGTAACTATTGAAATATTTTAGTCTATAATTTTCAAATTAAATCGTTATCATGAATGTAGTAACATTCAATGTTAGAAATTAACATAAAAGGGTAGCTACACAAGGCAATGCATTTAATTATTTAACAACTATTCGTTGAATCCTAATGCTATACCATGGTCTGTGACACAGAGTGGGGGATACATTAATGAATGAAAGGACACACATGATTCTCATTCTTAGTAAACATTTATTGAACATATATTGAGAAATATAATCAATTGAAATAATATTTTTGCAACCTTATCTGTTTTAAGTCATGACTTCTTTCTTTCCAGTTCAGTTTTGTCTAACCGTTAAACTGTCAGGTGACTACTTCGTAATGCATCTTACTTTGCTTACTGAAACCTGAAATGTGAGTAAGCTGAACTGGAGTCGGAGTCAATAAGCATTTATTGAACTCATAATATTGGTGTCCATTCTATCCTATACACATTGGGAAAAGATGAGGTTTAGTCTATATCTACTTAGAATTTTTAAAATTTCAGCTTTATTAAGGTATAATTGACAAATAAAATTGTGAGATATTTAAAGTGTACATCGCGGTGATCTGATATATGTATACATTGTGAAAGGATCCCCACCATACAGTTAATTAACATATCAGTCACCTCACACGTATATCTTTTTTGGGGGTGTTGAGAGTAGAACATTTAAGTTCTACTCTCTTAGCAAATTTTAATTATACAATACAGGGTTATCAACTATGGTCACCACATTGTACATTACATCCTCAGAACTTACTCATCTTACAGCTGAAAGTTTGTGCCCTTTTATCAATTTCTATTTCCCCTGCTTCTCCCAGCCCCTGGCAACCACTTTTCTACTTTCTATTTCTGCAAGTTTGACTTTTCATTTTTCTTTCCTCCTCCTCCTCCTCCCCCCCTCCCTCCTCCTCCTTTTTCTTCTCCTTCTTCTTCTTCTTTTTTACATTCCGTATCGAAATGATAGAATCTGGTATTTGTCTCTCTCTGGCTTAACTCATTAGCATAATTCCTTCAAGTTCTATCCACGTTATCACAAATGGCAGGATTTCCTTCTTTCTCATGGCTGAATAATACACACACACACACACACACACACACACACACACACACACACACCCCACATCTTCATTTATTGGTTGATGGATACATAGGTTGTTTTTATATCTTGGTTATTGTGATGAATACTGCAATAAGCATGGGAGTGCAGGTATCTCTTCAATATCCTGTTTTTCACTTCCTTTAGATAAAAACCCAGTAATGGGATTGCTAGATCAGATGGTAGTCCTATTTTTAATTCTTTGAGGAACCTCCATACTGTTTTCTGTGGTGGCTGCACCAATTTACACTCCCACCAGCAGTGCACAAGGGTTCCTTTTTCTCCACATTCTCTGCAATGCATATTATCTCTTGTCTTTTGATGATAGCCATCCTAACAGGTGTGAGGTAATGTCTCATTGTGATTTTGATTTTGATTTCCCTGATATTAGTGATATTGAGCGACTTTCCTGTACCTTTTGGCCATTTGGATGTCTTTTTTTGAAAAAATGTATATTCAGTCAATGCCTACTTTTTAATAGTGCTATTTATATTTTTTGCTATTAAGTTGTATGCATTTTTATATATTTTGGATATTAAGCCTTTATTAGATTTGCAAACGTTTTCTCCCTTTCCATACGTTGCTTTTTCATTTTGTTGATGGTTCCCTTTGTTGTACAGAAGCTTTTTAGTTTGATGTAGTTCCACTTGTGTTTTTTTTTTGTTTTGTTTTTGTTGCCTTTACTTTTGGTGCCAAATCCAAAAAAAAACTGCAAAACTGATATCGAGGGGCTGACCCACTATATTGTCTTCTAGTGTTTCTATTTTTAGATTCTACATTCATATCTTTAATTTTGAGTTGATTTTTGTGTGTAGTATATGATATGGATCTAGTTTCATTCTTTTGCATGTGGTCATCCAATTTTCCCCAAACCATTTATTGAAGAGATTATTATTTTTTTTCAATGTATGTTCTTGGCTCCTTTGTCATGAATAAATTGAACATATATGAGGTCGGACAATTAAGTTCACGGACTCATCCTAGAAAAAGTGCTGCATACCTCATTGCCGAATATCACTACAGTTACCTTCCAAGTCCTCTCCTTGGGAAGCTATGCACTGACACCAGTGCCTAATACACCCTTCAAAGTGATTTTGGAACTCTTTTTCTGGAATGGCCATCAGAGCTGTTGTTGTATTACCCTTGATGTCCTGACTGTCATCAAAATGTCTTCCTTTCAATATTTTTTTATCTTGGGGTAAAGAAAGAAGTCATTGGGGGGCAGATCAGGTGAGTAGGGAGGGTGTTCAAATACAGTTATTTGTTTACTGTATAAAAACTCCTTCAGAGGCAATTGCGTGTGAGTTGGTACATTGTTGTCATGCAAGAGCCATGAATTTTTGGCAAAAAGTTCAGGTCATTTGACTTTTTCATGCATCCTTTTCAACACTTCCAAATAATAAACTTGGTTAACTGTTTGTCAGGTTGGTACAAATTCATAACGAATAATCCCTCTAATAAGTAAAAAAAGTTAGCATCACCGTTGCAACAAGTTTGTGAACTTAATGTCAGACCTCATATGTGTTTGTTTTTGACACCATACGGTTGTGATTACTATAGCTTTGTAATTTAGTTTGCTATCAGGAAATGCGATGCTTTTAGCTTTGTTTTTCTTTCTCAAGATTTCTTTGGATATTTGGGTTCTTTTATGGTTCCATACAAACTTTAGGAATATTTATTCTATTTTTGTGAAAAATGCCATTGGAATTTTGATAAGGATTGCATTGAATCTGTAGATTGCTTTGGGTAATAATTTGGACATTTTAATGAATTAATTCCTCTAATCCCTGATCATGAAATATCTCTCCATTTATTTGTATGTTCTTCAATTTCCTTCATCAATGCCTTATAAATTTCAGTGTACTGATCTTTTACCTCCTTTGTTAAATTTATTCCTAGGCATTTTATTCTTTTTGATACCATTGAAAATGGGATTGTTTTCTTAATTTCTCTTTCTGATAGTTTGTTGTTAACTGTATAGAAACGCAACTTGATTTTTGTATATTGGTTTTGTGTCCTGCATGTTTACTGAATTTATTCTTTAGTTCTAACCATTTTTTAGTGGAGTGTTTAGTGTAGAGTTTCTATATGTACTGTCATGTCATCTGCAAATAGAGACAGTAGAGTTTTTTAAATAGATATATATTTCCCCTTGCTTTTTTGCAGCTAGTAATAAAAAAAATCACAGTGCCTGCCATGGAGAATGTAAGGGTTTTTAGGGAAGAAATGTGCTGCTTGAGTACCATAATAGTTTAAATATTCTTTTGCATTTTTGAAAGCAAACTTTTTATTACTTTCAAGTATAATATACATAATGGGAAATGTACAAACCATAAGTATATTTTCCTAAGGTTGTTTATCACTTATTCTTATTTCTTTTTTAGTGTGTGTATATCTGAAGTAGTGACTTCCTTTTCATTCTTGAGATCAGTAATTTATGGGTTTTTCATTAGTCTTTTACACAGTTAACCATTTTTTATTAGTTTTTACGTAGAACCACAATTGACTTTGTTTATTTTCTCCATTATTTGTCTGTTTACTTTTATTAATAATTTATGCTTTTATATTTATTATGTTATTGTTCTGTACTCTGTTGGTGGTTAATTTGCTATTTCATTATATTTGGAATATATATATATATATGTAGTTTTTAAACTTTCTTCTTTTAAGGATATACCTTAATATTTATACCTTTTAAGGGTATACATTTTCCTTTTATATACTACTTTAGTTGAGTTCTTCAAGATTTGCTTTGTTATATTTTCATTGTCATTAAATCACAAATATTTTTAGGTTTCTTTCATGATTTCTTCTTTACTACATGGATTATTTAAAAGGTTTTGCATAATTCCCAAATAATTGAATTTTCTAGTTGACTCTGTGTTATAGATTACTAGCTTAAGTTCCAGTTTAGTCAGAGAACATCCTTTGAATGATCTAAAGTTTTTGAAATTTTTTGAAACTCATTTTAAGGTTTTACTTTTTGGTAAATGTTCCATGTGCACTTGAAAAAATCTGTATTCTGTCATTGTGTGGTGTGATGTCTATAAATTTTATCAGGCTTGTTAACCATATTGCTAAGATTTTATATTCTTTCTAATTTTTGTCTTTTTTTTCTAGCAGTTATTGAAAGACATATATTAAAATATCCTACTATGATTGTTTCCTATTTGTCTCACCCACTGTAAGTTTTTTTCATTGTATTCTTGCCTTCTTATGAACTAATCAGATGTTTTAATTCCATATTTTTTCATTATTAAGTTATTGCTCTTATAAATTCTTTTACTTATATTTAGTGGCGACAGTACACGATATATCTTTGTAGGTGTATGTAAATTAGCAGTCTTTTCTTTTCCCAGGCAATGCTGGAAACCCCAGTTCAGTGTCATTACATTTATTCCCTCATACGTTTTTGTGTTATTAACTAAAATTACATTTTAAGTAATTTGTGTGCTAAGTTACATCCGTCCCACACCATACTTCTAAGCACGGGTAATTAGTTAATCCCAAGCACAAAATATAGCATTTAGTCCTGATAAACTTCATCTTGTTAGAGCCTTCAGAGTGCCGAGTCTACTTAGGTTCTTTACTGTTTCCACGGATTTCAGTGGTGCAATAGTGGTGTCGTACTGTTTAGAATGTCTTTATTTTCATTTGTTAGAAGACTAGTTCTAAACATCTCTGTGTTGCATGTATTTGATGATTCTAACTTCAAATTGATGACCAGAGTATTGCTTTTAATTTTGAAGAAAACCAACTTAGAAGAGCAGCAACTGGTAAAGGTAACTTTATCAGTCTGACAGGCCTAATAAAGTCTTTTTCTCTTCCTAGCCACTCATCATGGAAGCTTGAAAATGGTCAAAATACTGTGACTAGTAACTGTTAAGAATGTTTTACCATAGATTAATTGTAATCCACGACCAAGGTGTTTCTTTGTAGAAATTTTAATTAGAAAAAAAAGGAAGATTAATTAATTAAGTAAGTAATAATTAATTGCCTTTTCTAATACATTCTGACTTCCTTGGGAAGTGAAAATAATGTCATTTTTAGGGAATGGTTACTGTGTCAATCATCTGTTGCCTCAATCATGTTGTGTTTTACATAATCACCCCAAAGCTCTGTGGCTTAAAATAGTGTAACCATTTATTTTGCTCAGAGATCTAGAGGTTAGCAATTTAGTCTGGAATTGGCTTAGCAGTTCTTTGAGGCTGGGCTGGGTTTACGCACCTACCTGGGCATCGTCTGGTTATTGGCTGACCTAGGACAGTCTTGGCTGGGTTAATGGAGCTATTTATGATGGAGGATGGCTAGCTCAAGCATGGGTTCATGGCAATCACAGAGAGGCAACAGAATAAACTAAAACATGCAAGGACTTTTCCAAACCTCTGCTTAGTTCGCATTTGTTTGTTGACATGGCTGAGCCAGAATCAAGTAGGGGGGCAGAACATCACACCCAGAGTAGGAGAGCACGGCAGAGTTACATGGCAAAGCGTGTGAGTAGAGGGATGGGTGAAAAACTGGGGCTACTAATGTTTATAATGACCAGACCTAGAAATGTTATAGTCAGTAAGGAAAGAAAGTTTTTGGTCACAAACTGTATTTTAAACACTTGGGTGGAACAGACTAAAGAAAATTACCAAGAGCTTTATTATTTTGATTCCTTCAGTGTTCAGTTTTTAGGGGATTATGATTTGATTGAGAATGGTTTGATTGGCGTACTTTAATTTTTTTTTTTTTAAAGTTAGAGCTATAGACCATGTATGCTCATTAATTTTACTTTGCTCTAAAGATGGTGACATTTGTTTTGAATTACAAACCAGTCTTGATTAGGTAAGGGAATAAGCATATGATAATCAGCTTAGGTACTGCATCCCATAAATATATTTGGTTCATGTATTTTACTAGAGGCATTGGCAACTTATGTTTAATTATTTATGGTAACACTTCATAATTTTCTAGTAAGTGTCTGATCATATATTTGAAAGGAGGAACAGCATCTTTCCTTGGTTCTAAATCAGAGACTCCCTGTGACACTACTGGTGTTTTGGGAACATGGTAGAAACTACTGATTTTACTTTCTAAAGTTTAGGGGAGAGATTAGTACTTAACAGATTCTAAAATTTTCTCATTTATGTTCCTAGAAATGTGAGAGGTAATTAAAAGACATCTAGATTCTTGGTCCTTCTGTTCTTTTAGAGGGACCTATAAAAAACATAAGAATTGTTGTACTCAGCCCTGTTGGTTAAAGACTATGGTTACACACACACACACATATATATATATATATAAACAGTTGAGATAATGAACCAACATATTAATGGTAAACAGGATCAGGGATAACTTGAACTTTCTACTTGTGATATTTTTCAAAGCTAAAATTAATGTCTATTACTTTAAGTTGATCAGATTTAAAAAGTGATTCAAGTTCCCTGTAAGGCTAGTCAGTGTTCCCTTCAGTCTTGTACTCTTAACTTCCACGATCAGACTGGTGTCATGTGACATTCACTTCAAAGTTTATGGTCATTGCTGAATTATTCATTCTACATCAGCATATATTTATTTAGTTTATAGATACGCTATCTATAAAATTACCTACATTCCTACTGGCACTCTATCTGTCTCACATACATAATTTATGCTCCAGTAGAACTGAATTACTTAGGTTTCTCTGATTTTCGCTTTCTCCCTTGTCTCTCTGGGGCTTTGCTTAGGCTACCTCCTCATCCTTCCCGTCTTTAGTAGAAGTATTGCTTGTCCATGTGAACCACTTCTGACTCCCTGGACACTCATCAAAACTATAATTAAGTAATCGTTGATGTGATTAAATAACTATTCATGCTAGTTGGTCCCCCCATCTAGATTGAAAGCTCCGTAATGGCCAGAGCCTGGTTAATCTTAGTCACTGTTATATCTGCAGCTAGCACTGCGCTTTAAACAATAAAGTGCTAAAAAAAAGTCTGAGAAAATAGACAGATGGTGGGAAGTTGGATAGAAAGATGGTTGGCTGGACAGAAAAGTGGATGGAATCTCCTCTGACTTGTGAAGCTACCCAGATACCCTCAATCTCCAGTGCTTCCTCTTCTGTCTTTCCAGGCAGACTTGGATATTCCTTCATCTAGGCTTGCACTCTATCTTTAGTCACTTGTTCATCAATTATTTATTGAACACTTATGAAGTGGCAGGCATTGTATTACAGCTGTAGACGCAATGGCAAACAAGGCATATGAGGTGTCTGCTCTCATGGAGCTTACATTATGGTAGGGATGATAAACAACCAAATAAATAAATAAGTCATTAAGATAATTTCACATGGTAATGAGTGCAAAAAAGAAAATTAAATGAATATAGGGAGTGCACATATCTCTTTGACATCCTGATATCAATTCTTTTGGATAAATTAACCAGAAGTGGGATAGCTGGATCTTATGGTAGTTTCAGTTTTTAATTTTTTGAAGAAGCTCCATACTGTTTTCCGTAGTGGCTGTTTACTACAGCATTATTCACAATAGTCAAGAAGTGTAAATAACCTAAATTCCATTGACCAATGAAGGGGTAAAGAAAATGTGTTATATACTATATACATACACACACAGCGGAATATTATTTATCCTTAAAAAGGGAAATCCTATCATATACTACAACATAAATGAACCTTGAGGATATTAGGCTAAGCGAAACAAGACAGTCATGGAAAGACAAATACTACATGATTTCACTTATATGGTGGTTGCCAAGGATTGGGGGTAGGGAGAAACAGGGAGTTGTTTAATACATCTAGAGTTTCAGTCATGAAAAGTGAAAAAGTTCTGGAGATCTGCTAGTACAATAAAGTGCATATTAGTAATACTGTACTATATGCTTAAAATTTGTTAACAGGGTAGATTTCAGGTTAGGTGTTCTTTACCACAATAAAAAAAAGTTAAATGGGTTCATGTGAGAGTGACTGAGTGGGTGAGGGTAGTGTGTCTTCTTTAGAATGGTGATCAGGAAAACAACTCTTTGAGGACAGTGGGCTGACTTTAGAATGCCAAGAAGAAAGCAAGAACAGGTCAGAATGTTCTAGACCAAAGCTGCCCTATTGAAATATAATGTGAACCACATAAGTAATTTTAATTTTTCTACTAGTCACATTAAAGAAAGAAGCAGGTAAAGTTAATTTAATAATGTATTTTATAGAAGCCAATATTTTCAAAATATTTTATTATGCAATTATATTAACAAATTACTAGTGGTCTATTCTCTCTCTCTATATATATATATGTATTTACACAGTCATCCAAATCTTGCGATTATTGCATACTTGCAGCAATTTAAATTTAGAGTAACCACATTTCAAGTGCCCGATAGCCACGTGTGGTGAGTGGCCACCTTATTGGATAGTGCTGATATAGCTAGAAAAGACAGCTTGGACAAATGGCATAAAGTAGGGTCAAATCTGGAGAATTGAAGAAAAGAAAGAGGTCCGGAGTGGCTGGAAAGAAGGGAAAAGTGGTCGAGGATGAGTTGGAGAGAGACAGGGGCAAGTTTTTGTATCTTCCCGCAACGCACGTCACGTTACATTGAGTTCTCTGTGTGTCACGTTATATTGAGTTCTCTGTGTGCTTAGTACATTCCCCAACAGGCTGCCAGCTCCTCCTTGAAGACAGGAACTCTTTGTCTTTATCCCAGCAGCTCAGGATACAAAGTAGGCGACACATAAGTATTTGATAAATACGTGAATTGAAGGGAGAATGGCTTGTTTAGCAAAAGCAAACTTTTTTCTTTTTTTTTTCATTTGTGCTCACCCTCTTAAAAGCCTTTGCACCCTAAACTCAGGTGCACGCACAGGTTTCCTTCAGCATATCTATTTATGCCAGGTTTTGCAAACTCCTTCTGAATGTATCATTGTTAAAGAAATAATTGCCAGTTTGGAGTAAACATTTATTGAACAGCCTTGAATAATTATCCTGTGAGGTGTGTTTCTGAATTATTTTCCATGTTATGTGCAATGTTTTATGAAATAATTGGTAGCTGGTACAATGCCTCATTGAAATAACTGCCTTTTTAGTGCAATATTTTCACCCAGTGATTGTTTACACTTTGCCAAGTTTTCAGTTGCCCTGAATCTTCTTTCCTATAATATTTCATTAAAGATTTTCTGTTCTGCATAATGGGAAGATGAGCTGCTGGAGCTTTTAATTATGAGGCACAGCTGCATAGCTAATTGAATAATAGGGAAAAAATTGTATTTTGAAGCACACAAGTTGCCTTTGCTTTTATTGTGTGGTTCCAGTTTCAGGCAGGCAAATATAGGTCTGAGGTTATTAATACTGTTTTGTGCTGTTTGGTCAATGTCCATTCCTGGTATTAGTGTGATTAAATTAAAAAATATAGTAGAAGAATAAGCTCTGTTTTTTTTTTTACTGTGTTGTCGATCAAATTCTCTAGAAGCAGGGAGCATGGGGTATAAGATGTTGAGCTCAATATCTGTGAAAGAAAGGAGGAGAGGACAGGACTGGGTAGAATGAGCAGCTGAACTCTGATGAAGACCAATAACACCTCACCCGCCTGGAAGGGAGCTCTGGGGTGTGCATTGCTTGTCAGAGTTGACCCACATCAGACTGAAATGGAGGTCCCTTATCCCCCTACCTTGCACAGTTGCCAGATACAGGCTGTTCCAGGAAGACTTGACCTTGGGCCAGGAGGCTGCGGCTGAGGCAGACTTGAGGAAGGTGACAGCTGGAGCCTCAGTCCCGAAAGTGGTCAGCATACTTTCCTTGAAGGGCAATCTGGGTGGCACAGCTCCATGTCGGCCATTTGCTATTAAACCCAATGCTGATGTTCCAGTACCTATTTTTCAGTGTAAGTAAAATTAAATTTTATCTTAGTTTTAGTTTTGCATTTAATTTATTTAGCTGCGTGAAGTTAATGCCTAGCTGTATTTTGTTTGCATACATTGACATATCATTGTAATTAACATGGTATAGGTCAAGAATGGAGGAGTCAACGAGAATTTTTTTTAAATGAACTTTTTATATTATTCAAGTATGAGCAACACTGATTTATTTTTTGTGCCAAAGTAATACATTTGCTTTGTAAAAACTTACAGAAATAGACACATTGAAATGTAAAAGGTTCTTATAGCATTCTGGTAACCACTTCATAACTCCCGCCCTATGGAAGCACTTTTAATAGTTTTTGGCCTTTTATTACAGATCTCTCTCCCCCCTCCCTATGCTTATAGCTTTTTTTTTCTTATTTTAAAATAATAGAAAATTACTGTATTTTTACAACATTTTACCGTTATTTGCAAGGCTTCCAAGAATATTCTGTATAAATATCTTTGTGTATATGCACGAGTACTATTGTGGGAAAGAGTTCTAGAAGTGTATTTGCAAGGTTGAAAGTTACACACTTTAAGGATCGCCAGATACTGTGCTTCGGAAAACATGAATGTCCATCGGCAATCCACGAGTTTCCCAACATTGTTGCCTTCTTTAAGATGTTCATATGACTTTACTTTTTCTCTATCTCATAAAAGAAAAAAAAAGTATTCAGCTTGTTTTGCACCTATATTTAATTTTCTCTTTCGTTATAATTAGTTGTACATTTCTTTAAGTTTGCCTCCCAAATTCTAAGCTACATGATATTGTCTTTTTTACTCATAATGCCAACTCATTCTAGATATGATAAAAAAGTATCGATTTTATTTTGAATAATAAACTACCAATAAAACAATTTTACGGGGACTGAATTGATCTGCAATGTGACTTGTGGTAGTTACGATTTCTTGATAGCAGTCACAGAAAGGTTGACTTTGGGTAATTTAAGAATGAAGGAAATTTATTATTGGAAGAAAGTTGAGCTGCTCACAGAATAAATAGAGATGGCTGCAGACCTGGGTTTGGAAAAGGCCAGTGTAATGAAAATTCATGTAATGAAGTCCTAACCCCAGTATCTCAAAATATGACCTTATTTGAAAATAGAGTCAGTGCAGGTTAATTACTGAAATTAAGATGAGGTCAGGTATACAATGAAACCTATGTAGCTTTACTAAAAATTGTCACCCTAATCAACTTTAATTAAAAAAAAAAAGAAACAAAAACAAAAAATTGTGGTAAATTGTTACAAGAAAGTAATACAGAAAGAATTATCTATTTTTTTATTGCATTCAAAAAAGATGAGGTCCTACCAGAGTAGGGGGTGCTTCTAATCCAGCACAACTGACGTTCTTGTAAAAGAATGCCATGTGAAGAAACACACACCCACAGGACAAACGCTGCATGAGCATCCAAGCAGAGGTTGGGGCACTGCATCTATAAAGAAAGGAATTCCAAGAATTTATGGCTAAATTTCAGATTTCTAGCTTCCAGAACTATGAGACAATAAATTTCTGTTATTTAAGCCACCCAGTTTGTAGTAGTTGGTTAGAACACCCTAGCAACCTAATACAGTCAGGTACTAATATAGCCAGAATGGCTTTCAAAGTTTAGGTAGCAAGGGTTATTTATTTGACAATCTCATCATGTAGTTGTCACTGTAACAAATACAGAGGGTGTCAAACAAATGTATACACATTTTAAGAAAGGAAAAAAACTAGTAAAATTGTAATACTCAATATATACTGATAACAAAAGATGAAAGCAAGTCATGTTTGACTTCTGCAATTACAAGAGGTGCTAAAAGTGGTTACCGTCAGCGTCCGGACACTTCTGATTATAGCGAACTATTGCTTGAGCAACATTGACCAAAGTGTCCGCTTATATCACTGAGCATGTCGTTTCAATTTCTTCACACATTACCATACATCTCAAACTTATCACGAATGCGTACAATTGCTAGGCGTGTTGGAGGTTCTGTTGCATACTCGCACCTCCATTGCGTTGTACTTCCATAGCGTTCTCAAATTTTAAGTACTACTTCAAAACGGTCTTGCCCTGCTTGAATGACAACTGTGCTTCTGCCATTTTCTTTGTCCTGCCTGTTGCATGGTAATGCTAGCATTCATTTGATTAACACCGTCTTTTGAGCAAACATCATACTACACGTTGCTACATACTCAATTCAACTTTGAAAAGTAATATATAGATAACATCTCTTAAAATGTGAATACATTTTTTTGGCACTCCCAGTAGATTCCAGACTTTCTCTTTTGTTTTTTTGGTCTTTACATCTTCCTTATCAGGATTCAGAGTCCCTGAAGAGACAGTCTATGAGTCAAACTTGGACCCAACACCCACCCATGGTTAAAGGAAAGCAAAGCATCTTAATTTACAGTCCCACCAAAATTCTACTCCATATGAGTGCAAAGAACTTGGCTTGTTACCAAAGAAGTTGTATTGAATAAGATGCAGGGAAACCAAGAAATACAAATGTTTACTACATTAGTAAAAGTTGTTTGTAATTTTTTAAATAGACATTTGATACATATGGAATACATATAGCATATTGATTATTGATACAGCTTACTTATCTCCAGGAAAAATTCTTTACATGGGAAAGCACACAGAAATGATGATGATGGTGATGATGATGATACAGAAGTACAGATAAAAATTAGTGGGCAGTCGTTCCACTTCAGGCACTGTTTTAACACATTTCACCCTTTCAATATCCTGTGAAATGGTTGTTATTATAATTCTCACTTTATAGTTAAGAAATATGAGGCATATGTATAGATGTTAAGATATCTGCCCAAAGAAATACAGCTAATAGATTGCAGAGTTGAGTTTACAATCCAGGAATTTTACTTTGGGAATCTACCTTCTGTATATTCTATGTTCTAAATGTGCAGGGAATCTGGCTAATTTGAGATTTAACAAGGAGCAGTTAATTTTCATTATTACTAAGGATATGTCCCTCGTGCTTTTGAGCTACTTGTAAGGGAATTGCTAAGTGACATGTTATCCCATAATTGTACTGTATTATTAAAGCAACCCTTCTAAGAGCCCGTAACTATTTTTTCTTAGTGGCACTTGGTTGCTTTTGTTACCTGAAGTTGAGTGTTTATTGGGTTCTGATTGCCCAAAGCTAAAACTTCTTTGGCAGTGTAAGAGGGATAGTTCCATCTGGGCTCTGTGTGAAATGGAATACTATAAAATATGGTATTTTTTGCATAGTATATTTACAAAAGAAGAATTTCAAGTATGAGGAGGAAAAGTAAGTAGAGGAAGTTACTATGGTTTTCCCCAAATTAAAACAATTTGGGTTTCCTCAAAAGCTAGAATAACTGATGATTTTATAAGCATAAATAAAATGAGTGCTTATTATGATGACAGAAGTATGAAAATTTTTAAAGGTTAAAAATTCTTGTGAAATAAGTTATAAATGTTGGAAGCGTTGCTTCTCCTCCCATGCTAAAAGCAGGACAGAATTCTGCAGAATGAGGTAACAGAAACTTAGGACTCCTCATTTCATAATTATGTATGTTCTTTGCATGAACTGACAGCTTAGACATAGATACCTGGAACTATTATATCATAGGAGTGATTGGTTTCTGTACTTGTAAGCACAGAATATTAAAGCTTGTGAAGAAGCTAGAGATCAACTGTCCAAATCCCCAGACATCAGATGTTTGTGTAAGTTCAACTAACTAAACAGTGGCAATGCCTAGACTTCCTTTCTTGACTTCCTATCCATTCCTACCACACACCTCGGTGTCTTTTCCATTTTTCTGAAAACTTGTTTCACTCTATCCAAAGGGAAGTGTTTTTGTTTCGCCTAGGGACAATCAGAACCTGGACAGAATGTTTAGGTGGTGCATCTGTTTTTTGGTTTCTTACAAAATTCAGCGTGATTACTACTTTTTAAGGTAGACATTTGTTGGTTATTTAATGTTGTTTTTTTAAAAAAATTATTTGTCTTATATCTTATAAATCTTATTTATTATTTATTTATTTATTTATATAATATTTTATACTTGCCTATTTGTTCTGAAATGGCAAGATTTCTGGGTTGATAATTGAAAGACGTCTGAGTCAGAAATTTAACAAGCTTACATCTCTTTTTCCTTAACTTCATTTTCTGATCAGTTCCTCTTTTTTTTTAATCTGGTTTTGGAGAAACCAGGCCTTGGATATAAATGTCACATTCATTTGACTGCCATCTGCCTACCTCTTCCTGGCTTTGTGCATAACGTTAAATGAAGTAGTACTTGTGAAAATCTTGGACTCATGGCTTACGAGTGCTTTAAGGGGATTTCCTCCCAGTGCTCTCTCCTGAGACACATTAACATGAGGGAAGGAATTCATATCTTCTTGTGTCGGTGTATTTCAGGTTTTATAAAGCTTTGACTTTTAGAAAAGACTTTGCTATTTGTTGCCCTTAAATTTACTCCCTGTATCTTTGAATTTGTGGTTTTAGTTCTGCCCCTTGGGCAGGCAGCAGAACATTTCTAATACCTCTTCCATGTGATAATGTGTAGTCAAGTTATAGAAGCTAAATAATGAAAGTTGCAGAGGCAAGCAGGAACACTTCTGAATTTGTTCCCCACTTCATTTCATTGCTAGGAATTTAATCGTGTGACGAGAATAATGTTTTTAAAATACTGAACTGACGTATTTCTTATTCCTCATTTCTCCTGCCCAGTTTTAATCATGAATGGGTAATGAGTACCACCACATCCTGAAAAATGTGTGATAATCAGGGACTCTGACCCCTCAGGGATGAATGTCTGCATTACTCCACTAGTCAGTCAACTTAAATCAGCACAAGTGTTAGCGAAGGATGAAAGAATTTCAAATGGATGGTGGAGGAAGGAGATGATAGACATAAATTAGGGCCTCAGAATCAAGGATAGCAGCGGAGATAGTTGTTCAGATCACTAACTCTCCTATTATAGATTTTTCTCTAAAAATTTTGACCAACTACCGTCTTGAAGAAACATGAAAAGACGATAAGGTGTGGGTCCATTTGAGTGGTGCAAGAGGTGGACTATAGTGGTTGCTGTTGGTTCTCTACCCAGATCCCTCAGATTTCTTTTTCCTTCTCTGCATACCCCTCCCTTCATATTAGTGAGCTTTTGTCTCCAATGACTCATATCTGCAATGCGTCTTCAAAGTACTGTCATTGAGTAACAGGAGCTGCTTTTCACAGTGCCTGGAATAGAATCAATAGTCAATAAATGTTAACTACCTTTACTAGGATTCTCCTTCCCAAATAGCTTTTGAAGCCAGGCCATAAAAAGTATAATTTGAATAGACTACACGCTCCCATATTTTCTTACAGGAAAAACAAAGGTATTTTTAAAGGTTAGTGTTCCCTTCTCTAGAAGAGGTTGGGCCAGCATAGAACATTAAAGTAGGAGTCAGGAGACCTGCACCCTATCCTTGGCACCATATAGCATGGGCGACATACCCCATACCTGTAAAACGAGGGCTAGTCTAAAGCTGATGCAAACTCTCAGCTGAAATATCAGCCCCTCATAGACCTCTGCCTAGGTGTCCTGCCTACCATGAAATTATTCTCTAACATTTCAAACTGCTTATTTCTTTAATTGCACTTACCCAGCCTATAATTATTTTGTCTGCCTTTGTTTCCCTCCATGCAATCTGAATGACAGCATGGATCACATCTGTCTTTTTGATCTTCATTTCCATGCCTCGCACAGTACCTGGTCCATGGTAGTTATTCAACACATATTTATAGAAAGGGTAAATGAAAGAGTGAGATTAAGATTTGAAATTGTTCTAGATATCTATTGCTGAATGAAAAAACACCCCAAATTTACTGGGGAAACCAGCCATTTTCTTATGCTCAGATTCTACAGATCCAAAATTCGGATAGGGTATAGCAATGGCAGGTTGTCTCTCTCTTCCATGAAGTCTGGGGATTTAGCTGGGACCACTCAAAGACTCTGAGGGACTCAAAGGCTGGGATCTGGAATCATCTAGAGATACCTTTACTCACATGGTAGGTGGTATGGCTATTGGCTGGGAATTAAGGGGCAATTATAAAAGTTTGCTTAGGTTCAAGGGGAAGGGACTATAAATCCTGCCACTAGATGGCAGTGTCAAGGTCATATTGTAATGAGTGTGGGTTGGAACACGTTATTGGAGCCATTTTTGGTTAATATATATTTTGGTAGATACACATGTGACCTGGTACAATTGCAGATTCCAATCTCCTATGAGATTTTAAGAAGCAAATGTCTGCATTAGAGAGATTCCGTATTTCTGCCCCAGCATCCTGTGAACCTCAGACCCATATATATGTATAGTTTAGAAACGTCTCATTTGAAGGAGGAAATAAACTTTCTGATATAAATATTCCAACAGGGATTGCTGGGTGTTACGTCAGGTGCCTACATTGCTAAGTGGTTTAAGACTATGTTAAAAGAAAATCAAATTTATATTTAAATATTAGTGAACATTAGCACCTGTGGGACATGCTTGTATTTCTTTCCGAAAGTAGGTCCAAGAGGGCTCCCATTCACTTTTGGTTGTGTTTTTTGTAGGAGCCACAGTGGGTGGACACTGACATTTGTTTGGTGAATTGCATGACCCATCATGTTCCCCTCCTTCCTTTCTCTTAATACAGTTCCATCTCAAGTACCTGACATTTATCTAACCCAACACAAACCTTCAATGTATATGCTTGGCTCCAAATGATAGTATGAAGTAGGTGGCTGTTTGCAGTTTCAATCATATAGTTTGTTTTCCTCCCCTTATCCCCTCCCAGAATCAAGAAGACTCTAAGTTTCCCTCTCTTTACTTTCTGTAATGTGCATATAATTGTGGAGAATGGTATTTATTCTTCAGAACATCATCCCACAATATACTAATAGAGTCCTGACTCGTCAACCATAATAAAAAGATTAAGTTATTTTCTCTAGAAATTAGAAAATAGTATTCATTCAACAAATGAGTTATTGAGTGTTTTATATACTAATGAAGTTTATAATACTTTTCAAAATGATTGAAAAGAAGACTATGATTATCCTGAGTGAAACAATAATCAGAAGATACTATTACTCAAAATCATCTATTCTCTCAGTGCTTGCATTGATGTTTTACTGAAATACATCATTCATTAATAAGTAGCTGTCAAGCAATATATGGATCATGTTTTCAAGATTTTACAAAGTATAAAATGGACTTGCAGTCAGTTGAGAAAATACTTTCTTTTCCAGCAGTGATGATGGATTTGCCCTGTTTTGATCCATCCATGATATTTTGTGATTGGCTTCTTTTTTAAGGCAAATGCTGACCTTCCCTTTCTCGTACTTGTCTTTGAGAGTTTAACTAACCCCGGGGGGAAGAAAAAACATTGCCAACCAATTACCTTACCAAACTTTGAAAGGTCAATTATGCACAGGCTGACTGAAGAAGAATTGTAAAAGCCTGATAATCTCATTTGGTGGGTAACATCTGAGAGGAATCCAGACAGCCTCCCCCCACATTAATGCCCTAGAAGTAAAGGATCTTAACAAGAATGGAATAATGTTCTCAATTTCTTCCATTCTCATTAAACTCCAAAGTCTATCATCTAGATGTTTCCTTGGTTTTTATTCCAGCCTGTATGAAAGAGACACATCATATAAAAAGGAAGAAATTAGTATAATTAAACCAAAATAGAGCATGGAGCATCTTATTCATGCAAATATATGTATTACTTTCAATTTACAAAAGCTTAACACACAAAACCTCACGCTAATTCATCTTTCCATTATATGTCACTAGAGTCTCATGGGAAGCCCACAGGTAGCATTCCAACATTTTTACTCTCAGGATACTTTCTACATTTCTACTTCTCCACGATTGTGCTTATTCTCTTTCTTCTACTTGCCTGCTCTTCCCAGTTCTCTCTATATGTGAATGCCTACTTACTTTTCAAAACTTAAGTCAGATCTTATATCCTTTATGACAGTAACCCAGAGTCACTTCCCATCATCTGAAACCTTCCGTATTTTACTGGTCATATTGCTTATTTGGCGTTTAGTATGTAGGGCAAGTACCACAAATTTAAGACGCTATCTTTATATGTCTCCTTATCACAACTTGTATTTAATTCCTCATTTATCCATGCATTAATTGAGTAAACAGTCCTAGAGTACATATTTCACATCAGGTAGTGTTCCAGATACTGTAGACACAAGAATGAATGAAGTCTTGTTTATAAACCAGTAAGGCATGTCAATAAGCACAGATATAAATGCCATGATAGAAATGTTAACAGGACACATTGTATACACAAAGGAGAGAGTGATCAACACTACTTGTGAAGAGGAGAAACCTAAAAGATGAGCCTTCTGTGAAACACAGGAGGTATTTATTAGGTGGTAGAGAATGGGGAAAAGTAAGGAGGAAGGGGAGTGATAGCAGGGAAAGGAATTCCAGGAAGATATATCAACATAAGTAAAGACTGTGATGCAGACATGTTTATGGAAGCACAAATAGTTTTGAGTAGAAAAATCTGTGGATTATGAAAAGGAATAAGAGTTGGGAGAACTGAGGATATGGTTGGACAGGGGAACAAATCATGAAAGGCTTTGTAAAACATGGAGAGAAGCTTGGATCTAATCTGTGGAAAATGGGAGGCCAGTATGTTTTCTGTATACTGGAGAAACATGGTCAGATTTGTATTTTCTAAGATCCTTTTGGCAACATTGTGGGGATGGATGGTCAAGAGACATTGCTGGAAACAGAAAGAACAGTTAGGGGACTCTTGTAACTGTTCAGTGAAAGATGGCTGGAATATGAACTAATGGAGATAGAGATAGAAGAACAGCTATGGCAAATTATGAGAAAATAAAAATCTATAGAACTTTTGACTTCTTGTGGATAGATATTACATCTTCTTCTACATAAGGACTTAGGAAGGTGTACTGTTAATATTTGCTAAATAGAATTGAACTTTACAGTAGTGTATGAAAAGCCTTCAAAAAGGTTGAATAATTTATAACGTCCCCAAGTAAATTAAAGTCAAATTTTGGTCCATAGCTGAGATTTTATGTTTTATGAATTTTGGTTTGGGAAACTGAAATATGAGAGAATGTTTCTGTGGACACTCTAGTCCAGGACTCAACTGCTTCATTATTAATCTTTCATAACTGAAATTTATTTCAATTTCTGAATTGATATGTTACAGGATTATTTTCTGTTGAATATGTTGGTTTGAGGTTAGCGTGTGACCCAAAATAATCCTAAACCAATAGATTTGTATTAATTGTTCCTAGAAATCATAGACTGACAACATTCTGATTCTTCCTGGACCAGGTAATGAAGTAATTGAATGAGAATGACACTTCCAGGTTAATGGAAAGATTGATCTTCCCACTTCAGAAAAAAATTCCTTGATACTGGTAGAATTTAAAAAGGCCAGAAGCCATTGTGATTTCCTCCCATTGTCTCTTCTTCAAAGGTGATCCTTACAGTGATTTTTGTACTAATTAGTTGCTCTAGTACTAACTAGGTATCAAAGTGTACCTTCATATTCCTTTAGGAAGAACAAATAGCTTTGAGGCAAGAGTATAAAAAATCCATTGTATCTGTGATTTTGAAGCCCATAATTGAAGATATTTTCGGTGTCTTCTACCGAGCCACAATGGATCCATTGGCCTTCTCTTTCCAATTGGGAAAACAGTCCGATCACTGAACTTGTAACCTCAAGTGTTGATAGAGCAGTGTAATAGAACTTCATAAATGGCACCATCCCTGTAGTGTGTTTTGCAATGTGGCTTAATAGATCCTCTCACCAACAGGTAGAATCTGGTTGTCCAGCTCTAAAAATTGGCCTGGCCTTGTGACTTACTTACTTAGTAGAATGCAGGTGAAATGATAATGTTTCAGTTCTGAACCTAGGTCTCAAGAGGCCTATTAAGCTTTTGGACCGTTGGCTCTACATGAGGACAAGCTCAGTCTAGCCTGGTGATCATTAGGGTCCATCTGGAGGAGACAGAAATCATCCTAGATAAAGCCATTATAGATTAGCCAGCCCCCAGCTGACGTGCCAGCTGACCAGAGACTCATGGGCAATTCAGACAGTTTCGGTCCATAACACCAGAGTCACCAGCCAACCCACTGACTTGTGAGCATGAAAAGTGTTTATGATTATATGCCACTGAGCCTTTGTGGTTGTGCTGCCCAGCATTGTGATGCTGAGTGATAACTGATTTGGCCAAGATGTACAGAGATGAGATCAAATCATTTATCGGTCAGGGGCTAAGGCTTGATTCAAAGTCCTGTAGGTTAAGTAGAAATAGTAAGTCAGTCCCAAAGATAGAGGTATCTGGCCCACTGACTGTGTCAAAGAGATTCAGATAAAACCAATAAAGCAAGTGACATCTTTCTCTGCAGAGAAGTTTTTCAGATAGAGTCTGAAACCATAACGAAGGATGGTAAAGGGCAGCAGAGTTTCAGTTTTCCCACTTACTGGCTGTTGCAACTGCAGCTAATATTTATCAAGAATTTTCTATGTGCCAAGATAATATTATTTCATTCAATGCCCACAAAATTTCTTCTTTGTAGTTACAATTATTATCCTCTCTTTTTTGGTGAGGAACTAATGTTTAGAGAGGTTGAGACAACTTATTATATCACGTAGCTAGTAACTAGGAGAATCAGGACACAAACTCAGTTCTCCAATTCCAAACCACCTTTCATTAAGGTCTCTCTAAACTTCATTTTACTCATGTATAGAATGGAATGATGATGCTTATTCTCAAGGTTTGGGGCAAAGATTAAATAAGATAATGCATGGAGGCATTCAATCGTTAGGGCTATTATCAATTCAATTATGATTTTATCCTCAGAGCTCCAGATATATTTAGCAGGCTGTATTCTATCTCTTGAAAACTTTGCAGCTGGCTTAATCCCCATGGAGTCTGCAAATCATTATTTTCATTACAAAGAGCTCTCGGTCATCGTTTTATTTGCAGAGAGAGCCCTGTTTCATCCTGACCTATAATCTGGCAGGCTGGTCAGGGGTTATTCTGCCTCTTCCCTGTGCATCCTGTAGGAAGGCCTGGCATTGAGACACGGATTCCCTGTTAAAAGGGAGATTAGCGATCTCCTCTGGTGATGGGAATTGCCAGGATTCATAAAGGAGTGTGATAAAGAAATGTCATGTTATAAAACGTGAAGACTGTTACACTGAAAACAAGTTTTTCTCCTGTGTATATGAGAACATATTCCTACAGACTTCTTTACTCATGATTATTTCTACTGTAAGACTTTTGTGATTGGAAAAATAATCTATACATTCCTGTAGGAGACATTCAATTCCACAAGACTGGGAATCAGAGATATTCCCAGTTTAACCCAGCAGAGTGGTCATATTTTCATAGACTGTTAGAGTGGGAGGGCAATACTGGCATTGGATGCCCACGTAGGGAAATGTCTCCATTGGGTGATCTTCCCACCACTGCTTGAATGCTGTGGTGACTGAAAACTCACCACCTCCTGAGGAAGGTGGTTGTACTTGTGAAGAGCTCCAGGGAATCAAAATCTCCCTTCCTATAACTTTCACTCACTGAACTCTAATTTTCTGACTTGGGAAATACACCAGACCAGCCTCTCCACTCTATTTTCCTGACTCTTTATAATGGGTATTCTTGGGTAAGATAATTTCTCTTCTGTTTGTCTGAAAACTGCTTGCCCAGTCCCCAAGGGAAGTGGTAACCATTTCTTATAAGACATTACCCTTTGGTCATAATCAATAGACCATGGCTAGGCAACCAGCTTCACTTTGGAATTGGGACTTCGTTAAATGTTACATTACAGCATACACCCCATAAGATGTTTTAAAAATTCTTTGTCAACTCTAAGTAGTCAGGGTTTTTACATAACATAAACATGCAAAATTTTAGCTGCTCTTGAAAAATGAGAATTTCTGACAACACTGGGCAAGCATTTCCATATCCTAATAATTGGCTGTACCTTGTAAGTGCTGACTTCTGTGCATGGGTCTTGCAATCCCCACTTTTTCTCACTCCCTGCTTTTCTTGGAGCCTTCAAACCACATCTGTTTTACTCCTGAATGTCGATTGCTCGAGCACTTTGAGAATCCGAGTTTGCATCACTTTCCTGCTTTGAGTGCATTTCTGTACTTGCAACCAATAGAGCTTTAAGCACACTTTACATATTTCAGCGGTTATAACCCTTGCTGGATATTAGAATCATGCGGCCAACTTTCAGAAAATACAGCTTGGACCAGTTTCTATAATTACTAAAGAGCACCTCTTGATTCTCATTCTCATCTACAATCTCTGGATTCTCTTATGGCTGGAAAATTTTCGTCTTAAATAAAAGCAAATAAGACCAAAAACAACCCAAAATAACCAAACCTCTCCAGATAATAGTCATGGTTAATAACCACTGATAGAATTGAAGGACAAAAACTTGCAATGTATCACCCATTTACTTTCTGATTCACAAAATTCATGCAAATAGGCCAGCTTTCTCCAAGCTAAAGCATCTTTGGCTGCCACCTGGAAGCATCTATGAAATGTCCAGGTAAGAACTGCCAAAGGATGGATGGTGCTTGCTCGGGTCTGATTTTGCTCACTTGGTCTCTAAGCTGATCCCTTAGAAGGCAGAAAAAAGGGAGTGACAAGTGAGGAGCTGCAAGTCACCAGCAATCTGAAGGTGCATTCTCCTGGGATTCACTTGAGAAGTGATGATGAGAAACCATAGGACATATTCAAGGATCAGCCAGCTTATAAGGCTTAACTCAACCTGTGTATTTGGCCGAGACTCAGAGCCACATCTTGTTGAGCCACTTCTTACTGACTGATGGGTTGTAGTTTCAAAGTCAGTAATTAAACTCTCCTTACAAAGCCAGCTTTAAGTACTCTCCTAATTCTACTAGTTAAAAAATGTGCCAGTCTTGGAAGAAAATCCTTTCTGGTTCTATGTCTCTCTCTGTCATGTATCTGTGATCTGAGAAACTCCTGCTCATCCTATGAGACCTTCTGTTTTTTTAACTAATGCTTATATTCTTGGCATGTGCACTACTGCCCCATGCCCCTACTTGCCCCAAACTCGCTGAGTTGCTTGGTTCTATAATTTGTGAGCATTTCATTTCATTTGAACCCCTTCTTCAGTTCTACCTGATATTTTAAAACAATCCAAATGTAAACATTATCGTCATGATAATGTATAACACTTACCAAATGCTTACTATATGTATGTCAGGCATTGCTCCCATTTAATCATTACAAAGAGCCTCTGAGGTGTGATCACAAAATATGGTGAATGTTTAAATAAAAAAAATATTACAGTAAAAGATACTGCCGTTAATCCCCCTCAAAATATCTGCCTCACTTCGAGCACACTCATCGCATCGTTCTTGCCACTTTCTGAACTCCTCTTTTGTGAGTGTCTTTGGTTGTGCTGTCATGGCTGCCTCGATGCCCTGAATCATCTTGACTTTGGAGAAGAGCCAAAAGTCACATGGTGCCAGAGCCAGTGAATGAGGTGGATGAGGACACATCGTGATGTTTTTATTTAACAGAAATTTTTGTATACCAGAAGCAATTGTGAGACAAGGAGCCTTATCATGATGGAAGATGATGTAAAGACACTCATGAAAGAGGACTTCCAGAACTGCTTCAGAAAGTGGCAAGAATGATGGGATAAGTGTGTTAGAAGTGAGGGGGAGTATTTTGAGGAGGATTATGGCAACATGTCTTTGGCAACATGTCTTTTACTGTAATGTATATATTTTTAATTTAAACATTCGCCATATCTTTTCATCACACCTTGTATGATGCAGGTATACTTACAGGGGAAGCAGGTGAGTCACAGACAGTTTGTCAGTCCTAAAGCCGTTCTGTGTTTTTCCGTTGCCTTTAGGTTAGTGTTTCATATTCTTGACATGGTCTCTCTGATCTTTCATGTGACCTATTCATTCTCCTCCAGTGTTTCATTTATCATTCAAGCTTCTTATTAGGGGCATCATTTCTCTTCCCCTCTGTCTTTTTCACATCTTCATCTAGTTCTCTCCTGCTTAGTTCATTCCTCATCTTCTCCAGTATGGCTAGATCTTATTCACCATTCATCTGAAACTATAATCCTGCCTCAGAGAGGGCGTACTGGACCCCATGTTCATGTTTTTTTTTTTTAATGTGTTTCTCAGATCACCTGTGTTGATATCATTTGGGAGTGTGTGTTAAAATTTAGCGTTCAGAGCTTTCCTCCAGATGTACTCAATTAGAGGGTAAGGATCAGGCATCTACATTTTGAGCAAAAATCCATGACGATTCTTATGAGCTATAAATTTGGAGAATCACTTCCATAGACTAAGTTAATTTCCTTGATTATTTGTTGACATAGTCCCCCGCTCCTCTTCTTTCAGAATAACCATCACATTCAGTACACAGGGTTTGACAATTAAGTTCATGAACGCACCACTGTGTGCTTACATTGGCAGCACTGTACAAACAGCTCAGTAAGGTTTCATAACTTTGGTGTATCAGTGTCTCACAGCTGTCTCACATTCCTGTAGACATGTGGTGGTGTCTTGCTGAGTGGTGTTCATCATTGTTGAGTGTTTTTGTGTGCCATCACGAGAATGTCTGAACTTGAATAAGAGCAACGGACAAACATTAAATTTCTTGTTAAACTTGGCAAAAGTGGAAGTGAAATCGGGAACATGTTAGTTCAAGTTTATGGGGATAATACCATGAAGAAAAAGGCAGTGTACAAATGGATTAAATGTTTTTCTGAGGGGAGAGAATGTGTCACTGATGAAGAGAGGTCAGGGAAGCCAGTAATGAGCAGAACTGATGAAAACATGGCAAAAATTCATCGAATTGTGCATCAAAATCGACAGCTGACTGTGAGAAGCATAGGAGACCAAAAAAATATTGATAGAGAAACAGTTAGGAAAATCTTAACTGAAAATCTTGGCATGGGAAAAGTGTGTGCAAAAATGGTCTCGAAGCTGGGTGGCTGGTTTGTTCAGTTGATCAGAGCATGGTGTTAATAATACAAAGGTTGCTGGTTCAATCCCCACATTGGCCACTGTGAGCTGCGTCCTCCTTAAAAAAAAGTCCCAAAGGAGTTCTTGCATCATGACAATGTACCAGCATACATGTTACTATCTGTGAAGGAGTTTTTAGCCAGTAAATATTGGAACACTCTCCCTACTCACCTGACCTGCCCCCCAGTGACTTCTTTCTTTACCAGAAGAGAAAGGAAATATTGAAAGGAAGACATTTTGATTACATTCAGGACATCAAAGGTAGTATGATGACAGCTCTGATAGCAATTCCAGAAAAAGAGTTCCAAAATTGCTTTGAAAGGTGGACGAGGTTCTGGCGATGGTGCATAGCTTCCCAAGGGGAGCACTTCGAAGGGGACTGTAGTGATATTCAGCAATGAGATATGTGACACTTTTTCTAGGATGAGTTCACGAACGTAACTGTCAGACCTCATATGTTATTATTTATGTTTCCCTTTAGATTATAAACTCCATGAAGTTAAGGGACATATATCTGCATTGTTCATTAGCATCTAGTCCATCACTTGGCCTATAAGTTTGCTAATTAAATAGAAATGTTTGGTTTTTCCTTCTTTCATTAAATTCTGTAAGCACCTACTGACAGCTTTTCAGACACCTAATAAATTCTTAGAATTCAAAGGCTGGATAATATATGGTCTTTGGACTCAAAGAATTCACATTCTCATGGGGGAAACTGATAAGAAACTATTTGATTTTACTGTAGTATTGTAAGAGTAAATATGTGCTCTCTCTCTCTCGAATCATTATAGTTAACACGTTTTACGATGGAGATGATTTCTATATGTACAGGAAAGAGGAGATCTAATCCAGTCTAGAAGGGGCAATCTGAGAGGGATTCCTAGGGGATGTGACACGCATCTTCAGTCTTTTAAAAGTAGACACGTGAAGACGATGTGTAAAGAGGTATTTTAAGCAGAGAAATATGAGACATTGTAGTATGAATTTCAGTACCTGAGAGTAGTTTGGTCCAGCTCCGTGTAGGGTGTCAGTCAGGTACTACAAGAATCTGATCATGAAAGTCTAAGGACTTAAGAGTTTCATTGTGAAAACCAATGGAACATAGTGAAGAGATAAATACATGTGTAGCTGTGGTCCACAGAAGTTTGCAATTAAAGTCAGATTTCTATTTTATCTCTCTATTATTACGAAATAAATTTTTGGTTCCAGTTGAATAAATGGAGGTAATAAATGATGCATTTACTTATGCATGCATATAATTATACATTCATTCCACACATATATTTGAATACATACTATATACTAGGCACATTCCCATATTTTCTTTAACACTCACAAGGTTCCTGTTAATTAGGTGGCAATTTTTCCATTTTGGTATTGGGGCTCAACAAGGTTTAATCACTTGCTTAAAAGAGCAGAAATCTCTAGAAACAGAACAGGTATTCTATTCCTGAGCTCCTTGCAAATTTCGTTGTGCTTGGTTCAGCAATTTGTTCAGCAATTCACTTATTCAGTCATTAAATATTTATTGATACCTGTTATGTGCCAAGTAATATTCTAGGGGCTCAGATTATTGTTTTGGATGGAAGAGAAAAGTATTCTGCTCTTGAAATTTGGCTTCTACTAGGTACCTAAACCTCTTGCTAGAGAACTGATTCCTATTGGCCCAGACGTCTCTCCCCAAGTGCAGACCTGAAGGAGTCTGGTGGTCGCAAGTGGTATCAGGGTGGTTCATTCTCCTTCCTGTATCCAACGTGTTTTTCCAAGTACAGTCACAAAAGGTAAACGCTAGCCTTGGCAGAAAGGGGTTAGAAGGAAGGGCAAGACCTTACTTGGTTACGAAGAGAACAGAGAGGAGAACATTATGTAATGAAAATAAAAATCTGTTAACTAGTAGATGTTTATTGTTAAAGCAGAGTGTCTTGACATTTGGTAGAAGAATCTTTATAGGGACCTGAAGGAAAGGACCCTGAAACATAAATTTTCCTCTTTAAAACATTGCTGGCAGTTCAGTAATCATTCCAGAAAGAGTTAAACTTCATTATCTGTAAGAACAGCCGACATGCTAGTTGCAGATTATCCATAGTGGATTTTTAACCTGATTACTGCTTCCCTTATATGAAGGACCTACCTCTCCAACCTCAGTTTACTCATCTATATAATGGGATACATTCCACCTGATGTTTCAACCTCTCTGAATTGTTGTAAGGGTAAAGTATATGAAAATGTTTTTAATGGTTGTTGGTGATTTTGAAGACACGTGAAAGATAGATAAAAGAAGGATTAGCAGGCACTTCACTTAGTTTAAACAAGTATCAGGGGAAATTGACCCAAATCCTCACAAGGATTGAAATCAGATGGGATCTATGACCTTGGTAGTATGAATTTGTGGGCTTTCCTCCTATATTGTTTCAATTAAAGTGATTCAACTATTAACCCCTACCAGTCTCTGTGACTTTGTCTTCTAATTTCTAATAAGGGGAGCCCGACTATGCTTAGTTTAACCTGAATACCACTTTGGTTCAACCCACCATGGCCAGAATCACAGGATGGTGGGGTTGAGCATGGCTGCTAGGAGCTGGCATTTTTGAAGAGAGGCAATTATTTGAAACCAAATACAATTCCAAGGATGTCCACATGGTAGAAAGCAGGAAACTTTCCAGTATATATAACAGTGGCTTCAGGGAGGGAGCCAAGATGTGAAGACCACTTCTTCCGTCAGCAGTCATACCGGATGATGGGGCTCCTTTAAAGGTTTAGGTTTGACAGCAGAGATTCTTAACATGCAATCTACAGAATTAATGGTCAACATATAGATACATTTTTGACCAAAGTTCTGTCTATAAACGCATATTAATAGTGCTCGCTAGGGGTGAGGTAAAAAGAGGAAGTGCAGGAATTGCCTGCTCAGCATAACATACGATATCAGATATGCTGAGAAGAATAACTCCGGAAGAGGAGTTAATGAATCGTCACTATATAAAAATCATCATGGTTTTAAAATATAGATTTTGTTTATTTTTGAGATTGCAGTTTCAGGAGGTCTTTAAAAATAACCTAGAAGCTTACATAAAAATGTCCTGCTATTAAGAAAGGAAATGCACTCATAAGATGGTATAGTAGTTAGCAGTGTAGGTTCTGGAATCAGTTAGAACTCTGTTCAAGTTCTGTCCCTTTAACATATTAAATATTTGACCTTTGTCAAGTGTCTTACTCTTGTAAGATTCACATTGTCATCTGTGAAATGGGATTGATAATATTGTGTGGTGGGGTCATGAGAATTAAATAAAATGACATTGGAGTGCTTAGCACAATGCTGGGCCTGTAGTAAATACTTAATAAATGGAAGCCATTATTGTTTTTATTGTTATTATTATTATTGTTATCTTTCAATTATTTTGTAATTCTATGAATTTTAAGGTCCAGAATAATGAATCCTCTAATAGAAGTCCAAATTCATTGCAGTAGCTTTGTGAAATAGCACCAAGAAATAAATGAGCTACATTTCCATGTATAAACATAGATAAATCTTAAAAACATAATATTGAGTGGAAAAAGCAAGTTTCAAAATATATATTCAGAATGATGTAATTTCTATAAAATCAAAAAGCACAAATATATAATGTAGTTTTATGAACATATTTTGCATCAGACATTGCTATTTTCTTACCCAATATATATTTTCTCCTTAGTAACTAAGGTATCGATTTTGCTTAGAGTGGTGGTGTGGTTATTTTTCCACTTTTTTCAAAATTACAAACAGCTCTATAATTATCTTTTGTGTGTGTCTCCTTCTGAAAATGTGTAACTGTTTCTTTAGGGTAAATTTCTAGAAGTGCCAGTGGTGCATCACACATTACAATCTTATTCAAGTTTATTGGATATTTCCAAATTATTTTTCCAAATTATACTCCCATCATAAGTGTATGAGTCCTTGCTTTCCATCATCTTTCTCAACATTTGTGCTAAAGAGTGATTAATTTTTGCCAGTGTAAATGGGTGTGAAGTAGTATCACTATGTTTTACAAAAATATTTAATATTTTCTTTAAAAATATTAAGCACAAATCAACTTACAATTTTAAAAGAGATATTAATATAGCTAATAATGACATATATTTAGGCATTTAGAACATGTTTCTAGTATTTTATAATGAAATTGGTTATCTTAGTTTACTAGTTTGGCACTATAATGTTTTTTATCGTTAATTTTTTTAGAGCAGTTTTAGGTTCGCAGTAAAATTGAAAGAAAGGGAGCTATGTCCTATATACCCTCTCTGCGCACATATGCATAACCTTCCTCATTATAAACATCCCCCCAGAGTGGTTCACTTATTACAATTAATGAACCCACATTGACACATCATTGTCACCTAAATTTCAAAGTTTCCATTAGGGTTCACTCTTGGTGGTGTACATTCTTTGGGTTTGGACACATGTATAATGACAGGTGTCCGTCATTGTAGTATCATACAGAGTATTTTCACTGCCTTGAAAATCCTGTGCCGTACTCATCCCTCCCTCCCCACCAACCCTTGGGAACCACTGGTCTTTTCTGTCTCCATAATTTTTCCTTTTCCATTTGGCATGTTCTGGTAATCTCAGCCACTTGGGAGGCTGAAGCAGGATGATTTCATGAGCCCAGGAGTTCTGGGGTGTAGAATGCTATGCTAATTGGGTGTCCACACTACATTCTGCATCAATATGGTGAGCTTCTGGGCCGGGGAATGACAAGTTGCCTAAAGAGGAGTGAACTGGCCCAGGTTGGAAATGCTCCCATGTTAATCACCATGTTTTTAAAAATGAGTTTTCCTATTTGTTCATCAGATAGAATATCTTTCATACTTTGGCAATTTTAGCTTTCTTTTTTATTAACATACCCGATCATATCCTTTATTTATCTTTCTATTATTTTTATTTTATATAGATTTTAAGAATTTCAAGTAATTCCAGAGACTATTTCCTTATGATCATTAGCATTGCAAACATCATCTCTCTATCTGCTTGAGTTTTAATGGTTTTATACAAATATTTTTAAATTCTAAAATAGTCAAATATGTCTTTTTTAAAGATTATAATTTTTGCACCTTTATTAAAGAGATCATTTTTTATTTTAGATCTAAATTTTCTTTTAAAAATTTCAATATGTTACATGTCAAATTTAGGTTCTTAATTGATGTGGAATTTAATTTTGTATATGGCAAAAGGTAGGGAGCATAACATTATTTTTGTACATATGAGTAATCACTTGTTCCAGCACCATCTCTTATGTTTTCCCTCTTCTGTTTCATTGTTCTATTTGTCTGTCCCTGGCCCAACAGCACACTGATATAATTACTATGGCTCCAGAACAACTCCTGAAAGCTGAGAAGCCAAGCTACCCATGGTGATGTTCTTTAGGGGGGGTATTCACATTAATTTTTTTAAGGAGTGTTTTGGCTGTAATTGATCATTTACTTTTCCATGAGAATTTTAGAATCCCTTTGTCAATTCCATGAGGAATTATGCCGGCATTTTGAGTTTAATTCCTTTGATTTTATGGAGTAATTTGTTAAGAATCAACATGTCTTCATCATTTTACATTTTTCAGTCTCTTTATGTGGCATATCTCTCTAGGTATATAGGTCTTATTTTATGTCTTTAAACAAAGTTGATATAGATATTTGCAAAGGTCTTAAAATATCTTTGTTAGATGCTAGGTATTTTATAGTTTCATTGTTGCAGTGATGACATTTTAAAGTTCTACATTTCTAATTGTTTATGTATAGGAATGCTATTAATTTGTGTGAATTGAATTTATAGTCAGTAATCTTACTGACTTCTTTTACTAGTTTAATAATTTGTATCTTTAGACTTCCTATGCAGATAATTGTGGTCTGGGATAAACGTCAGTTTTGTTTCTTCCTTTCTACATATATATGTTTATTTTTTCCTTGTGGTGCTACATTGGTCAACACCTCAAATACGATGCTAACATAGTTGACATTTTTTTATGGCTCTTGATATAAAAGTGTAAGACTTCTAAAAATGTCATCAGTTCCTTGCTAGATTGTTTTGCTGTACTTGTTGACTACATGTTTTATTAGTCCTTCTTATTGGACCCAACCACTCAGGGTGCAGGTAGGGGCAAAGTAAACATCAAGCTTTTTATGCTGCTCCGAACTCCTAGGTGGAGAATCAGAAAAAAACATCTTTTTTTCCAGTCTAGGATTTCTGACTTCAAGATTTCTTCTCCAGCAGTAATGCCAAAGAAGACCAGACATCAGATGAACAGATACCTACATGATATATCACGAAGTACCAAGTCCACAAAAGCTGGTGGAAGAGCAGTACCTGGAAATTCTCCAGTAATCACAAACTCATGTTATACAGTTGCCCTTTTTGGTGTCATTCATCACTTTCAGCAAAAACTGTGATGCTGTAATTGGCACAGACTAGTCATATCTTCATCCCTGGAGATCCAGAGTGAAGTTAGCTTCACATGGAATGAAAAGGGGAGAGATGTAGCTGTCTCAACGAAAGCCCAGAGAGCTATTCCTGAACATGGGTAAATAAGAAAATATGAAGAGGTCACCGAGATGCTCTACTTTCGATTACCCTTTCGATTACCCTTTTCCTGACACACACTTGTGTTGGGGCTGCCATGTTGCTTCTTTCAGAAAGCTATATAAAGTATCCGTTCTCTGCCTTCTCATCTATCTGTCTCCAATTTGACATTACTGGCAATACAAAGTGACATTTTAGATCCCTATTGTCTTCTATGTGATAAGATTGTAATGCTACAAACATAAAACTCCCCTTTTACCGGATTTTGTTTGACTTTTATGAGTGTGATTTTTTCATAGAAGGTTTCAAATATTTGATTTTTATTCCACATGCCCTCTGCATTTTTTTTTTAAACCTAGCAACAATGGAATAAAACTTGTAGTATCTGCTTTGTATCTAATCTAAACTCATACCTCATAACAGCAGGATGATTCAACTCAAGGTTAGCTTTTAGGTCATTTGAAATAAAACAGTTTCTGATGAAGTTCCTAATGTTTTTATTTATGCTATCGATTGTATTGCATTTTTATAAATTTCAGGAGATCATACAATAGACCTTTGACTAATTGGAAGCCAAATAACCAGACCTTTTAATTACTGAGTTCTACTTTGAAAAATAATAAGAAAATAAACTGATAAAAGGAATTTGGTTTATGAAAGATATGTAAGGGAATAGTTTAGATAAAACAGAAAAACACAAACTTTCTATGTTTTATATGTCCAAAATTATATTTCTGGATCACAAAAAGTATAGATGATACGATACATCTGCATATAAGAATAATTAGGCTCATCATCATCACTGGTATTATTATATTTTTGTACTAGCTGAGAAACAAGCTAATTTTTGGGAAAAAAAATTTGCAATGTTTATTGTAAAACAAACAAAAACATTGAGCACCTTAGTCAGTGAGTACTACCTGAGTCACAGAATTCAATTATTTAGTACCAGTGCCCTTGTATATGCCAGTTTATAGCAGTTTTACTGTATTCTGAAAACTGTGCTTGTAGTAAAATGTGTGAAAGTAAACCATAAGTGAAGATGCCATTGTGTTTACTCACTGGGATTTAAATGTTTAGTTCAGTGTCCCAGCGATCACTTTAGTCTCACCATGATTTTTATAGCCTTATAAGTTTAGAAGCATTATGACTTTGGAGGAAAATCAAGTATTAATGTTTTTAAATGACTGTATTTAGTCTATTTCCGTGATAATGTGTCTAACTTTTTTACCATCTTAAACCTCTATCAGAATGCCGGTTTTGATTTTGATTTTTCATTCTTTTAAACCTTAATCCCTAGGATTTGATCTATGCCTTTGAGCACAGCAAGGATTATTTTATGTATTAGTAAAAAAAAAAAAAAAAATCAGGATTAAAGCAGTGCTTTGGGTGAGGCTGTACAAAAACCCCACCAATGAATTTAAATGTTTGATGGCCTCTTGTTCATCTGATGGAGTACTTCTCAAAGGTACGCTATTTTGAGTCTGCCTTTAACTAGCATTTACTAATCAGTCTATCAAATAGAATATTATGGCCCCAAAGCCATAACTCTGTATTCTTTAGGCAAATCTGTACTTTGGATTTAACCAAAAGGAATATCTAATGAGGAACTTTCTATATTTAAAAGATTTTCCTTCCTCCAATGCCTAATTGGCTCCTTTTATTTCTAACATTTCTCATTACCGTATTAAATTAAGTTAGGCCACAAGGTCCAAAGTCTTCATCACCATCAGTATTATCTTGTCACTAAACTACATTTTTGTTTCCTGCAATTGAGACTAAATTTTATGAAGCACTCAGAGTTTGCTCACTTAGACCTTCCCTGCCCATCCTGAAAACTTTTTTGTCATATGTCTACAATTGTTTGTTATGGATTTATTTCACCCAACTGAAGATAATCAAGACAAAGATGTTTCTGACAATAGTTTTAAACTGTAGGACCCATGGCTAAAATGGTTCGCGTGATTTTAAGATTTAAAACAGAACTATCTGGCTTTATAATGCTTCCCCTTTTATGAGGGCCTTGAAAGATACAAGGGTAGTGATATACAGTGTTAGCATAAAAAATAGTGAAAAGAATATTGGTAGATAGAAGACATAACAAAAATACCTTGAACCCAGCTAAGCTCTTAAAGGTGTTCTGTGATACGTAAGGGAAATTGCTATGGAAGTTAAGAAAATAACGTTTTCCAGCTAGGAAAATCATGGAAAGCTTCATGGATGACGGAGTATTTGATCAAAATCTTGAAGGTTGAGTTGTACCTGTACAGGTGAAGAAACAGGGTGACTCTAAAGACATTCTGGTTAGAGAAAACAGTGTGAGCAAGTTATAAAAGTAGAAAAACACAGATTATACATTCCAAAGTAGTATCATCTGAGTACAACCCAGAACAGAACTACAAATAATCCATAATTATTCTATATGTTGGGTGTCATGATGTGAAGAAATCATGAAATCTGGAGTTATGAGGAATTTTTCAAGGCCTGGTTTTTCCACTTATGAGTTGGAGTCCTATCTAAGTTAATTTTGGTGAGTTCTGTTTTTCCCAGGAAGACACTGGAATGGATATTTAAAATGCTCTTAGATATTCTTAGTTAAGATATTCGATGTTTGAAAAATTATAGCAATAATTAATGGGGGTACTCGTGAACTAGAAATAGAGAGGAAGTATTTGAAAAATCATGAAGGTAGAATAAATGTGACATGATTCCTGGTTGGATTTATGAAAGGGATTGAAAGGAATATCAGAAATTTTTGTAGCTTAGAAGTTTGGCAAATTAGTGAATGGTATGGTATTAATAGCAATAGAAATATGGTAGGAGAAAAGTTGGATGAGTATCACTAGACTTGTTTTTTGAGAATACAGGCTATGCCTTCATCTTTTTATCTTTAGATCCAAGCAGTGCCTAAGTCTATGCTATCCATCCTCTCAATGTGTATTTTATTTTACTATTTCTAACCTCAAAGAATATTCTTCTTTTATAGTTTTGCCCAATTCAATGCATGGTTAGGGTAAGCACTTTCTTGTGTTTTGCTTTTAATAACATTTATATGACTGTACAAGTAATGCATATTCATGGACAGACTTAAAACATACAGAGGAGTACTAAGACGAAAGTAGAAATCACAATTTTACAAGCCAGAAATAATAGCTGCTAATACTTTAGTGCATAAATTTACCATTGTTTTTATAAGTCCATGTGCTATCTTTAATGACTATTACCTAAAAATATATATTGGGAGTGGGGATGCTGTTCTGAATCACACCCAACTGGCATCAACACAGTTTTTATTAGAGGATAAGTGCTGATAGTATTCTCCTCCTAGGATTTTAGTTTTAGAAGGATTTCTTTACGTCAGGTGCAAAGGAAAAGACAGAAAGCTATGTTTTCCAAGATGTTATTGGACAGCTCCCATTTTCTCTGTGTTATTGTAGTTGCCATTCTTATATATAAGATATGATAACATGCCAGTGGCACTACCTTTATTAACTAGAGTATATTCCAAGACCCAGCAGGGCTGATGGGGTAATAACCAATGTCTAAATGGATGCGGCAGAGTGAATTTCCAAATTACCTTTGCATAGTGTTTGTGGCCTGTTCCATGTTTTCAAAAGCCAGGAAAGACAAGTCGAAGTTGAGACAGTGAGTAATGGAACAAGTGATATTGCCGGTGAACAAGCAATGACACCCATTTCGTGTCCAATAAATGTGCAGTGATTGCACTGAGCCCACACTTGAGATCTAGAGACTTAGTGTTTCAGTTAATCAGTGACTTCTTGATGGAAGGTATAACAGAGATTGTCATGAAATAAATAATGATTACAGTTCACATATTTTTTTGTTCTACATTATGGACAGGTTAAGGAACAAGAAAGAAGTATAAAAGGAAGGGAAAAGTTACGGAAGAAAAGCAGAGGAAGATAGAAGAAGAGGCAGAGTGACAGAGGTAGAAGCAGGGGAAGAACACTGGTTGGTTACATGGGCTCCTACATTTAAATAATTGTAGTGTTTTTATCAAGGTGACTAGGGGCAGGTTAAATTCTTTGTCTTAATTTTTTGATCTGTACAATGGGTAAAATAATACCTACCTCACAGTGTTATTAGGAAAATTAAATTGCCTAATGTTTCAAAAATGCTTATCACGGGACTAGGCACACAGAATGTTTTAAATAAGTGGTAGCTATTACTATTACACCGTCACATAAAAAGGAAAATAAATATAAGTCACGTGGAAATGGAGCAAAACGTTAATTGCCTAACATCTTCAGTATTGTAGTTGTTTGGGATTTTGTATCAAAAGACTTTAAACTTGGGTTAACTTTTTTTCAACTCCAGGCGTGAATAAGATTATCAGCTCTAAACAGTTGCCCTGAAAGTGAAGATAAAGAATAACGCATGTCTCATTTTCTAGAAACAGAACTTCTCCCATGTTTAACTCATCTATACAACCTGACAGTTTAGTAAAAAAACCAATTTGTATTTTCAATTCAGTGATTCACATTTTTATTTTATCAGCTAATTTGATCAATTATTTTTGGCAGTGATTAGAGAAATTATGTATTCAGATTTCACTACATATTTCTGTAGGAAAAGTAAGCAGATGTACCATAATACAATGTTGAATTTGTGCTTCAAATTGAACTTCCTGTGTAGAATTAATAGAATAGAACCCAAGGGTAACAAAGAAGAAAAAAGAAATGCCACTGAACTTACTCCTCCTCGCCCTGGCCTGTAGATGCAACAGCCTCAGGCATTAAGATATGTCAGCAGTATTTCAGCAGGAACTTCAGTTAACTTCAGACTCTTCAGTTACCTCAGGAATCTGAATCTGCTATGAGTATGACCCTTGTGTCAAAAAGTAAAGGTCACAAATCACTTATGCCTCCTGGTAGAGGGGGGAAAGGGCCTTGGAACCATATTTTCTTAACATGTAAAGCAACCTGTGCCTTTGCAAATACCTGAAGTATTTTTGGGTGGCAGATGGAAGTTTTCTAAAAGAAATGTAGAAATTTTTATTGAAAACAGCCTCTGTAGTCTTAAACTAAAACCACCATTTGCTTAGGAGAAGGAGGCATCTTCTCCCTCAATTCATTTGGCATACAATTAAATCCATATTATGCTGTGAGACTGGATCATGCCATCTTTAAACAACTTGAAAATTTGGCAGTTCCCTTGTTTAGCACATCATGGTCAAGAAGTTTGCCTATCCCTGTGGAATAGCTTGAGTGGAACCCTTTAAAAATTCTGTTTAAAGTTTTGGAAATAATCCAAACAGTCAACCTTAGTAGAGTGGATGTACATTCCGTTTCACTCATTTCATGCAATGCAGTGTATTAATTTAAAACATTATTAAAACTCCATATTCATGCTCATTACATTAAGGTTAAGGATCAGGGTACAGAAGTATGTAGAAGTATGAATTTAAGTAAATAAAAAGTCTTTCAGACAAACATACAAAAATCTGCATGGAAAAAAATTGGAAGGATACCGTGTTTCCCTGAAAATAAGACCTAACTGGAAAATAAGCTCTAGAATGATTTTTCAGGATGCTTGTAATATAAAATAAGCCCTACCGTATTTCCCCAGAAATAAGACCGGGTCTTACATTAACTTTTGCTCCAAAAAGACGCATTAGGGCTCATTTTATATTACAAGCATCCTGAAAAATCATGCTAGGCTTATTTTCCGGTTAGGTCTAATTTTCAGGGAAACACAGTATATACCAAAATGCTAACCATTTTGATAACGGAGGTAGGGGGTTGTTAATCCTTTCCTCTACTCTTCTGAATTTTGCCAACTTTCTATCATGTATCTATACAGTTTCTAAAAGAAAAAGATATTGCTTCTTAAACATTTAATTTGACAAATGTTAATTGAATGCACATGGGTGCCAGCCAGGCCTGGTGCTGAGGTACAGAGAGGAGTGGGATAGTTTCTTCCCTGGAGGGCCTCACAGTTTGGAAGAGAAAGCAGACAGTTAAACAAATAATAAAAACACTGTGAATGGAATGTATTAATGAAACATAAGGAAGTAGGGAGATAGTCTAGAGAAAGGAGTGATCTACTAGAAGAGAGGGGGAGATCAGGAAAGTGGTGAGAAAGTTAGCAATGCAGGTATCTGGAGTAAAACAGGTACGGGGTGGGACAGCCATTGCAAACATCCACAGGTAGGAACATTCCTTGTGTGGTTGAGAAAAGCCAGGCAGGATGGAGTGAGTGAAGGGAAGAGTACTAGGAGGTGAGTGTAGAGAATTAAAGTCATGAATAGACTTTTAGGCCATTGTACAGACTTTGTTTTACTCTGAGGGAAATCATGAGTTATTGGTGGGTTTTAATCAAAGAAAAGAGCTGATCTTTTCTAGGATTTTTATAGGATTCCCCAGCTTATGTGTTGAGAATAGACTGCAGGGAAAAAAGTATAGTGGCAAGTTAGGAATCTGTGACAATAAACCCGGGAGGACATAATGATGGCTCAGACAATGATAGTTACAAGTTGAAGGCTAAGAGGCCTTCAGATTCTGAATATATTTTAAAAGTAGAGCCAAGAGATTTCTGAATGATCCATCTAGGAGAAACTGAGACATCTAGAATGCCCTGAGGGATGCAAGCCAAGATCACCAAGAAAGGGAGTATAGATAAAGAAGAGAAGGAGACCAAAAACTGAACTGTGGGGCACTCCCCAATCAAGAGGGTGAGGACAAGAGGAAGAGCAAGAAGAAAAGATTGAGATTGAGAAAACAGTGCAAGAAGAGGGAAAATGCAGAAGAGTCTGGTCTGGCTGTCTAGAAACCAGTGAAGAACGTACATCAAGCAAGAGGAAGTGAGTGTGTTAAATGCTGTTGATCAATGTGCAGCCACTGGGGAGCTTGACAGCAGTTTCAGTGCAGTAGCGGGTTGAGAGCTGCAATAAAATGGGCTTAAGAGTGGGTGGGAGAGCAATTGTTCGAAAAGCAAGTATAGACATTTGCCTTCAAATGTCAAGGAGACAGTTTCTTCAGCACTTCCTGAAGTGTCAAAAAGCTATCGTGCAGTGTCTTGTGAGGTACAGAGAACACTTAGGACAGGAGAAGTTACAACCCATTTGTGTGTGGATGGGAACAATCCAGGCGATTGTGAAAATTTGATGATAAAGGAGAGAGAATTGCTGGAGATGGGGCTTTGAGTGAGTGAGAGGGAGCTTGTACATCGGCCTTAGGTAAGAGCATGGTTCATCCTTGGGTTTGGGTGGGAGGGCAGACTCTGGGAATCCAGATGCTGGTAGGTGGGTGGCTACAGTGGTGAGAGTATGTGGAAGTGTTGTTCTGGCAATTCCATTTTTTTTTTCCCTGTTAAGTAGGAAGCAAGGCCATCAGCTGAGAAGGAGGTTGGGAGAGGAGCTGTTGAAGGTTTGGGGAGAAAAGCAAACGTATTAAATAGGAGAATGAGAGAGTGATTGGACTAAGGAAAAATATAATAACCTGGTAGCGTCAAGTGCCCACTGAGATTCATTGTCATTAAATTAAAGTGAAACCAAATCTGTGCGGTGGAAGCTTCACCAGCTTCATTTCCACAGCCTCATTCAGCCACGAAGGCGCAGTTGGGTAGCAGGTATGGGATAACCTAGGTTGTGGCTTTGCCAAGGATTTATATCGAAACGAGGGGGGCAAAGGAGGTGAAGGTGCATGCAAAGAGGTGAAGACAGTGATTAATCATGAGGTTTAAACTGAACAAGAAGGGAGAAGACAGCAACATGATAATTCACGCTACCTCAGAGGCCAGTGGGGAAGACCACAGATGCCCTCATGTATCGGTACGTGCACATGCGTGCTAGGGGGCACATGTCCTCATGGATGAGCAAGAGTGTGAGCAAGAGAGTGAGAAAGTGACAGATGTCTTACTCTGCTTACTCACCTTACTCCTCTTGAAACCCATTCTCGTCTTCTGAGAACTAGTCTTTGGAGATGGTGATGGCATTGCTCGTGTTTCAGGCAAGGAGGAAGCAGACCCAGGTCTCCAGTAGGAAACCTGGATATTTATCACTCAGCTGGCTCAGCGGATAAATGCATACTGGTTAAAGTAGACTATAAATCACCCTTTTAGGTCAATTAACATTTTCTGACCACGTAAGATTTATTTACTTTTCTTAATTGTGTTAAAATAGGCAGTTTTATTTTGTGAGAAGTTTAGTTTCAAAATATAAAAAAATAATATAAATTCTTATAAGACTTTAAGGTCTAATGTCTTAGAGAATAATTGAGGATATCTTTTCACCCAATTACTTCAAGGCCTTTCATAGTTTATATCGTCTGTGCTTAAATTAACACTTGAGTCTAAAGAAGAAAAACAAGCACACAGACAGCATGCACACACACACACACACACACACACACACACACACATTTGCCTTTATTTTGTATTCCTATTTAATTCTGTGCTCCAGTCAGTGAGTTTATTTTCTTGAAACATTATATTAAGCTAGGTAATAACAAAGTTCACAGAACTATTTTCATTTGTGAATTAATACAGAATAAATACAGAATTTGTTGCAGAGTTATTCCCTTTCTTAATAAAAAAAGAAAATCATTTCAGAAGTGTTTTACAATGTACTTGATAATTGATGTTTGATGCAGTCGTATCCAAGAATTTCTGCAACTGTTGTAAGATGGATAATGGAATTATTAAAACTAATAGTTCCACTGAATAATTATGAAAACAAGTAATTGTTAGTAAACATTTCCCTATTAGAAATGCATAAAGGCCATTTTTCCCTTTAAAGGATATCAATTATAAGTCATCCTGGCTTTTCCTAGCCTTCTACTGGATTCCAAAAGGAATTTTGGAATCCCAAGCTCCACGTCTTTTTGGTAAGATATTCTCTCTCTCTATTTGACCATAAGCAGAAACTAAGGAGTCCAGATCTCAACTTCCCCCATCCCAACCTACTCCCAGTGTCCTAACATTCATTGCCTCGATGAGACCATTTATCATGAGTCCAGGAAGTCTAACCGCATCACATCTTTTATCATTAGCTCCTGAAAGATCATGGTATTCACATTTTGATTCAATATTAAAATTGTATTTCTCACTGTATCTGAACAATCTTCAGACTTTGACACAGCTAATCATTCCTTCCTTCTTGAAACGCTTTCTTCACTTGGGTTCCAGGATGCTGCATTTTCCTGCGTTTGCTTCAATGAGTTTCCCCTTCTTAGTCTTCCTCGCCAGTTCATCATTCCTGTTTCAAACCTGTTAGCACTGAAGTGCCCCGGGGGTTCACCCCTCCAGCGATCTCATGCAGTCTCATGGTTTTAAATAGCCGATGATTCTCAAATGCGTTTCTTCAGCTCCTTCAAATCAAGGCATGTATATCCAACTATCTGCTTGATATATTCACTTACCTTTCTAATAGGAATGTTAAACTTAGCATATCTAGAAACAAATCTCTGAACCTTTATTCAGTTCCTCCCTCAACCTTCCTACCTTAGTACATGTCAGCCCCACTGTGATGGTCGTTGGATGCATCAGCTTGGCTAAGCTACAGTCCCTATCATTCAACCCAATACAAATACTAATCTAGGTGTTGCTGTAAAGGTATTTTGTAGAAGTAATAAAAATCCGTAAAATAAAGTTGAAGTGAAGTAAGGGAGGCTATCCTAGATAAACTGGGTGAGCCTGATCCAAACAGTTGGCTGACCTTAAAAGCAAAGTTGGGACGTCCTTGATAAAGGAGAAACTCCACCTGTGGATAGAAGCTTCAGGTCTTGCCTGAGGTTCCAGCCTGATCTTCTCAATGGCCTGCCCTGTGTATGTCAGACTTGCTTACCTGGTCCCCACAATAGTGTAAGCTAATTCCTTGCAAGGAAGTGGAAGTTTTGCCCTCGTAGATTGGGCAAAATACGTTTGACATATTTGTATCCCATGTGAATTTTCACCAATGGATTAATGCAGTAAAGGATGACATTATCGAGCAAGAGGGTAGGGAGACCTGCTCTGTGGATACCAGTGAGTCTCTTTCCTGACTCCTGTCATTGTCTGATGAGTTCAAGAATAAAGTCACCATGGTGGCTGGGATGGAGGTTATGCCTGGGCTCAGCAGCATCGACTTCTATGTACCCAAGGGAGCGGCTACAGCCATTGCTTAGGATCCTGTTTTCCATCAGCCGATACTAACTCCAACTCCAACTCCTGAATATGGCACCATTTCCTGGGTCAATCAGCCAGCTAACTGGTGGCATATTGATTACATTGGAGAGCTTTTATCCTGGAAGGGGCATTGCTTTTTTTTTGTTTGTTTTGTTTTTTGTTGAAACAGACACTTACTCTGGGTGTGGATCTGTCTTCCCTGCACACTTTTTCCACAACATATGGCAACTCATAATGCATATTCAAAATAAAATAGACCTTTCCCCCCAATCATGTAATATATGTTAAATAAGTCATTTTAAGTAATTGTCAGGGATGCAGAAGATAATAAAATATTTACACGGGAATGAAAATATTCAGGAAGAATTTATTTCAAAATATGAGTTGAGTTGAGTCTTTAAGATCAGTTAGTCCCGTTTGGAAAAAAAAACACAGAGAAGAGGGATCTGATAATTTCATACCAGTGGCACAGCATAGCATAAATGAAAGTTGGAGTGGAGACTTCATTTGGAGAATATGAAATAGAAACCTTGGCCTATTTGTACAATGCAATGGTCTTTGGACTTTAGATTTTATCCTGTAAGAAATAGGCAGTTAGTGATAGTTTGTGAGCTGAGAACTGACTAGATCAAAATAAAAATTTAGAGCATATTGTTTACAAGATAAATGGGGGAAGAAATCATTTTCAAGTACGGAGACGAAGGACTGTACTAATTCAGATGTAAGAGAAAGAGTTCTGATAAAGCAGTGAGAAGACGGAATTAAAGGAGTGAATTTAACAGTGATTTCAAAGGAACAACTAAAAGGATTATTAAATGGATTACATGTAGGCATGTTCTGTGGGGTGTGAGTGTGTGTGTGTGTGTGTGTGTGTGTGTGTGTGTGTATGTAGTGTGGAAATGACAAAGGTAAATTTTGTATGATGTGTGTGTGTGCAGTAAGTTGAGAAGCTAAAAGTAAAAGGGAAAGCAAAAATGACACTATAATTTTCATGTTGCATAACTGAGGGAAGACAGTATTTCCAATAACAGGAACAGAGGGAGAGAAAAATTGTATCCCATTTGTACAAATTGTATATTATTTAATTTGTACATAAATCTGATTGGAGGTGCTATTCTCTTTCCTATGTTATAGATGACAAGAGAAAACAAAGAACTGAGGCACAAAGAGGCTAAGAGTCATCTGTTATTTGAAGTAAATGGAAACATTTGAGCAGACATAGTTTAAATATGGGATGGGCTTTTAGAAGGAAGGAAAGAAAAGAGGATGTACATATTAAAGTTATGTTTCAAGTTATTTGTATGGATTTTTGAAGTCCATATACTGGTTTGATGCCCTGAGTATGAACATAATGCCTCTTAACTAATCCCATTTTAAGCACTAGAGTCCAGACCAAGATAAAGAAAGTGATATGGTTCTGGCCTTACTTCAATTGATGTTCTTAATTATAACATTATTGATCTTCTGTAGGAAAGCCTTGGGGCAGAAGCAAAATTAATCATCTTGAATATTAAAATCAATGAGTGAAAAACTACTGTGATAATTCATAGAAATCACCTTCTCATTGACAATTTCATTACATACTTACAGGTTAAAAAGAAGAACCTTTTAGATATCGGTCCAATTATTTATACATTTCAAAGCCACAGTTCATTTTATAGGTGCACCATGAAAATATTTGTAAGCAGTGCTCAGTTAAGAGCTTTATATTATTGACCTTCCTGAGAGTGGATGATTTGGTATTTTAAAGAGACTTGAGATTTTCCCAAGGTGCTCTATGAAACCTTGTTTAGTAAGTATGCCATATGCCTCATAATAATGCTGTGATCAAGTAAGTTAAGGAAATGCTTAAACCAACTTAAGTTGCTCTCTTCACAGTGGCATGTCTCGACACTATTAATATGCTAGTGTAACTTGTAAATCATTAAGTTGGAAATAGAATACGTAGTATTTCCAAAGCTGATTTCTTCACCAAGTTCTTTTTTTATGAGGGTCATACTAATGAACTTGTGGTAAACAATGTTTTGGAAAACACTGATTTAAGGTCTTTATACTATAAGTATATAAGTATATTATAGTACATTGTATGTAACATGTAACTTATAATAATATATATCTTATTATATAGAATAGTATAGTATAGAATATCATAATTGTAATGTATAATAGTACATTCCTCTCTTCTAATACATAACGATTATGTATGTAATTAATATTATAGATATTAATATAAATTATGGAAATGCAGAAAATTATAAAGAAGGTAGTAAAAATATTTCTAATCCCCCATCTAGAAATCATTACTATTATCATTTTATATATTTCTTTTTTTGTTGAGATTGTACTGTGTATTTATACTTTTGTTCCATTGTTTTTTCACTTCCTATTAATATGAACTTGTTATTCCATCAAAACAGATCTTGAATATATGGATAAATTTTGACTTATTCTGGTCTCTGAGGATTGCCAGCAGGTGCAATGGAGAGGAGACTGGAATTATTATTAGGAGACCCAACTTTAATTTCAATCTTTGCTGTTCATTAGCTGTATGACCATGACCTAGTCACTTAACATATTTGCATCATAGTTTTTTCTCATTTGTTCCTTGAGGTAATTGCACCAGACAATTGCTAAGGTCACAATCAGCTGCTAAATGTTATTATCCTATGATTTCCCCATATTATATCAGATTACAGGGATGTCTGAATTGCCTGGTATCAGAAAATTGTTAGCTTTCTGGGAATTCTTTTTGTGTAAGATTCCACCTTATATGATAACTAATAATCAATTAGTCATCAATAGTAATTAGACGAAAGGCAACATTGCCTATGAACTCTTGTATTTTTCATCAAAAATTGAAAACAGGAAATTTTACGTTAAGTGCAGTATAACAATTTATGCATTCAGCTTACAGAATCTTAATTCTGAGTTTGTTGCTATTTTGTTTTGCTCTTTCTTTTAAAATATTCTACATATAAGTGAAATCATATGGTATTTGTCTTTCTTTGTCTGACTATTTTACTTAGTGTAATACCTTCTAGGTCCATCCATGTTGTCAGAATGGCAAGATTTCATTCTTTTTTATGGCTGAGTAATATTCCATTGTGTACGAGTTCTGACAGTTATGTTTGCGAACTTGTTGCAATGATGTTGCTAACCTTTTTGGATATCAGAGGTATTATTTATTATGAATTTGTGCTAACTGGACAAACAGTTAACCAAATATACTACTTGGAAGTGCTGAAAAGTCTACATGAAAAAGTTAGACGACCTGAACTTTTCACCAACAATTCATGGCTCTTGCATCACAACAATGCACTAGCTCACATGGCACGTCTGTGAGGGAGTTTTTAGCTAGTAAAAACATAACTGTACTGGAACACCCTCCCTACTCATCTGATCTGGTACCCAGTGACTTCTTTCTTTACCTTAAGATAAAGGACATATTGAAAGGAAGACATTTTGATTACATTCAGGACATCAAGTGTAATACGATGACAGCTCTGATGGCCATTCCAGAAAGAGTTCCAAAATTGCTTTGAAGGGTAGACTAGGTGCTGGCATCAGTGCATAGCTTTCCAAGGGGAGTACTTTGAAAGTGACTATACTGATATTCAGCAATGAGGTATGTAGCACTCTTTCTAGGATGAGTTCATGAACTTAATTGTCAGACGTTTCACATATTTATATGTATATATGTGTGTGTGTGTGTGTGTGTGTGTGTGTGTGTGTGTGTGTGTATTGGCTATGTGTTCTTTATCCATTCATCTGTTGATGGATACCTAGGTTGCTTCCATATATTGGCTATTGTAAATAATGCAATGAACATAGGGGACAACACAGGGAATACAGTCAATGATATCTTAATAACTTTATACGATGATAGATGGTTAATAGACTTATGATGATGATCACATCATAAGGTATATAAATGTCAAATCACTATGTTGTACACCTGAAACTAATATAATATTGTATGCTAAATATACTTTAATATTTTTAAAAAATCTTAATTCTAAGAAGTACAAGAATGTTTATTAATAATATAATTTTCTCTTTGCTTTTATAGGGTAATGGGTAATTGATTATACATGTAAATTATCCCTGAAAAGATGGGTGAGATGTATATATATTTGAAGTGATTCAGATTTTACTATTTTCTGCCAACTGTTAGATATATTGCTTGACTGATCAATCCATGATCCTTTTTGGCAAACTCTGGGTCTGGTGTTAAGGAAAAGTAAAACCCTGCCGTCTTTGTTCATGCCCTCAATCTCCGATGACCACCCTCCAGCAAAAAACAAAAGACTTGGTTTTATTTGTGATTAAAGAGTCCATGTCAACCAGAATTCTATTTTTGTAGTCAGTTGTGCTGCATTAAATCATCATTTCTTTTTAAGTGATCAAAAAAGGAAAGTTGCTTTTTTCAGTATGCTTTTTTTCATGTTTATATGATCTTCCTATAGTTCAGACTAGATCAGTAGGCCATGTCATTAATTAGATTAAATGTCCTATGTGACTAATTATTTTTTTATTTTATGGTAACTCACAAATATATCCCCTGAATATACACGTACAATAAGATGCTGGATGATGACAGTTGGGAACCTGATGAGTCTTTCTTTCACTGACTTAGCCTTTCCACTCCCCCACCCCAATCTTGTGAAGCTGTCACTTAAAAAAAGATTGGCAGCTTGGGATAGAGTGTGTGGGAAATTATAGAGATTTAAATCCAGTTTCTGTGACCTTGATTTTTAAGCAGAGTCAAGTATTTTGAATTGAACAGTTTTTGAACATTACTGAAAGGCAAAGATGCAAGGGTACAAGGAAGGGACATAGTACAGAGCTCAGTATGGTGTGCTGTGAGCAATACATGTGAAACAGTGGAGTGGCCCTTCATTACCATTGGCAGAACTCCACCTACACTCATCTCAAACAACACATTCTATTTAAATAAGTGCTTCTTTGCTCCCTCGGCCGTGTTCATTCATGATCTTTAATGTTTTCCTTATGCTGTTTTTTCAGAATGTCCATACGGTTATAGAATTTATGGAACCCAGTGCAAAATTAAAATGCAAGGCCCTTTTGTTTATCAACAATTATTAAGCATTTTGGGACGGTGGCATTAGGGAATTAAACCAAGTGTGGGTCCTTTCTCAGCTTCCAAAAGCAAGCCCGGTGTGCCTGCACTGGTCACACACACACTTGAAGCTGGCTCTGATGGAGACATTATATTTCCCCTACTAGTATAATGCAAGGAACGTTAAATGTTGACATATTATTTAGATTGTTGTCCATGAAGCCTATGTCTTCCTTTCACTAAAGATTCCTGCTAAACTGACATGTATGGTTGAAATTTAGACTTACATGCATATTTCCACACATATCTCTAATAAATAGTTGTATTAGCTTGCATCCACCACCAGCTTATCAAATTCCCTTTAGCAGTTGATTTTGTCATCTACGATTTCCTTTTATCATTGCCTCAAGGTACTATTATAAAAAGTACAATCAGAAAGAAACTATGAAAACTATCGTAAACTATTGTGCTTAGAGCTTCTATTCGATTCATTAAAACACATTTGAAAAAACTTAATATATTAGGCAGCTGGAGGCACTAAAACAATTCTCAGTCATCATTCTAAATGTTTAAGAATTGGGGATTTGCCTGAAATATCATTGGCCTGGTCTGTTTCTAGATACTTAAAGCTCTGAAATGAATATATGTGTATTTCTGGTAGCAAGGAGTTCGACGTGGGTTCATTAACATTTGGGGCACCATGTCTGAAAATCATAAATGTACCTTCAATTATACTCTTAATTTGATATGTTTGGTACAGAAAACCAGGTATGTTTTAATTGCATCAGATCATTAGGTAAATGAATTTAGGAGTGGAGTTTAGAATTAATATTGGTATTTTATTTCTCTTGAGCTGGCCATGGGGGCTGTCACTATTTTAGGCAGTGCAGCAAGCCCTAGAGCCACCTTCTGCTGTTTGTATGTGTTGCCTTCATGGTTTCTAAAACTGGGATTAAGAGAGAGAAACAAAAATGTATTTTTGACCAACCCCTTCTTTTTGGAGATGAGGAGCTTTGACCTGGAGAGGCAATTTGAAATCGATATCATTTCCATGTATCACGAAATTTTATTTTTCTTTTGATTTTTTTTTCAACTTAAAAATTTAGAAACCATCCTCAGCTAGTAAGCCATACAAAAGCAGATGGTGTGCTGGGTTTGGTGCTTGGACTATAGTTTGCTGACCTCTGTCATGAAGCATTCTTTAAAAATAAATAGATGAATGAAGGAATAAATGAGAAATAGATGGCTAACTAAAAAAGGGAATTAATTAAAATGTAATTAATATTATATAACCTGGATGGTAAATGGATCATTATTCAAAATTAAATTTTAATCATGTGAAACCTAGTTAAGTTTTGCTTAATTAATGTCTTAATTCTAAAACCATTAAGGGTGCAGATAGCGTTTCAAGTAAAGTTCATTTTTGCATTATAAAAATGACTAATTAGTACAAAATAATTAGGAACATTTAGAATAGAAAGATTAAAACACTAGCCCTATCCAGAGAAAACTGTTACTAATTTTCCAATACATTTTCTTTTATTCTTCACATATGTGTATATACATATGTATATATATACACATATATATGAATTTTATATAACTGTGGTTATATATGCATACAGTACATCCAATTTAAGTTTTTTACATAAATAATTTCCATGTTATTATAAGGTTTTTCTTAAACATTATTTTAAATAACGGCTTTAATTTTAATAACATTCTATTATGTAATGACTTCTTTGGGCATGGATTGTTTTCCTTGTTTATATTAAATATGTAATTCTTTTAAAAATTGAAATTGTAGCTTCATTTTCCAGCTTATTGATCAGAGCACAGGTGTATGTCAAAATCTTTACGGTTCTAAATTACCTCAGAACCTCATTCCCTAGAATTTCTCTCCTATTTCCATTCATTTTCCTCTTTTTGTCCTATTCTTCTATTTCAACCTCATTTCGGACTAATTTACTCCATATGCATGGGATTGAAGAAGCATCAAGATTGTTCTTATCAGTTAGTACTGCACTAATATACTGGTCTAAACGGCCCATACCCATTGCAGTTACTCATGTTCCAAAATAAGTCCTCTATTTTTTGCCTCTAGGCCACTTAAAACTGTGTTCCCTTGATAACTTGATTTAATCAGTTGATAGGAGAAAACCATTTGATGGAACAAGCATTTTTGTGAGTGTGTTCCAAGATGCTCTGAGGCAACAGGGCTCCCAGACTTGAGGTTGCTCCCAGGAGAGTCCTGCATGAAAGCTCAGCAGCCAGGACAGCTCCCTCTTCCGGTTCATGACCCTTGATGTGCCTGCCCAAGCAAGGTTCTCCGTGCAGTGTTGGGAAAATGGGGAAAATGCTTGCTTCCTGCAGCTGCCAAACATCTGTTAGTTCCCCTTCGCAGCAAGTGATGTTTTCCCAAGTCCTTCTCAGGCAGTGATTCCCAGTGGAAGGCTCTCAGGTGCTTGAGAGTTCTTTTGCCCCCAGGTAGGGCCATCTGCTCTATTAGAAATCTGTCCATGCAAAGTGTCCTCTTAACATGTCCTTCATCCTGCCTGGCCCTGCAGGTTGAGTGAAGGCAGACCAATGTTTATTTCTGTCTGCTTGGCCCTTTTTGGAACCACGCTCTCTCTTCCCACTTTAGGCTGAGTATGGCTGATGGCAATTTTGCTGCCATGGAACAGAGAGCTCTGTGTGAGTCTACCTAAGCAGTGCTCTGCAGAGACAGACTTACTAAGCAGACTACACAGACATTTCATCTCTGGGAATTGAACCTTCCAGGGTGAGGCTCAGAGCCCCTCTATGCAGAAATCACCAATGTCTATGCTGTTACCAATTTTTTCCCCTTCTCCTTGCCCCAGTCTAGAAAAACCATCTTTTCTGAGTGGGTGGAGGGGAGATGACAGGTACTGGTTTTGCTTATTAATATTTATCTCAAATCATTTGTTTCTGCCTCCAGTCCTGTCTTTCCTCTAAGGACTTAGACTTTGGGAAACCAGCTGTAGGATGGCAGCTATTTTCTCTGCTTCCCACCTCCCTAAGGCACGGCACGCAGAAAAGAACAGTGGCTTTAACTGGAGCAGCGCAGGTGTGGGAGGAATAGAGCCTACCATCTGGAGAAAACGATACTCGTTCACATCTCAAAAATAGAACCCTCCTACATTGGTTTAGCATGGACTTTGTTTCCCTAATTTATTACTAGGATGCTTGAACTATTTAAAACGTTCACACCTTTAAACATCTGTGGAACACATTATAAGCAGCGCTACTTTAGAGCATTATGCTTTTCAAAGCACTCAAATGTGTAATCTCATTTCAGGGTTTTTCCTGTCACAGAAACCTAAGAGGTGTTACCTGTTTTCTTAATTTCTTCCAAATAACTCAAGGAAGGTAACTAACCAAAAGGTCAGAAACAGCAAAGATTGAAGGTTTATTAATTTTCACCGCTCAGGTTGCTCTGACACAACAGTTAATAATTCAATGCGTATTGATTGAGGCTTACCATGTACCAGGTATTGTGCTGGACTCATGCCCATCTATACAGAGATTCCACCATTGTTAGCAAATCTTGGAAATGACAGATCCTATTCTCACAAGGCCATTTTTGTGTATCTCTGAGGGTTTCTTGATACTGTTTCTCACTTTCCATCAAGGATCATGAGCATTTTAGCACTGCGCTATCCAATATTACTTTCTGTGATGATAAAAATGTTCTGTGTGTGCTCTCCAATATGCTGGCCACTAGTTACATGTGGCTATTGAGCCCTTAAAACACAGCCACTGCCACTGAACCAAATTGTTATTTTTATTTCATTTTAATTGGATTAACTTTTTTCTAGCTTTATTGAGGTATAATTGACAAATAGAAATTATGTTCATTTAAGGTGTACAACATATTGTTTTGATATATTTATATATACATATATGTATATATACGTATATATATGTGTATATATATATATATACACACACACATATATATATTGAAATGATTACTACAAACAAGCTAATGGACGTATCTATCACCTTACATAGTTACCATTTGTGTTTGTGTGTGCGTGTGTGTGTGTGTGTGTGTGTGTGTGTGGTGGTGGGTGGTACACTTAGCACATTTCAAGTATGCGATACAGTATCATTAACTACAGACACCATGGTGTACATTAGATCTCCAGAAAATGTTCATTCTGCCTAACTGAGAATTTGCACGATTTGACCAACATCTCTCTATTTCCCCCACCCCCCAGCCCCGGCAACCATCATTCTACTTTTTGCTTCTATGATTTCTACTTTTTGAGATTCCACATGTAAGTGAGATCATATAATATTTGTCTTTGTTTGACTGGCTTTTTTCACTTAGCATAATATCCTACCAGGTTAATCCATGTTGTCATAAATGACAAGATTTCTTTCTTTAAGGCTGAATAATATTTCATTGTATATATATGTATATATATATATATATATATATATATACACACACATATATATATGTATGTATATATGTATATACATATATATGTATATGTATATACATATATACATACACATATATGTATATACATATATGTGTATATACATATGTATGTATTTATATATCTCACATGTTCTTTATCTGTTCATCCATAGATGGACACATAGGTTGTTTCCATGTCCTGGCTGTTGTGAATAATACTTCAAAAAACGGGAGTGCATATATCTCTTGGAGATAATCTGATTTCATTCCCATTGGTTATATACTCAGAAGTGATGTTGCTTGATTATATGGTAGTTCTATTTTGAATTTGTTGAGGATACTCCATTCTCTTTTCCATAAAGGCAGTACCAATTTACATTCCTTGTAGCAGTATATAAATGTTCCTTTTCTCCACACCCTTACCAACACTTGTCATCTCTTATTTTTTTATAATAGGTATCCTAACGTATGTGAAGTGATATCTCCCTGGGGTTTGGATTTGCATTTCCCTGCTCATTAGTAATGTGAAGCACCCTTTCATATACCTGTTGGCCACTTGTATGTCTTTTTTTAAGACATATGTGTTCAGGTCCTTTGCCCATTTTTTAATAAGGTTATTTGTTTTCTTGCTATTAAATTGTTTGAGTTCCTTATATATTTTGTATATTAACCCCTTTTCAGATGGATGTTTTGCAAATATTTTCTCACATTTTGTAGGTTTTCCCTTTTCCTATTGTTTTCTTTGCTATACAGAAGAATTTTTGTTGGATGCAATCCCATTTGTCCATTTTTGCTTCATTGTTGACTGTGCTTTTAGGATCCTATCTGGAAATATCATGGCCCAGATCAATGTACAGAAGGTTTTTCCCTGTTTTCTTCTATAGTTTAACATTTTAGGATTTACATTTAAGTCTTTAATCCATTATAAGTTTATTTTTATTATTGATATATTATTGATATGTAACATTCTATTAATCTTAGGGATAGAACTAATGATTTGTTATATGTACATATTGTGAAATGATTGCCAAAATAAATATAGCTAACATCCACCACCACACATAGTTACAAATTTTTTTTCTTGTGATGAGAACTTTTAAAATTTACTCTCTTAGCAGATGTCAAATATACAATACAGTGTTGTTAACTATAGTCCCCATGCTGTACATTACATCTTAAGGGCTTATTTGTCTTATAAGTGAAAGCACACCTTTACCTACTTCACCCACCACTGTTAACCACATATCTATTCTCTATACCTTGGAGTTTGGTTTTTGTTGTTGTTGTTAGAGTCAACATAAAAGTGAGATGAAACAGTATTTGTCTTTTTTGCTGTCTGATTTATTTCACTTAGCATGATGTTTTCAAGGTCCATCCATGTTGTTGCATGTGGCAGGATTTCCTTCTTTTTTATTACTGCACCAATTTACATTCCCACAAACAGTGCATGAGAATTTCCTTTTCTTCACATCCTCACCATCTTCTTTGATAATAGGCATTCTAACAGTGTAAGGTAATATCTAATTGTGGTTTTGATTTGCATTTCCCTGATGACTACTGATGTTGAGCACCTTTTCATGTACACGTTGGCCATCTGTATGTCTTCTTTGGCATTGCTAGAACTAATAAACAAAATCAGTAAATTTGAAGGAGGTACAATCAACATACATAAATATGTTGTGTTTTTATACATTAATAAAGCAAACTATTTGAAGAAGAAATTAAAAAAATATATATCCCATTTACAATAGCATCAAAAACAATAAAATAGTTAGGAATAAATTTCACCAAGGAGGTGAAAGAACTGTACACCGAAAACAATAAAATTTTGTTGATGAATTTGAAGAAGACACAAATAAATGGAAACATATACCATGTTCATTGATTGGAAGAATTAGTATTATTAAAATGTCTATCTACACAAAATGATGCATTTTAATTTAAATAAACACATGTGGTTAGTGGGTATCATGTTGGACACACAGCTCTGGAATCTTCTCCTGAAACTTATCAAAGTAACTGATCAACTCATCTTTTATGAAATTTCTGGTGCCTTTAGAATTTCTTGGCTTTGCCAAGTAGAAACCAGCACTGGATAATTTAAACAACAACAACCAAAAAAATGTGCTGGAAAGAAACAGTGGGCTAATGAAATTAAAAAGATGTAGTACTTGGGCTTGTAACATGAAAGGTTGAGCTAATTCCAGAAAGTCAGAGAGCAATTCCCTCAGTGGCATCTTATAGCTGCAGCTTTAGATCACCCATGGGGATGGATAAATGCCATATGTTTCTATTTAACTTGCCTTATTTGTTTGAGGTCAAGATTGTAGAAGAATATGCTTCATTGGCTATGTGCATGTGCTTTTCCTTTGAGGTAAGGAGACAGTCCAGGCTTTTCTCATTTCTGCAAGGAAAACAAGACTCCTGAATCAGGCATCTGCATTTACCATTTTACCTACTCTGTCTGCAACAATGAATAGCGACAGTCTTTCATATGGAAAGTTTGATGTTACCAGGAAGATGAATAACTGTTTGGTAGCTCTCAGATGGAGAAATGTCTCCAGATCTTGAGAGTTAATAAGGCAGTTCCATCAAGACGAACGAAAGTATCTAATTGATGAAGTATCTATGTCATTCAGTATTCCCTTACCATTGGTCACTCTGGGAAATTACTATATGATGAAAAATCTATAAATGTCATTACACATGATTCCAAGATCATTGACCTCATTTTAGAGATGAGGAGGTTTTAGTTCTTATGCTTAGGGTCAACCAAAAAAGTTATCAGAGAGTAATGGAAAGTTTATAGATTGTGGTTATATAAATAAATGGACATAAAAAAGATTCAGGAAATGCTCTTACTGAATTCTAGAACAATATAAAATGTACATTTCAGACTAAATCACAATTATTACTTGATTTGCCTTAAATACGTGAATCACACATTGTTCTCTGTTTAGAGGATGCATTTGCATTGGGAGTGATACTGGCCCTAACTGGACAAATACTTGTTCTTGTGGGAGGGGCAGAAAAATTTACTATTTTTAAATAAAACACAGATGTAGATCCAATATATATGTAGTATATCTATAATATTAGTATTTTGGCAGAGGGGAGGCATTCAGGGGATAAAAAGTAGTAGAAAAATGTTCTTTAAGAGGATTATAATGAGAAAAGTTTGACAAACACTATTTTGGAACTTGGCATTGAGATAGGTGCAGAATTTAAAAATGTAAAATAATGTAGCCAAAGGACAGACTTCTTCCTCTTCATTATTATTCTCTAGGGATTGTCTGTGGTGTAGATATTTCTACAAAAGCAATGTGTGACCCTTAAAATATTTATGTGAATTATTTTTCTCTGGAATTTTCTTTACAGTCAAAAATGTCAAGCAGGTAAAGATGTCTTCTCTCCTAATATGTATCTAAGAATTCAGTGGAGTCGTATGACCTAGGGACTCAAGGGTACCCTAAGTATCTTCCAATGGGTTTTCCTGTTTCTCCTAGGAGGCCTGACCTCTAGTTCAAGGAGTGTAAAGAATACTACTAATAACTTTGTATATGGAAGGTACTGTGGTAGTAAAAAATGACTCTTATCAGAGTTGGGGAGAGTTACAACCCCATCTAGCAGTCTGACCTCTCAAGACTGGATTTTACTCTACTTGTGGGTTTGCCTTCCATAATGTTATAGGTATATTCTTATCTAAAAATTTGCTATGTGGATAAAGAAACTTTCTCAGAAATTACTTTACCCCTAAAAGCCCTTCATCTTAGATAAAGCTTCATCTACCGTGTTTCTCTGAAAATAAGACCTAGCCGGACAATCAGCTCTAATGTGTCTTTTGGAGCAAAAATTAACATAAGACCCGGTATTATATTATATTATATTATATTATATTATATTATATTATATTATATTATATTATATTATATTAAAGACCTGGTCTTATATTATAGTAAAATAAAACCGGGTCTTATGTTAATTTTTGCTCCAAAAGATGCATTAGAGCTGATGATCCGGCTAGGGTGTTAGTTTCAGGGAAACATGGTACTTGTATATGTAAACTGAGTTGGATCAATTGTGAATAGATTTCATAGGAGTCTTAGAGGCTCCCCAAAGAGTATCTCTGTGTGCCAAGGTCTCAGGGGTAAATGGACACCCGAGATCTGAGGGCACATAAAGTTAGTGATATTGGAATACATAGCATTTAGATTTAAAAAGAAAAAATGACATATGACTATTTATAATTAATTAATATGACTATAATTAATTTACTATTAATAATACTAAGTGTGGAATCTGCTGTGACACATAGCAGACAATGACATTTTGGATACGGTGGCCACAGAAGTCTTCCTTGTGACAGTGAGTTGTGAATATAAACTAGGAGGTATTTTGATAGAGGGAACAGCAAGGACAAAGGTTGTCAGGTAACATTGTGCCCAGTGTGTTGAAGAGACATAAAGGATGCTTTGAGATGAGAGTGGAGCGAGGGAGGGAGGACCAGGAGATGAGGGCATAGAAGTCACAGGAAAAGAGCCATGGAGCCATGTCATGTAGGAGTTTGTAGCTCCTAATTAGGACTCTTTGGCATTTACTTTAGTGAGGTGTGAACTCACTCGGGGGTTTTGAGCAAAAGGAGTGAAAGGCTCTGCTTCCTATTATAATAGATTCTCCTGTGTGCTATTCTGAGAATTGACTGCAGGGAGTAAGAGAAGTAGCTGAAATGCTTCTGTGAGGCCACTGCAATAATCTAGATAAGAAACAATGGTGGTTTACACCTGGGTGGTCGCATAGGGATGATTGCTGGGCATATATTGAAGGTAGAATCAATGAGTCGATGATAGACCAGTTTGTGTGTGAGAAAAGTCAATATGACTTAAAATACATTTTGATCTGAGCACAAAAAGGATAGAGTTCCTTTGTATGAAAATGAGGCTATGTGTAGGAAGAAGTTGCTGAGAAGTAAATGTACTACAGTCTCATTTTTATATAATGTACACACACACACATTTATAATGAAAATTTATAGCAAAGGATATGAAATGATATATACCACCTTTCAGTAGTTACCTCTAGTTACCTCTAGGGGGTGTAATCATGGAGAGGTGAGGATGGACCTTCCTTATTTTATTCTCTATTATTCCATATTGATAGAAGTGTTTACAACACACAATTCATTACTTTGCAATGGATAAAGATACACCCCACTTACTTCTGGAGTTCTTGAGTGGATCAATTTTGAACAAGGTCTATAAGGCTTCAGAGTTATACAAATGTACATCACAGGCATTTTCATGATTGATGAAATACATCAGGGCCCTATTTTTTAGCCTATTTCCTGGTTGTGAAATTAAACAAAATATGGGCAATAAAATGTTTGTGCTAGTCACTTACTGTATTTGAAAATATGATGTCTTCCTGATTCGTTCCAAGATGTTACTGAGAACTGAAGGAGAAACCATAAGCCAGAGTTTAATTTACTAGAGTTTACCCTCTTTGGGCTTGGTGATGTTGAAGGCTCAATCGATCCTCACAGTTCAGTGAGTCTCACCCTGAGAAAATCTCAGTAACAGACATCTGACTCTGTCTTCCCTGGGTTCACTGAGTGAGCAGAGCTTACTACCATGTTTCCCTGAAAATAAGACCTCGCCAGACAATCAGCTCTAATGCGTCTTTTGGAGCAAAAATTAGTATAAGACCCGGTATGTATTGTATTGTATTATATTATATTATATTATATTATATTATATTATATTATATTATTATATTATATTATATTGTATTATATTGTATTACATTGTATTACATTGTATTACATTGTATTATATTATAGACTGGGTCTTATTTTACTATAAGTAAATAAGTAAAGTATAAGTACTTATAGTAAAATAAGACCCAGTCTTATATTAATTTTTGCTCCAAAAGACGCATTAGAGCTGATTGTCCATCTAGGTCTTATTTGCGGGGAAACACGGTAGCGATGCTCAATGCATGCTGCCTGGCAGGAATTGATAGACTCAGCTTCTTGCCACCAACTTGCTGTGTGACCCTAGACAAGTCATCTAAACTCACTTGCTCTTTCTTAATTGGGAAAGAAAATGAGGAAATAGATATCAGTTTCCTGCATGCTGCATGGATGAATAATGAGAGTTTCCCTGGTACAGTAGTCCTTTAATTAACAGATTCTTTGGGAGAAGGAACTTTGATACATTCATTTAAACAATATCAGACTTGAAAACTGCAAATCAGCACTGTCTGCTTTTGCAACATGACATCAATGATGCAATTACATAATTATTTTTGTCCTTGCAAGAAGTAACTAGGGTTTACTTTTGACATCACAGTAATGTTTAGGGTAGGGCATGAAACCCAAATTTAGAAGGCACCAAAGTATAAAATAATGATGTGAAAGGGATTGTCATTCATTACTTTTCAGTTCAAGGAATTTTTTTAGCTTGTCTAGCTCAGCCCCCTCTTTCCAAATGTCTGGGCTTCTCTGCCATTACTCTATAAGGTGTATAGGTCCCAAATTATTTTCTTGGGATGACAGGTGTGAAGGAGGAATCAGAACGAAATCTGGTACAAACAGACCTCACTCTTGCTGCGATATCAACAGGTGATGTTCAGAGAGCTGATGGAGAGATATCTATAACAAGTCTCTAGACTCGTGTGGTTGGGAGTTTGCCCTTGAGTAAAAGTGGGGAGTGAGGCTTGGTAAGCAGCGACTGAGCATAGAAAGATAAGAAGTATTAAAGTAATGTTGCTCACAGGGTACTCTCACTAGGTCCTTTTCAATGGGTCTTCTACCTCTTAGGTCCTTCTGGTAAACTCCATTACGTAGTCTTCAAACCTCTCTGTTAGTGGAGAAAACTCCTACTCATCTCTACATGTATCAGAAGTATTCCACTCCTCTTATTAAACTCTGTGCTCCTCTTGTTCTTTCACAAAGAACTTCGTTCCAATTTGAGGAGAGAGACTTTTGGGGGTAATATCTATACTCTATATGGCTCCGGTGACAGTGGAAAGCAAAGAGGAAATTTAAGATGTTTGCCTTGCGAAGCTACTACCCTCTCTTTGATATTCTTCAAGAGAGATAGTAAAGATTTGAACTGATGTCCACTTTGGAATGCCAGTTGGTATTCTCTACTGCAGTGGACACTGCTACTGGCCCAGATCTGGGTTCCGGCATCTTAGGAGGACAAAAAACAGTGTTAAGGCTTACCTTCTAACTCAATGTGAAAAGTCTCTGTTTAGAAACACAGAAATAAAGAGGTGCATGTGTGGGGTGGGGGTGTGGCTCTGTTGTTACACACCTAAATGGATACATAAATGATTCCCATGTTTTCTATGTTATTTCTAATTTCAATGATAAAGTTTCTGGCAGAAAAGAACATGATCAGGCCATGAAAGTTCACAATTAACAAGAGGGTTAAATCATAGTATCCGGATTTGAAATTACCTACTTTGAGCCTTCCTTCTTCCATTCCTTACAGCAGAGTGAGTTTTGAAATGTTTTTCAACATCTTTATGCCTTAGAAATTTGGAGTCTTCTATGTCCAGGACATAGGCTTGCTCTGAGGAATAAATGAAATCGTGGATTTAAAATACTTGTCGCTCAGAGTGTGCATTGTTCAAAGCCTCACCAGCATCCATTTCTGGCATTCCCATTCCTAACAAGACCCCAGAGGATTTCCCAGCCACTCCATTCAGATAGATTTGACATCCATTTCCAAGGTCAGAGTCTGGCCCTGGTTAGCTTACGCTACTCAGTGCATCCCGTTTTTCTGGCCAAAGATACTGATTTAAAGATAGCCCATAACTCAGTTTTGGACAATGAGACTGAAAGGGTCATTCTCTGTAGGCTTCAAGAATGAACATTTCTTACTTTTCTGCATAAAATCCCCAAAGAGAGAAAGGAGACAATTCGATCTTTGGAGATGATATTGTGTTATGGGACTACACTTCTTCTCTGAACATGTTAAATATGTAAACCAATATATTTTCTTTATTGTCCAGGCCTGTTGATTTCAGTTTTTCTTATAGCCACTAAAAAATGTCTGAGTACCTAAATACCTCATAACTGTTCATCAAATGTAACAATTATATTTAAGTCGTATGGCAAGATGTTTTAATTGAAATGAGAAAATTTAAAATATTAATGAATTTTTTAAATGTGACAGACATCTTGGTACCTGCTATTCTAGCATTTGGCCTATATATTGGCCTATCTTTCACTAACTGTTTTAATTTGTCTTCTGCAATGGAATAAGAAAAAGAGAAGACCTGGAAGGAAATACATGGGTTTGCATTCTTTAATTTGCCATGCAAATTAAAAATGTACATCTTTAAGTTTAATCTTAGCAATATTCAACTACCATGCCTACATACCTCCCTGCTGCATTTTATTTCATTGTAACTTGTTCTTTCTTGCTCCTGGAAAATGTCTCTAACTCCCTTAACCTGTCAGTTTTCACAAGCGTGTAATTTTACTTTAGGTAAATTCTAAACACCAGTAAGAGGTGAATTTGACATGGGAACTGTGAAAGAGTCTTATCTACAGTGACACAACTGCTACCAGCCTAATGTCTATTAAGTAGCACAGAATTATAGTGTAACAACTCTGAAATTGCTTGTGACACCTACATGAATACCAAATAGATTCATTACGTTCAGATTTATTACAAAATGCTCTTTCTGAATTTTAAATGATTAAGAGTCTTACAAATTAATAGCTACATAGTGAGTTTACTTTCTAACGTACATGTATTATTTAAAAATCACAGTTCATTTAAATGTAGGCAATGATGCAAATAATAGTGCCACTTACTAGAAAGTGTCATTTAAAGCAATATTCCTAATTTTGAAAGCTTTCAAATGGCATTATTTTAAGAAAAGTACATCCCTACTTTAAGTGCTCCATGTCATTCTCCCCATTTCCCTGGAGATGAAGGGAAAAAAAAATGAAGGAAGAAAGTGATAAATGTCTGTATTATGCAGAATTTGCCTTTTTGAAATCCATTCCCCATTGCACTAGCTGGAATTTTATAGAGATATAAATCACAAAGAAATAAGAAGCCAGTAATGAGATAGAAGTATATTTGAAATATGGATGCAAATTCTTACCACCTGCTGAGCAAAAGTAGTCTGCAGAGACTGTCCTGGAAACCACGATGCCATTAGCATCTTGTAAGCTCAAAATTTGCAGCAGAAGAATAGAGGAATTATGTCTGCAAAATGCCAAAGGCCGCTCTGATTTATCTCTCAGCAGAATGTTTCAGCCACATCTACATAAATATTTTAACAGGAATTTAATTTTCATTTTAGTCACCCAATAAATCTTCTTATTACAGGCCATCATTTTGTCCTAAATGAGTTGCCTTTTTCATGCAATTTGTGTTCATTCTTCTTTTGTGTTTGATAAATACAAGTTTAATATACCAAGGAACAATGGTTTTATTTACACAAGAGCCTTGCCACGGGCTATTTAATTTTATCCATGGATTCTATTTATTTTAATATGATTTATGCTAGAGCTACCAATTGGCTTATATATAAGTTCAGCATTTGTTCTTTGGGCATTAGGAAAATAGGAGCAGTGAGGGCATGTGGAGTTCAAGTAATGCTACATGGATGTCCTTATTGGATACGGGTTTAGATACATTGTATACATGCTGTGTTTTCCATCTTATTGTCAGTATGTTTGATCAAGTGGAATGTGAGGATTGTGGGTAGTGTGGGTTTGATGGGATCTCACCTTATTTAAGTTTCGCGTGTCACACTGGTTTCTTGACTATGGTGACATTTGTAAATACAAAAAGTGATGATCAATCCTGCTAAACCCCTCCCAAGAGGATAATAAAAGGTATTGCCTTTCATACACTTGAGGAAACTTGCAGCTCTAAACCCATTTTGTGGTTGCAGAATGGATGTTTATTATCCTGGAACCAATCCTTCAAGGGAATTTGACAACTGTGGTCAAGATATTAAGTTTGCCACTTGCAAATGGGTCACTCAACTGATGTTTTAGATAACCATAATGATAATCTGTGCCTGTACCATCTCCCTTTCAATTTTGTTTGAAAACATTCTATACCGTAATTTTTTAGTTCAAAATTCAGAAAGAATCAAGAGCTTAATTTTGAAGGTAAGGAAGCCCAAAAAAGCATAATACAATTATTACAGAACTACAAATCTTTGTGTCTTTATCAAATCTTGTTGAAGTTGAAATTCAGTGTGGGTGAGCAAGATGAAACATAGATTAATGTTTTTTGGAATAAGTAACATATTAAAAAGAGTTTAGGAGGGAGGACTTCTATGTTTTCAGTATTCCTACTTTTATATGAAGGAGAGTTAGTGTTTTTTCATTTGTTTGTTTGTTTGTTTGTTTTCCGATTAACCCTGGTTTAAAATACAAATGGCAGAGCACAGGATAACGACAGCCAGAGATACCATGTCTTTGAAATGATAAAAAATAAAATTAATTATTATTATTATTTTTATCCAAGGCCCCACATAGCATTTCCCCAAACATTTGCTTTTTTTGTTTGTTTGTTTTAGTATTTTATTGTATGGTCTGAGATCCAACAAATAGCTTTGTTTTCATCTATATAACAAACTTGAGTGTCTCCCTGAAAAAATATAGTGATAACAGAACAATGAATCTGGCCTACTTTTTAATAAACAGACATTGGATGAGGAAAATTGATTAGCTGAGACATATTGGTCCACCTGTTACTTACAGATGGCATTTTGTGTGTGTGTTTTTTTTTTTAATTTCTTTGTTACACCTTACTCCATTTGAATTTTCTACAAAAAAATATTCTTTGTATAAAAGAAAATAAGAGTAAGGTTTTCTTTCATTTAAACACAATAGATTAATAAAAACAGTGCTGTTTATACTTTTAGTTCTCTTCATTAGCTCTGTCTGAATCTTTTCTTCCTCTATTTTTGCATGTGAGTCCTGGCTATATATTGAGACCCAGTTCAAATGGGCAAACTATTGAAGGAAAAGGGATAAGTAAATTTCAAATAGTTCCACTTTAGAATATAGAAGAAAAACGATATAGTGTAGTGGCCATCATGAAGTATAAAATGGGAATGGACATGAAGGCTTTAAAATATTATCACTAATTAATAGTTACCTCATTTTTGGGCTCTATGATAACCATTCCTTTCAAGATATTAAGTTTCCTTTACTAAGTAGTTTTGGCATCACTCAGATTAGAAAGACCCAGGAGACATGAAGACCAAATGCATTGTGGAATCTTGGGTTGGATCCTGGAGCAGAAAAAGACATTAGCTGAGAGTTGGTGATAGCTGTAATTTATTTCATGGCACATTCCAGTGTTAGCTTCTTAGTTTTGATAATTACGTGATGGTTTTGCAAGATGCTAATATTCAGAGAAGCTGGGTGAAGGGTGTATGGGAACTCTGTACTATTTTTGCAACTTTTCTGTATGTGTAACATTACAGTTGACCCTTGACTAATACAGATTTCAACTGCTCAAGTCCGTATATACTCAGATTTTTAAAAATAAAGATATAGTCAGCCCTCTGTATTCATGGGTTTTGCATCTGTGGATTAAACCAACCGTGGATTGAAAACAGCAGCTTTGGTTGTTGGGAATCTGTGGATGTGGAAGGCTGACTCTGTGTGTTGTTTACATGATTTTGTATAAGGGACTTGAGAATCTGTGGATTTTGGTATCAACGGGTAGGGATTGGCCAGGAACCAATCCCTTTTGGACACTGAGGGACAACTGTAGTTCAGTTTAAGTTTATAGGGAGTCAACAGTTACACACAGATTTTTGACTGTGAAGGGGGTGTGAGCTCCTAACCTCCACATTGTTCAAGGGGCAACTATATTTAAAATAAAAATGTTTAAAATACAGAAAATGAAATATGTCGACAAGGAAAACACATTATATTAAGAAGCAGGAGATCTGGGTTTCTATTGTTATGTGCCTACTTTCCAGTAGCATTTTTACCTTGGTCAAACAGTTAACATCTGTAAATTTTAGTTGTTTCCACTATGGAAACAGGTGATAATATCTAATCAATTTAAAGGCATGGTACTAGACCAGATAACCTTATCAGGTTGCCCTGATAAATAATTATCCATCTATCTATCTTATATCTTAATTATATACTTGTATATACCTAAAAATGCCTGCACATGTACTCACAGAGCTTTCTGTTAAAAACATTCAAATTAAATCTTAACTTTGGTTTTTAACTGTAGAGTGTGAAACGAGTGTTTAAGAGCAGTGAGAGTGAGTTTCGCTGGCCAAAAGGATTTCCATTACTCAGCCATCACACTAATGTGGGCTTCTTAGACAGATGAAAGATTACAGGAGGTTGTGCTTGTAATGAGGATGAGCCTACACACCTAATGGTCCTGAACTGCTGTTAGGAAATGCAAGTATATCACTGCTCGATTCTGCCGAGATATTTTGCCTTGTAAGAAACTTAGAGTAAAAGGAACTTTATTTGAAAAGTTTAGGATTCCTTCCTCAGCACATCACTTATCCCCAGCTGTCACAGCATCTGTTCCCAAACATTGCATAAGAGATGCTGACATGTAGTCAGCACTTACTATGGGGTCAGGACAATACTGTACACATTACGTAAATTAATGCTATTAATGTCTCAAGGAGGTTTTAATGGTGAAAATACAGGTTTTAGGTGTCTGCATAAAAGTGGTTGTTGGTGTTAAATAATAGTGATCCCATCCGGACCTTCTAACAAATTTCCTTGGGAATGTTATTGCTAAAAACTGATCATATTGTAAAAACATTTAAAAGTTGTGTGTTCTGCTTTGGATTGTGCCTGCTATCCTTATTTTAATGTGACTGACTGCAAGGTGATAGCCCAGATCCAGACAGAGAAGGCAGAGGGCTTCCTGTGCACTAGCTGAGGAGTAGATTTCCATGCAAATTGGCAGTAGGTGATGCCAAGCGCACTTGTAGCCTTGATATTGTAGCCGGTGATGGTTTTCATATTCCATAAAGGTATTACTTTTGGCTGTAGCTCCTGAGATTTTGAGCAGTTTCATATTGATGAGGTGAGCTATTTCTCTACTCTGTCCTACAAAGCAAACATAAGGAATGAAGCCTGTATTGTAAGAGTTGTATTTTGCCCCTTAATTTACCTTGGAGTTCCTGCGCTTGTGTATGTTACCTCCCTTGACCTTTGCACTGCTTTTTCCCGCTTAGCTTTGGAAAGATTTAATTTTTTCTTATGGTCCTTATGCTGTCCTCCTTCTGTAAAAATTTCCACAGTTTGCTTCTAATGTTGTTCCTTCAGTTGAAGTCAGAATTGGTAGTTTACTTTTTATAAGAACTCAGAGAAAAACAAAACAAAACAAAAAACTGACCAAACTCACTTAGTATTACTTTAGGAGAAAAGCCTCCCAAAGAGCTTGCAATTCTTTTTAAAAAACCAAACTGAATCTATAATCTTCCCCTACCCTGAGCCAATGTTCATTTCATTTTCGCTTTGAAATACAAGATGAGAACACAAACCCTTCTATGCAGCTTTATAGAAGCCCTGCACCTCCCTACCCCATCTCTGTTTCTGGCTTTCAGTACTACCGTTAGAATTTCAGTCTCCTGATTTAAACCAAAGGCGTGAGTGCAACTGCCAGAAGCCACACTAACACAATAATGTGATCAGTGTATTATCCTGTTTTTCCCAAATGGTTGGCTGAATAAGAGAGGCTTCTTAGAAAACACATTAAGCAAGTGTGTTTTAAAGCATTTGGAGATCATCTAGAACCGTAGCAGAAATCTCCAAAAGAAAGTAACCACAAGTCGCAAGGAGGACTTCATTACTACGAAGCCTGATAATTAAGTTCACGAACTTGTTGCAACGATGTTGCTAATCTTTTTTTTTTTATATCAGAGGGATTATTCATTATGAATTTGTATGAACTGGACAAACAGTTAACCAAGTTTACTATTTGGAAGTGCTGAAAAGGCTGCGGGAAAAAGTTAGATGACCTAAACTTTTCTCCAACAATTCATGGCTCTTGCATCATGACAATGCACCAGCTCACATGGCATTCCTGGGAATCATCCTGGAAAGAAACAAGTCCTGATATGGAAAATAGAGATCTGGAAGATAAATCTCAAACAGGATACTTTCTTTTCCTAAAGTAATCCTTGCTTGGATGTGGATTCTAAGGATTTATGATATGCTCAAGAATAAGCGCTGGTAGTCGGCGAAGGATGGTCTCTGCCAAGTGGAGGTTGCTTTGAGCTGGACCTCGGGAGCGTGGGCTGGACAAAGAGGGCTCCTAGGAGAAGCACCTTCCTATTGTCAGATCAATGACATGTATTCGCCTCTCTGGAATTGTCTCTCTCAGCCTGAATCATTAACAAAGTCTGGTTAAATGTGCAAATTTGACCAACTATGCCATTGAGATTTAAAGAAAGGGTCAGTTCATGCTCAAGAAGGTGAATCCTAGAGGTAATGGTCTTGTCCCTAGACAAGAGTAGGGTTGATAATATTTAGCTGTTTCTTGCCATCTGTAGATTTTCTCCTAATTGCCATCCTTGGAGTATAGGGGTTTGAATCTATCCAAGGTAACTGTAGGTTTCTTTTAATAACTCCAGAGAAAATGAGAACCTCTTACTACTAGATGAGAAAGATTAAATACCAGCTTGCACCATCTGAGTTTCTTTTCAATACACTCTAAGAGGACTCCTTTCTCCGTGATGGATTAGCACTCAGCTTTATCAGCTCCTCTCAATTATTTATATTTTATTCTCTCTTCTAGTTCTTTAATTTCTTGTTAGGATAGGTGATGCATTAGGTTCTTGGATCATAGACAGAGGTTAGTCTAATTAGGATAATTAAAGTTGTTCTTTCATTTTCAAGTTTTATTCAGGGGCTTAATCTTGTATCTTGTCTCTGCTCTCTCATTTTCTGTTTGTATTAGAAATCAGTGAACCAAAGATAAAAGAAAGATGCATTTTATGGTTCACTAATTTTTCCCCTCATTTTTTTTCTCCTGATATTTAAAAGCAATTGAGAGAAATCAATCTTAGTTCCGTTAATAATTATGTGTAGTTTAATATTTTGCAGTGGTATGCTAGAATGGGCTGGCCCATAAGTGCCTACTGATAAATATTTGGGAATTTCACAAGCTGGGTGTTAAACTATTAATAACTTGGAACTGGTCATGGGAGGAGTATTTACATCACCTTGGACATTGGAAATTGCTATAAATCAGAGGTATTTCTCCTCCTCCTTTTTTCCAGAGAGCTGGCTTATCAACATATTACAGAGTTTGGTTGTCAGCATCATAAATGTGGCATAAAAATTACTTTATTCTATTTTAAAGTGGACTTATTTTCAAGAGTAGGTGACAGAATGCGCAGAGTTTTGGGTGACAAGTGGTCAAGTCCTAGTTCTTTCACTGACAAGCTATATGACTTTAGGGTGATCAACTAACCTCATGTTACCTTAGTTTCCTTAAATATAAAATAAATGATTGAACTTGATGAAATTCAGTTGAATCCTGAAATTTTATCAACAGTAAAAAATACCTCCCATTAAAATAGAGATGGATAAATAACTGAACTGCCTAGGATGGAAAGGATATTAAGAAGTTTGGAGAGTGAGAAAAATTGACACTCCACCTCATGAAGAGAGGAAAAGAAATGGCATCAAATGAGATAGTTACTGTAAAAAGAGTCCATTGAAACAAGAACATATGGAGGATAATGTGTGCCATATTCAAATTAGTGCCAGAGTTTTGTGGTTTGTTGGATGCTTTTCCATAGATTTTAGAAGGAAAAAGAATGCAGCTGTGAAAACTCCCCTCTTCACCTTGGCTGAGGAATTCTCTGAGAGAGCAGATGGTTCTGAGTTTCAAGCCATGAATCATCATTGTCAAGGGATCTCCTCAAGCTGCCGCGAGCAAGAAGAGTTGACGGACGAACCTCAATGGGTAATATTTTTATTACTATTGGTGTCAGTCACATCTATGCCCTTGCTGCTGGGATCAGGCTTGTTGTTAATAAAGCAGTAACTTGGAAACAAAACAGCAAGAGTCAGCAAATTGTTCCTAGTTAATGTCTAATGGATGTTTTAAGACCTTAATATTCCTCTCTTTAATGTTCATCAGTGAAGAAAGTAAGAGAGGAGCCATTTCTTTCGCGTTATTTATTTAGTTTTGACTGATTTCAAAGCAGACTGCTGGATACATATTTTACATGTTTTGGTGCCTTAACTAGCTAATTATTGAAAGTCATTATCATTAATATTATTCTGTTGGTTATAGTGTAGGATCTAAATTTGTTACTTTCTTATAATGTAGGTAGATAAATGAGAGCTTGGTTTTGACCTGGACTACAATGTATTTAATTCTCATGCTGTGGTTCATGATAGGTTATTTGGAGGACTCATGGTGAATTAATTTGATTCTATTAAGAAATCTTGAGTCAGTGGACTCTTCATGTAAGGTAGAAGCATATCAAATTGGTTCTTTCTGTTAAAACTGTGGTATATGTTTGTTGTATTGATTAGACTATATTTCAGTTATGTTACATACTTTGGCTAAAGTCACTTTCAGTAGCGTTAGCTGAAGTTTTACCTAGAATATATTGGCTATTTTTTATAGAAAGTAATGATTAGAATATACTTTAGCGATCATTTTTAACATTTTCAATTGCAAAATCTCTTGGACCATTAGGTTTCAAAACCAGAAATCTAATAAAGGACAAAGTGGTCCAAAGTAGTGGTTGGTTTTTTTCTATAATAAGGAGAAGTCAACATTTGATGGATTCCAAGTGTCTGCAGGAGAAGAGAGAAGGGCTGTTTCAGAAGGCACATCTACTTTTTACTTCTGCAGAATTTAGTCTGAAAATAGTTTCATGGTGAGTGCTTTGAAGAACATTACTTTTCTGACATGAAGGATGGGTGTTAAGTGCAAAGAGCAGGGGCTTTGAGTCAGCTAGACCTGCTCCATCCTTTGAAACTATCTGACCAGTTACAGATGATTCTGAGTCACTTTTCTCAACTATAAAACAGGGAGAATAACATGTACCTCAGCAAGATGCAGTATGACTGTGAGAAAGCAAGACAGGTTGCTGGAGTCCTAGGATTTTTATCTGCCAGGTGGTGGACACTCAATAATACAGCCATTGTTAGTGTTTTTTCATTGTCCTAATAGCTAACTCCACCCTTGTTATTTTAATGCCTATTTAATGTGCCTGAGGAAAAATACTGCAAATGTTAAATGAATGAAAGATGAGAGCAAAGCAAATAATACAAAATCATAGTTACATGAGTATTTAGAACACAGATTTCTTACTCTGACTCTGTCACTGTTGAATTTTATGACCCTGAGAAACTTCACTTGTCCTTTCCACACCTCTCAGTGTTGTGTGTAAAATGAGATGCTGACATTAGATTCGCTATGGGAACCATGCTTTGAAGAACACTGATGTTGATGATTATTTTGAGAATAAAAGAGTTCCATATTAAATTTAGAAAATAAAATCTCTGGATATATTAGAATCTTCTTGAAATTGCTAATTAGCATATTAAAATACAGTTTAATATGGCTTTGATAAAGAAATATGTTGAACTTGGCATAATCCGATTTCTCAAACATTTGACAAGACCATTCCTTTTTCATGGAAAAACCCATCTTGCTGAACTTTTTCATGTAAATCAATTGGGAAATGCTATACAGATTGTTTCCTATGGTCCTTTATAACTAATATTTTGTGACTCTGTAACTAAGTAATTGAATATGTTAGGTAATTATTTAGATGGGGTGTGACTTTTAAAAATTCATTTTATATAGAAAAATAATTTCTTATTGGACCATTAGAAGGACGCGTTTGTGAATTAAGGCTAGGTTTCTGAGTGAAGTTATAACAGTTTTTACCTAGATGACATCGGTTTACAGAGGAACATGTTCTAATTGCCCATTAGTGTTTTAATTTTCCTTTATCTGTGAATTAACTTTACCTTAATAGCATTTGCCATTTGGTTGCACATTTTTAACTCTTATAAAAATTAACATTTCTAAAACCACATATCAACCTAAAAGTGCCCACAGTAACATAGTATATATGTACATAAAACATATGGAATGCACGTGCTACTGCTAGAGGGTTTAAATTTATTCATTGTGATAGCACCATTGCTTTTGTCTAATTTATGCCACATTTTTTTTCTTTAGTTAGCTTTTAATTTCGCAAAGAGTATGGGGATGTAAATTGTATGAAGAATGTGAAAAGCAAGCCATTCCAATCATGGCTACATGGTATCATCAATTTGCTAGAATAATTTTCATTTGTTGATTTTTCAAATAACCATAGGAATCTCTCATTGGGTCGGTGGATCCAGTGCATATGTGGAATAATTTATATGTGGTCTCTTCCTGCTTCTTCTAGAATGAAGATACCTCTCTGAAGAGGGTAGGAGCTATAGATAGACACGTGTTTCCTGCAGATTCTCTGGCGCTTGGTGGTTCAAAACCTGGGATAGCAGTTATTCCTTCCTGCTCATATAGTTTATCTGAGGGAAGTTATAACTCTTGTCAAGTTGTAGGCTGCCTTTCCTTGTATAATAATGGCTACCCTTTCCCACAAGTACTAATGATCTTGTACAGTCGGGAAAAGGGAAGTGAACGATTGTTCAGTAAATTACTGTGACTCCTCCTTCACATCTCCTACGTCTAATCCATTATTCATGTCTTTCTATTATGCCTCATACTCTCTCAACTGTACCCTGGATTTGATTCTTGGCTCTATCATGTACTAGCTTGGTTAGATTTCTTAAGGTCTTTAGGTCTTATTTCCTCATCTATAAAATACACACTTTGGAGATATAAATGTTAGGGGAAAAAGGTGTGATTGACGAAAAAAATCAGTGAGATAATTCATTCAAATGCTTAATGTGGAGTTTGGCACATAAGGAGTACTCAGGAAATATTTAAGTCTTTATTACTTTTATCATTCGTTTAGGTTTTTGTTACATTTTGGCTCTTACTTGGTATATCTGACTCAAAACCTCTCCTTCCCCTCTTCAAACCCATCCCCCGTAATTCTTCCACAATAATCTTTTAAAACTGGAGATCAAACTTATATAAGAAATCCACTGTTGGAAACCTTATAATGATTCCAAGTTTCCTGTTGATGGAGTTCAAACTCTGTAGCAGAATGGATTGTTCCCTCTAGGACCTCTTGTCCAACATCAAACTCCAGTTGACCCACTTGCAGTTCCATTTTTGTACTTCCATATCTTTGCACATGCTTTTCCCACTGTCTCCAATGTGTAAGTATGTTCTATCTCTACCATTCACTCTGCCCTTCACGATCCAGCTGCTGGATAACTGGGTAGCATTCATCCTGCTTCTGTGTCACAACTGTACCTCATATATACTTCTATCATGATGCTTCCTGTACTGTATTACAATTCTCTCTCTCTCGCTCTCTCGCTCTCTCGCTCTCTCTTTCTCTCTCTCCCTTGCTATCCAAGGAAAGTCAATGGTTCTGGTTCACTTCTCTGTCCCAGTATCAGAGATGATACTTGATACTTGATGTTTGCTGATGATTGAATAAATTGGGGTTATTACAGAACACAGTGTGCTTTCCCTCCTAAATTCCTAAACATCAGTGCACCAAATGACCTTACACTTGGTGAATAGTAGTTACTCAATAAATAACTAATGAGTTAACTAATTTGTTTATACACTTATGATCTGTGAAGTAAAAGGAAATTAGAATCACTTAACCAAAAGTACCTGACATAGTAATACTACTGAGTTAAACACAAAACACATAGTAATATTACTAAGTTGAAACTAGAATAAAATCATTTTCTACTATCATTTGAGTTATTTCCCACATTTTCTCTGATTTTTTTAGATATCATAATTTAGGGGTCATAATTCACAATTATTTAAATATATGAGGTGTACTTGTCATCCTTTGAAAAGGTTAGTGCTATCATAGGATGTGTAAATCTTCTTTTATGAAAAAGATGACAAGCAAAATTATGATCCAAGTCAAGGTTTTATAAAACATTGACTTGGATATGCTTGGCTTTAAAGTAATTTTAGTTTAATCCCTCATTAGAGATTCAGTCCTTATTTATGTACGATGATCAAGCTGATAATATTTTTGTGTCATTGATGAATGGACCAATGGAAATAAGGTCGAATATAGAATGTTCTTCCCTTTAGAATCACTGAATATTTTACATTCCACATTACTGTTTTATAGACTTTCAATGACTAGATAAATAGGACCCTAGGTTTTACATTTATGGAGATATTAATAAATGAGCAGAGATGTGCCTAAACTGCCTAGAGAAAAAAGATGTAAGTGGAGACATAACCATAGGACGTGTAGAAACAAAGTAGCCTGCCCACACCCAATGCACACTGGAGATAAAAGAACAAAATCAGTTTTGATCAAGTCTCAGCATTGGGCTTAGTCTGAATGGAACCAAAGCTTACAAGTGAGAAAAAAAATCTGTTTATCAGGATATTTTGCCATAATTTTTCCAAATGGTGTGTATTTTCCAAAACTGAGCTCTGCAGTTTACACACCTGACCTCTAAGACTGTACTTTTAACCCCATGCCATTCTTTTCCATGTAGTTGTTTGAGATCCTTTAAATCTGAGACTATCTGTAATGAAATATTCTATTGTGCAGCACTCTGTGGCACCAAGTGGAACCTCCAGGCTCTTGGGGTTAACGTGACAGTGTTTTCCCAAAGTACTGGATGACAGGAACTGCTGAACTCAGCAACGGGTAGCACCGGAAAGCCAGAAAATTATGAGGAGGGATTTATGGACTCCATCATTATGCAGTTTATTGCCTTTTGTTACCATGTACAGAGAACGGCAGAGGATGCCTGAGTATCAGAAAACAGGAATGACAAACAATGAAGGTGAAGGTATTATTGGATGAGAGTATAGAGTGTTGGAAAAAGCTTGGGCTTTCGAGTCAAATATACCTGGGGCAGGCTCCCAGGAGTTTGCCAAAGTTACTACTACCACACTGAACTTCCGTTTCCTCTCTCCTCTATCTAATAAGGGTGAGATGCTGTAATAGACACTACCAGGGCTTCACTGAGAGTGCCTGTATTTCTGTGCTCACGACTGATGGGTGCAGGAATGTAGGCTAGCTCCCTTGTTTTCAGTGGGCACGCAGCTAAGGTATAACTTACTCTCCAGAGTTCTCCTACGGGTCAGACTAAAGCAGTCGGCTGAGATCATGCCATGGTTGGATTCTTTCATATTCACATACCACTTTTTCTATCCCATTACTGGTTTCTGAGAGCAATTTCTTTATAAATCATTTGCATACAAATCCTTATTTCAAGGTCTGCTTCTACCTAAAGAGATGTTTATTTTGAAAGTTCCTGATGTGGAGTAAAGATAATAGGTGTAGGGCAAAGTAAATACCAATGATTATTACTTTTTTATTTAGTCTTATTGATTTTTTTTGTTTCTTCTTATGAGTTTATTCTGTCTATCTCTATGCATCTACCTTGTGGAAATTCAAATTCTAAAATCCTCAGTTGTATATACATTTTAGATGAGAAAATTGAATTTCACAGCAAACCATGGAGTTGACCATATTTTCCTGTGCTGATAACTAGCTGGTAGTCCGAGCCTTCTTTCTGGTCAACATGTAGATGGCAAAGGAGTCAATTCTAGATGTTAAATTATTGCATCAATTCAGTGGGCATGTTCCATGGTGGCCAGTGGTTAAGAATATAGGTCTTCAAGTCAGCTAGAGCTGGCTATGAAATTGTATACTTTTCGAGTCCCTCTAAAGTACAACCTCTAATCAAGTGAGAGCTTAGGTCAATGCCTGACAGGTAGTGATTGCTGAACAAATAGTATTTTTGACTGTTTATATGATTATTATATTTCAGTTCCATTCCAGTGTCCCAAAAGTTTATTACATTCACATTTGGATGATTCTCCCAGATATGCTGCTATTCCACTATGGAAATTCATTGTCTGTCCAATGCGTTTAGAGACCTCCTACCAAAGGAAAGTTTGGCTAGCTACTAAATACTTTTCCGGGTCCCTGAGGACTTGTTTACTGAGTTATTATTTTGGAGGAGAGGAAAAATAATTTTCTTTCTACCCTTCTGAGTTCTTAGCTGAGAATACTGTACTACCGTGTTTCCCCGAAAATAAGACCTAACCGGAAAATAAGCCCTAATGTGTCTTTTGGAGCAAACCTTAATATAAGACCCTGTCTTATTTTCAGGGAAACACAGTAGTAGCCAGATTAACAAGAGAAAAGAAAAAAAAAAAAAAAAGGTTTATCTATACCTCATGTATACATGAGCAATATACAGTAAAATAACTAAATTAAAATGGCGGCTTAGAATTCTGGTTTATATAACATCTTTAACAAAGAACAGTAAGTTTGTGGAGAAACAAAGGAAAGAAGCAGAACAAAGGAAAACAGTTTTAGGCTTCCAAACAAAGGAAAACATTTTTACGCTAGTTTGTAGAGGTTGTTATGTAGGTTCCTCTAGTGCCATTTCCAGGTGGATAGAGTTTAAAATTGTCTCCCGGGATTAACTTTTGTTCTTCCAAACACAGAGAGGAGGATGGACATCTTTGTAAACTCATGACCTCCTTTTAGGCAAATAGGGGGAAGGTAGGGAGCTTCTCTTGTGTCTGCTTCTTCTCATTTACCTTTAGCTCAAAATAATCCTTATGCCAAAGTGGTGTACTGTGGGTGGCATGTCTTGCTCCCCCTGTTTTAAAGCACACATCAAGGAAATTGTTCTGCTTGTCCTCCCAAATACATTACAGTAGTAATACAATTAAACTAGAATGTTGCACACTGCTCCTTAGGATAACTCACCAAAAAAAAAAAAAAAAAAAAAAAAAAAAAAAAAAAAAAAAAAAAAAAAAAATTATCTGAGCTGTTTTTCTTTACTTGATGTTTTGCAGAAGGTTGTACAGTTTATATTGCCAATGAACATCGATAATATTCTCTGGAAAATGTCAAGACCACGACTTTTCTTACAGAATAGTTTATATTAAGTCCTCCTTAAAGGCAGTGGATTTACTTATCTAAAATAATTTTTATGACTTCTTGTTCTGTTATTCTAAATTTACCATAGTGACCTTTCCAGTAAGCCCGAGGTAAGGACATTCAAATTTCCTCTCTATTTTAGTTATTTTAATATGGCCTCTAATTACCTCTCTCAATTTAAAAACAGACCATTTTGGTTTTTTTAATAAAAGATGGAATAGCTGCCATTTTCCTAAAAAATAGGAGCTTGTAATTCAAGCACAATTTACATATTTCCATGGGAACATCTTTTACATCAGTGATTTTTATCTGGGGGCTTTTAGACTTTTTCCCCCCTCTGCTATGATGGAAAGTGTGCCTTTGGCTGGCCTCCTGGGTATCACAGTGGCACATGTTACAATGCTTTTAAATACACATTATCCCCCAGGACCTCTGGTAGAGTACACCCACTGAGCTATCAACAGGACCTGGTAGGCTGACATTTCTCCAGACTTTTCTAGGGCTTATTTTCCTTCCATGTTTCCTCCACGAGGAAACAAATGGATCAGAGGCAGACAGTTGTTAGCTACTATGAATTTCTTTTGGCACTTAACGTTTCAATGCATCTTCCTTTCAGACGCTGTGGATTATGCTCACGTTAAGTTGGGAATTCCCAGAGGCAGTAGGTTGTCTGGAGATTTATGTGTGTATATGTGTGTGTGTGTATGTTATATGTATGTGTATATACAATATGCACACGTGTGCGTTTATGACTCCATCTTGTTTACTTGTCCTCGATATATCTAAATTGTTATGTATATATCCAAATTATATATATGTATATATACAAATATATATAAACATATGTATACATATAGTATTAATAATTTGCTTGACGATGACTTAAAGTGATCAATATATAACCTCCCAAGAAAAGTTTACTACTTCGAATTTTAGGAGCAGAGAGAAAGGAAAAAAAAAAAATCAGTCAATTTAGAGATTACTTAGTATTGTTAGGCAACTTACCTGAACTTCAGTTTTAAATATTGAAAACAGGGCATGAAAATTGTGACTACTTAATGTGGTTGTTTTGAAGAGTCAATCATTAGATTTGGTGGCACCTTTAATGCGCAAATTTCTAAGTGTTTGGTTCAGATAAGCAAACAATGCAGATAAAGATTCACGCTTTTGTGAAATTTATATTCTAGTGGGTGATAGAAAATAAGTAACAAAATCGTTTTGATAATATATTGCTGTATAATAAATTACCCCCAAATAATGTTGTGGCATAAAAGAATAACATTGAAAAAAATGTGATGGTGAGGTTGTAGAGAAGCTTAAACACTCGTACATTACTAGTGGGAATGTAAAATAGTAACACAGTCACTTTGGAAAACCATTTAAAAGTTTCTTAAAGAGTTAAACATAAATTATCATGCAACCCAGAAATTTCGCTTCTAGGTTATCTACCCAAGAGAAATAAAAACACAGGTTCACAAAAAACACTTGTGTATGAATGCTCATAGCAGATTATTCATGATAACCCAAAAGGGGAAATAATCCATAGGTCCATTAACTGTTCAATGTGCAATATAAGCAAATGTGATATATCCATACAAATGAATACTATTCAGTAACGAAAAGGAATGAAGAACTGATGCATGCCACTATATGGATGAGCCCCAAAAGTACTAAGCTATATGACAGAAGCAGTCTCTTCAGCATGGTGATTTCAGGTCAGCTGGGTTTGGGGCTCCTAAGTTACGTGTCCTGAGAGATAGAGAGACAACAGGAAACTATATTGTTTTTCAGGATCTTCCTTTGTGAGCCATTCCACTGTACTCTATTTCTTAAAAACTCCAGCAGTATATATATAATGGAATATTATTCTGCCTTATAAAGAAGGACATTCTTCCATATGCAACAACATGGATGAAGCTTGAGGACATTATGCTAAGTTACATAAGCCAATCATAGAAGGAGAAATATTGTATGATTCCACTTATATTAGGTATCTGAAATAGATATGTTTTTGAACTCAATATATATGTAGATAGTCATAATCAATATATGCTTTTCCTGTTTTAAAATTTTGCATTTGTGATATCACATTGTCTACCACAGGAAAATAATATGATAATAATTTGGTAAAAAAAATGATAGAAGGCTAGATAAAGCTTCATTGGAGATAAAGAATGTTCTAAATACCTGCTAATTGAATGATGATATTGAGAGAAAGCTATAGGGCTGAAATTGTCTAAAACAATAATTACCCTTGTACTTTCAAAATGACATGATAGGATGGGACTCTAAGTTTCAAGCAGAACATAATTATGAATCAGAAATATCTGAAGCACCTTAGTTGAAAATCTAGAATTGCAAATAATGATGTCAATCTCTACTAATCCAGCCAGTAAATACTGCCATTAAAGGACTGTTCCTTCAACTACACACTCAAGAATGATGTTACGTACACTTTTCTCTTTGGACCAGTGATTGGGTAGGCCTTTACAGAATATAAAATGTGTTAAAACTAAAATACATATGTGATTAAAAGAAGGTGCATGGTAGACATTATTTTATGTTATTATTCAGAGAGTTAAAATCCGTACTATTTCTTCTAGAAAACGTAAGATTTGCTAGGGAGATAGGATTCATTAGGGATTCACTGGTTTGTTCACTCATATAGCATAAGCCATAGATAAGTGCTGGTACAAAACAGGTGTTTAGCACTTCTTGAATCTATCTATTTGCAACTTGCCTTACACACTCAATACTATGTTCTTTTAAGTTTCTGTATTTTAACTTGTAGATCAGGTCCATTATTTTTAACCATGATATGAGACAAGCACGCATATGCACACACACACACACACAGAAACACCCACACATACACACACACACATGTACAGACCCAGGATTTTTCTACTACCCTGAGAGGCAGTTGTTTTCAATTTTTTCTTATTGCTAACCATGCTGCAGTCAACATGTAAGGACATGCCACTTGTTAACATGGACAGCGGTTTCTCTAGGATAGAAACCTAGCAGTAGTGCAAATCTAGCAGTAGTGCTGTTAGTCTGCAAGCATGCACATCTTAATTTTAATGAGTGTTGCCAAATTGCTTTCCAAAGGGTTATACCACTTCCCACCAGCTATATATCGTAATATCATCAACATTTGATATCATCAGACCAATTAATTAATCATGTTGGTCAGTTTGACAGCTATGAAAGATATTTCACCTTTAATTTGGATTTCCTGAATCCAAGTTAAATTCTTGTCAAGTTTGTTGGTTATTTGTGCTTTTTCATTTTGCATTTTTCTATTGTGCTTTTGTCCTTATTTTATTGTTTTGTGCAAGTATTTTAGGTATTCTGGCTTCTATGATTTATCTGCAATACATATTATACATATCTTCTCAAAATCCATGACTTGTCTTTTCATTTTACAGTGGGATCTTTTGTTATACAGAACTTTAACGTAGGTTTCTGCAATGGTTATTTGAGCTTTAAAATGCTGTGGAAAAGGAAAGTTGAATTGAACAACTATATTCTCAGCAGCTCATGAAATAGTTTGGGCCTCTGGGGGAAAGAAAGGCCAATATGTTCAATCAAAAATTAAATTGCAGTGCTGATTAACCAAACACTTGTGATTCACAAGCTGAGATCCAGGTATTTTTAGAATATTTATGGTTGTTGAATATGAGCATATCAAGAATTTTTATTTGCTTTCTCAGTTTTCAATGTTTGGTTTTATGCATCAGTAGCAATTCGCTGATAATGTTAATTCAGTTCACTAGATAGTTCATCTATTTTTTAAAATTAATTAGCTAGTCATTTTGTGCTTGCTGAAGACAAGGTTGAGCTCCCCATTACTGTCTGTCTTATAAGATAATGAAATCCATGGAACCCCACAATAACTCAATCATTTGGATTTCTACGCTACCTATATTAATAATCAGATTATTAGACACACACAGATGTCTGCCTAGCACTATTCTTTAGGTTTGAAACTAAAATCACTTTGTATGAGAAGAGATGACTCTGATCCATGTATTATTTCTATGAATTAGATACAGCCCCTATTTAAGACTTATCTTAAGGCACACATACATGCATACACAAACACATGTGCACACACACAATAGATAGACATAATTATAAATACATTCAAATTAACAAAATCTATATTACAATCTATCTCTGGAAAGAGATATTCACCATTCAGTATAAAGTTAATCTGATGTGAGTGTAAACTTTAGTGGTTAATTGAGGTTGCAAAATTGTTCTATAGCCTTTTAAACAGAATTCTGCAGTGTATTTTCAACATACAATAAGCTCATGCAAGGTGTTTGTTGACTTCTGAGCATTCTCAGAAGCAGTCAACATTCTATAGTTTACCTTTGCTTTCATTAAGTTTCTCTGGCCATTTTGTAGATTGTTAATTACCAATTCCTGAAATATGAAGAACAATATATTTATGACAATAAATGGACCTCATGACATAATTTGTAGAGGAAAACAAATTTAATTGACTTCTAAACTCTTTTCTAAAAATCACCTACAATGAGCCAGGTGCTATGCTAAATATTGGAGACGCAAAGAGGAAAGAAAAGACTTGATTTCTGCCCTCAAGGAGCTAATTAATTCCATGCATACTACACCGTTCCAGCAGAATCGACATAGTTTGTGGAAACTGTTAAGACAAGGTCATTATTCTTTTCCCTGAGCTTATGACCAATTCCATGTCAGCCCAGGATGCCTTCACATTTCTACTGAAATGACCGTTGGTGATCTTAGTGAGTATGTCACGCAGGCAATTAACCAGAAGATAAACTCAGAGCCCATTTACTCCCAGGTGGAGCTGTAGACATTTAAATAAAAGACATGAGAACATTAGTTCCATTTGAATCTCCTTGTCCTTCCTACCTGAACCTGCCAGTAGCATTGCTCTGAAAGGATGTTCCTTAGCCCTGCAGAGATTAGTCAGGCTGCAACAGCCTCCTGAAGAGAGTAATCACGCACCAATGCTGCCTTCATTGGTTTCCCCTTATGGTCCATGTTAAAAGGCCAGCCGCTGAAGAAATGGAGTTTTTTTCTTTGCCTTGTTGCTGTGATGCCGAACAACTGGATGCTGTATAACTGATGTCCATGGAAACAAAAATTGTGTTCAAGCCAGAGAAATGCCAAAAAATGTTTGTTGCTGTATTGAAAGGCACTGACAGCTCATAAAATCAGTTCATCAGATTACTGCTTGACCAACAAATGAAAGGGATTAGAAAAGCCTAATTATCAAATGTAATTCATTTCTTTATTTCACTTCTGGATATTGCTCTGGCAAGACAAATGACCCTTCAAATATTTCAAACACTTCTGATTTTAATCATTAAGATTATTTATGATTGTTATCCAGCATTGGAAGTGAGGCGAGCTTTAAATTAGGTGTCTTGATTACTAAATGGAGTTCTTCACTAATGCATAAAATTCAGCATACAATACAAGACATAAAAATGTGAGTGCTGAATTTTATAATTAAAAGGTAAATAAAGGCATAGTGAAATTCATCAAGTTAAATTCACATATGATTTCAAAACCTGTGTTATAACATTAGGAAAAGATTTGTACTGCAGCCATGATTACATATTATTGAATAGGTTATTCTTATGTCATTACCATAATTTTCCTTAACGTGATATTCTGTCCTCAAAATCCGTTTTCTTTTTTCTTTTTTTTCTTTTTTTTTTTACATTCAGTTTGAATGATTATTTGGTCCTTGCTAAATGAGTGGGGGGGTAAGAAGGGAATGCACTTTTAAAAAATCTTCTTTGTTTATATTTTCTTGAGGGTATTGTTGAGTTGAGGTAGTAGGAGTTTTATATGTTAGCACCGTGATCAAAGTAGCCAGATGCTATGGTGTGAATGCTTGTGTCCCTGACAAAATTCCCATGTTGGAATTCTAATGCCCAATATGAAGATGTTAGAAAGTAAGGCCTTCAGAAGGTAATTATGTCCTGAAGATGCAGCCCTCATGAATAGGATCAGTGCTTTTGTAAAAGAGATCCCACCATGTCTTTAAGGAGCTAGCACCCTAGCCCCTTCCACCATGTGAGGATACAATGAGAAGTCAGAAAATTAGAAAGGGGACCTTACTAGATAGATCATGCTAACACCCTGACCTCAGACTTCCAGCCTCCAGAAAAGTAAGGAATACATTTTTGTTGTTTATAAGCTACCCAGTCTGTGGTATTTTTTTTATAGCAGCCCAAACAGACTAAAACATTAGGTAACCATCTCTTGTTAATTTCTTAGTATATGCCACACTTTGCTCCAAAATATATTTGAGTTTCCTAGCAATAGTGAAGTATTAAAAACAGGTAAAACAAATGGAAATTAAAAATTTGAAGGAAGATCGGAAATATGTAGTGGTAGGAGAAAAATACATTAGAAAACTTGTAACTTAGCCCTAAGAGTTTATCAAAATTCAAAGGAAAATATGATGATGTGATATGTCAAAATTCGTATAGCGAGTTATGGCAGACTCCAAGATGGCCTCTGCTTGACAGTGGTCTAGCCTAGCAACTTGCTTCTAACCAGTAGAATACAACAAAGGCGATGAGATGTCATTTCCAAAATTAGGACACATAAGATTGTGACTATTGTCTGCTGGCCGGCAGGCTCGCGCGCGCGCTCTCTCTCTCTCTCTCTCTCTCTCTCTCTCTCTCTCTCTCTCTCTCTCTCTCGCTGGTTTTGATGAAGTCAACTGTCATGTTGGAGGGATTCTCAGGGCAGTTTGCAGCCAATATCCAGCAAGGAAGTGAGGCCCTCAGTAAAATATTCCTTAGGAACTGAATCCAGCCAGACACCACGTAAGGACACTTTGAAGGGAATCCTTACCCAGTTGTGCCTTCCCATGAGACCTTAGCCTGACAACACCTTGATTACAGCTTCACAGGAGGCTGTGAAGTAGAGGAGAACACAGCTAAATGACAGCTGGATTCATGAAATACAGATACTGAGAGAGAGTCAATGTATGATATTTTATTTTGATAATTTGTTATATAGCACAAGATCATGAGTTAATTTTTTTTCTGAATGTATCATATCCTATAGATCTATATACAAGGATTCCTGTACAGCATGAAGTCTTTGCCAACAAATTAATAGAAGCTAGAGAAATGTGATTTAGTGATTATTTTCTATGAGCCTTTTATCAAAACTAAGCTTATAAACATAGACTTGAACTCAACAAAGTCTTTAGAAATGTTGTTGTGTAAAAATTCAAGGTAGTAAAGGCAATAAAAGTTATTACCTCATGAGCCCATCTAATATAGTGATGGAACATGAAAGAGCTAGAGGAATGAGCAGCTACCGTGTGTCCTTTAGGAGATGTCAGATGAGCTCTTTGCAAGTGCTGGGCTGCAGTACATTTTTGGCTGGATCCTCTCCGGAGTGCTGCAGTGCAGATATTCTGCATTGTCAATTAAGGTGCCATCCATATGCTTTATACGTGTGGCATGCAGGCAGGATGCCTGGCATTCTTATTGGGAAATTCAGGAACCTGGCTCACGCTCTAATCTTGAGAGAGGGACATTCAACTCCCATTTGGAGGAAGGGCTTCCAGGGTGTCAGTGGGTAGAGTTTCTTTTTTTCCAAAAAATAATTTTGAATTTGCTCAAATATTTGGCTAAGGACTCAGAGATCCTAGATATCTCTTTTATTGCTTGGAGTAAGAAGTTTTCACCTGAATAAAATACTATGGGTAGTCATTAGCCAATTGGTTCCCAAGACTCTTAGAGGGACCTCAAGTTATACTGTAAATGTCACCTGCTTTTGATGAGGACTTCAGTCTGGTGCCCATACCAGGATGTGTCAGCTGTAAATCGTTACCTCAAAGAATTGAATGATTAGACTTCTTGGATAAACATATTTAGAATTCAATATTTCTGCATCTGAGGAGGACTCATGAAACCTTTTTATTTCAACATTGGATTTTTACCTATACATTCTTTCTTTCTTGGGAGCAGAGCATCTAACTAACTTATAAGTCATTGAAAATATTGCCAAGTCATTTCCACTGAAGCAATGCGTTGCCATGTTTCAAAAGGCTGGCTCTGGAGTCAGACTTCCTGGTTTTGATTCCTACTCTATCTCACACCTGCTGCATCAGCCTGGGTGAGTCATTTGACTTCTCTGCACCTTAGATTTCTTCTCTGTAAAATATTGATGATAATAATACTTGTTTCAAGGTCTTTGGGGGGATTAAATAAGTTAATACATGCAAAGTCTTATAGCTTGCACATACTAAACCTTCTGTAATTATGAACTATTAAACACTTAGCTAGTCAATGCTGTTATCTTTCATGTCATAGGTAGATTATACGTTCCCCTGTTTATGAGGCCACTACCAAGTTGTTATAAAGACATGTCAGCAGAATAGCAAAAGGTAATTCCCTTTACAGTAGGTGCAAAATGTTTATCCACAGTGACAAAGAGCTACACCAGGTCAAACTGCAGTTTTCCTCTAGTGGTTCTTGAGACAAAGTCTGGCTCTCAGAGTGTGTGAGTAGCTGCTCTATGGTAGCCACCAGCACTGTCCCCCAAATAGCCTGGCTTTCCTCCATCCATGCACATGGCTGGATTGTGCCCTACCCCACCCCTCTGGCCCCAAGTTAGGTTTGACCATGAGATTTCCTTTTACACAGTGCACAGGTCACCTGGGTCTTGTTTTCTTTCCACTCCCTTATTCCAACGATGTTTGCAAGGATGAAGCCTCTATGAGCCCATTTTATAGAGCAAGAGAGATATTGAGTAAAGCTAGGATTTTGTCCTTTATAAATTGGAAGTCCATTAAAAGATCTAGCATGATTAGCAGTGCTCCCATGTGCACAATGGACCAAAAAAAAAAAAAAAAAAAATGAGGACAGACAGGAGGATGCTTAGCAGAAAGCTATTCCTTTATTTTAGGGAATGTTGGAAAAGGTATGAGCTGTGATAGAATGAATGGTATTAAACAGAAGGAAATGAATCCATAAGATATTAGAGAGACAGAATTGAAAATGATTTGACAATTGATTAAAGATGGGGCAAACTGAGTGGGACCAGTTAAATATAAAGTCAAAGTTTGCGTCCTGGTGACTAAAGGGCACAGCATCTCCACCAATAGAAACAGAGAACACAGAAGTAGGGAGTGGGGAAAGAAAGGGTTCAGTTTTAGGACTTCTGAGTTTTAAGATGCTACTGAACATTCAGATTGAGATGTCCTATAGTCATACGAAAGGAGTGATCAAAGTGACAAGATGAGAACTAGAAATGTAGCATATAATGGATGTTTGGGAGCAGAGATTTTCAAGAAGGGTGTGATCAAATGAAAAATAGAGACAAAGAGAGAGAAGAGGAATTATGTGGTTTAAAATTAAGGGCCATTGAATTTAGTGCTCCAGTCTCATAGTTTTATGTGGTATAAGAGGCTGAACATGAATTGATCTTAATTCTAAATGAAAAACTTTCCTACCACCTAAATTTCTAATGCAAACTCTTCCAGGTATATTAGTTGGTTCTTCTGAACAATTAACTTCTGAAAAATACTTGATAATTGAGAGTGCTTGTTTTGCTTTAGAATTTTGAGGTTTCACTGTATTACTAATATTCTCTGTAATTTTTTTTGCCCTTCCTGACACCTATATGGTAATATCTATAATTTTACATTGTTTAATGTTTTTCGAACTTTTATGTTCAGCATTTTCATTTCCTGTATATGCACAGTGAGTTTTGGGTCAGCTAATGCAGCTCAGAAATAGTCATCCCATCAAAAGCTAGACCTGGGAATAACTCCATCTTCTTTCAGGGATAATTTTGTTTCAGATGAAATACCTACCCCCGGGAGAGTCTGGCAGATACATGGCCTGCTCAGTTTCTCTTGTTTGGTATGTGTAAAAGGGCAACCCTGCCAGCTGACCTCTCACATTAGGAAACATTTTTGTGTTTGAGTGGACCCTTATTAGTGCCATTTAATCTGATCTTTCAGGTGACAATATGCTCAGAAGTCACTTGGGAATGATTAACACTTAGAGAAGATCACAGATATTTTTTATATCAAGGTTTTACCACCTAAGCCAGGTTTTTAAAGCATCACATTCGAAGGTATAGTTAACATGATCTTGATCACATCTTGTCCTGAGATTTAAATTTGTTGACTATATTAATTTTCTTACTAGCATCATTGTTCTCCACTGACACAAAGTCTCAAACTATGACATATGTACCCACTGTAAGAAGCAAACCAGTGAGTTAGTGAACTTGAAGAAGATTACTTAAAAATAAAGCAATAAAGGGAAAGCATTGAAAAAATAACAAGCTATTTTTATAAAAATATTGCTTCAAGAGATGGGTCTGTAGGTTACTAGTTAGCCAACACCAGTAGGTCTCTTTGTTTTGTTTCATTGTTTTGTTTTGAATAGACTGATAATCTAAGTTCTTTCTATATAGAGACATTTATTTCAATGGGGAAATCTTGAATGGAAAGGAGTCAGGTGATACTTCATAAAGAAATATAGTTTATAAGAAGAAACCTGAAAAAAATATTTAAGACAGTCATATCAAGTCAATATAGATCAGTGGTATTTTTTTCTGGGCTACAAACCTACAGAACTCTCAAAGAAATTGTGTTGCTATAGGAATGCTTGAGAGTTATTTATTTATTTATTTGTTTGTTTGTTTATTTATTTATTTATTTATTGCCTTGTCCTTGAAACCACTTCTTATTAAAAGAGATTTCAGGGATTGCAGATCAAGGCTCTTCATTTAAGCTTTTTAAAAATGATGAGGAGGTTTAATTAAGAAACATTGGTGCGATCATTTAAAAATCTAAACCTGTATTCTCAAAGTAAGCATTATCTAAACTACATGGTAGTTCCTGAAGCTTGTGGTTTTTCTAACCTATGGGAATTTTCAGGGATGCGGGAAGCTTAATAAAATTGTGGATAATAATTTTTAATATTATTTTTATTTTTTCTTACTGTTTCATTCAGCTCTTGATAAGTTCTCTCATGAATGAGTTATTATGGAAATAAATAACGATGTGTGAAGAGGCAGCATGTTGTCATAGAAAAAAACCAGTTAAGCTCCCAGAAAGGAGTATGCACTCTTTGAATGGAGGAAGGTTAATGGAAAGATGCCTGGGGGCTGAGATAGGAAACAGTGCTGTTTGATGTATTTATTAATAATTTTAAAGAAGAGGATACTGGATTCTTAACAGCCTCTGCAAAGAACTGAGATCTGGGCTATTGGAAATTCAATCCATGATTTCCTATGTGAACTTGCCGGTTTTTCCATATTTTTCTCTGCTTGGAAAGAAAGGTTCGTAAGTCACATCTGGTTGCCTCAACTTTAACTGCTGCAATGTTATTTATTTACTGCCTCTAGAGGATTACCATCCACTTCTTTTCGACACGGAGGGGACTTAAGCATCAGATAAAAATATATCTGTTTTCAGCTGTAGGACATTTGAGTGTCCACTTTCCTGTGAAAGGGTTTTGCTAGAGCTCTGTAAATAGAAAATACTTTGAGAGGGGGAGAAACGGTCAGCAGGGATGAAGTGTAATCTTTGTTTTCATTAATCTGACACACACACACACACACAATCTTTAATATGCTGTTGTTGTCATGGGGAATATGTTGCTGTAATTAACATAGAAATAAGAATATCACAATAGATCGTCTTTCGTGTATCCACATCCATTACCTTGTCCAGGCGATGTTCAATTTCACTGAGGTTTTCAAATGTTGCTATGGGTTATCAGGAAGGGTCAACTAAGAATTTATGTCATTAAGGTTTTTGTCTACAATGTTGTCATCAAGATAAATTATTAGGTTGGTGCAAAAGTAATTACAGTTTAAAAGGTTAAAAATAATTGCAAAAACCGCAATTACTTTTGCACCAATCTAATATTTGAATCTTTCAAATAATCAGTGTAGCCATCATTTCCTTTGAGTAACCTGGTTCCCGTGGATGTGTGTGTATGTTTCTGGGGGAGGTGGTGGAGACAGGCAATAGTAGGTATGGAAATTTTCAGGACTGAGGTAAGAGGAGCTTGGGCAGGATGAAACCAAAGGAATCATAGATTTGTGTTGGTAAAGCTAAACAGCAGTGTCCAGAAGGATTCTTCAAAGAGAGAGAAGCCCACGGCTGGTGGCCAGCCATGAGCTAGCAAAGGAGATGCTGAAATGCTACGTGGAAGCAAGCCCTAGCTAGCTTTTGGAGATGCTGGTAAGGCAGCTCTATTTAAACGGCCATGGCAGTTCAGAGAGTCAAGGAAGTCATACCGGTAGGTGCCATATGAATACCCTGAAAGTGTGTGGAATATTTGAAACACTCATTTTGCCCCTGCAATATATTGACTTCCATACTCTACAATACTAGCTCAACTGAGACTAGAGTTTTGTGTTTTGCAATGGTCTGGTACCTGGTAAAACTCTGCCTTATTTCTTACCCCTCTTGCTTTCCTTCGATCCATTTCAGGGAAAATTGCACTCCTTTCTGTCTCTCGATGTTCTTAGCATGCCGCTGACACAAGGCGTTGCAATGGCTGCTCTCTTTGCCCTGAAACCCTTGTTCCCCAGATATTCATACGGCTAGCTACTTCACTTCATCATGGTCTCTTGCTCAAATCTCTCTTCTAAGCATCCCTTCAAGTTAGCATCTGTTACTCTGTATCAGATATTTGCCTGGTGTCTATGATAACACGAACCCTATCACGGTAGGCTTTTGTTTATGTTGCTCTCTACTGCATCCCCAGCACTTCAAACTGCATTTGGCTCAATGAGGCACTCAGAAATATATGAAAGCAGGAACATCATTACATAGTATTATTAGCTGATTCTCTTCTGGGCTGTGGATTAAAGACAAGAGGTCATCAATATGTACTCAGTGAGGTGTGCATATTTCTGCAGTGACTGACTGAGGAAGTAATAAGAAAGATAAAGATTTCCTTGTTTTGCTTTCTGCTCCCCCCCCCCCCACACACACACACCAACTTCTTGCTCTCTATTCTCATTTCAGATTAGCTGCAAGATTATTCTGGTTTCCCTAGCCACGGGAATCATTCGCAAAACAGCGTTTATTCACAACTCTGCTAATTTTATTCCCTCAGACCCACTTAAGCAACTTCTAGCAGTGGCACTCTTTCAACAAATCCTTGGAATTCACTTTCTTCTGTATCTCTGATGTTTGCCAGCCATTTCTCCTTCAGCATTCTGCCATTCTGTGACCTTGAAGTCACTCTTGCCCTAACTTTGGCAGAAGGTAGCTCATTACAGTTTCTCTGCTCCACAGGCGATCTGACTGTGTGAAGTTTTAAATGAAAAAGTTTGTAATGAACACAATTTAAGTTACGAGGACCCTAATGTGGTACTCTATATAGAAGAAAATGGAAAGTCCTGTCTAAATTTCGTAGGGCTGACCACATATGAAAACATTTGGCGTACTTCAAAGAATACCCAGTCCCTGCCATCTGATTCCGCTAGCGTAATTGAGTTTCTAGAACACTTGTAGTGCAGTTTGGATGCCCACGGGTAAGAAGCAGATGGGTGAGTCATTAGGGTAAGAGGGGGAGAGTGGTGCAAGAGCCGTCACCACGTACCAACTTGACTATAGCCCATACCTGCCACTGAGCACTTGGCCACGTTCCCTGCCCTGTGTAGTGTCGCTACTTAAAAAAACAAATTCCTCTGTCAGCTTTACGATCAGACGTACAATCTGTATGGCTGGGGAACTGCCATAGAGCCATTTATTTTCTCAATTGTGTTTACTGACTCAAAAGTAGATTTGAATTCCCAAGGTTTACCACCTTATGAGGATTATACTGCCTTTGCTGACCCATGGTGAAAGCAGATGGTGTAGCTTTGAGTAGTTGTTGGGTATGGTCTCTTTTTATTAACATGGTCATATAACTTGTTGTCCAAACTAGGAGTCTTCTGAAAATAAAAGGGATGATAAAAATAATTATAATTTTACATATATATTTTAATATTATTTTATTATATATATATATATATATATATATATATATATATATATATATGAGTGTCTCCTTTATTTTACATATCGGAATATTTATTGACTAACACATTGTTTTTATTATATTAGTAGACATAAAAATTCTTATTTAAAATTGCTTTATACAAAAGTCTTTATAAAAATTAAAGCAACATTGAGGTACATTGAAGAAAAATAAAAAGTTCTTATTAATGATCTTACCGCCGAATAGTATTCCATTGTGTACCACAACTTCTTTATCTATTCATCTATCGAAGGACATTTTGGTTGTTTCCATGTCTTGGCCACCGTAAATAAAGCTGCAATGAACATTGGAGCACACTTGTCTTTGTGGATAAATGTTTTCAGATTTTTTGGGTAGATACCCAGGAGAGGGATTGCTGGGTCATATAGTAGACTTAAAAGTTTGAGGTAACTCGACAGCTGAGGCATGAATTACCTGGAGGAGCCTTCACTCACATATCTAGTGGGTGAAGCTGACTGTCATCTAGGACCTCAGGTGAGCTGTTGCCTGGAACATCTACCACCCCTTCATCAGTGATCCCCTTGAATGATCTTATTTGGATTTCCTTACCTCAAGGCAGCTAGATGACAAGAATAAGTGTCTCAAGGGAGCTAAGCAGAAATGCATGACATTTTGATCATCCAGATTTGGAAGTCATGTAATGATATTCTACTAGTCAGAGGATTAACAAATGTTTGTATCAATTTAAGGCAGGGGACATAGACTCCAACTACTTTATGGGAGGAATGTCAAGGTCATGTAAGAAGATCATGTGGGATGGAAGATATTTTTGCAGATATTGTTCTATAGACACTATAACTGGCCACACTTAAATCAGTAAAAATACTGTTTTTGTTATGCATTGCTTTAGTAAAATTTGTGTTTATGTTACCAAAATTGCCTTATCTTCAATGTTGAACTTTTTAACTACATTTTTAAGATCATCAATAGCAATGTCAGATCTTTCACCTTCAACAGAATGAATTCTGAAAAGTTTGATGTTGGATTCACAAATTGGATAAAAAATAAATTATCAGAATTAACTTATTTCTATCCGAAGCATCAGAGACACTGAAATAAAATTTACATAATTGAACTATGTAGAAAGTGTGTTTGTAAAAAGAGAGAAGACACTAATAAAGAAAATCAGAAATGAAAGAGGGGAAGTTATAACAGATGCCATAGAAATATAAAGGATCATCCAAAAATACTATCAAGGACTATATGCCTCCAAATTCAATAACCTGGAAGAAATGGACAAGTTCTTAGAAACATATAGCCTTCCTAGGCTGAATCATGAAGAAATGGAAAATCTAAACAGACCTATCACCAGTAACAAAATTGAATCAGTCATCCAAAACCTTCCCAAAAGCAAAAGTCCGGGACCAGATGGCTTCACTACTGAATTTTACCAAAACTTCAAAGAGGATCTAATACCAATCCTACTCAAACTCTTCCAAAAAATTGAAGAGACAGTACTCCCTAACTCATTTTATGAGGCCAACATTACCTTGATATCAAAACCTGGTAAGGACAACACAAAAAAAGAAAACTACAGAGCAATATCTCTGATGAATACCGATGCAAAAATCCTGAACAAAATTCTAGCAAATCGAATGCAACAATGCATTGAAAAGATTATTCATCACGACCAAGTGGGGTTCATCCCAGGGGCCACAAGGATGGATCAACATATGCAAATCCATCAATGTGATACATCACATAAACAAAATAAAGGACAAAAATCACATGATTATATCAATTGATGCAGAAAAAGCATTTGACAAGATACAATATCCATTTATGATTAAAACACTTAATAAAATAGGAATAGAAGGAAAATACCTTAACATAATAAAGGCCATATATGACAAGCTCTCAGCTAATCTCATAATTAATGGTGAAAAACTGAAGCCCTTTGCTCTACATTCAGGAACACGACAGGGCTGTCCCCTATCACCTCTGCTTTTCAACAAAGTGTTGGAAGTCCTCGCCAGAGCAGTCAGGCAAGAGAAAGAAATAAAAGGCATCCAAATTGGGGATGAAGAAGTTAAATTGTCACTCTTTGCAGATGGCATGATGCTGTATATAGAAAACCCTAAAGACTCCACCAAAAAGCTATTAGAAACAATCAACGAATACAGTAAAGTTGCTGGCTACAAAATCAATGTACAAAAGTCCATCTCATTCCTATACACTAACAATGAAATCTCAGAAAAAGAAATAAAAAAACAAAACAATTCTTTTCGCAATTGCAGCAAAAAGAATAAAATACCTAGAAATAAACCTAATGAGGGATGTGAAAGACCTATATACTGAAAACTATAAGACATTTTAAAAAAAAATTGAAGAAGACACAAAGAAATGGAAAGACATTCCATGGTCATGAATCGGAAGAATCAACATAATTAAAATGGTCATAATACCCAAAGCAATATACAGATTTAATGCAATCCCCATCAAAATCCCAATGGCATTTTTTAAAGAAATAGAACAAAAAATCATCAGATTTGTTTGGAATCATAGAAGACCCTGAATAGCGAAAGCAATCTTAAGAAAAAAGAACACTTCCTGACTTCAGCTTGTACTACAGGGCAACAATAATCAAAACAGCATGGTATTGGCAGAAAACCAGACACATAGACCAATGGAATAGAATTGAGAACCCAGAAATAAAACCACACAAACATAGAGAGATAATTTTTGACAAAGAAGCAAAAAACATACAATGGAGAAAAGACAGCCTCTTCAATAAATGGTGCTGGCAGAATTGGAAAGCTACATGCAAAAGAATGAAACTGGACTGCTATCTGTCGCCGTGCACCAAAATTAATTCAAAATGGATCAAAGACTTAAGCATAAGACCTGAAACACTAAAGTACATAGAAGAAAACATAGGTACTAAACTTATGGACCTTGGGTTCAAACAGTATTTCATGAGGCAAGGGAAGTAAAAGCTAAAATAAATGAATGGGACTATATCAAACTTAAAAGCTTCTGCACAGCAAAAGAAACCATTGACAAAAAAAAAAAAAAAAAAAAAAAAAAAAAAAGAGGCAACCAGCTAAATGGGAGAAGATTTTTGCAAATAGTGCCTCCGATAAGAGGCTAATATCCAAAATATACAAGGCACTCATGCAACACAACAACAGAAAACCAAACAATTGAAAAATGGGCAGAGGGCCTGAAGAGACATTTGTCCAAAGAGGACATACAAATGGCAAATAGACTTATGAAAAAATGCTCAACATCACTAATCATCAGAGAAATGCAAATCAAAACCACAATGAGATATCACCTCACCCCAGTTAGAATGGCTATCATCAACAAGACAAATAGTAACAAGTGTTGGAGAGGCTGTGGAGAAAAAGGAAACCTCATACACTGTTGGTGGGAATGCAGACTGGTGCAGCCGCTATGGAAGGCAATGTGGAGGTTCCTCAAAAAATTACGAATAGAATTACCATATGACCCAGCAATATCTCTCCTGGGTATCTACCCAAAAAATCTGAAAACATTTAGAGATAAAGACACGTGTGCTCCAATGTTCATTGCAACTTTGTTTACGGTGGCCAAGACATGGAAACTACCAAAATGTCCTTCGATAGATGAATGGATAAAGAAGTTGTGGTGTATATACACAATGGAATACTATTCGGCGGTAAGAAAGGATGAAATAGGACCATTTGTGACAACATGGATGGATCTTGAGATTATAATGCTAAGCGAAATAAGTCAGATGGAAAAAGCAGAGAACCATATGATTTCACTGATATGTGGGATATGAACCAAAAACAACAAAAGAACAAGACAAACAAATGAGAAAAACTCATAGACACAGACAAGTTTAGTGGTTACAAGAAGGTAAGAAGGGAGGGGTGTGGTAGATGAGGGTAAAGGGGATCAAATATATGGTGATGGAAGGAGAACTGACTCTGGGTGGTGAACACACAATAAAGAATTGTACACCTGAAATCTATGTAACTTTATTAACAATTGTCACCCCAATAAACTTTAACTAAAGAAAAAGGAAAGTGTGTTTATTGCTAATGAAGCTAACCATTAATAGCTATTGATTTACTTTTCATTTGTGTATACGAAATCTTAGAATTAAATATTAACAAAATAAATTTAAACAAAGAGTTATTTGATCTAAATGAAAAGTCACATATCACGTGGTGATATACGTAGTATCTTCTTCAGCTGCATATTTTAAATTGTGCTGGGGCACATTTTTCTTAAAACCACTATTAACTTTTGAGGTAGATGCTGTTATTTCTTCTGCAGATTAATGTTTAGACGGGGCCGGTGATATCACTATTGTTCCTGTGATGGAGAGGAAAGGTTGATAAACATTTGGTACTAGCTAAGTACATCATCAACAACTTTCTTGAAGAATGAAACTTTTTCTAATTTTTCATTTTAAAAGTCTTTCTTTTCTTTTTAGCTCATTGCTTCTGAAAGGGCTTATTATAAACTCAGAGAGTATCGTCAAACAATGAAATAGTCTTTGATTTATACTATTTAATACATGACAAAAAAAGTGTAGCAAGGGTTTTCACATACTTTACATACACCTACCCTCTAATTTCCCATGTTTCTACTGGCTTGGCCACAGCAAGACCCACAGAACAATGGTCTGGTGCACCAAGTTCCTATCAGGGACATCAAACACTCTTTCTACCACCCTCTGAGATCAGAAAGCATAGGGTGACACTCACTGCTTGTACCTGAGCACACTTTGTTTCATCAGCGAGTGCTCAGTGTACTTGCCTTGGAAAGGCTATTAAGTTCTATCAGGAAAGCATCTGAGTGCCCAGAGACTTGTTATCTGTGGTCTCTTTTTCATATTTAACCTTGTGTGAAGGTGGGAACTGTGTTCACTGTTTATGTGATTCACACACTACTGGATGGCTACAAGTACAAAATTAAGATTTACTATAATCATCCCGGTTTATTTTAATGCAAATATTGTTATAATAATTCATTAAAATTGAAACAATCTTACACAAATGTTCATCTGGGCAGGATGCTATGGCAATATGAATATATCAGGAATGAGCCCCAACGAAACTTGTGGTCCTCATATGTCTTATCCAGGTTGGATTTCCACGTGGCATCTTTTTTTGCTGCTCTTCAGAGATTGTTAGGTTGAACAATGGTAAAATTGAGTTCCTTGGCAATGTATCGGCTATGCTGTCTCGGGAAACTTATTTGCATTCTAAATCTGTTTCCTCCTATTTAAAAAGAAGGTAATAATACCTCACTCTCAGGAACATTGTGATGATTAAATTAGGAAAACCTTAAGGTAGCATGGCACAAAATAAATTGCTCACATAATGATACACATTTTTATTAACTGTTATTTTATTACTATCAATAATATTTATTATAATGTACAATAATGTGTGCAATTATAGTTTTCATATCTTAGATGAACTTGGTATCATCACTTTACTATCAAGAACTGTATTATGGAGGGGATCTTGAAGTGAGCACTGTTACACATATTTTGGAGGGTGAAATTGCATGTTTAGAGGAGAAGTTGGCAATGCAAATCAAAATCTTTAGACTTATGCATAGTATTTGACCCTATAATTGTCACATTTCTTGGTATTTACTCAAAAGTAAGAAGCATGAGTATGACAGAGACCATAGCTGCAAAGTTGTTCATTATACTGCTATTAATATTTAGACAGCAAGAAATTAGAAGCAACCTGTGTCCAAATATAAAGCTTAGATTTAATAAACTACAGCACAAACATGTAAGAAAATAGTGTGAAATCATTAAAATAATGTGATTAAAATGTAATGACATGCAAATATATTTGTGACATCTGCATTAAAATAACAACCTACAAAGCAGTACCTATTATTGATTCCCAACTTTGTTTTAAAGTATTTTAACTCAAACACACAAACACACAAGACTGAGAATCTCTAAACCAAATTGCTAAATTATCTCTGCATAGTAAAATTACAAGCTGTCTCATTTCAGATTTTTCAGGTTACACATAACCACACAACCAATTCAAATTGGCTTAAAAATAAAAGCAGTGAACTGGAAAACCTCCAAATAGAGTGGCTTTCTGGCATAGTTGCATCAGGGTACCAGTTCTGTCCTTTGAGATTCTTCCAGCTCTGCCTCCTCTTCTGTATGTGTCCTCATCCTCAGTGTGGCTTGCTTCGTGAAGCACAATGGCACCTGTAGTCCTAAGCCACACATCTGTACACCAAACAAGACATTTTAGTTTAGCCTGGACCATCAAAAAGGGTTTTTTTTTTTCCCATCTGATTTGACTAATACTGTGGTCAGAGGAACCCCCAGAATTAAATGGGTCCATTTGACTGGATGTTGCTGTCCATCCTTGGACCAGTCATGATGGGAAAAGAAGAATCAATCTGATCTGTTTACTTCAGAGACAGTCCTTGAGCAGGAATGAGGTCAATCCCATGCAAATTCTGTGGTTGCTACACAATGGGGAAGAAATGGAACAGATGCTGTTGGAGGTAACACATCTCTTTGCATATATTGATTTTCTGCAAATGAGTATACATTCCATTAGTTATAATAAAAAAACTTAACTTTTGAAAATGGTAACCATAAAATCTTCAGTAGATATATTAAATGAACAAAACCCTCAATGACTAAATTATTATCATTATTGTTAATACCTAAGTTTTAGGAGAAAGTGACATACAGTAAGAAAACCTTCCAAAAGCACAACTTCCAGGTTGTAGCTTTGGGATAAGAACTGACCTGGCAGAATCTTCTGTTTCTTCTTCATCTATGGTCACAAATGACAACCTGGGGTTCCAAATGAGAGCGTGAAATATTTCATTCAGTGAATGTGATTGCATTTTCTTCAAATTATTTACCCAGGCAAAAAGGGGCCCTAATCTCTTTAAGAAATAATCTCATTAGTAAGTACTGAAACTAAAGGTGTGGTTTTTATTAAAAGTAATCCCAAGTCAATCACCTGGAAAAACTCATTCTAAAAAGCTTCAGATTAGTTGAGCTGTAGTTTTATTCGGATCTCTGAGTGTTTTGTCACCTCCCCTGTGTCTGACATGTTTCTCAAGTGGGCAGTGAGCTGAGTGGAGCAAAATGAAGGAACTTCATGAAACAGGGAGAGAAAAATGGGTCCTTGACACAATATTCTACTCACCTATTGTGTATCTTAGGCAAGTCATGTAGGTACTTTGGCCCACTATTTCCATGGTTTTAAATTGAGGTGATTGAGATGTAATGATACCTGAGTTCCTTTCTAAATCTAAATTGGGGAATTATATATAGGCTTTCTCTGGACAAATGACAGAATCATAGTTCTCTTCACATTGTGACCCTGCCCTCGAGATCAAACTAGAAGTAAAACAGAGCTTTATTTTTATTACATGGCATTTTATTCACAGTGCCTTCTCATTCATTTTTCACTGGTGGGTCTCTGAGTCTATTTGCAAAGGACTGTTAAAAAATGAAACAAAAAGCACTGCCTTGTGCATTTGATGTTCACAGAGCTGTTATACTTCTTACCACTGTGGTTAGTTTTTTCTTCTTTTTCTTTTTTTTTTTGAACATCAGGTGGAGAGCTTTACACTAATCACATATCTCAGTTCAAGGCACACTATCATTTGTCTACAAAAACCCTGTTTCTTGTTTTATATCCCCAGTTATGCACATTTAACACCTTAGATCAGTTCTGCCCCATCCCAAAGATGCTTATATGATATGTTTAATATATTTTATTTTTATGTGCTATGGCAAAATGCACAGTTGTTCTATTGCATATAATTTACAGAAAAGGAATTGTTATTGACATCATTTTATTTCTTCCTTTTTAAATTCAGCATTAGGTTTTCAATATTTGTCCATTTTACTATGTCTACTCTAATCTGTTGTACTTTGTGACTGTACAGTGCATCCACCATATTTTACCTACCACTTCCTGGAGGAAACCCAGGCTGCCTCCTACTCCTTGCCTCCCCATGTAATGCTGCAATGAATGTCCTCATACTTGTTCCCTTATGAACCTGTGAGAATTTTAGGGGCACAAATCATCAGGGGAAGAATTGCTGGGTCCCTTTGTATGCATAGATTTAATTTGCGTAAATTCTTCACTATGCCTGTGTGAAAGATTGCAATTTTTTGTTGCTGTTCTACAGTATTCCTATGAGATTTATTCATTATTGTATGCAGCAGGAATGTGTTCCTTTTCATTGATGTATCATATTCTGATGTTTGAAAAGACCACACTTCATTTATCTGTCCTAGAGTTGACAACATTTGTATTGTTGCCAGACTAGGGCCATTATGATATAACTGCTAGAAGATTCTTACAAATATAGTTTTACTCCTTTGGATTATGTAACCCGAAGTAGAAAAACTAAACGTACAATTAGTTTTAGAAGATACTGCAAACACTTTTCCAAAATTTTGTACCAATTCACACCTCTCTCCCGCCCCCTCCAAAAGGTATGAAAGTTCCAGTTGTTCAAGATTCTTGCGTGTCGTTTCAATTTCAGACATTCTGCTAGATGTATAGCTGTTTCTCATCTTGGCTTCGATTTGTCTTTTCCTGATGAGTGACGATGACAAATATCTTTTTTGTTGTTGTTATTGTTACTGAAAATGTTATTTTAGTTTTCATATTTAGGTGTATGATTCATCTTGAACTAATTTTTGAGTATGTGTAAACTCAAGGTTTTTATGATTGTATAAATGTTCACCTGACAACATTCAGATGATTCTTATAAAATAGGAAGCCTTGAAAAGAAAAATAACAACTTTTCTTTCCAAAAGAACTGAGCTCTGGTTTTTATCTCCGTCTTTATCTATCTGTCTGATTTCAGGTATTCCCTTCTGTTATAACATTTCTTCCTCTATAAATCAAGGGCATAGGACTAGATCATATTTGTGTAATTTTTGACCTCTAAAATCCTATAGCTATGCTAGAATATTGTGAATTAGAAAATAAAAACATGTGCTGCACTTTTTATCTTCTCTTCGTCTCACTCTCTAAATATGTTTTCTCTCTCTCTCCTCTAAATCTCCCTCACCTTGCTAAATATGTATAGGGGAGAAAAAAATCACTTTTCCTCTATTTTTCTGAGTTCCTGGCTGAGAATCCTGTAATAAAAGACAGATTTACAAAAGAAAAACAAGCAGAGGTTTATTAACATGTATACATGGGAAGTATTCAAGGAAAACTGAATAACTCGAAATAGTGGCTTAGAATTCTGGCTTCTACAGCCATTTTCTAAAACAATCTTCAACAGAGAACAATAAATTTGTGGAAAAACAACAGGACAAAGGAAAGCAATTTTAGGCTTCCAGGATGGAAGCTTTTATTTCTAGATGCTTTTAAGTTTTTCTCTTTATCACTGGTTTTCAGCAATTTGATTTTGTTGTGCCTTGGCATGATCTTCTTTATGTTTACGCTTTGTTAACATTCTTAGAAATATTTGTTTGTTATTTTTTCTTCAAATATTTTTTTGTCCTCTTTTTTCTTCTCTTTCTAACATTCCAATTGCACATATGTTGGAATGCTTAATACTGTTCTTTAGGTCACTGATGTTCTTCCAGTTTATTTTCTCTCTGTGTTTAATTTTGGATAGTTTCTGTTGCTGTGTCTTCAAGTTCATGGATTTTTCTCTTTTGCAACATCTAATCTGTTGTTAATCTCATCAAGTATATTTTTTTCATTTCATATATTATGTCTTTTATCTCTAGATGTTACAGGTGGGTCTTTTAAAAATATATTTTTTATTTCTCTCCTCATTCTTATGTTTTCCTCTAACTTCTAAAACATACAGAACACAGTTATAATACCAGTTTTAACATCTTTATCTAATAATTCAATTTTCTCTTTATTTCTGGCAGTGTGTCCTTTGATTCGTATTTCTCCTGGTATGGGTCATAATATCCTGCTTTTCTGCATACCGCTCAATTTTTTTCCACTGGCTGCTAGGCATTGTAAATTCTACATCACTGAACGTTGGATTGTGTTTTTTCTTTTCAATAGTATTAGATTTTTGTCCTGACAGACAGCTAAGTTATTAAGATTCAAATAGTTAAGGGTAATCCTTTTGAGACTTGCTTTGAAGTAGTTTCAGTGTGCGTCCAGACTACATTTTAGTCTAAGACTAATTGAGCTCCAAATATAAGGCACTACCTTCTAAGGACTCTACCTGATGCGTCCTATAATAGAAAGCCTTTCCCCTCAGTCTTGGGAGGAGCCCAAATTATTCACATAGTGAACTCTGGAGATTGTTCTGCCTACTTCTTTCCAGTGGCTATTTTCCTAGTCTCAGCTAGTTTTGTCTTACATATATATAGATCAGTACTTAGCTAAAGACTTGTGGAGACCCCTGTGTGAATCTACAGAGTTCTCTGGGAAGTTCTCACTTCTCCAGTACTCTGCCCTATTAATTCTAGTTGCTTTAACTTCCACGAACAATCATCTCTGTCTCCTCCATACAGTGCTGGGTTCTGTTTGGGCTCCATGTCTCTGTCCTACAGCCTGGAAACTGCCTTCACGCCACACAGTAACTTGAAACAATTGTAAAACTCATTTTATTTTCCTTCCCTTGGGTATCATAGTCATTTAGGCCCATTGTTCAATATCTGAGAACAGTTGATTAATATATTTTGTTCAGTTTTCTAGTTGTTTAAGGCTAGAAGGTGAATCCATTTTCTGTAACTATATCATGGCCATAAATGGAATTCCTTCCATTTATTTTATAGAAGAATATCTGTTTCTTTGTCTTTTTTTTTTTTCTTTTGTTTTGAAGTGTTGCATTTTTTCTGTTCTCTTTCAGAATTGTTTTGGTGTTATCTTTTAAGGTTATGCCAAATTTTTACAGTTGCATTTTCTCTGGAGTGACTCTTTTTAATAGGCCCATCATGGCAAGGACTTTGGCATCTATTAACAAAGCAGATTTTGTTCAGTCTCTGAAATGTGCTAATTTTGGGAACCCAGAAGTTAAGTTCAAAATTACTAGATTTCTATTTTCCATACGTCAGAGAAGTGGAGCACAGTTTTTTATCTAAAAAGGGAAGAAATGTAATGATATCACACAGATAAAGGAAAGCAAATTTTGAGGAAATATAAGCTATTTTATGGAGTTTGCAGTAAATCTCACAGGTTAAAATAGTTACCAGAGAGAAACATTCCCCTGTGTGTTGTCTTCACAGGTATGACAAGTGTTGAACCTTATTCAGATTCGGCACTTACAGCTATAAACCTACTGTTTTCTTCAGTTGTTTACTGGAAAAAATAAACCCAGTGCCTATCCGTACAGTATCAGCTTCAAATCTACAAAAATAACGGAATTATCTGAGCTATTCCATCCAGTAATTTATAGAGTAGAAAATATTTGGGGTGTTAAATTTTTCATGCCACACTGCACAAGGAAGCAATTAGCTATTACCTGTAGTGGTTTATTTTATATTCAGAACAAGTGGCCAAGACATTTAAAGTAGATGGAAATATTTTCATAAAGTTAATTGCCATCTGAAAAATTTATAATCTATGAAATTCAGTTCAAAACAAGGTTGCTGTGCGTTCTTGGCAATTTTGAGTTTTAAAACAGATAACACATTGAATTATTTACTTTTGTTCCTTCCCTTTGATTTCCTGGGCATTCAAGTTTGATTCCAGAGTCCTGAAAATTAAGACATTGTTATTTTAGACAAGATATTCATAATACCAAAATAGCATATGAGTTTACAAGAGTATTTAACTCAGCTTGACATGTAAATTTGTCTAATCATTCTGCCAAATATCTGCAAATTTATTCATATAAATTAATCTTTTTTTAAAATAATAATTACAGTAATTTTAAAAGAGTGAGAAGAAAGAGGTAGGTTTGGTGATTCCAAGGATATGAAAAATTTCATTTCTGCCTTGGTTTGAAAAAAACTACAACAAACTTCATTGTGTTAAATTACATTAAAAAAGTTAAAATGAGTAAAAGGAGAAATGAAGGTTCTCAAGTAAGATGTGATTCTTTAGAAGGCAGATGGGAATAAGGCACAGGAACGAATACCAAAAAGCAATTTGAATATACCAGGATATTAGTGTTAGTAACCGGAATATAGAAGATTGTGTGCATCAGAGAAACCAACTCATTATTACATTCAAGTGGGTCAAGCATTGTCAGTAAGGATTTATAGACCTTTGAGGTGTCTGTGCACCAAATATGCCACAGGTAGTTCTTTGACTATTGCCTCGAGAATATGTGTATATTTGTGCTTATTGGGTGACTACTCTGAGTCAGAATGAAATATCCAAAGTACAGTCATAAGAAGACAGAATTATTGATATCTATAAAATTCTGTCATAATGTTCATGGAGCATTATTTTACATCATAAAAATAATTTACCTACCCAATACTAAGGGACACATTAACAATGTAATGATTAATAATAATAAAACATATTAGATATAAATTATATTGGTTGCTAATTAGTATATAAATGTAAATATGTTAATATGCTATATTAAATTATGTAATATGAATAATAATACATTGTTATTCAGACAGGATATTTTATGGGAGAACACTTATTAAAATTGCTGATGGAGTATTAAATTAATATTTCATTTGACTTTCCTTTGTAGTAAAGACAAGGGCAGGATATTGTTTCAATCTTGTTTTATAATGGAAAGATCTGACAAAGATTTTTCTGAGATTGGACGACTAGAGAAAACCAAAGAAACAGCAGTGAGATAAATTTTGTCAACTTGCAAGAGAACATTTTTTTTTCTCATTCAGAATATTTTTTCTTTTTTAAAAAATCCATTACAAGGCATGGCATTTCTCAAGATTAATACTTTGTCAGATGTCAATCAGTTTTTGTATGCATGTGTGTATGTGTGTCTGTGTGTGTGTGTCAGAGAGCGAGAAAGTAACATTGTAGGATTACATGTCTGTAAGGAAGTGATGCCAGTTATAAAATGACAAGCAATATTAACAGAGCATTATACTTTCTGATCTATAGGTGACCTTTAAAAAGAATAGTAGTTATTATCTTACAATAGTTCATTTATTAGCTGCCCCTTTCCTGAGTTCCCATGCTATTATATGGCAGAAATATAGATACATGACATAAAAAATAGAGAAATATGATTTAACCTATAATTATAATGGCTCAAGACTCTCAAGTTTAATTCACTTTTTTTCTCATTATATGAAGGGTATTGGAGCTGATGGTGGCTGCTAGACCAGGGAGTTTAGGAGAGAAATCCAGGTAACTTCAACACTAACCATTAAATTATATCATAAAGGGCATTTTATTTTTCAGACTTGGTGGAAGTTCATTAAAGTGATTGGATAGGCATGTAGGATTGCATTATGAGACATTGGTGGGGAAGTCATCTAAGTCATAAGTAAAATGAGAGATTTGGACAATAACAAATGATAAAAGAGTCTTTTTTTCCTCCTATTCACCTCAATCTCTACCATCAACTATTAAAAAAGACTATAGGATGGCTGATGAATTGGGCTTCCAAAAAAGAACAAGAAAAGGTCTTGTCGTGTGACCATAATTAGAAGCCCAGAGACGAACCAGTCTAAATCTCTAAATGGAAGAAAACTCTAATTTATTTTACTCTTCCTATTGAATATTAACTGAGAATTTTTGTGCAAGTTCTCAAGCACTCTGGAGGATGCAGAGATAAGATTTTAACTTCTCATTTGTTCTGAACTTTTCTCTGTTCGGGTTAAAAAAGTTTCAAATCACTATCTGATATAATGTTATCAGTGACTTTTTTATTTTTGACTTTTTCTTTTATAGTTTACTTCTCTTCTTCTGTTCTTAATTACTTTTAAATGCTATATTTTGGTTTTCCCTGAACAACAGTCGTTTTCAGGAAAGTGGTAGTATTATAAAGGCTACTTACTGCTAAAGAAACAGAAAGAATGCAATTTTGTGTTCATCTCAGCTGGAGTTTGAAAAATTACCTTATATTTAGTGTAAATAGACAAAATTTGATCTGAACACCATTGGAGAGAATGAATATGTGGTGAACCCCTGGGCATTTTTTCCATCTCACAAATTAGCTTAGTCCTACCAGAGTTTTGAGAACATTAGGAGAAAAGGGAAAAAAGTATAGATCATGTATTATGTGAAAGTCATTTGATTAGATGTTTCCTATAAATCACTGTGATGCTGAATAAGTTGACTCAGAGAATCAAGTATATGTTCTGGTTACAGAGTTAGTAGATTGGGAACTGGGTTTTGAACTCAAATGTGTAGACTGACAGGACATATTTCCCCCATAAAACAAGCCTTGAGTCCTTATATCTCTCATTATCTTCTATCACCTCTGTTAGTTTTGATCACGGTAGAAATTGTCATTTCTTTTCTAATTTAACTGATGAGCTTCTCTCCCCAGCCAAAGGTAGGTTTTCTGTGACATTAAGGTAGAAACCTACATTCATTACAAAGTGACACGTCAGTTCAGAAATAAATAAAACACTCCAAAAAAAAAAAAAAGAGTTATCAAGGATCATATAAAATAATTTAAACATAGATTTTATGTAATCACTTAAAGAAAATAAAAATGGCATCAGTCCAGATTCTACACTATTATTAACATTGCAGTGAATGAATCTTTCATTCTTTCTTTTTTTTTTAATTTTCATGAGGATTTTCTTCTTGAGGCTAGCATAAATTCAATAAATTATATAAATATTTTCTTCAGTGTTTCTTTCCTATACATAGGATTCTGGTATATGGCTTGGTGGGTGAGGGGGTAGCCCATATTTCTTTTTAATTAGTTCCCTGGCAGAGTCCGTCCTAATGAACAGACTCCAAAGTTGAACAGAGAAATTCTCTTTTAAGAGAACGTGGCAACAACCCAGAATTCATCTGGCCACATATCTTCCCTTAGAAAACAGAGAGATTGTTCCTTATTTCCTTGGTTAATTCTCTATTGCTGTGTTTATTTCCTATAAGAGCGTAGAGATATCAGCTGTGAATATTGGCATAAATACTTAATCTGCCTATATTACCAGCTAGAGAGGCAACCTTTCTACAGCTTGTAAGAGACATTACTTCGTTTAAATGCCCTCCTTGCTTCTGAGATGTTGACATCTAAACCCAATAAAAGAGTCCCCCCTTCTTCCCTCTATTGCCCCTGAAAAAATTACATGTCTTATTACATGATTCATTAGGGCTGAGCTCATGAATAATCTCCAAGCATCTCTTGTTTTTTGACTGTCCAAATAAATTACCACTTCAGAAAGCCATTCTTGGAATATTATTCTACTAACACATGCAAAACAAAAAAACCGAAGTACATGTCCTAAGAGTCATCTAATATGAATCAGTAAAAGAAGGGAACTTAGATTTATTTCCACTTACTATGTACCATGTAGATTGCTAGGGTCTTTACCATATTATTTTCTTGAATAATTGTAATCATGCACTTGGTAGGTGTTTTTCTCCCCATCTTATAGCTGAAAAACTGAGAAACAGAAAGGAAAATAAATTCTGTCCTGCTTTAGAGGGCTATTTTAAATAGCAGAAAAATATTCCAAAGCAATGTCTAATAACGAAAAGCCACTCTCCTGGCTGCACTGTCCTCAGGGGAGTATTGAGAATTCTGTCCGTTCCGCTGGGCGGTTCATCAGGAACCATCACCCCTGTCATTCTGTGAAGGCATTTTCTTTGAGAACGTAAGTCTCTCTATACAGTTTATTTGTTCTCACAGCAGCTTTACCTGTGAACTACCTAATGCCATTGTTTTCAAAGTGTATAAAGGGACCACCAACATTGACATCTCTTGGGAACATTTTAGAGATGGAAATTCTCGGGCTCCACACCAGATATGCTGAGTCAGAAACTCTGGCTGTGAGGCCCAGCACTCTGTGTTTTCACAGGACCCCCAGCTGATGATTCCAATAAACATGAAAATGTGAGAACTTACACAGCAAAAATCACTCAACTGCCTAAAGTTTTGACTCTCTTGTTTTAGTGAGAATTTTTTGTTTCTTATGCTATAGTGGAGCACGAAGTACTCCACAGAGCTTGGGACTAAGTTTTTCTACTACACATATAAAATAGGTTAGAGATCAGAACCTTTCCTCCGGAAAAGTGGAGAGGGAACTTGTAAAACCGTCTGTCTTGTAAGCTTGTAAATGTAAAAAACTGCCCCATCCATGGCAAGTTCTCTGTCTCTGTAAATGTGTGTGTCTGTGTGTGTGTGTGTGTGCGCGCATACACACACACACACACACACACACACACACACACACACACACACACACACACCTGGTTTCTAAACTGACTGAACGTGGATTCAAATGTCTGTATTGAGATAGTAAAAGGCAGATAAACAATACTGTCAAGAGAAATCATGTTATTTTTGTGACAACCGCTGTGTGGTAATAAAGCAAAAAGACAAAAGTCTACAGACCAGGAATGCCGTAGAACAAAACACACTGGATGGAATTTGACACATTAGTTCATTTGTTCCCTCTCCTTTTAATTTAGAATGCATTGAAAAATAACAAAGCAAACCTATTTTTATTTGTAAAGAAAGCATTTGGGCATCACCTAATGATGAGTCCCAAGAGAAGGAGGAGGACAAAGGTAAGGAACCGAATTTCCAGTATACTGTGTTTCCTACAAGCTGCATCTGGCATCATAAAAGATGTTCAGTTGTTTCTTTTCATACATTATGTTGCAAGTAACTTTCTATTATATTCACTATAGGACCAGCATTCTGAGGGCAATTTCTTTCATTGATTCAATGAACATTTATTGAGTTCCTATTGCATGCTAAGCCTTGTGCTGGGCAGAGTGAAAAAAACAAAACACACCAGACACAGCTCAGAATCATTTAGGGAAGAAAGTCATCAACTAAATGATACCACTAAAACTATTTACCTAAAATTGCACTCCACGCTACTGAAGAATATAGGTTGTTTTGAAGTTAGAAAGTTTAGGCTGCTAACCTGGTTTGAGTTTTCAAATATAATTGAAAAATGACTAGGAATTAGCCAAATAAAGAACAGAGAAAAAGACACCCCAAGCTGAGAGAATACCACAAACAAACCCCTTGACTTGGAAAGGAGCTGGTGTGGAAAAATAAACAAACAACCAATGTTAATTGAAGGCAAAATGAATGACAGTGGAGACAATACCAGTGAGGCTGGAAGAAGAAGAGAAGAGGCAGATTATACAAATGTGCAGACAAGGTATCACAGCAAAGAATATTTTATTGAGATGGTGTAGTTTTTCCCTATAACCCTATCCATGCCACAGTACTCCATTTTTCCAACGAGACTTACCTAAACACTCCTAGGTAAAGAAATTCAGATCTCTGCTGAGCTGATGGGAAGTGAGGTAGTGGTATTGCATTGTGTTTGTATGGGGTGCAGTAGGTTGGGGTACCTTTTGTCACCCTTCAGCTCAGAGTACAGCTCAGATTGCATGCCTTTCCAACTGTACATGATATAGCCTGGCTGTCTGTATTAGCAGTTAAGTGTAAATAACGGCAACCCTACCCGTCTTTCTTTTCTAGCCCTAAATGGAGTCTGGGAATTCTACCTAAAAGTCCTATTAATTTTCATTCACCTCTGCTTTATTCTGAAGTCTTATATCCACCAACCCAAAAGGATGATGTATGAAAATGAAAGGAGATGCGGCTTTTGTGGATGTGGTGGCTTTCTTCCCCAACACTTGATCACTCCAGTTAAAGTTGAGAAAGCTGTGATCCAGAGAGGAATATGACAAATCCATGTTACCATAAATGCCCTGTTCCCCGAAAATAAGACGTAGCTGGAACATCAGCTCTAATGCGTCTTTTGGAGCAAAAATTAATGCAAGACCCGGTCTTATTTTACTGTCATATGAGACCTGGTTTCATATAATATAATATAATATAATATAATATAATATAATATAATATAATATAATATAATATAATAATACCAGGTCTTATATAAATTTTTGCTCCAAAAGACGCATTAAAGCTGATCGTCTGGCTAGGTCTTATTTTTGGGGAAACACAGTGGTTCCAGGTAGATCTGGGATTTGAATGGCCATCATCTAGTTCCTAGTTAGTAGATACCTGTGATCATACAGGATTTTCTATGCTAAATGGCATATGGAGGCAATATTCTTACCTCAGTTAAAACAGTAAGAATAAAAAAGAGCAACATATTGACGAGAAAATTACATTTGATTCGTAACGTATATCAGTATGGTAATTGATTTTTTTTTGTTCTATAAACTCACAGGATGGAATACAATGCAGCAGGAAAAATGAAAATCAGACCCAAATGTACCAACCTGAACCTGAATAGAGCTCAAAATAAAAGTCAAGAGAAAAAAGCAAGTTGTATAATGACACTTTCATATGTTCCTTTTAAGTAAGATGTAAAAATAGACAAAATTACCATACGTATTCATAGATACAAAAATACATAGAAAAAGATAGGAAGGATGCACGTGAATTTCAGAATAGCGATGCCTCCAGAGAGAGAAGGAGGGAACTGTATTGGGAAGACCTATGAAGGAGACTCCCACTGGACCTATCTATATTTCACTTCCCTAAAAGTACCTGAAGCCAACATAGCAGAATATCAACCTTTGTTAATTTTTGTTGGTGGGTATAAGGGTGTATGTTATATTTGTCTCTGTAACTTTCATTTGATGTGTAATAATTTCTAATGTTTGAAAAGGAAAGTGTGGCATAGGTTCCAAGGCAAGGAATATGAATGAAGTTGTCTTTGTAGCAAGGGTTTGCAGTAGGGTTTCGTACCCTACAAATGTGAGCAACTTACAGTTTCACTAGGAAATGAATGGAAACCATTTGAAGCAATATGGAACCTAGAAGCTTATCTGGCATCGGTCTCGTTTAAGTGAATGTCTGGGTTGTGTTGTATTTCATTTTCCCCCCTGATATTGAGGCATGTCAAGACTGACTGGAATCTCTGACGGATTTGGATGGTGGATGTTTTAATTATTCTTTCTCAACAAATCATATGCTTTTTTTTGTATTTGGACCTATTTAATCATAATTTCAGAGAAAAAGGCATACATTTCCAGACAGACTTTTATCAATGTCTGCAGACCCATGGCCTCCTTTGTTTAGCAGAGTCCAAGTGATGTCTTGTATAATTCTTACTTCTGACTGGATGAGAAAACCAACAGTTGCCCTGAACAATTTTAATTTATGCTTCAAACTCCATCAAGGATGTGAAATCACTCTGCACCCCCTACTCTTTCACCCCCAGGGACATGCCTGTGAATACCTTGCTCACTTCTGCACCCACCATGCCTAGACTGTTCCCATCTATAGCAGATGATAAATAGCTGCTGTCCATAAATGTAAGTGCTCAACCAATGCAATGTGGTGTTATTGCCATAGCTTCATCTTGGTGACATTGTCCCCATTTGAGTGTTAGATGGTGATTTTGTAGATTTCATGGGTATTTAAGATTTAAGGGGCTTTTTAGATCTAAAATGATCAACTACGGAACTATTACAGAGCTTGAAACAATATGTTCCTTCAGTGTCTAAGCCCAAAAAGAGACTGGAAATAAAGGAAAGAATTTGGTTCAAACTTCCCTGAGAACTAGGGCAGTTCTAGCCAGGCCTAAAACGGTAACGAATAACCTAACCTTCAGCTGCTCATTGCAAAACAGAGTCCATTCCAGGGGTGAGTTTCATAGGGTCATTAACAGCCATGACATACAAATAAAACAGATTCTTCTTTTTAAGATGAAATTCTACCCTGGAATAATGGGCCCTTTGCAGACGGAAAAAGGAGTCACAGAAAGACAGCAGATAATTTTATCATTGTGTCATCCCATTTTTTTCACACATTGTTACTTTTGTACCTCACGTGTGGTTCTTGACTATTGTCTCGTTCATGATATTTATGTCCAGATTAGCACCTGGACATACACAAATCTTCATAAGAGGATATTTCATAAGACCCAAGTCATTTAGGTTGTTAGTACATAGCAGGGAAGTAATTAAAGGATTGGTGGTCTAAACTAAAACGCTTGTGAATATTATGCTCGGGAGTGTGGGCACTCACAGAATGGATCAGAGGGTTTAAACCTGATACACTGGACACAATCTGTCCACAAAAGAAATTTGTATAGAAAGAGAAGGACTTCACTTTAGATAGGTTTAATTTGAGAGCATGGTATACTATCCAAAGAGGGAGGACTGGAGAAGATTGTGATTTTGGTGTCATCCACCTCACAGTGTGACAGTGAACAAGGTTGGCAAGGGTGTGAGAGCTGAGAGGAAGGTAGTACTGTGACAAACACATGGATTGTGCTGTCAGATTCATTGTATGGCTTTGAGCATATTTTGTAACTGCTCTTATCCTTTTTTCTTAAATAGGAATAATAAGAAAATAATGAAAATCAAATGAACTAATATACCTATAATGTATCTACAATCACTTATCACAGTGCCCGATTCTTAATAAGTGAAGAATAAAGGTTATATATTATAAAATGAATGAGGATACTTATTCATTGTCTACTATGTCCTGGGAACTTGGGATCAATCGGTAAAAAGACCATGGTTGCAGTATATGGGGAATTTGGAGTAGTCAAATCTTGGCAAATTCCTGGAAAGGGGAAGCATTTAAAGTATTTTTCATACAGATGCTGCTGATGCCCGGCATATCCTCTGGGCTCTCACCTCCCTCAACTGTGAAGGAGTTTAACTCTGTGAACACCAGTGACTCTGTGACTGAGAATGCTTTTTTCTGGCCAATGGAAATCCATAGGCCAGCGTATATGACAAACCACAAATGCCAGATAGTTAATGCCCCAGTAAGCGTTCTCTAGCCCATGACAGAGGGCAAGAAGATGGACAAATATCCATCTCCTTTGCCTCTCCTCTGGGATAATTGTAAAATGTGTTCTACTCTTTCTCCTAGGCTTCCACAGTGAGATCGAGCTCCATTAATCCAAAGTCTGATGGTTTGATAATGCATGCTTTATTGGCCTCATTCCCCGCCCCTCTTCTCCCCTTCCCTGTGTTTCTGGGTATCACATTCCAGATTACGATTTACACTTGAATCCTTATCTCAGAGTCTGCTTCTCAGGAATCCTAAATAAGACAACCACAGACAAGGTCAGTGGAGGTAGTATTCATTGAATACCCTCTATGGCAGACACTGGACTGGTCATTTGACTTGATTTCAATTGCTCATCAATTACTCATAATAATCATGCAACCTAGCAGGTGTACCTCATTTTGTAGTAGATAAAACTTAGAGTGAGATGATAAGTAAGTTGCTAAAGTTACTATTATTCGTAAGGATAAGTGGTTGTGGGAACCCCGTCTAGACTCCTGTTTCCATACTCTTTCCACTACATTAAGTTGCTTAACTTTGAAGCAAACATCCCATGAAGATTCAATTAAGTAAGTAAATAATCTTACCGCATATTAGACTGTGGTAGTCTTTTGCCTAATAGTCTGTGTTTGTATTTGGCTTGACTAAAATGAAGTAGTATATGCATTTTAAAATAACCTTCCTGTAAGACATCATTCTGTAGCCAACCAATCAGCAGCAAGTGACTGTGTGTGTGCATATATACATAACATAGATACAGGTATAGATATAGATAATATAGACATAGATATACAGATATTATTGGGAAAGAAATGTAATAGTCCCTCCTTTTTTTCTGAGTTATTAGCTGAAGCCCCAATAATAAAAGACAGATAAACAAGGGAAAAACAAACAGAAGTTAATTAATATGTATACCCCATACACACATGGGAAAATGATTAACTGTCCAAGGTGCTGGAATTCAGGCTTAAATAGCATCTTAATAGGGACGGGACAGTCTCTTAAGGGAGAAGAAATTATTTCTAGGAAAGATGAAGAATATGATAATTTGTGACAAAGTTTGTCTGGGTGTGGTGTGGACTTCTAGTTTCCTCTCCTGTGGTAAAAATCAATCCTCCCACATTGATGAAACTCCCAGGAAGGATTTTTGTGACAACTGAGTGCCTTTTGAAGTGCATTTTAGGCAGATAAGGGGAGTTCAGAGAAAGCCTCTCCCTTCACTTGCTGTTTTTCAAGTGCCTTCAGCTCAAAATAATTAATACAACTAAGTGGCATATTTTGGGATGGCATATCTGCTGCCCAATATCTATCTATCTATCTATCTATCTATCTATCTATCTATCTATCTATCTATCTATCTATCATCTATCTATCATCTATCTATCATCTGTCTACATAGAGATGCCATTTTTGTTGTTGTTGTTGTTTTGTTTTTTGGTAGGAAGTTTTAGACATAGCTATTCGCTGGCCTAATTTTCTTGTTAGCTTGAAGGCCTATGTAATTGTCACTGCAAACATGTATCCAGTTAATTTAAATCTCATTTGAGCCCATTATGGTTTTTTACAGCGAGTTCTGAGATGGTGTTAAGTGGGGATGTTTTTCCCCTGAAACCACTACAAGGTAGCCTCACTAGCTTGCTCATTCTGATGAGTCTCAGCTCTGGTTTGTACCCCGTGGAGTCTCAACCACCCTCCATACGAGGAGTCTAAGACAGAATTGCTGCTGCTTTCTAATGATTTCATCTGAATTGCAAAGCACTGGCTTATGGCCCCATTTATAACTCCAATTTAGAAACTGCTTTTTATGACTAAGAAAGACTTTTTTAAAGGATGCAGTAAAAGGGATGACGGTGCTAACAAAACACTGGAAAACGTGTTAGGCAACTTGGAGATGTGAAGTTCACAGGAACCTGAAATTTTAACCGTGGTGCCCTTCTGCTACTCACTTAATACAAGACTCTGTGATGGGCCTCAGTTTGCCAGACAGAGTCAGCATGGGGTAGTGGGTGGGCATCTTTCAATGAAATGAATTTAAATTCAAATACTGACTCTCTCATAACTGTCACTGGAAGGGAACCACAATTTTGGCACTCCAAAACTGCATTTTGGGATATCGGTTTTAAGCTTTTTATGAAAAAACAAGCCTTAGAAAGAACTTTGATGACCCCTTACCCCCAACTTTCCTGCCCAAGAGATTCAGAGAGAGAAGTCTGCTTCAGGAAGGAAATCTTAAAATGCTGCTTTAGCCTAATTTGAATTAAGTATGGTATATAGGGCTTTAGGAAGACGCCTGCTAGCTAGACACCCGACGTGTCCCTTGTTTCTGAGGTGCCAAGCAAGGATTTCCTGTAAATTGACCATTCTCCCTTCTGAAATCTAATAACCCTGCCTCCTCTTTTCTTCTTTGTCCAAAATGCCTTTTATACACAATGTTTCCTCAATGTATGGAATTTTCATGGCTGTGTGAATTTCCCATTTAATACAAATTTTAATGCGTATTAAAATTTTTGTTTGTTCCTGTTAATCTGTCTCTGTTAATTTGATTATTAGTCCAGCTAGAAGAACTTAGAAGGTAGGAGGAAAAGTATTAATCCCTTGTTTTTAGCCCCCACTCACTTTTGGCACATTGCAGAGGCTCAAAAATAGTTGTTGAATTCCTGTTTTCTAACTTAGGCTTACAAGCCTCCGTTTCTGCATCTGTAGATTGGAGCTAATATTTCATTGGGTTGTTGTGAGCACTGAACAAACCCACATCTGATAACTACTAGAGCAACAACTGGTGTTCAGTAGAGAATTAGATAGTGGACACGTATTGATTTACAATTCCATTTTTGACATCTAATTAGACCTAATTTATTTATTCACCCTTCTTCAACACATGCATAGATTCAGCTACTCATCCATTACGTTTATTGCTCCAACCATATGCTCTACTAATTTATATCCTCCCACTTTTGCGTATGATGCGTTTGTCTCCATCAAAATATATTTTTTCCATTCCTTTTTTGGCCACTTAAATCTTACTCATCATTCCAGAACAATTTCAAATGTCACTTTCTTAATGAGCCTTCCCCCTTTGACCCCATGTTCTCTTTCTCTGATCTGTTTCACTTATTATGCACACCATTTAATTAAGGATATTATTATATTTCATCTTTGTCATCATTCTAAATTTATTTCCTGTAAGTAAATCTCTCCCCTTAGAAAGATTACAAACTCTTTTGGGAAGGGACCATATATTAACATTTTTCTTTCTCTAGAGTGATTTCCAAAGACATGTAATATTTCTTCAAACAGTATTATATTATTTAACTCATATGTAAATAATCTCCTAACTAGTTACCTGCTTCTGGTCTCTTTTCAATCTAATGAAGGAGGAATATGTCTCTGTGCGTCCCCAAATGATGTAGGGGACTTTGGAGTGAATGAGTGAGTACCGGGATCGTGTCTTGTGAGACCGGAGGATGGAAAATGGAAACATGGACCCAGGAGAGGCACAGGGTTTTAAAAAGAAGATGATTTATTGAAAGCAAAGGGTCAGAGCTCCCGAGCAGTAGTGGATTCCAAATGGGGGTGCCCAGTGACTGAGGTGAAAGCTCTTACTTTTATACCTTTCCTTGCCTGCTTGGGGAAGGGGAGCTGTTTGAAGAAGGGAACTGGCACCTTCTAATGAAATTTGTCTACCAGGTTTGTTCTGCTTGACCATCCTGCAGGAATTAGCAAAATAGCCCACTCTTATCTATCAGATCTGCTCCATTTGTCAGGCCAAAAGCAATTTTATGATTAACCTCAAGGCCTTGTTACGTTATGTCCTGGAGCGAAGGAGTGATTTCAAAACCTGGAGTTTTAGGATATGGCTGTCTTTGCTTATTCCACCAGGGACTTCCCTGTTTACCTAGCAACATGCTAGCTAACCTGCCTCACTAACGCCTATCTGCATGGCATTTTTACAAGGCTCATCTTCTAAACAGTACACTTATCAGTGCCATCCTTCCTATTCATAAACTTCTGATCATCCCCCTACTATGCAGAGTCAACATCAAACTTTGAGGCCAGATATTTAAAATATCCTACAACCTTGATCTTATCTATCTCTCCATCCTTTTTAAACTACTACTTTCCTAGGCAATGGACTTTCTCTTGCACGACTAATACAAATGCATTTTCTTATTTATATGCCTTTGTTCATATGCCAGCTAAGTACACAGATTTTTTTCTCTCCCCATTTTCCAATTATGTAATTCCTATCTTTTGCACTACGAGGCCTCGCCATACTGCTTCTGCCCACATGATATTCCTTAATGCCGATAATCATTTTAATGCCTTTACAACTCATTTGACATTTAGGATCATTACCACCATCATCTTGGTTATCAAGATAATGTTCATTGAGTACTAATTCATGCCAGAAACTAATAAACACTTTAGGTTGTCTCATTTAATTGTATTTCCTATGCTGCACCTACCTTGTATTTAAATTTGTCTGTAGGCTTTTTAAAGGCATGGGCCATATTTTACATTCTCAGATTTACAAAGTGTTGAATGTGTCTTACGTTCTAAATTGTGTATCACTGTTGTCATTAGTGATCATATATTCATATTTATTTAACGGGTGTTTATTATTTAAAAACATTTGTGATTCCCCCTCCCAAAATCAATAAGCTCATTCTTGTGTACTGAGCTTATAAAATGCCTTAAGGCAAATAAAATTATGGTCATCGAAATTCTTGTCACAAAATTAACTCCTTCGTATATGCATGTATGTATATTTGGTGTTTACTATGTGTAGTAGTTACATGTTAGGGATACAACAAAGAATAAGATCAGTCAAGCATATGTGCATTAATAGTTACAAATAGTTACAACGCCAGTTTATGATGATGGTTAACTGAGACATGTTAAAAATATTCAAAGAAAGTGTGACTCAGGGAAGTAAGAGGGTTAACTTTGGAAGACTTTCTGAAACTGGTGATGTGTAAGTAGAAACATGGAGTCCAAAATGTGCTGAGCACAAGAAGATAGTTTAGATAAAAGTATATAAAGGCAGGAAGTCTTGACAAGGCATAAGACAGTTAGTGATGAAGGGAAGTGGAATACACCCCAGAATATACCATTTGATATTAAAATGATTTTCAGCTAATGGCACTTCAAAAAATAGCATGTTCAAGAAAGGTGCTCTGACGCTTCCCTTTTTCTTCCTGAAAGCAGGAGATACACCCCCAATATGGAAGGTGTTCTCCTTAACCTGGAAGTAAATAACATTCCTATCATCAAGGACAGGAAATTATAACCCAGAGAAATCTGTACTAACAGACCTTGTTAAAATAATTCTTATCTTCATTTAGCCTTCCCACAACTGCAACTCTTTTGTTCAACCTGGTATAAAAAACTTTTAGGTTTTGCCATTTCTTTGGGTCTTCATACTTATGAGGGCTCCTGTATCACGTAAAACTTATATTAGATACATTTGTATGCTTTTCGCCTATGAATTTGTTTTGTGTTATTTTAATTCTCAGCCTTACCAAAGACTCTCAGTGAGTAGGGGTAAAGTTTTGCCTTCCCTAGAGTGAAGAACTAAAGAGCAGAAAACATTTGTGATTAGATCATAGATAAGACAAAAAGGAGAGGTTTCTGGAGAAGTTATTTGAAATTATTTTGTAAAGGGTCTTTTAGGCAGGGAGACAGTATGGATTTTTTATATTGGAGGAGTAGCATTTTTAGATTTATATTTAGATAGATAATATCTTATACTTTTCATTGTGAAGGTGAATGTTTCAGTTATACAAGTATATTTGGTCAGAGGTCTGTTCTGCTAATGCTCTGAATTGTTTATTTATTCAGAAATATGATTTTATAATCTTCAGAAGCATAATCAACCTTTCTTTTTTGCCTCTTTGGTGTAAATTTGGTACTGTTAGCAGTGTTTCTCTCTTAAAGTATCATTTTGCTTCATATGGATATAAAACCAACAATGCACTTTTCAAGATTCACTTTTTATGATTAAGACTCTGGCTTTGTTTTCTTTTTATCACAAATGAGAGGTCCAGGATTTAAATTACCATCTGGGGAGCAGTAGGCCATTTGGCCCAATGTGTAAATAAACTTCAATCCCCTGAAACCACATAGTTAACCCCCAAATAAGATTTTGTTTATTTTTTAAACAAAAAACAATAAACATGTGCATTCCCAAATCCTCATAACTTCAATATATCAGAATACATTTTTTGGTAGAGTTCAAAAATAGCACCCATTTTTTTGTGGGTCTGTAGACCAAGCCTTATGTTCTCAAAGTATCACTGGGTCTCTCAACCTGTGATGTGCCATTTTGAGCTGCGTATTCTTTGTTGTAGAGGGTGGTTCTGTGCATTATAAGATGTTTAACAGCATCCTTGGTCTCTTTCCAAAGGATTTCAGTAGTGCCCCTCTGTTACTGAAATAAAAGGGGTGCGTTTTGCCTGTGCATTTCAAAACTAAATGAGATAGGAACCAAGGTTTACAGCAAAGAAAGTAAAGGTTTATTTAAGGAAATGGTGTCAAGCTTGGAGACACAGGTGAGTTAGCACTTAAAGACCTGGCTCCCCTGTGGCCTCCGGGGGATCCATTACGCAGGGGAAAACTCACTAGCCATGGTAGCTAAGGGTGTTGCAGTAAGTGCAAAGGCTGAAGGATAAGGGAAGAAATGAAGCCAGTGAGTCACGGTGCTATCAGACTAGGCAAGGCCAGTACGAATCGAGGAGAAAGAAAAAAGCTACTTTAGAGAAATGAAGTTTTTGCACGGTTACATCCTCAGTTGTGACACCCAAAAAGTTTTCCAGGTATTTATTATCCTTGGAACATTTCCTCATGGAAAAATGTTCCATTGTTTAGTGTATTGTATTCCACATTCCTTTGAATCTTTAGTGTGAAATTAAGCAGGAATTTTGAATAAGGAACCAGCCGAGGAGAGGACAATAAGTGAGGAAAAATCACTTTCCCTCTACACTTCTAGACTCTGTAGCTGAACCCCTCTGTAATAAAAAAATAGATTAACAAGAGAAAAAACAGAAGTTTGATAACATGTGTACCTCACCTGTACGTAGCAGAGACCCAGGAAAATGGAATAAAACTGTCTGAGATTGGCTCAAGTCATCCCCTTAAATACCATCTTCAACTAAAGGCAAAAGAAAGATGTTGGGAGTGGAGTGAGGGGTAGTTATAGGAGGTGATGAGGAAACGCACTACGTACAAGGGTCAGGTTTGTTATGCACACTTACGTTTGTACCTTCTCCAGAGTTTCTTGTGATTTAGTCATTCTTCTTTTCCTGGTACAAAGAAGCAGACAGACACCCTTACCAATGGTGATTTCCTTTATTATTATTATTTTTAATTTTGATGATTTCCTTTGTAAATTCAAATTTCCCTTACAGAAAAGTAATTTCTACTCTGTTTGTAGAGCTTCGTCTGTGTCTGCAGTTTCTTAATATTTAACTCTAAATAATCCTTATACCAAAGAGGCATATTTTGGGATAGAATGTTCTCCTATCCTTTAAGACTATATCAACCCTTTAACATGATTTCCGGAAAACAGTTTAAATAATAGTGTCAGTTTAAGGTCTAAATGCCTGAAAGTTAAAAATCTCATCATTTTAGTTTGCTTTTAATATTTTTCCTGAAGTGAGATCTAAATTTTATCTGTCAGTTTCTCTGATTCCTGCATCATTCCACAAGATTAGAAGTAGCTTCATATATCAATTGTTTGATTAAAAAGATAGTAGTGACCTTGATCAGTATAAAAATAAATGAGCTCTGTATTAAAGGTTGTAAATACTTCATCTATGGCCTAGAGGAAAGGCAAATGGAGTGTGGTGGGGGGGGGGAAAGCTTTGATGTTCTTTAACTTTTACAGTGACCTAGGAATAAACCCGAACTGGCAAAATCACCAACCTTGCAAACACAGGAATAAAACCTAAAAGTGAACTTGATACAACTGAAATATAAAAAAGGTAGAATCAATATATGTGTGTGTGTATATTTAAACTTTCTTCCTAGACAAATAATTAAATAACTATGTAAGGATTACATAACTTTTAATAATAAAACTTAGGTCTCTGTTTCTTTTCCTAAAAGTGACTTAAAACAAATTCTTCAAAGTTAATGTGGCCACATGCTGTTTAATTATTTTCAAATCACATACACAGCCTAGTTGGTCTCTCTTTTAAATGCAAATGAAAGTCTAAGCAAGAGCTTTTAAAAAAGAAAAAAAAAAGAAAAAAAAGAAAACCTTCATTCTAGCAGTAGTCTACGTTTATGGTCACTGTCCTGGAAAAGAAAGTGAAGGCAAGATTGGGTTCTAGGGCTCTGTAGAAAGAGAGCTATGCAGGCAGACACAGGTCCTCAGAGTGGGTATACAGATTTTAAAATGGAAACATTTGAGCTACAGAAGATTCAGAAAAACATCTTCTCCGATTAAAGTAAAGCTGCTAGAAAATACAAGTGCCATGAACTTCCTTCCAAGGTGGTTTCCTGCAAATTCAGCTCCTTGAAAACAGACTGCTCATTCCCATTAGTACCCAAAAAAGCCAATAGAATTTTCCATACTTTCCCTTTGAAGCCCTAAAAACCCTGTTTTGTTAAATTATCTATATCTATCTATCTATCTATCTATCTATCTATCTATCTATCTATCTATCTATAAGAGGTCTGACAATTAAGCTTGCAAATTTGTTGCAACGATGTTGCTAACCTTTTTTTGATATCAGAGGGATTATTCATTATGAATTTGTACCAACTGGACAAACTGTTAACTAAATTTACTATTTGGAAGTGCTGAAAACGCTGCGTGAAAAAGTTAGATGACCTGAACTTTTCACCAACAATGCATGGCTCTCACATCACCACAATGCACCAGCTCACACAAAACTGTCTGTGAGGGAATTTTTAGCCAGTAAACAAATAACTGTATTAGAACACCCTCTCTACTCACCTGATCTGGCCCCAATGATTTCTTTCTTCACCCAAAGATAAAGGAAATATTGAAAAGAAGACATTTTAATAACATTCAGGACACCAAGGGTAATATGATGACAGCTCTGATGGACATTTGAGAAAAAGAGTTCCAAAATTGCTTTGAAGGGTGGACTAGGCGCTGGCGTCGGTGCATAGCTTCTCAAGGTGAGTACTTCAAAGGTGACCATAGTGATAGTCAGCAATGAGGTACAGCACATTTTGTAGGATGAGGTCATGAACTTAGTTGTCCGACCTTTGTGTATCTATGTGTATATATGTGTGTGTGTGAATATATATACAGGTGTATATATATATATATATATATATATATATATATATATATATGTGTGTGTGTGTGTGTGTGTGTGTGTATGTATGTATATATATATATATATATACCTTTATGTTGGGCTATTCCACAAGTTACTCATTGCAGAGCAACTCCCCTGTGCATGTATACGTAAACTTTCTTTTTCCTCCTGTTAATCTGTCTGTTGTCAGTAATTTGCAGACCCCTAACTACTCAGCCCAGGTTGAAAGAGGATAATGGTTTCCCTCCCAATGGACTTGTCTATATGCACTTTGACTTTGTCAGTGCAATGATGGGAAGCTTCCATAGTTTAAAATTTAGCCTACAATAAATTACCTTCACTGTGTCTGTAAAGATACCTGGATTTTATTTACAATATTAATTATAGAGTACCACAGTAGAAAGATACCGTTCCTTTCCTTATGTGAAGAAGTGAGACCTTGACAGCTTTCAGTGATTGACTTGATGATACATGACTGGATAAGAGGATTTAGAATATACACTGAGTTCTACTCAATTTTAGACAATCATATCCAGGGTTTCGTTCCAGCCAATCCAACCAGACTTGGAATGGGGTAAGGGAGACACAGAGATGGGCTGGGAACAGGGGGCTTCCTTAGTATAGCACTATTTGCATTTTAACAGACGGCATAGAATAAGACTTCCCACCCTCACTGATGATACTGTTTTGAAACCAAAAGGAATGCATGCCCTTCATTGATAGAAATTTTATTACTTGCTGACTTTCAGACCTCAGGATACCTGGTGAGGTCATGGAATACAGGCTACTGTGAAGAATACGAGGTACAATGGGGGGAAAAATGTACCCAATTTAAATTGAAATGTGTACTAATTTATAAAATATTTTGCATGAATTATTTATGATGGTTTCTGGGGAGAATTTTCATTCACTTATTCCTTTCCACTTTATTAGAGCAACACATTTTAAATGCGCCTGTGAAGCTAATCTCGCCAGCTTCCCTGTGATAGCAGGCTTGTAATTCATCACGCTACCCGTGTTTATGATGTTTATCGGCGTGAGGAGCCATGTCAGAGTAATTACCATATCAATGTTATTTATCCAGTCTCCGTTCATTTGACCCTCTCCAAATAAATTCTTGTATTTGCAATTACCTCAGAAGGGATGACTGAAATACACTTCTTCACTAAGTAAAAGTAACGACCCTTGATGTGTCTCGGAGCTCCTTGACATTTCCTCTGGTAACCTGTGAGGATATTATTGCAACTTCTTTTATTTTTCCCCACTAGCACACTTGATTTAAATTTTCCTAAGACAAAGCTGGCATGTTTGAGAGGAGGAATAGACTAAATGCCAAGGAGAATTCTGATGTGAGTTTTATAGAGTAAGTCTATACAGAAATCTGTGTGTGAACAGATTGGCTACCAAATACGAGTATACCAAGCAACGCAGCAACTTTCTGTGTCTGTGCTGTCACTTCTGCAAGATTCCTAAACCAAGGGTTTTGGCCTTTTAATGACTGAGTGTGTCCAGGGGTTTAGTTTGATAATGTTATCAAGCCAACCATCATTGGATCAAATGCTTTTCTAATTTTTATTTTCTTCCTGTGGGTTTTATAAATGAAACTAATATTGCTCTTCACTGTTGAATGGATTTGCTTTCTGAAGAAAGCCCATCGGTGTTTTATAATCTCTTTCCATATTACCAAAGCAAAGGATGCTAAGATATTAGTACTAACATTTTAAAAAAATGTTAAAACAAGGTGACTGTAATTGTTTTGTTATTATTAGAAATTTTTTCTTATTGTAAAAAAATTTACCGACAAATAGAAGAGGTATTTTGTCTCCTTTTCCCTCAGACATGCAAAGTACTGTAGGATATGAAGGAACAAGATGATCATCTTTCTACCATATATTGATAATGCACTTGAAAAAGAATAACCTTTTTATCATCTGAAATCATCAACTCCTCAGCATTAGAAAATTCTGGAAAGTGCACTAAGAGGATTTGCGTGGTGTGAGTGTTTGTAGGTTAGCAGTTTTCTGTATGCGTTATTGATGGTAGCATTTTAACCAATAAGTGGTGGCAGCTGTGTGCTTCACCAAAGTAAGGATGGGCAGAGGAAGAGTTTCCTGTATGGTTCAGAGGGTCTTGCCTATCAGGCCAGATCCTCCCCGTTAGGCAGTGGGACCGCTGAGCTCACAATGTTGAACCCATATTTCTCCTTGCCACCCATTGATTGTGTAGGGGAGAAAAAAATAATTTTCCTTGTATCCTTCTTGGCTCAGCAGCCTCAAATAAAAGACAGATTAACAAGAGAAAACAAAACAATAGATGTTTATTAACATATATGTATATCTCTTTTATAATTGGGTACTATCCAGAGATAAATGAGTACTTGAAAACAGTGGCTTAGACTAACAATTGTCACCCCAATAAACTTTAATTAAAAAACAAACAAACAAACAAACAAAACTACAGTGGCTTAGAACTCCAGCTTATGTAGACTCTTCAGCAAAGAACAATAAATTTGTGGAGAAATGACAGAACAAAGGAAAACAGGGTTAGGTTTCTAAGGGTGACAAACTATGGGAAGGTATAGCCTTAGTAAAGGTAGATAAAGCCTTAGTTAGTTATGTAGGGTTCACTAGTGCCTTCTCCAAGCTGATAGGGTCTAAAGTTGTGTCTAGTGATTAACTTTTGTTCTTCCTGGTAAAGAGGGAGGAGGGATAACTGTGAAATTTAATTTCCTGCTTTTAGGCAAATAAGGGGAGGGAAGGGAGCTTTTCTTGTATCTGCTACTTCTCAATTACCTTCAACTCAAAATAATCCTTGTGCCAAAGTGGCATATATTTTGGGGTGGCATATTCTGCTATCCTTTAATACCAGGGCATGGGGAGAGATCTTGTGAAGGGGACCAAAGTTTTGACACCCTAAAACTGCCTTTTGAGATATTGATTTTAAGCTGGTTATTAAGAAACAAAAGACTGAGAAAGAACTTTGACTCTCCCCCTTTTCTGCTTTAGAGAGTAAGATGGAAAGACCTGCTTCAGGAAAGAAATTTTAGGATGCTCACCTTAGCCTAATTAAAATTGAGTATGGTGGGTAGTGGCTGGATCACCCCTCTGTCCCATTGTTTTGGGGTTGCCTGGCAGGAATTTGCCTGCCATGTGTGTTCCAGTTTTCCTCAATTACCTGTAAATTTCCTGTTTTCACTTTTGAAGTCTAAGACCCGTTCCCCACCTTTTCTCCTTTGTCCAATATGTCATATATACCCAGTGTTGCTTCACTGTCTTTGGAATGTTCATGCTTATGTGAATTTCCCATGTACATGTATTGAGATTTGATTTCTCCTGCTAATCTGCTCTATGTCATTTGAATTGTTAGCCCAGCTAGAAGAACTTAGAAGGTGGGAGAAAAACTATTTCTTTTTTTAGCCCCCACATTCCTCACCTAGGACAGGTATGAAAATGCTTTTCACAGATCCCTGGTGAATTTTTACTAGATCTGTAACCTATATCTCCCCTTAAGGCATGCTCTTTGTTGAGTTTTTAAATGACATTCAGGCTAGGTGATATATACATGGACTTCCAGCGATATCTCTGATTTTTTCTGAATTCAACTTCCCATTTGGCAGTATGTGCAGAGTAGACCAGATTATTATTATTACAAAACATTTGCTGGCTTTTACTGGGGGAGGATTATACTGCCCTGTCATGCTTGCCTGACAAAATGAGAGTGGCAGCTTTGATCACCAGTGTGTGTGTTGTCAAGTTCTGCCACAATAACCAGCACTACTCTAGCTAGAGGCCACTCTGTCAGTGTCAATCCCACAGTTATGTGCCCCAAGGTGGACATAAGGTTTCAGTAAAGAATAAAGCTTTGTTGTTGTCAGCTGCTGAGTTTTAGGGATATTTGTTACCACAACATAATCCAGTTTACGCTGAGACACTGGGCTTTAGGGAGATTTGAGGAGGAGTAAAGAAAGGGAAACTGTTATTTGACAATAACTACCCCATGCCAGGCAATTCTGTAAGTTCTCATTAGGGGGACTGCTTAAAGTAATATGCTAAATCAAAGGTGAGGAGAAGTGTATTTAGTATCCAGAAGAAATAGTTTCCCTTTTCAGGTCTCTACATTCAGCCAAAGATTAACACTTTTTTTTTTTCTCTCTCTGAAGCTAAAAGACTCTGTTTGCCTTATGGTTCTCTAGTTATTCCTTTCATTTCATGCCAAGGCCTGTGGACATCTTAGTTGAGAGCAGCTACAGTTATCTGAGTGTGGTAGAGAGAAGAAAAGCAAAATGTCTTTCCTCAGCATAATGTGTCGAGTGTTCTTAGATGAGGTAAGAAGCACAAGTACTAAGATTCCTGTATGAATATAAAAAAATACTTACCAGATACACAAAGGAGGCAGCCATCCAGCATATACATCAGTACACTGTGGATAAATCTCTCAGTGGCAATATGTGAGAAGTGGTTTTCCTGCTCGTAGTAACAGGAATGTATACTTTAGACCCTCGATCGGTACTCAAGCCCAAGAAACTTCAGGTATGACTGACGCCAGTCCAGAAGTAGCAGAAACACTTGAGTGTGGTCCCAGAACCACTTGTCTTAGCTTTATAATGACGCAGGGCAACATGTATAGCCCGGGTCTAGGGTTTCACATTCTGTCTTGGTGGGACCAGTTCAGTAACTTGGTTCTTCTTTCCACCACACAAGAAACTTTGAACAAATGTCAGAAACCTGTTCTCACTAAGTTGAACTGAAATAATTCATTGGTCATTTTATAGGGACTTTAAATGGTGAAATCATTTCAAAAAAACAGTCAAGGTTAATGTTTCAGTAATGATTTGATTCAGGCGTTTACGAGTCACCAGGCAGCTTCTACTATTTTTTTTCTCTCAGGTTTTCTTATTGTTGTGCTGGTTTCCTTCTCAAACAAGTTCTCACCATATGGTAGAAAGAAAGGTCACTGGAAACTCTGAAGTTAAATCAGCCACATAATTTGAGATCCCGGGGAAAAAGGGTCCCTTCTCGAAAACAGGTAAAGTCACAGAAAGCCTCCGATGGAGCCATCTTGGGTCATGTGCTAATTGTGGTGGCTTGAGCATGTAGCACTCTGATCATCCAAGTGGGCGTCATGTGTAGAATGAGAGGGGACCATCTCAGCCAGACTATACGGAATGGGTTTCCCGCAACAAAAAAAGTTCAGTTGTGAGAAGAAGACAGGAAGAAAAATATGTTGGGAGTGGCTATACCAGAACGTTACTATGTCTCCTTTGACTGGGCAATTTTGTGACCAGATAAAAACTGATTCTTTGAGTTGGAGTGTGTCTAGGCTCTAGAGTTCAAGACTTCACTAACAGCAGGAAAAGTTCAGTCATTTAAGCATGGGCATTTTCCAATATCATCTTCTCAAACATTACAACCTGTTAATAAGGCAAAGCTGAGTTTATTGCTTTTTTTGGTAAGAGAAAAATACAACTTCCAAAGTTTTGGCAGTGTCTCGGGGGAGAAATGCAGGGTTGGAATTTATTGGTAATTAGAAGCTAAGGTGTATCTTTCAATTCCAGCATTGAGGAGAAGAGACGGGCTTCATCAGAATTGGGTAAGAACCATGCTATTACAGTTCAGGATTGGGAGAATGTTTAAGGAAGGGACTTCAGGGGGAGAGGTTCAGAAGAGCCTTAGAGCATAACTGCCTATTGATGCATTCTATGAAGAGTCATTGGACATTTCTGTAAATAGGGAAGTTTCTGTAATGAGCAATAAAATTATTTACCTGGGCAAGAGACTCATAGTATAGTAAAATTCTGCTGATGAAGACAATGGAATAGTAAAGTCAGGTTAATATAGACAGCTTTGTGTGGTGAGGTGTTCTGTTTCTCAGTGTCCAAGCTGCATGTGGGAAAGATGGTTTCAATTCTCAGCATCTTTTGGCTTAAAAAATGATGACCTAGAATGATTATGTAAAAAGTATTTTTTAAATCACTTAAAATGATAAATAGTCAAGATGATAAAAAAAATTAAAAGAAACTTTCAAAGGTACAATGTCTTAAAATTTGAATAAATATGTCTTCTATCACTATTTTCCCAGCTATTTTAAATGAAGATGATTTTAATATTCAAGTTTGTATTAAACATTTATGTATCTTTCATTATTGAGAAGACATATTTTGAACTCACTTAGATATTCTTCCTTGTTTTTGGAGAGGCTTCTCTGCTTATTTCTCTTATCTTTCTGGAGCAGCTTCTACCCTAGAGCTTTATTCTTCAGTATTATTGAGAACAGCCTCCTTCAGGTTTTTTTTTCTTTTTTTTTTTTTCTTTCTTTCTTAGCATTCCTCTGCTCTTTGGGGTGGAGGCATAAGCTTAGCTCTCCTCTTTCCTCTTATTTCCTTCTGCTCTACGCAATAGCATATACTATACCTTGATTTAAGTAACCTGGATTATCTAACCTAGATTTTAAAGGGTTTGATAATTTAGGGCTATGACTATTTTTGATACTGATTATTTATCTCTTTATAGGGATGCTACAATTTGAATCTGTGAGAATAGGATTCAGTTGATGAGTAGATATCAAATGCTATGTAAATGTGCATTTCAGCATAGACTTTTAGAGAATGGAAGTATAACTATTGTGTAATATACACCAAACCATAGTGTAAATAGAAGTAACTTTGTTGGGAATAAATTGTCATTTATGATATTTTGATTGTCTTTTCTGTTAAGTGAGTCATCTGTTATCCTCATTATCCTCTCTGGATATTTCTTCCCTTTGCCATGCATTTCCCAGGTTCTGGGTCTTTCTATTTAGGCACTGACCTGTTCAGGTCTCCACAGCGCCATGAAAGCAGCAGGTCAAAAGGAACAGGGCTGGGATGCCTTTTTCTAGGGGTTATTGTTCCTGATTGGAATTTCAGCTGTCACAGAAGCATTGCAATTCAGTGAGCCACCCAGGAAGGTACTGGTCCTTTCCTGAGTGTGAGGATTCCTGCCATCCACCTTCCCAGAGGGGTTAGGTATACTCATAACACAACACTCTTCACACTGAAGTCAATAACACTACAGCTTTTCAGCTATAAGAGGAAAACTTGTTATCTATGGCATGTGAGAGTCTCGGTGGAAAGTCACAGAGGAAAGCTTGAGCAATTTAGACTCAAGTGTCATTTAGAGTATACTTATTGCCCAAATGGAGTTTCGCTTTCTCTGGGTAAATGTATAAGCAAGTGCTGAGAGAGAGAGAGAGAGAGAGAGAGAGAGAGAGAGAGAGAGAGAGAGAGAGGGAGAGAGAGAGAGAGACCCACTAACTCATGCATGAAAATATTTTCTGCAAAGCAAAACAATGACAAGATTGGATCTATAAGGAAAGTGCCCGTCAAAGCAAAATAGAATCCTGTCAAAGTTCAACAGGTAAAGAAGACTTCATTCAAGACTATTGCAACAGGAGAAAGGCCAGCACCCATATGAACTTAATTCTGTGGAAACAAAATGCTGGAGAGCTTTTAGGAGTTGAGGTAAAAGGGATCGTAGGCATCTTTGTTTGCTAATTGGGCTTATCCACAGGAAAACAAAACCTCCTGTTAGTTTAAGCTTTCTACAGTAAAATCCTCTAAGGAAAGGGAGGTCAGGGGCTTAGAAGCAGGAAGAAGCTTATCTAAAGTTTGGTCAAGCTGAGGAAAAGATTAAGGCCATCTTGTCAGTTTCATGGAGAGTACCTCCGACATCCATCTGTAAGCTTCTTCGCGGAAAGATATCCACCTTGCCATCATTCTGGATGGGATGTGACTCACTTAACATACATGAAGCAGGCTGATGTATATGGAGATTGAGTTGAAACTACTGGGGCCACTACTGCCACCAGTTTGTTCTTTGTGGCCTTGTTCTATTAGCTTAAATTCTCTCTTTTAGCCATTTATTCTCTTGCGTTAATCCTCACTTACTTTGGGGTTCTCTTCTTATAAAGAAACATATATTTGATCATACATATAATATATACATATATTATATATTGTATATCTTTATAAATTAATTAGTTTATTTCCTCTGTGAAAGAAGATCAAGAATGGCCTCCTAGACTTTAGTACTTACAGCATAAAGAAGTTTAAAGTGGAACAGGAGGAAGGGGAAATAATATTTGTTATACAAGTATTGTTTCTATGAATCAGGCAGTATTAAGATCTCTACTGTTACCTAGTCAATTATAACAACAACTCTATGAAGTAAGTATGGTGATTCTCATTTAAAATATAAGTGAACCCAGAAACTTGATGTCACATAACAAAATCGTGCTGCTAGTTGGTGGTAGAGCTAGGATTCTAAGAAAGAGACTGCTGCCTCCATTTTTGATGTTTGGCCACTGACAGCTGTGAGGTCCCACCCTTCACCCTTTGCTTTCACCTCACATCTGAGCAAGTCAGTATACAAGGGGAATCACATACATAAGCCCCTGCCCACAAGCAGGGCACCCCTCATTCCACCCTCTAACCACAATCAATACCATAGCTACTTGCCTCTCCCTTCTCTCAAGCTGCTCCCAACAAGCTTGGGTACCTGTTCTACTCAAAAAGAAACAAAAAAATCCATTATATCAGTAATAAATCTTTCTATACCCTCTTGGTGATGTATGGTCATCAGTTTGGATGTTTGAATCAATTTTGTATGTGTGATTGATCCCCTCCTCTGAAGGTGTGATGAACATAAAACAAATGCAGTGCAACATGGAGAGGGGAGGTGGGGTCACTGTACACACACTCACACACACACATACACACACATACACACGCGCACACGCACAACCACTTTATACTGCAGTAGCCAAGATTCTTCATGCGCCTTAGCCACAGAGTCCCTCCCATGCCTTAAATAATACTGAAGCAGAGAAAGTAGGGAAAAATCATTTGAAATAGAACTTTGTTTAAACGTGATATGCACTGATTCTGTATGTTTGCTTCTGTATGTTTGCACTTGTCCATCTTTGTTTCCATGTAGTTTTGGTTCTTTCGATTCTAAATTATAGTCATGCGAGAGAGTGAAGCCAAGTCAACTTTAATGCAATTAGGACTGTTTAAGGCCTCTTCCCTTCTCTGTTCTGTTGTTATGAATATAATGAATTTTTAAAAAATAAAGCAACTATTACTGAGCTAGAAGACAAATGCTATGTTGCAATCGTAAAGGCAGACCATCTCACCCATCTCACGCATCTCCTGACAGAATTAGTCAAAGAATTGTCCCTGTGGCTAGTGAACATCTGTTTTATATAGCTTCCCCCTCTCCAGTTCTCTGATAACAGAACTGATTTTCCTCTGAGAAGCTGTTCCATATATTGCAATAGAGATACGTCCTTTAACATCACAAAATCTGCCCCAGACTTGGCTGGACATAGGGCCTGGGCTTGAATTGGAAAAATATTTTATCCTCCTGAAACTGATGGCGCTTTAGAGATGGGCAACTCCTCCCTGGGCAATTTTCCGCCAGCACCTTTAAAATGATGATGGCTTTCACTGAGGTTGCGAGGCTGGTAGGGTGTATGACAGGTGATTCTTCTTACTACCTAAAGGTTGATTCATTGATAGAAAAAGAAATAGGGTCTAAGATATAAGTCCTGAAGCCAGTTACCTTTGGACATTTCAGTTAAAACAAGCCAGTGAATTCCCCTGTTCTTCTTAAGCTAGTTTGAGCTGAGTTTCTATTACTTATGATCCAAAGTCTACACTGTATATATAAACACACTGTGTCCTGAAAGAAGTACTAGGGAAAGCTATCAAATAATTTGTTGTCCAAATCAGGACACTTTTGGAAGTGAAAGTGAGCACTATTGATACTTATACAATGGAACAGGTTACCCTAGAACTGTCCCAGGACATACCCAGGACATAGGTTAACCCGAATGATTAGGGTTTTGTCGTACCACATTGCATATCTTCGAACATTTGTTGTAGCTGTTTCCATGTTCGTAGATTTTTGTAATACATGCTTTATATGTAACTAAATAGCTTGTAAAAATAACTGCCACTGAAGATTGTGTGCCTAGGCCTTAGCCCTGTACCAATCATGTATAGATAACCTTTAAAAGATTTATAAGTTGGGGAAGAGGGTGGTTTGTAGATAGATTACTTGGAGTAATAAACAAAAGCTATCAGTCCATGTAGGGGGCCCAGAGTGAAGAAGAGATAGCTAAGCAGCCCTGTGTGGCAGGTAGTGTGGTTGTGGTGGCAGGCGCTTTGTTTTGGCCTGACCAACAAATGTTTCTTCCAACTTATAAAATCCTTCGTGGCTCTTTATGTGGCAATGTGCTTAGCCACATGGGATGAAATATAATTGTTCTAGGCAGTCATAGCAATTTATTTCACCTTTATTACTGAATGATCTTTAGAAAGCTTTTCACTTACTTATGGCCAATAAGGTGGATATCAGAAGAAGTCTGTTCATGACTCCCAGTGAAGTTTTTCTTTCCCGAAATGAGAAAGGCACAAGAAAATATGTCATGGTTGCCTCTGGGTCCCTGTCCCAATGATAGGCCTACTCTTGGTGCGATTGTGTTAAGACTCAATCACTGAATCAGTGGCGGTGATTTGGTGTCCATGAGGCACTGAGGCTGACGGTGAACACCAGCATGTTGGGGATGGTGGTGTGGAAGCATGGCACGTTCATGGGTCCTTGATGGCATCCCTAAGCTGTGGAAGCAACCCGAGGACTTTTGCCTCCAGGCTTCTTGTTAGATAAGCAAGTTGTGTTCTTATGGGTTAAGCTATTATCAGGGAAATATTCTATTACATTCACCTGCATGTATCCTAATAAATACAAAAGTCATAAGTTCAGCATTAGGGTATCAGTGTCCCATGGTCAAACCCTAACGACAGGCAAATTCTATATGTAATTTCCACATTAAGAATCACAGTAACACAAAGACTGCCCCTAGAATTTTCAAGAAATCTAGAGTTGTATAGATAGGCCTCACATTGCCCACCATAGGAAACCAACCTATATCTATCTATCATCTATCTATCTATCTATCTATCTATCTATCTATCTATCTATCTATCTATCTATCTAATATCTATCTATCTATCTATCTATCTAATATCTATCTATCTATCTATCTATCTATCTATCTATCTATCTACCTACCTATCTTCTTTCTGCTGTAGCAAATCATTCTTCAAGGGTAAGTTTGGAAAAAAAGCCAATACATATAAGTTAATGAGAAAGTTACAAATATCTACCTTTTGTGACTTTAGCATCATTTCCTGACTGAATTCAGAGTAATACTACTGCTACAACCCAGGAAACTAATTAATTGATTGACTTTTCTCAAAACCTGTATAAACGCTTATACACTCTAGGACACCAGAGTTTTCAGTGAGGCCTGGAGCAAGCAGCGAGGGCCCTTTCCCTCTCTTCATGCCTGGCAGAGAGCAAGGCTACCTCAGCGAATTGAACTTCTCACATACTACTGCCTGCCAGGTATCAGTTTGTCAGGTCATTGGACGGTGATGGAGTGAGTGTTGGTGTAACCATTTGGTGACATGGGCTTTACTCACATCCTCCTCACCAGCAACACCTGCCAACCAAGACACTTTGCGTAAGACCACAGGAGATTACACTTTTACAGTTGGCAAAATGAGGATTTCAGATAGAGAACTTAGAGTTCTGAAACTGCATACTGAGAATTCAGAGACATTTCACTTCAGGAAGTGAGGTTTCATAGCAGGGGCCAGTGTCCATCTAGCATCAGCAGCTAGATGTGTTGAGCAGTGCAGTGTGCTGACTCATGGCCCCCAAAGATGCCCATGACCTGATCCCCGGAATCTATCATATCTTATATGAGAAAAGGAACGTTGCACATGTGATTACATTAAAAATCTTCAGATACAATGAGTTTCCTGAATTATCTGGGTGAACACTAAATATAATGCATTCTTATAAGAGGCAGGCAAATGTGACTACAGAAGAAGAGAAAGATATGAGCTCACACTGCTGACTTTGAGGGTGGAGGAAGGGCCATAAGCCATGATATGCAAGGAGATTTCACTTTTAGCTCTAGAACATCAACAAGGCAAGGAAACAGATTCTCTGCTGAAGCTTCAGAAGGAACATAGCCCTGCCAACATTTTGATGTTTGATATCTGACCAGAACTGTGAGAGAATAGATGAGTATTTTTTCAAGGCACTAAATTTGTGGTAGTTTGTTACAGCAGCATAGATAATTAATCCAAGGAGGCTGATAAAGTCGTGGTGACCTCTGTAGGAATAAGGACCAGGATATATATGAGACAGACCATTCTGAGTGTAAGTGAGTGGGGATGATTTCTTTACTGTCCTCTCACTACAGTTTTTGGCTTAGAAGTCTATAAACCTGAATAGGTAAGGATAGCTTTGTAATAAACTGACGTTTTCTGCTTTTCTGTGAATATTGCTCTCTTAAGCGCAGCCTCTGATGTGTGTTGATAGGTTGCTCTTCAGCTTTCCTCATAAATTATAGTTACAGATGATAGCAGCCTTGGGGTGCCCACATTCAATATTTATCTCATTTAGTTTGTGTTTATCACAGTGGCTTCTAATCACTGGCATATATCAGAATAATTTAAGAAGTTTGTAAAAGTGCATGCTTGGATCTCAACCTAATATACTCAATCAGAATTTCCCTAAGTGTTTATTTTTATATTCCTCCACAGAAGTTATCAAATGCCCCAAAAGTTGAAAACATGAGTTACTGCCATTGGCCAATGTAATTGGAGGCACTCCCACAATATTGCTTCTTTTGCAACACATTTGAAAGATTTGTAGTTCTATTTCTGTCATCATACTCATGTTCCTATGATGATAAATATAGGTAAAGCCATGTCAAAAGGCTCAGAAATTTTCCTTAAAAGTGCATTAAATAATGCTAAATATGAGATTCATATTAAAATGCTGACTATTTCAAGAAATTACCAGTTTGTCTTAGGCTGGATGGTATCTCGTCAAATTTTTGATGTAATTTGTTTGCTGACGAGAGAGACAGAAAATATTGCTATTCTATCCCAATTTACACAAACATTAAATTGAATCATGTGAAATTATTGTTTTAGTAGGTCAAAAATATTTGAATGCTCGCAGTTCTATATGGTTTAGCCTGAAAAATAAATTGAAATGAAAGTTAGTAAATAAACTCAAATCAAACAAGCTAATTTACTTCAGTATTTTTTAAATGAAATTAGTAAGTAGATAAATAGAAGTTTAGCTTCCAGGTTATTGAAAATAATCAAACAGATAAAAAATAAACTGTGAATTAAAACTCTGTGTATTATTGTCTTTGTTTATTTTACTCAACCTTTCCCCAGAGATAAATTTGTTTAATTCTGTACAATGAATTTGTGCATGTTTATTGAATATGTGAATGTTATTATTTTATATGAATAACAATTACAAGCCATGAATTTTTGTGTGTACATAAAATTCTGTTTTATGATGTGTATTGTAAATGAGTTTATTTTATGTATATTATTAGGGTTGAGCTAGGTGTAGATGTAGCATAATTTAAATATTATTGGAACTAGAGTAAGACATCTTAGGTTGAAGTCCAGGTCGACAACTTGCTTTAATTTTCTCATCTGTAAAATGGAAAAAAAATATTACTGCACTTAGAATGGCTGTGAGGCTCAAATGAGTTAATGTATATGCAGGGATTTGTATATCATAAAACACCGTGAGATATCATGGTGTATGTGACATAAGTACATGCTGAAGATTCACCATCTGTGCAGGAACTAAAGTTGTTTCTAACTGGGTATGCTTTTTTAAATTGGCAAACAGAACGAGTCTGTGCATGGGGAAAAAAGGTTTACTCTTTCCTAAAGAATAGATAACTAACAAATATGAGTGATTCATGTGGAAGCAAAACAAAACAAAACAAAACAAAAAGGCTATTAATTAAAAAAAAAAAAATAAGGTAAAAATAATCAGCCCAGCAATGGCATTTCATAAAGAATAGTTGCTTTTTAATTTAAAGGATGATTTAAAACCATCCCTCCTCACTTTTGCCCTAACTTCTCCATATGGGGTAGTATAAAATTTATTTCATTCAAGTAGTCTCATAAGAATGTTTTCCTGCTGCTGTTGCTTCTAAATGAGCTCATGGATCAGACGATGTCAGGAGGTAAAACACACACTGATGTTATAGCTTCTATATCAAAGGTGTTATAAACAGTACAACTCTACTGCACAAATATTATGACTTTATTTTATTTGTGTTATACTTTAAAAGCATTTTAATGTCATTAAAAATTATTTCATGAGTGTAACTAGTAAGATAGGATGTGATAAGACCACCAAATTTTTACTTCATTTACTTTTGTATTATTTTATTCATTAGCACTTCTCTTCTAAGAGGAACAGGCATATGAATAGATCTTTTCAATGTATGTGGATATTGCCTGGAAATAGAACAGCCCAGAGAACAATGAGAATGTTTTGAGAGTACAAGGGCAGTGAGAGGGCAGTTGAGGCTTCTTAGAGGAAAGGGCATTTAAGCTGAGCCTTTGAATAATGAATACATTTACCCATGAAAGAGAGAAGAGTGTGAGTGTTGGAATGGTGGATGAGAGGGTGACACAAAAATGTACAAGGAAGAGGAAACAGCATGGACCAAGGTGAAAAGGCATGAAACACCACAGGATGTGGAATTAGAATTATAATCAGGTTAGTATTCCTAGAATAGAAAATTTGAAGAGGAGGAACGCAATCACCCTTTCTAATAATTCTATGGTGTGGTACCTTCCAGGTGGAAGAACTTCCATAAGTATAACACACTTATCCTCCTACCACCACCTGATATTCCGCTTGAGGTGTGTGGAGTGATTTACTTAGGTTTGGAAGGAGAAACTATAAATGTATAACTCCCTTCTCTCTATTCTTGGTTTGGAGTCAGGTCGACTGCAGGGCATTATCTATTCTCCCTTGTTTGTCTCCATATCTTATTTACAGGGGCAGAGCTTGTCCGTAAATCAAGGGTGGGATTGAGTGGCAGGGAAGTTGGATGCAGTTTTAGGGGGGTTAATTCAATCTATGATTATTAGAATGTGCATTGGGGTATACATTTTGAAAAATAATTAGGAAGAAGAATTTTGGGGACCAAAATATATATTGTAGAGGTTTTATGTGGGGCCAAGTCCCCTAGATTCAACCTTGAACTTTATGGTTTGGGGCCTTGGTCTTTGGTGGCAGCTTGCATTAGTCTGCAAGACTAGTTTTTACAGTTGTACAGTTGGCTTTTAGTTCTTGCAGGCCGGGAAAGGGACTTTGGTTTTTGTCCTAAGCTATTTTGACCTTAACGCTGATCAGACTGAAACTTATGGAAGCTTTATCCACAAGCAAATGGCTCTTTGTATAGAGGCTATAGTACACGTGCCTGGTCAGAATTAAACAAATGGAAGGCAGCCTCCAGCAATATTGAGAAGTAATTCATGCTTCAGAGAAGCTATGGGGCACCTTCACCTCCAGGAAAGATTCAGGGCCACTCAAGTCTCAGCAGAGACAGAGGATTCCGAAACCTTTAGCAGATTCTGTCAATGCTAACTCGGGAATACACAGACCTCTGGCATAAAATCTCTACTTGGCTGAAGCTACCCGGAGGAGTCATGGTTGTTATTGGGGGGAACCGCCTCAGGAAGGTGAGAACAAGTCTGCCTCAATAGGCCACTGATCTCCTCCTCAGTGGAGAATACCATGCCCTAAAGAGGCTAAAGCGTTGAGTTTGAGTTAAGGGAATACATTTAGAAAATCACTTTCCTTCCATTTTGTCTATTCTTGAAGAGCTGGAATGACTCGATGCAATTGGTGAGTTTAGAAAGAGATGACAGACAAAGGTGGACACCCTCCATCTCTCTTCTTGGGAGTAATCACATTCTACTTTGTGACTTTCATTCCTCTGTCTAAAAAAAAACCATATGTTCCAGTCTAATTGTTATCAGTAATAAGATATTTTGCCCCCAAAATAGTGATCCCTTTTTCTGAAGTGTCATGTGGTTCAGAATCCAAGCTGAGAAGAATTATACTATCTATGGCTTCTCTCTAACATTCACCCCACCAAACCTGGATAAAATCAGGTCATGAGGGTTTTTTCCTGTATCTTGTTCATTAAATGACTCTTCTAATATGAAAAACGTGTGTGTGTGTGTGTGTGTGTGTGTGTGTGTGTGTGTGTGTTTTCTTTTATTACTAGTTTCAGGTGTACAAAACACTATAATGATTAGGATTTACACCCCTCACAAAGTGATAACCCCAACAAGTCAACTACCAATCTGACACCGTATATAGCTATTACAATACCATTGACTATATTCCCTATACTGTTACTTTACATCCCATGAATATATATATATGCACATGTATATAATATAATGTGTATGCATCATATTATTATGTATATGTGTATGTATATTATATTGTATATATTATAGTTGATATTCAGTACTATTTTATATTAGTTTCAGATGCACAGCACCGTGACCACGCATCCATACAACTTATGAAGTGATTCTCCCATCAAGTCCAGCACCCACCCAACACCTTACACAGTTTTACATTATTGACTATATTCCCCACACTGCACTTCACATCCCTGTGACTATTTTGTGACCACCAATTTGTGCTTCCTAATCCCTTCACATTTGATTTGAAAAACTTTAATGGCAATTGTCATCATACAAGGAAATTGTTTTCTGAAGATACTTTATCATACGTTTTCAAAAAATTTCCCCTTCTTTCCAGAATACCTGATATCATGTAACCGGTATTGATAAATAAATCGATAACTTTATTTTTCTCTTCAGTATTATCAAGGATGCTGATTTCCCACTCAAAAAGGCGTAAACTTTGCACAAGTATCAATTGGTAAGAGGTATTGCTTAGCTGAGCAATTCACACTGGGCACAATACCAAACCCATAAAATGTGCTCAATGAATTATAGTAGTTGTGGTAGTTGTATATATTTTAATAACTAAATCTCCTTCCCCTAGATGGAGACTTTGTCACTTAAACTAAGTACCTGTCACTCTGGCCTAATTCATGACTGCTGGATTACAGGTTGGGCACAATATTATTAAATGCACCTTATTAAAAGTACCATAGCGTGGTGAGAACTGACTCTAAGGATTAGGTTATATTACAAACTTACTAAAACAAAATTGATGTATCTAACTTCAGACCAGAATAAGAGCTAACTCATTTTTCAACATCTCTAATTTTTATGTGGGTTTACAGACCTCTTTAAGGAGGTGAAATTTTAAATTTAAAGCAGAATTCTGAAAAAAATATAAATATACACTTGATTGTTCATTACATTTTTCATCCTAGGATGTCTTTTTAAAAAGATAACTTATTAAAATTGCTTATATAATAGGATAGTAATAAAATATATATATATAAGATAACAGAACAAAAATTCAGTGCACACTTTATATTTACTACCCAGTTTACAAAATAAAACTCTACCATTACCTTTTAAATCCAGTGAGTCTCTGAATGTTGTATATAATTTTTGCTTTTTGTTAAAATTTTATAATTATTTATTCTTAAATAAACATAAAATATCTAGCCTTTATCTACTGATTAGCAAAGCCAGTTCTGTCAAAATTCAAGTGTTTGTTCATGTGTGGGAAACTGGGGTGGGTGGTCTGACCCTGTATTTTGTGTCACTGGTCAATTTGTCTTTCACTATTCTATTATGACAGTTTTAGTTATTATAGCTTTGGAATCTTTTCACAAATTCTTGATATTTTAAAATTTTATATTTTTTGGTTCTACTTCTCTGCATCTTGGTAGAATGTCTCAATTTTGCCTTGAATTTTAGTGAATCTATGTTCTAAAAGTCAGTTCTGCTTTATTTAGCATCCAATACATGCGTTTATTCAACTATTGCAATTTTAATTTTAATTTTTTTTTCTTCTCTTTTTCTTATTTTAGTTTCACCTTGTCATCTTATCCTATAATCTACTTGTAAGAAGAAATCGCTTCCATGGCACATAAATACAAATATCTACTAAGGAAAATAAAGAAAGAGTGGTTTTAATATAAAGAAAATTAAAACATTACCCCTTCCAATTAAACAAACAGGTGGATGTATTCTATTTAGGATATCCTGCCAAACATCTGCTAATATTATGTTCTGTTTCCAGTAATATATCCTTATTAGGGGTCTGAATTCCCAATTAATGAGTCGCTTGGGTGATATATCACATAGGCTATTAAATAAACCACCCCTAAATTTAGTGGCTTAAGATTATGCTCACTGTTGTACAGTTCAGAAATTTGAGCTGGGCTTAGTAGAATGATCCTCTTGCTTGCCTGAGATCACTCGTTAGATTGCAATCACTGCCAGGTCAGCTAGGGGCTGGCTGGTCTAGCACACTGTCATGTGGGCAGCTCACCTCTGCTCCACATGGCCTCTCATCACCCTCAGGCTAGTTTGGGCTTGTTCATGTGGCAGTAGAGCAAGTTTCCAGGGGAAAGCAGGACTGTGCATGGACTCTTGAGTCTTAAGCTTGGAACTGGCCCAGCATTGCTTCCACTGTATCCCATGGATCAAAGCAAGCCACAGGACCAGCCAGATTCAAGGGGAGGGAAAGGAGACTCCACCTCTTCATAGCAGGAAGGCAAAGTCGCATTGCAGAGGGGTCCAGAGAGAGGAGTCCAGGATTGTGGTTATTTTTTTTTTTCATTCTATCATAGGCAGTGTTCTGTTTCACAAGTATTGATGTATAATACATTTTGAACAGGTTGCTGTTTATTTCTCTATGTTTATTATCAAGGTAGGAAAGGTCTGGGCAAAACTATTGGGTATATAGTAAAAGGGTGTTTACATTGCTCTTTGGTCTTCTCACAGCCTAACTGTACCTCAATTTCTTCACAATGTTCTCTCCTTGAGAAGCCTGGTTTTCTTGTGTGGTGAATTTTTTTCTTATGTTTTTACTACTACTTTGCTAAGAAGTTGAGCGAGCCTGCCTTAGGGATTGCTAGCCATTTTGAACTAGTGGACTTAGCTTGATAGTAAGATTGCTATGTCTTATTCCAGATCAGAAGGTTATAGGTTATATTCACTCCCTCCCACAATGACTATCACAATACAGTGTTTTGACCACTGCTTCCTGGAACTTAATGTCCTGACAAGTTACCTGACAAGTGAAAACAGGATTTCTTGAGTTCAATTTCTTACAAGATAATTTATCTTTGTCCCATGCTCCTTGCTACCTGCTTAGAGACCTGCTATTGTTTCTGAGTCGGCAGTGTTTGAATTGGTTCTTGTTTATCCTTCTGAACCTGCATCCATCAGGCTGTCACTACAGACATCCACATTTACATAACTAATGGCAATCCTGCGTGGTGTCATTTCAGTGTGTGCTATGACTAGAGATCTCATTTACACACTGGTAACTTTCCAAACTTCACTTCTCTTAATTTGATCTGTAAATCCTTCAAGTTCAAACTGTAAGGTTCCTGCCTATTCAGAGAAAGGTGCTCAAGACTCTTGTCCAGGCGCATTTCTGCTATGTGATTTTTTTGTTTTGCTTTATTCATCGCCTCAGCTGTTTATGTACGATCTTATTGATTTAACCATTTTTGCTCCGATATTTTAGCATCCTGGTGGCCTCGCTCCTCTTTACCATGGAAGTTATGGAAACCCATGCTGTTTGCATCAGATCACTCTGCTGTGTTTCCCAAAAGTGCTCGAGGGCCACACTGAGCTACCGAATTGTCTGTTTGGGTGGAATTGATTAATCATGCAAGGTAAAGTTAAACGAATAGGTTTTGATTATTTTTTTCAAAAGTGAATTAATTAAATTGTTGGTTGTGTGGACGGATCAAATATTCTGGTTTTGGTTTAGGATTTAAAAGCCTCTGGTGTCCCACTTTATCAACATAAATCAGCAACATCTGGGTTGCAGTCATTCTGAGGAATGAGGTGGGTTTCATTTACCATTTAGAAGGTCATTGCTTTCTCTAATTAGCATTCTTATACCTTCTTGAAATGTGCCTGCCATTTAAGCACAAGCTGTTAAACTAGAACTCCAGAGTCAGGCTCCCAATCCTGTCATTTACCACTTGGATGTCAAGTCTCCATTTCTTTATCTGTAAACCATAAGTGAGTTCCACTCATTGAGCCACAAGGGGTGGAATATACCTGAAGCACCGAGAACTGTGAGAACGCACACAGTAAATTCTAGATATCTTTCTTCTTTCCGTCCTCTCAGTGGTGTGCAGTGCCTTGAAACCCAGGAAAAGATGTCCACGTTGACCTCATTATGAACGATGTCTCTTTGGGACGCCTCTGAATCCCCTTGGCCTGTCTGGTTTTGCTCTAGGCTGCTGAGTTTCACTCTTCTGGCCCGTTTTGGGTTTGCTGTTGGTGGCAGAAACATTGCAAAACCCCCTGATGTTTGGAAAATGTGCAGTAGGGTTTGTGATAGCAAGGGCATGGAAAGGTGAAAACAGCTGCCAGCCCAGGAGGTGCCAGGCTTAGGGCTTTGCTTGGGGACTGCAGCCTCCCTACCTTCTACATCATGTAAAAGTGTGTTTTCACTCTTGTTAATAAAACTGATAAACTCAAGATCACTCAGAGAAGGCTGCTCCCAGCATCCTCAAATGCAAGAAAATCATGATTTCTTGGGGAAGGTGCCAGGAAAAGTAATAAAGGAAGAGACAGAAGGCAAAGCTCTCCAGTTCTGATGGAATTATTATAGCTTGAATTTGCTGGCAAGCACGCTTTATCAGGAGGAGCATGGGGTGGTGGAAATAACAAGAAACCAAACATTTGTAGACAAATAGACCATGCAAATAGCTATCTGGTGCACTTGAGCAAGTTGCTTTCCTTCTCTGAGACTGAGTTTCTGTGTCTATAAAGTTAGGGTGCTGATTTATAATCTCTGAATCCTCACTGCTCTGACATTCCTTGTTCCATTCTGAAGCAGAAGAATGCATTTGTGTTGCCACAGGAGGTGTCTCTGGAAAGGCTTTAGAACAATTGTGGAACCCATTCAGCATCACTGTTGGCAGAAATTGTGATGAGTATGATTTAGCGTGCTTCCCAGAGCGCCTGCAAAAGACTGTGAGCCAAATTCCTGGGGCAGCTGAACCACTGCCTGGCAGTAAGCTAGGCCTTCTTCCAGAACTGCTAAGTGGTACCTTTGTGACCTGACTGTGTTAATCATGAGTTGGGCACTTTGGGAGGTATATTAGCTCACCGATACCTCTGGATCAAGACCAGCTTTACTTTGGGGGAATAAATAAACACGGGAGACAAATATGTCCTGCCTTTCCTAACAAATACTCGTACATGAATCCCTATCTGCCTCGTAAGTATGGGAGGCATCAAGATCAAATTTTGTCCCATAAACATAAATATATGTTTATACAGGAAGAATTTTAAATATGTGACTAGACAATGGGGTAGATATTAGATCAGCCTCATGTCAGCAGACTGAAGGAATTAGATATTAAGTCCACTCTGTGGGATATGAGCCAAAATAATTTGACATTTGTCCTGTGCTTGTCCTCTAAAAACAATTTTTTTATTAGCTTGAGAGTGACCTAGAATTGTTCTCCAGATCCAAGAAGACAGGACTTTTTTATAAGGAGACTTTCTTATCAGAGCATCTGATAATGCTTATATTAACTTTAAAAACAAAGGGCAACCACTTAAGAGATGCCTCAGGGAAAATCTGATAGTGTCAACCAGGGAGTTTACAGCACAAATATGCAGAGGAAAAATGCCTTTATCTAATTTGCTCTATGGCTACCACATCCCCAAACACACACACACACACACACACACACACACACACACACACACACGAACACACATACATATGCATGCACACATCACCTACATGCTTGCTTAATTTGCAAAATAGCATATCCGAATCTTAGGCTTTAGAGGTAGACAGACTTAAATAGCAACTTTATGACCTTGACTTAGTTAGTCTTTCGGTAAATTCAGAATATCCATAGTGTTTACCTTATAGAGTTGTTGTAGTACTATCTAAGATAACACATATTAGTCAGGGTTCTCCCGTAAAGCAGAACCAGTGGGGGTTTGTGTGTGTGTGTGTGTGTACAGAAAAAGAGAGAGAGAGACAGAGAGATTTATTTTAAGGAATTGGTTCATGTGGTAATGGAGGCTTGGCAAGAAAAAATCTGCAGGAGAGGCTGACAGGCTGGAGTCCCAGGGAAGAGGTGTAGGTTGAGTCCAAAGTCAGTCTGCTGGCAGAATTCCTTCTTACTCAAGGGGAGGTCAGTCCTGGTTCTGTTAAGGTCTTCAACTAATTATATGAGGCCCACTCACATTATGGAAGGTAATCCATTTTACCTGAAGTCTATGGATTTAAATCTCATTTAAAAGATACCTTCACAGATACACCCAGAATAATGTTTATCAAATGTCCTGGGCACGATGGCCCAGCCAAGTTTGATACATAAATTAACCATTTACACACATGTAAAAACTACGGAACAGTATGCCTGACACATAATAAATGCTCAGAAAGTGTCAGCCATCACTGTTTTACGTAGTCACAAAAGAGCTTCATTTGACAGCAGTTTTGTCTCAGACTGTCCGTAAAAGACTACCAGAAGATTCAGAACCAAAATATGTAACTTTAATTACAATTGTTAAACTCTTTGAACTCACAGATTAGAGAAAATTCACACTTGTATAGAGTGAGCCTGCAGAGCTGTAGCAGACTGACCAGAATAAATCGGAGTTTGGGGTTCTCTTCCTGCCTTTCTGCTACTGATTACTTTCTCTAAAGGTTTTAGGTATAATTGGGTATTCGCTCTTTTCCTTGCCATATCTCCACAGTTTTAGACTTAGTTCTCCAAACAGTCTAAAAGGCTCGGCTTTTAAAAAATATGATCGCACTCATTTGAAAACATCAAAGAGTACAGTGATTGGTGAACGTGATTATTAAGTCTTAACACTCTTGAAATTCACCTTGACAATATGTAGAGAACAATTATATTTCTGTTTCTGAACTTAAGTTGAATCAGACCAACAACATTGAAAATTGTTGATCTGATAATTTGGGCTTTTGTTAAGCAATGTTCAAGCCACTTGAGCAGGCTTGCATTTCTAAGGCAGCTGCTGAAAATAAGAAATTAATAATTGAAAGGCCTAATCCTGGGCTCTTTTCATCATTATGCACTGCTTCCGTATAATGAAACTGACTATTTTTTAAAAACATAGGCTCTCAATACCTCCCTCAAACTATTCCAAATGCTTCTCCTCAGAGTCTACACAACCCCATTAGCAAATAAAACTTAACATTTTTATTGCAGTTTTAGGATGACAAGATACAAGTCACTATTTAAAAGAAAATTATCGGGATACCTTTGTGCAAATCAAGTCTTTGTTGATGCGTAGACTTGACACGAAAGGAAAACATATTGCTGAGCGGCATATGTTCTATAGATAATGATTTACATATATAGATAATGGTCTTCAGTATAAGTAAGCGATCCTAAGCTGAAATTTACCCCTCGGAAGGAATGAAGAGAAAATTAGGGCACGGGTCATGAATAGGCACAGAAATGCCAGGGTAATCACAAAATGGTCCATTTCGCATGCAGAACAACTTCTTAATTGTAGCACTCTAGATCTTTTGGGAAAGGTGGCAGTGTGGGGCATTACGGACTCCTATTCATTCTGCCCACTTGGGTGATCTGCATGGTCCTGAGTGAAGCACCTACTCAAGGGAGAATCAGCCCAGAGAAATAATGACGATGAAAGTCCCATGGGCTCTAGGGATGGGGTGAGCCCTGCTGTTACGTAGAGCTGCCAGAAGTGAAGTGAGCCAGAGGATAAATATAACTTTATGCTTAAAGAAGAGAGTTACGGTGACCAGCTCAAAGAAGCCTTATCCATGTGGGGAGCATTGGGCCAAATAACAGGAAATACTTTGAAGGGAAGTTAAGATTGAAGGAAGTAATGGTCAGAATGGCTTGATGGCATTGCACAGAATGATTTGAAGGGGCTAAAACATTCATTCTGCACCTAAAGTGTTTTGGGTGCCAGTATTGGGGAAATTGGTAGGTTTTAGAAGTTAAGTGTGCATGTCAGATCAGAAACAATGGGAGACTAGTCTGGATTTATACTTACGACTATAAAGGCTGTCAGTACTTAGTTACAGGGTTTTTTTCATCAACATATAGTGCAGAGAAACCCAAGTATTTTATAGGTTCTCTATTTCAAAGGTAGAGGAATTATTGAGTCTATTTGACTGTTTAAACAATGAAAAAATTTTGTTTATATTTTAAGAGTTATAAGAAAATTATACAGTTAAGAGTAATAGTTCTCTTGAAAACAATAAATGAATTAAAAGGAAGATCTGTTTTGAAATTTCTTGAAATAGTAGCTTTGTACTTGGGCTGCTGGAAAGTTGTAGTGGATTGATTAATTTAGGAATTACAATTTTATATTTTTAATGCAAGTATTTAAAACTATGACACCATAATTCATCATTTTCTATATGTACGATCATATGTATATGAAATATATGGTTTCAAATGTATAAATATATATATTATTTAAAAAAATAAATATAGTCATATTTATATAAGTTTACACATTTGTGTATATAAATATGAATATATTTAAGGTGCAAATATATTTCAATATGTAGTTTTATAAATATATAGTTTGCAATATGTAGTTTTATGTGTATTTCAGATAATTTTTCTGGAATCAAATTTGTTTAATACTTGTTCTTATACGTTGCTTGGGTTCTCTTATTTGGGATCACTAATAATCCATATGTTGAATCTTCTCTTTCTGCCTGTTACATTTGATATTTTTCTTAAATTATTTAATATTTTCATACTTTTTATATTTTTACTTTTTCAAAAATTTATTTTCAGCTTCCATTTCCCTTCAAGCATGTGTGTGTGTGTGTGTGTGTGTGTGTGTGTGTGTGTGTGCATTTGCTTTTTTGTTCCTTTTGGTTTAGACTTTATTTTTCTAATGTGTTTTTTATTGAGTTTAAAAAACCCATTTCTGAGTTTTCCTATTTATCATGTGTGGTGTACCATATTTTTTTGTAGCTTTTCTTTATATCTTTCTATTTATTTGGAAATATTGGGCTACAGTTTTCATCATTTTCTAGGCAGATCTTGCTGGCATGACTAAATTGCAGGGATGTTATTCTAATCTTTATTCTCTTTTGTTGTATTTTCTTATTTGAATTTACCCCAAATTTTTCTATTTTTTAAAATAAAATTTGTAATCCTGGTGTTTTTAGAAAAGGGAGAAGTGGGTCATAATAGCTCTTTTTAACATCCTCTGTCTATAAATACTTCTGTTATTTTGTGAAGTCTTAATCCATGTTCTCATACTTGAGAGAGATTCTTCCTCTTTTCCCCACTCCTGTTTTTATTTGGACATTCTCTTTTTCTTCTTCTATTACCTCTGTTTTGTCCAATTTCAAATCAATTACCAAAAGTTTCTCTGTGGTGCCTGTTTATCCTGGAGCTTTGGCACATTGGTTTAGAGAGTATATGAGGATCCGATTGCTTTAATTCTTCACACGAAACCACTGATTCTTTCCACTCACTGATGAATGTGTAAAACAACTCCTTGGTTGAAAACCTTGGAACACTGTTGAGACTCTATTGAACTTTTTAAGGTCCTCATATTCTCTGGATCATCAGCCACTCAGTTTCTTCCCTCTGTTTTTTTCCCCCACAACCCAGCTGATACCATTCAAATAGTACAATTAGTGGTGGTTTTTACCTCTTGATATTACTAAGTCATGGGGCTACTTTGCTTCTTGTTTTTAATATAGATTTTTATGGGTTTTTGGTTTGATTTTCCTAGTTGGTTTGATTTTATGATGAGATTCAAGGAAATTAAAAAAAAAAAAGAAAAAACTGTACCACCACTGCTAACTTCTCAATGTTGACTGGCTTCATCACAAGTTTGTGCAGTGTTCCACAGAGCACACACTGGGAAATAGTAATGTAAGGTAGTTACTTCAGATCTATTTTCCAAAGTGATATTTTAATGCTCTTTATTTTCTCAATGAAGACTTCCCCAGCTATGCTAATTGCTCTCTACGAGTGAGGAGGTCATTACAACAATGAGTTTAGAAAATAGATCTATATTTGGATTTTGGTTTTACTCTTTAGAACAGGTGTGACCTTGGGCCACTCTTTGAGATTTGCCTAATGTGAATGATACAGTGAGATTATTTCTCTAAAGTTTCTGGCCCTAAGTGAGGAGCATACAAGATATTCAGTATATTTTATATTGTCTCTTCTATGTTGTACACTTTCCTTTGATTATTACTGTGATGTTTTTTCATATTGACTTAGATGGTGCCCTGTGAAGACAGATAATGTGTCTGTCTTATTTTTCGCTGTATTCTCAGGGACTCATATGGACTGGAACATAGTGAGCACTTAGAACATATTGAACAAATGAATCGAACTTGTAATTATTTGTGTGATCTTTCTCTTCTTGTATTATACTTACCATATTAGCTAATATTTAATGAGTGCATATTAGGTTGCTAGAGCTGTTCTTGGTACTTTGTGTGTTTTTTTATTTCAATATCACAACAGGCCTACAAGGTAGATACTATTATTATCTGCCCTAGACAGATGAGGAAACCAAGGCAAAGAAAAGTTGAGAAACCCACCTACGTTACTAAATTGCCTAAGCACAAAGACAAGTTAAATAGTGAACCCTTTAGAGGCAAGGTGTGTCTTGTTACATGTTGTATATACTATGCCTAACTCAAAATATACCTGAATGCTTGCATGCATAAATGCATGGATAAATAAGTGAAATACAGTTCCATTACAATATGTTGACTGGGTCTTAATGATTCTTAATAAATGCGTGAGATGGTGATTTTATCATGATGTTGGTATGAATAGCTAGAATTTTTTACCTGAAGGTTAAAATGTGATACATATTTGAAATAACTTTGGGTAAATCGAGCAGATACTAAGCCACTTTTAAAGTTGTAATGTTGAAAATTGCGTATTCTTTATTATGAATTACTAACCCCTACCTCATTAAAACTACTTAAAGTATTGTACAGTAATGATAATGAGAGTCATATCCTGCATTCTATGCTGTTTTGTACTCTGCATTGTTCGAAAGAACAGAAAGCTTACAATAAGATGAATGACATAACACAGTGGTAATCTTATACAGGAAACTGCGTACAATTAGCTAAAAATTGTATAACATGGTGTTAAATGGGACATAGCTGAATACACTGTGCAAGCATTTAACGTGAGAGGAAAATTTATTATGTGGAAATTGTGGGCATTAAAAACTAATATTTCTATTTAAAATTCTCTCTCCTTTTTCTATCCCCAGCCAACTAGTAATCAGCCAAGTAGAAGTATTGAAGGGGAACTAAATGAGGTAGTTCAGGTTTGTGCACAAGATCTAATCATAGACAAAAGTACATTGAAACTTTCTTTGAAATTTCCTTTGTGGGTTATTTTCTTGGTGCTTTCAAAATAAAACAAGTGACAGATATTGTGGAGGTTGTTAAGACAGTTGGAATTTAATGTTAGAAATGAAATGAAAAATATGCAATGAATAATCCGCCTGCCAAATACAAGCCTTAGAAATTGTGTTATACAGTAGTGTATGTGATTTTTCTATAGTGTTGCCTATTTTCCATGAGTCAAATCTGTGACCTTTATCCCTAAATTCCTAATGTGGAATTGACCCCAGCCCAGGTCCAGGAGTTGCAGTGGATTAGCCTACACCATGTGATGTAACCCATCCCTATAACCTAGCTAATTGCATATACATGTCAGAGTCAATGAGTTGTGAGATGTTTGTTGAATCTTTCTTTCCCTAGATACTGTGGGGTGGGAGTTGGAGGTTGAGAACTGCTATAGTCTTTTTTCTCTCATGATGCAAGAGTGTGGACAGTTGTGTTGATGTTGGTTTGGTTGAAGGGGAAGGTTTGTAGAGCCTAAGGATGAAGCCAGTGCCCTCAAAAGGCAGAAGAGAGAATCAGAGAGAAACCAGGCTCCTAGCTGACGTAATTAGAACAACTAGATTTTGTGAGCCAATAAATTCTCTTATTTTTCTAGCCAATTTGATGTCAGCCCTTTACTTGCAGCATAGAGTCCCTCATGATAGTGATGGGCAACCTGAAGAAATGTCATATACAACGAGTAGGAAACCAGTTAATAGGGAGCGCCAGCCTGAGTGGAGATCATGGATTAGGTGGAAACCATCCTGGTATTTTACGTTCTTATTGATTAACACGTATATAGTTCAAGTAGGATGGTGTGTAGATGCCTTCACATAGTAGAGGAAACACTAGCCGTCTATTCTGGCATCAAATGAAATAACATATTGCCTAAGTTTGCAGGCCACTCTTCCCTTTGAGCATAGACACATTTGTGAGTAGTCACATTTGTGAGTGTAATGACCTGTGTGAGTTAAATTTGAAGTGTCTCTTTAAAATAGATGGAATATGAGTTATAGAGTCTCTGGTTGCTTTCAGTGGTGAAGAAAGTTTGGCTATAAGTAAAAGAAGCCACGTTCAAAATAGATTTATTATCATATATAGAAAATTAGGTAATTCCAGATTTGATATGTTCATCAGTTGATTACATGATCAGGGACCCAGTTTTTTTGGTCCCCCATTATTTTTCTCTCTGCTAACTTTAGAATGTTTTTCTTGTTTGTTTGTTTGGTTTTAGTCTTGTTTTATTTTGTTTTTGTTTTTTTAGGTTTCCTTCTGACATGGCTGTGGGGACAGAGCCAGGAGTGAAGTTTCCAGGTTCTCAGCCTCACGTGGAAAGGTGCTCGCTCAGGTAGTAAATGGCCATCAACTGTGAGTGGATGGCCATCACTATGGCTAGTTGGCCATCAGCTGTAACCAGTGAGCCATTGACCACTAATATAACTGCCGTGGCTACGCTAGCAGAAAATGGGGGCTAGCAAGGAGATGGTGGCTGAGCTAGCGGGGTGGTGTAGTCGCATGGTATGGTGGAGTGTGGATTATGGATTGCAGAGAGGTGGATTGCAGCTAGCAAGTGAGGTTGGTTGGCAGAGACAAGTGGATGGAGGGTTGCGGACTGTGTGGCTCCTGCCTCCTGTGTCTCCAACCCAGCCGTCAGTGAGACTATAGTGGTGTGACTCCCCTATCTATGGCTCATGGATGTTCCTTTTTGGCCTCACCATATCCTGCGTTCTTATGTGGGGGCGGGACTAGAGCCATAGATACGGGAGTCATGACACCCTGCATGACAATGGCCCTAAAGTAGCTTGTTGCAATTCCAAATATCTTGTGCAGATCATTTCATCCAGAGATGGGAGTAGAAGTCTCTCTTTATGTATCTCTATTTAAAAATCAAGAAAACTATAGCCTCTCAGCAGAATCACATTTGTCATTCAGAATAATATCACATATATATTTCTAAACCATTCACTGGCTAGGGAAAATAAATTATCTTGATTGACATAGACACATGGACATTCATTCCCCAGGCTGGGGAGAAGCTTCTTTCCTCATCAGTGGCCATGTGGAAATGCACTACTCTTAAAGAACTGGTTCTGCCTGAAGGAACAAGGGGAGGTAGAAATAATAGATGTGTTTGTTTTTATCGGAGGGTTTTGGCCTACTTGGTAGAGATTATAGGAATCTAATTCCTCTCTGATTGTGTAGTAACAGTCTCATTTTAATTTCCTTTGATAAATGCTTCTCACTTGCCACTGAAATTGAAAGGAAGTATGTTTGTGACTGTTTTGTTACATGCTTGTATTGTCCCAGAGAACACAGGAAGACAATCCTTACACAGCATATATTGCTTTTATCACACTTTCATGTACCCCTTTTGCCTGGATGAAGAGGAGAGGTTGAGCCATATTAAGCATCATAAATCAATTAATTAGAAAATTCTGTTTTGCAACTGACCCAACCAATTCCCCCATTGCCCCTCCCTGCTCTGATAAATGGGACAGTTATTTGAATATATTGACATAACCTGCTTTTTCTGAATCACTGTTACCTCCTTTGTTAGGCAGGGCTCACAATAAGATATATCTTAGAAGTTGTCCCAGTTGCTTAAGAAATACTTAACAAGAACATAACTAAATAAAATATGATTTGATTCTATGATAGTGATATTTCTTGTCCTTGGTGTGAAAAACAGCATTGTTTCTTAATCTAATTTTAAGAGGATGAGATTACAAACCGTATTAAGTATATACCTGTCCTTGGCAGTCTCATGGATATCAAGTATTACATAGAGATATTTCTCAAGTAAGTGTAGTTAAGATCAGATTCTTATCAATATATATGCACATAAAACAAGATTGACCTGGCGTTCTGACTGCAGATTTTGCTCATGTATCTGGAAGAATCACATGTATTTGTTTACGCAAATTTTAAATTTGATTAGAAAGTGCCTGATGGTCCTCTTTTAAACATGTTGGGTTATATCCCAGTTTCTTTCCGAGAAGTGAGTATATAAATGGCAGAGAGCTGGTCTTAGTTATTTCACCTGGTTAGACTGGTTGAGTCTGGAAGGTCAGGAAGATGTTGCTATAGACTCAATCTTTGTGTCCCCCATAATTCATATGTTGAAACCTAATCCACAATGTGATAGTATTTGCTGGTTGGTCCTTTTGGAGAAGGTGATTAAGATATGAGGGTGGAGTCCTTCAGATTGGGATTAGTGCCCTTATAAATGAGTCAGAAAGCAGCCTGACTCCTCTTTCTGACTGTCAGAAAACAGTGAGAAGACGCCATTTATGAACCAGGAAGAGGATCTTACCCAACACCTAGTCTGCCATCACCTTGATCTTGGACTGCCCAGCCTCCAAAACTGTGAGCACTAGATGTTTGTTGTTTAAAGCACCCAGTCTATGGTATGTTTGTTATAGCAGTCTGAACAGACTAAATGCTTTCACCTGAGCAACTCCTCTGTTCGCAGGCACTAGGGGCTACCTGCTGCTCATAGAAATTGGCCAAGGGGGGAAAATCTGAAAGGCTTTGCTAATTTATTTTGTGTCTTCTTACTTCTTTTTATAACCCTGGATGCCCATATTTACCCTTTTAAAATCCCATTATCTAGAGTAGTTCTTCCCCAACTAATGGGTATATTAATCCCTTGAAGATTAAACCAAAAATTCTAATTCAGTGGGTCTAGATGCGTCCTGAGAGTCTGCATTTCTCATGAGCTCCCAGGTGAGGCTGATCATGCTTCTCTGTGCACCACGCTTTGAGTAGCAAGATGCAGCCTTTCCTTACCACTCCTTTTCTAGTTCAGAATTTCAGTATCCTGCTGCCTCAGAGCCTGGCTAAATGACTAATTGTTATGCAGGTGTTAGAGGTGGAGCTCTGATTCAGTTCAATTAGTACTCTGAGTCCTTGACATTCCCTTAATTTGGTAGTGATTTATGATGTGGTTAGATACATTTTTATTTTTGCCTCAATAAAGGACTGTTATTTAAGGTTTGTTTATGCTCTGCTTGTCCCCAAAGAGAAATAAACTGAACATTACAACCAGAAAAAAAGATACTACAAATGGTTGTTGTAGTAACTTACTGTGTTATAGTAACTTCAATCCTATCCCCTCATTATAATGCTGCAGAAAACTCAAAAAATAAGGCTGTTTTTTTGTTATTGTTATTTGTTTGTTTTTCTAGTATTAGTATGTCCTATGCAATGTTTGGGACATGTTATATAATTTGGAACAATTAGTTGAAATGATTTGATTGTATTAGTTGGCTTAAATCATTTTATTTGACTCAATATAAATTATCTTTAGCCAAGGGTAGAATTTGGGCTGTTTTAAACCTATCATCAATTGGCTGAAACATGAATCCTGCCCTTTTAAGGAGCATGTTTGCACTCTCCAGGCAAGCAAAAGTTTCACAATGATTTTTCCTTGTACCTTTCTTCTAGTTCTTTGCAACTTAATCGACTTGTGGTTGAAACTGATTGTGTTTCCTACTAGGATTTGCTAAATCTAAATATAATCTGGGCTATCGCCTATGTCTCCATGATGCAGAGAATTCCAGTATTTAGGGGAAATTCATGGGCTCTGTATAGTGTTTAGAAAATCGTCTACTTGTCCCTGATTTGTTTCCTCCAGAAACATCTATGGATATCAAGAATATTTGTAGAGCTGGGAGCAAAAGCTTTTCCTCTACCTATTTAGGCGGTGTTTGGGACACTATGAATTAATTGACAATAGGTTAACAGAGAAAAGTTTATTATCCATGTGGAAGTACTCAGTAGTGAGTAACACCAAATAGATAGAAGTAGGTTTTATATGTCAACTTAACAAAAGGGGTGGTAGTGGTTCAGACTTCAGTGAAAAATTATGGAAAGTTCTATTAGGCTTCTTCCTGATAATAATGAACAGTCTCTGTCCTGGCTGGAAGGTCCCCTTAATGTGGAGGGGGTTATGGCAGTTAAATCCATCCATACCTCACCTGCTAAGGATCAAGCTCCCAAATAGGAAACACCCTTGGAGGGGGGTTAAGGGCAGCATTTTCAGGATGTTGTGCTTTACTCAGATAAGGGAAGTTCAGAAAAAATTTCTTTCTGCTGATCCCTCAGTGACCTTCAATTATGAGCTACTCACAAAGGCATACCCTCTTAGGATGACTATATAAAAACATTTCAGGGAACATATTGCTAAATAAAGAAAGAATTCCAGTAGTTCCATATTATGTAGTGTTGTAAACACTGTGTGAAATGTGACTTTAGGGAAGAAGTTAGGGACAAAGAAAAGGATGGCAGAAAAATGACATTTCCCCCCCTAGTTTTCAGGGTGGACTCATGAGTTTTTAAGGAAGTATATAGCAGGTGTAAGGTACAACATAATCTATGCATTTCTAATGAAAACCAGATGGTACTAAATAGACACTTACAGCTATACCCTTTTTCATTTCTATCTCCAAACATTCATGGCTTCCAGTAGTTGGAATTTATTAAATTAAGTGGATCTAGTGCAATTATTTCATCTATAATTTAAATTTGTATAAAGATTCCTCTTTATCATAAGAGTCCTTGTGTATTATGGAAGGTCTGAGGCAAGGAGAAATAGGAAGAGACTTTTGGGTATAAAACTTAACTTGAAAGAAATATTTCTCCATTTGAAATGTGGTTTATTCATTCTTTATTGCTTCTCACTAAACTTTTAGGAGGAGCTTTGGCACTAATGACAAAACAATACATATTGTTACCCCCTCATCTGTATTAACATAAAAAAAGGTTCTTTGTTTACAATGTAAACTAACATTTTCATATAAATGCTCTCTCCTTCCTAGCAGCATATTCAATAATGTTTTAGCATATTGTGGAAGTACATAGAAGCTGTTGGAAAGACAAATGAGCAAGGACAACTTGGTGATATTTTATAAATTGACTTTAATCTTACCCACCTTGGTAGGAGTGAAAGGAAAAGGGATCTCCATCTTCCATTACCGTGTTTCCCCGAAAATAAGACCTAGCCAGACCATCAGCTCTCATGTGTCTTTTGGAATAATACAATATAATACCCAGTCTTATATTAATTTTTGCTCCAAAAGATGCATTAGAGCTGATGGTCCAGCTAGGTCTTATTTTTGGGGAAACACGGTACCTGATTACATTATCACAGGCTGTTTCAATCTTCATTTCCTTAAGGTCAAATTTAAATGGAATAAGTGGACTGGTTGGGAAATATTTTGGAAAAAAATCAGGAAAAGGTTTAAATTTGAATTCTAAATCATTGGAATACTATCAAATTACTGACAGTATTTTGGATCACATATAAATGTGTTTTCTTTTGAGGAAGCAGAATATATTCTAGCCTTAAGAACTATTTATATACATCATTTATTATATGCTTTGTGTTCGATCTTTGGTGAATAATCTTGTAAGTGTGATATTTTTTTTTAACCCGAGGAACTATTTTGTTCTTACTAACCCATTCCATACCCTGAATTTTATCAGATATTTTCTTAGTATTGTGTTGAGACAAAGTTGTTTTTTTTTGTTTGTTTGTTTTCTCTTTTTTTCTTTCTTTCTTTCCAGATTTATACCACTTTTAGGGTATGACATTTCCTTAGATTTGTAATTGTGGTTTAAAAGGTCAAAAATAATTGCAAAAACTGCAGTTAGTTTTTCACCAACCTATTATTTAACTCTGTCTTTAAGCTAGAAAGAATTTTTGGAAAGTTTTGTTAAAAGATAAACTGAAGCACATAAAAAATGTGAAGAGTTCATTTAAGCCAAAATCTATTAGAATCAGGTAGCACCAAACTGGAACTGCTGACAGTAGCAGTCTGTCTACATGAGCTAGGGGAAGACTTATTTAGAGAATGTGCGGCAGCAAAGAAAGGGAATTGTTTGATTGGCTATTGCTTAAAGCCAAGTTGGCTGTTTGTGATTGGTTGTCTTCAGCATTTGCCTTATTTGGGAAAGACTAGTTGGTTGGTTGTGATTGGTTATCCTTAGGCTTTGTTTTCTTTACCTTGAGACATTTATAGGCTTATATTCTGGGTTGCTTACTTAAGCCACCAAAGAATCAGTCACTTTAATCTAATTGCCTCCTTGTTTAATTAATTTAAGCTTATCATTTAATGTTAGAACTGCTGATAAACAGTTTCTACACTGATGGGAAATGAAGAAAAATCAAGTCTGAAGTTTCTAAGCACTGGCCTTATAAAATTCTACTACTTTCTTGGTTAATGGTAGATTGCGTTATCTAAGGGCGTTGGGAACTTATTGGTTACCTTCATCAATGTGAGCCTCTAGCTGAATGTCTGGAATATAACAGATGCTGAACAAATATTTGCTAAATGAATGAATGAATGAATGGGACTATAAGAGAGAAAATTAGTAATTGTATTAATCAGGGATCATTTTGTTTTCCTTTTTCAGTGCTATTAATTCATTTAAATGTGTTCTGCCTTGATTAAGTTATATGTAGCTGTGAATAAATATACCTTCTTGTTTCAAATGATTTGGCCTCACATTATAATAAATCAGGATTACAAGTTGACAGGAACACTTTATTTCTTAAGCTGCCTTATGGTTATTGTCTACAGAGCAAAAGTGAACAGAGCACTGATGAATGGAATTGCTAATTGCTCTTTCCTGCTGAGGCCATAGGTTATAACAAAGGTAAGTAGATTATCTCCCATTGGTTTAGCAAGCAAATGCTGCTGGGCTTATTTTCTTCATTTCTTATGGGGACACACTGGACCTTTTTGTTCTAGCTATTGTAACAAGAACCTGGCATCGCTGTGAAATGAGTCTGTAGGGTTTCTTCTCTTACTTTAAGTGTCTTTCTGCGTGTTCACTCTGCAATGCAGGGGTTAATGCAACAAAGCCTAGTACTGTGATTTGCGGAGAGTTACAGAATACTGAGGTCCTTTCTAGAGATTGTAATTTAATTGGGTTAGGGTATGAAATGCTCCTCAGATGGTTCTACTGCTGCAGGCAAAACTGAGAATCACTGGATGGCTATGAACACAGACTCTTGGTAATCCACTTAACCCTTTTGCTACCCAATTTCCTCTTCTGTAAAATGGGGAAAATAATGGAGTCACTCTCATTGGCTATTAGAGGATTAAATGCAGAGGGTGCCAAAAAAATGTATACACATTTTAAGAAAGGAAAAAGCTATTAAAATTGTAAGACTCAATATATGCCGATAACAAAAGATGGGTACAAGTCACGTTTGACTTCTGCAATTACAAGAGGTGCCCAAAGTGGTTACGATCAGCGTCTAGACACTTCTGATTACGGCGAACTACTGCTTGAGCAACATTGACCAAAGTGTCCATTTGTGTCCATTTTTTTGGCACCCCTGATACGTAAAGCACTTAGATCTTTGTCTAGCACATAAATGCTAGATAACTGTTGGCCCTACTGTTTGGTAGATAAGGAATCAATCATAATAACAGCTAATCTTTATTAAACATACGTGCTGAACTTCATTCTAAGTGTTTTTTAGTTATACTGTTATTATTCTCATTTTGCAAATGAGGAAACTGAGGCACAGAGCTTTAGGTAATTTTTCTAAGGCCTAAAATTCCCAAGCTTTACTCAATGATTAAATATCAGGTGGTCTGAATTCAAGCATATAATAAATGCCATAAATGAGATTGTAAAGTAAAGTGTGTTCTGATAAGTGTGAGATATTTCATACTTATGAAATATTTGAAATATTTCAAATGCAATAAAATAAAAAATCTAATATTAAAGTAGCTCCTGGCTGTGCCAAATAATTATCAAATTTGTGTACAAGCACCTCGTTTTCTTTGTCTTTCTTGCCACAAAACAAGAATATTCAGAATACTTATTGACTTTTGACAAACATTTTTTTTTATTTCCTGACAATTGATGAATACTTACCATATTCCAAATACTTTCCCTTTCTTCTGTTATGAAGTATATTTGCTTGAAATAAGGTTTTATTTGAGCTAAACATTTAGTTTTTCCCTTTCTCTTTTGAAGACAATGATTTCCACAAGTGTGAAATTCCAGAGGACAATTTCTTCAAGTTGTTAACAACACAAGAAACATTTGTAATAAAGTTTCCTAATATTTAAAGAAAGGATCATTGTGTTTATCCTAATATTTAAAGAAAGGATGGTTGTGTGGAGTAGAGGAGGAGATGTTTATCAAGTTTTCAAGCTAAATAGCTACTGCAACTCCTGTAGGTGTCTTTTCTGGGGTCTAAAGAATTGATTACATTTTCCTGTGTTTCAGTCATAGGTGGAGCCCTGTCATGCCTCTGTTTCAGGTTGAGTTTAGAGTGACTGTTTCCTCAAACTATTCCACACCTTTTAGCTTGTTGGCTCATGCAAGATGGCACTATTGAATCACTTGTTCAATTTCAGCTGTGTTGGTTAATATTTATTACATCTTGCTCATGTTTCATTAAAATAAGAGGAAAATGGAAATGATAATCAAACAACTAATATTAATGAAATATAATTGAAATAAACAAGGAAAATGTTTGGCATGATGAATGTGGTGGATTTTAGGTTTAATTTTATTCCATTGTGAAAAAAAAAACACAACAAAAAAACCCCATAGAATTAAATAAATCACTTGAAATCCTGGAGACACATCATTGTGCCAAAAATGATAGGGATTACATATTGTCCCTTATTCTATATGGCACAGAGTCCTTCCTACCTGCCTCTAATCATGTAGTTTCATTGTTGCATATTTGCATATTTGGCTTGTGCACATTTTCAGGAAAACAAAACAGAACAAAAAAAAAAACAGCACCCAGGATGGAGTTCAGCTTTTAATAAATATATATTGAGGTTAGCTGACTGTGCACAATAACCTGTATATAAGTCAAAACGCTAGAATTTAGTGTGCCGACCAACTCAATGGGTATTTATTAAGCAAAACCTACGTGTCCAAAACCATAATCTTCAGGCTCCAAAGTAAGAATGGGAATGTTAAGAGTGGCCCGGCAGTTATTATTGAACAATCTAGATTAGGAATCTCTTTCTCAAAGCTGTCATTTCAGTACTCTTTGGTATCATTCCACACTGCCTTTCATTCATTTGTTCTAGTGAGGCTGTTAGTGAGAGGACAAAATATTTCTCAGAGTGAAACAGATGCTATCATTCTCTCAATCTTTCTATAGTACTTGGGGGAAAAAAAACACTGAAAGTGTTTCCATCAACCTACAAATTGATTTCATATGTCACTATAACTTTGTGTTTTTTCAATCACAATGATATAGGGTCATCATAAGAGAAAATTCAAGCCATATACAAAACATAAAGCAATAAGTTTTCTAAAATACCACTGGTGTTAAGATTTGTTTCATAACCTTCCAGACCTGTCTACTTGTATGTATGCATATAGAAAGCTAGACATGTATATAGATTGGTATAGATAGAAATATTTTATTTAAATTAAAACGTTAAGTTTACGTGAACTTGGAAAACAATTATTTGTAATGAACCTTAGATAAATAAATTTTGTATTTGAATAAGAAAAGAATATTAAGTGGTTGAAATCACTATATGATTTTTAACTACCTCTTTCAGTTTTCAGTAGCATGAGCGTATACCCTACTTTAAAAGAAGGATGGTTAATATTCTTATACTTTCTCCAACTCCATGTTCTAGTATTTGTTAGTTATATGTTAAACTGTTAGCATTTATAAATGCTAACCATCTGTTCTGCAACCATTGTTCCCTAGATGTTCAGTCATAACAAAACATTTGCTGAATTTAATGTACACCGCCACTACTTTTCTTATGCATTTTCATTTTTCACTTTTTTATTTTTATTGACCTCCTGGTTTGCTGGATTTTTTTTTTTTTCTAGAAGAGTTCTTGGGTGCTATATTTCTAGAGTTTTGCTATATTTAAGATGTCTGTCTCCTGTCTTTATATTTGAATGAAATTTGAATGAGTAGCATATTTCTGCGTGTGCGGCTAGGTTCTTCTTTCAGAAGTTTGTGTCCATAAGTCTTATTTTATATCATTGAAGGCAGTTGTAGAGAAGTCTGAGTCCAGTCTGATTTTTCTTCTTGTTAGTGATTTGCTTTCCTTGTCTGTGTGCTTAAAGGATTTTGTCTTTTATTTATGAAGTTTGATAACTTAACTGGTGAATAGCCCAGTGTTGCTCATTACCAACACTTTCTTTTTACTGTTATATCACATGCTCTTTTGATGTGCTCACTAAATTCTTTATTTCAGGGAAAAAAATCAGGCAAAATACACACACACAGGTCTTTGTTCCCCATTTATGTCATCTTTTTTTTCTAATTGCTTTAATCTTTGTCCCTTAACTCTGCATCTATGTTCATCTCAGCCTTTTATGCATAAGATGAGTTACATTTTCAGACATGCCAATCTATAAAATGTTTTTAATAAATTCTTTATTTTTTCTATAATGGAATTACATCTATAATGGGATTACATTTCCTTAGCTTTTCAATCTCACTTTTTGTGTAATTCTGTTGTTAAAATCGTCATCTTTGATGTCTTTTTAGACTTTGTAAACTTTTTTCTATTTATGTCAGCTTGTAAAGTTCTTCTAGGCTATTTGGCCCTCACTTAAATGTATTTCCTTTCCTTGGGCTCTGTTTTTACTCCACACAGAGCCTTCCATCTATATCTTGCCTACTATATTTTCTTTCTTCCTCCCTCTCTTTCTTCCTTTTATCTCCTCTTTCTCCTACTTTTCCTTCTCATTCTTATCTTCATCTTTTTTCCCCTCCTGTTTTCCTCCTTCCTTCACCAACCCCTACCAAATGCCGTTTTCATCTCTGCATCCAGGTGTAGTATGTTTGTATGGTTGTCATGTTATATTTTTTCTTACGTAACTTACGAAGGACAGATCCAGATCTTCCATTTTCCCTGATACAGTCTGGATAAATTTTCCTTAATTGCTTTTCATTTATTTAAATTTATAGGGTCAATTTACCTTTAGCTCTCTGAGTTTGTTTTTTTTTCTCTCTCTCTCCTCAACCTCTCTCTTTCTTGCTATCACACACACACACACACACACACACACACACACACACGAGGTTAGACAATTAAGTTTACGAACTCATCCTAGAAAAAGTGCTACATACCTCATTCCTGAATAGCACTATAGTCACCTTCGAAGTACTCCCCATGGGAAGCTATGCACTGACGCCAGCACCTAGTCCACCCTTCAAAGCAATTTCGGAACTCTTTTTCTGGAATGGCCATCAGAGCTGTCATCATGTTACCTTTGATGTCTTGAATGTTATCAAAATGTCTTCCTTTCAATATTTCCTTTATCTTTGGATAAAGAAAGAAGTCATTGGGGGCCAGATCAGTGAGTAGGAGGGTGTTCCAATACAGTTGCTTGTTTACTGGCTAAAAATTCCCTCATAGACAGTGCCCTGTGAGCTGGTGCATTGTCGTGATGCCAGAGCCATGAATTGTTGGTGAAAAGTTCAGGTTGTTTTCGTCTAACTTTTTCACGCAGCCTTTTCAGCACTTCCAAATAGTAAACTTGGTTAACTGGTTATCCAGTTGGTACGAATTCATAATGAATAATCTCTCTGATATCATAAAGGTTAACAACATCATTGCAAATAGTTTGCAAACCTTATTGTCAGACTGTATATATACACACACATGCACACATATAATATACCATATGTAATATATAATCTTTGTTATATATAATTTGTTATATAGAATATGGGAGAGAAAATATATACTATTTGCTCTGTTTCTCTCTCTATAAATATATAATATATAAAATGTACACATTATATATAAAATATATATTATATAATATATAAGATATGGGAGAGGGTGAGAATATATCCTATGAGTTCTGTTTCTCTGGAGAACCCTGACTTGAGACAGAGGTATAACAGGAAGCTTAGGCATTAACTCTGTATATTCCCTATTGTTCCATAGGATACTTTGTCTTGATCTTTGGTAATCATTTTTTAAGCTATGAATATTTTCTATTTTGCCTTCTGTAGTGCCTAGTACAGCAATTGAAAGATCTGTAATTTCAAGGAGATGGTTTTAATATTGATGTTCCTAGTAAAATATTACCCCTTTTCTTCGTTCTGGATTTTTAATTGAAAGCTAAAAGAAAACATAATAAACACCACAGAGTTTAAAGTTGTGAGTTGGTATAGGAGAAGCCATTTAATTTTTCTCTCTCTACCTTCAGGCAACTTCTATTGATGCTGACGTTGTTGTCTTGAAGGATTATTAGGAATATGTTGTTTCAAAAAGATGAGTAGTGCATTCCTCATAGATGAAATAGCATGTGTGAAATCATAGAGTAGTTAAATTGGGCCAATTGTGAAAGAATTAGCTACATGCTAAGAGAAATATTTCTCAGAATGACTTAGCAGCCACCTGTACCAGAATCTCCCAGAGTCCATGATAAAAATGCAAATTTTGGGGCCCCGTTTTAGACCTATTCAGTCATAATTGAAGGGCATGCTTCCTAGGGTTTTGCATAGAAACAAACAAACAAACCCTCACGAGATTCAGGTGAGAGTGTGTTTTATATGTGCTGAAGTTTGGGAACCACTGCATTGTAATTCTGAGATTGTATAGAATAATTTGGAGGGAGCCCAATTATGAAGAGCTTAGTTTGCTAAGACGTGTTCATTTTGTCCTGATGGCTCTGGAAATCCATGCAGGTGTCAACAGATAGAGGTTGTCCTCAAATTTGCCTGTGAAAAGCAAGATATGCTGACGAGGGCGGAGGGCTGCTCTTATAAGGCTTTCAGTCCTTTGATCCTTTCGTTTTTTTCTTTTTTATATTTTAAAAACATGTATAATCAAATATGGATTTTATACTGAAATATTTTTTTAAAACTTTGTGTTAAATTATCCTGATTTCAAATGGCATGATCGGTGTGGGACAAGAAATGAGTCCTAGGCTTGAATAGGCTAGGACTAGAGCGCAGAAACTCAGGCAAGGCAAAGACGATAATCATCTAAGCGAGTTCCTAAACTATTTTACCACTACCGCTACTATGAGAAAAGATCCATCTTATGATATGTGAAGAAATATTTAGGGCGTTGTATATGTGAAAAAGAAAGTCAGAAGATACAGAATGGGAACACATGACTGCCAAATTAAAGTTCAGAAATTTTCTATAATTCAGTAGCAAACATGAGTTTGAACAAGGAAAAAATAAAAGGAAAAAAAAAAAAACCTTATTGGCTCCCATATACTTAATACTTCTTTTGCCAATGAGCCGTTGACTTGCTTCCTTTAATTGTATTTATTTCTCTCCAAGCTGAAGATAAGTTCATCAAGGCAATAACAGAAACAGTCTTACAGGCAATCAAGCTAGGAAAGTATGAATACTCTTTTGCCAAAGAGTTATCAATTTAGTGTGGCTGCTAGATAATAAGACAGGATGTAAAACCATGCTTTCTCACCCTCATTGAAACAAAACATGTTGCCATCACATTAGTTATGCACTGGTGTTCTTGAGGGAGCAGGATATCAAGAGAGAGTGTGTTTGGAAACATTCACAATCCACCTGAACTGCTCTTTATAAAGTTAACTACATATTTAGATGTCAAATGCAATTCTTTCTACTTTCTACAATCAAAAGTCAGTTTGCTTTTCCAGGCTATGAGCTCAGACACAGCCAGCGCTGCTGATTTGATATCATTACTTTGCCTTCCCGTTCTATAAAAAGGAATTGATTAATTGTCAATGTGATACATTTTTGGTTATTTTTCTAAATTATCTAAGAAATAGCTTTTGCCAAATATTTAGGCATTATAGGACTTACTACATTTACAGAGATAGTGTCTGAAGAGTAAATTCCTGAATCAGAAACACAAAAACTAATCCCTATTTATTCGATATGCTTGAAAAATCTAACTTCTAGCTACAGACAAATTTAAGCAGCTAACTCCATCAGTAGAAATTAGTGTACAAGAGGAAGTTATAAGTAACAGAAGAAGTTATAAGTATCTTTCTGTTCTGTAAAGAAAGAAAGATGTGTGAGTGTGAAGGTTAGAAACTAATACTACATCTAATTAAATAATGTGTGGTATTTGTGGAATCTCTTCTCTTTATCCTAGAGTGAGCTTTGTATGCATTTGTATTTTTATAACTGACATTTCAACTTATACAGAATAGTTATAACTGGACTAATTCTAAAAGTTTTTGGTGGAAAGAATAGAAAAATGGCACAAAATTATGTGCATGTTCATTGCTTTGAATATCACTAGTGAATTTAATACAAAGATGACAAAATAGATTTTAAGTAATAAAACAGTCTGTCAAATATAGCATTGGCATTGTTTTGGCATTGAAACAATTTCAGCATCAGAAGCATTTATTTTAAGATAGCTTGCTACATTTGGAAATAAAGTAAATGTCAAAAAAGCCTCCCTATGTGAACCTGTTGAAATCGAATTCAGATTGAATCCCCATCTTCCTTCACTTTCCACTGAACTAATAGAGAGAGATGAATTCCCGGTCACAATGCAGCTTACATTTAACATACTCCATAGTTGAGTCTTTATTCATTTCTTTGTAGGATTAGTTATAATTACAGAAGGACTCAGTCATTTTCTGGAGACCTAAAGAAGAAACCATGCTCCCAATTAAGCAAAATGTTTAATGGCGGGAAAATTAGGTAGAAGAATTAAACAGAAAATGCGTACAACATTTTATTAGTGTTGTATATACACTCTGGGTGTAGGTCACTGCACAAATGATCAACTTAATGAGCAACATCGTACAAGTATGAGAAAGTAGACAATTGTCTGTGTGAACAGAGCTTTCTAAGCTATACTAACACATCCACACCTCTGGGCTAAAAAGGAAAATTTCCTGGGCAAGGTTGGATTTTGAAGTGAAAGTAACATCTTTAGCATTCAATGCATGAGGTGTTGTATTCTCTGCATGAAATACTGTAAGTCTGCTGATGGTCAAGATTGGGACACTGTGGGCCTCAGTTTAAGCAATCAGTTTTGAGAACATTCCCTCTTTTTTTGTGTGTGACCTGCCTTCAGTGGTAAGGTGTTCTGCTACTTTCTTCTATTGAGAAAAGCAGATACTGGATCAGAGCACCACATTTGCTTGCTCTCTGTGTGGGGACATTTTCTAGACCTGCATTGTCCAATATGGTACACATGAGCCACATGTAATTAAAGTTATCATTAATTTAAATTAAAATTATAAATCCAGTGCCTCAGTCTAACAAATCATATTTCTAGTGCTCAACCACCTGTGGCTAGTGGTTTCCATATTGGACAGTGCAGATTAGAACATTTTCATCATCACAGAACATTTATTGGGCAGTACTATTGACACAGGGAGTTGAAGTCCAAGTAGAACACAGGCCTCAGTTTAAGCTACAGTTCAAGGGTGGTAAATTGTAGTGTCGTGAAGCAGCTGGTATTTAAGAGGCATTGTACAGAGAGAAGAGAGCTGTGTGAAGAGGGAACCCCAGATGTCTGCATGAGGGAGAATGGCTTGAGGACTGGGAATATACACGGGGCAAGACTCCGTGAAGAATGGCTGCTATGTGGCTGAGATGTGAACAGAGACAGCACAGGTCATACAGCACTGGGAGACCTTAGAGTTGTGTCCCAGCCAAAGTAACCTTGGTGAGAAGCTCAGGCATTCAACTGAGGTTATAGAAAGTCTCCACTTTGAGAGTAAGCCTAGAGTAGGGACTCTACTCTCAGGATTAAGGACAACATCAATATAGATCCATATTAATAAAGAATAAATGAAGCCTGACATTCTAAACTCTTTAGGAGCGAAGGGTGGTGATTTTCAACTAATTTTGAAAATCATCAAAATGTAAAATGAATGAACGGATATATCTATATCTAGCTAGCTAGCTAGCTAGCTATCATCTATCTACACACAGAGGGTGCCCAAAAATGTATGCACATTTTAAGAAAGGAAAAACTATTAAAATTGTAATACTCATTATATACCAATAATAAAAGATGGATACAAGTCACGTTTGACTTCTGCAATTACAAGAGGTGCTCAAAGTGGTTACCATCAGCATCCAGATACTTCTGATTATGGTGAACTACTGCTTGAGCAACGCTGACCAAAGTGTCCACTTGTATACATTTTTTTTTTTTTTTTGGCATCCCCAGTATATATAATCAAATGAATATAGCAAAGTGTTGACAACTGTAGAAACTGGTGGTGGTTTATGGGCTTTTCATTGTATAATTCTTTTAAGCTTTCTCTATAGTTGTAACTGTCCATAATAAAATGCTGAGGCAAAACAAACAAGCATGAAATGATGGAAATGATTTGCTAGGAATGTAACTATCAGACTAAAACAAAACATCCTTTGAATGAAGACAATAAAATCCAGATGATACCAATGTATTATCCATATTATACAGTATAAAATAAAACAGATAAGTATGTGAAGAAGCAGGCAAATATGATGTACCATATGTCACAAGTAAAACAGTCATTAAATAAATAGACTAGCAAATGGAATTAGAAGAACAGAAATTTAAAACATCCATTGTAAATATGTTTAAGGAATTTGAAGGAAAGAAACCTAGAAAAAATGAACACACACACAAAAATTTGAGACCAATATCCCTGAGGAACATAGATGTAAAATATTAGCAAACCAAATTCAACAATACATTAAAAAGGGTTATATACCATGATCAAGTGGGATTTATCCCAGGGGCTCAAGGATGGTTCAATATCCATAAATCAATCAGTGTGATGTACTCCATTAACAAAATGAAGGATAAAAATCATATGATCATTTGAATAGATGTGGCAAAAAAAAATTGACAAAATCCAACATCCATTTATGATAAAAACTCTGAAGTGAATATAGAGGGAACATAACTCAACAAAATGAAAGCCATATTTCACAAACCCACAGAGAACATCATACTCAACAGTGAAAAGCTGAAGGCTTTTTCTCTAAGATCAGGAATAAGACAAGGATGCCCACTCTCACCACTTTTATTCAACATAGTATTAGAAGTCCTAGCCAGAGCAATTGGACAAGAAAAACAAACAAGACATCTAAAGTGGAAAAGAAGAAGTAAAACACACTCTTTGAAGATGACATGATGCTATATTTGGAAAACCCTAAAGATTTCACCACAAAACTGTTAGAATAATAAATAAGTTAAGTAAAGTTGCAGAATACAAAAATCAATATACAGAAAACTGTGAAATTTCTACACACAAATAAAAAACTATCAGAATGACCAATTAAATCAATCCCATTTACAATTGAATCAAAAAGAATAAAATACCTCAGAACAAATTTAATGATGTGATAGATCTGTACCCTGAAAACTATAAGATGTTGTTGAAACAAATTGAAGACAAATGAAGTGAAAGACATTGCAGTTCATGAACTGGAAGAATTAATATTATTAAAATATCCATACCCCTGAAAGCAATGTACAGATTTAATACAATCTTTATCAAAATGCCAATGGCATTTTTCTCACAAAACTAGAACAAATAATTCTAAAATTTCTATGGAACCACAAAAGACCCCAAATATCCAAAGCAATCTTGAGATAGAAGAACAAAGCTGGAGGTATCATGCTCCCTGATTTCAAACTATACTACAAAGCTACAGTAATTAAAACAGTATGGTATTGGCATAAAAACATACACACAGGGCAATGTAATACAATAGAAAGCCCAGGAGTGTACCAATGAATATATGGTCAATTAACTTCAGACAGTAGAGCCAAGAATATATAATGGGGAAAAGTCGGTCTCTTCAATAATGATGCCAAAAAAACTGGACAGCCACATGCAAAAGAATGAAACTCAACCACTCTCTTACACCATACTAAAAAATAGCTCATGATTAAAGACATGAATATAAGACCTGAAACCATAAAATTCCTCAAAGAAAACATAGGTGGTAAGTTCCTCGACATTGGTTTTAGTGATGTTTTTTGGATATGACTCCAAAGGCAAGGGAAACAAAAGCAGAAATAAACAAATGGGACTATATCAAACTATAAAGTTTCTCCACAGTTAAGGAAACCATCAACAAATGAAAAAGCAACCCACTGAATGGGAAGAAGATATTTGCAAATCATACATCTGATAAGGGGTTAATATCCAAAATATACAATGAACTCATACAACTCAAAACATAAAAACAACCCATTGAAAAAAATGGGTAAAGGATCTGATAGACTTTTTTCAAATAAGACATATAGATGGCCAACAGATACATGAAAAGATATACAAGGTTACTATCAGGAAAATGGAAATCAAAACCAAAATGAGACATCACCTCACACCTGTTAGAATGGCTATTATAAAAAAGAAAAGAAATAATGAGTATTGGAGAGGATATGGAGAAAAGGGAACCCTCATACACTGTTGGTGGGAATGTAAACTGATACAGCCGCTATGGAAAATTGTATAGGGATTTCCCCCCCAAATTAAGAATAGAATTACCATATAACCCAGCTATTCCACACTGGGTATTTATCCAAAGAATACAAAAACACTAACTATTAAAACTATATGCACCCCTATGTTCATTGTAGCATTATTTATAATACCAAGGTATGGAAGCAACCTAAGTGCCGTCAATGGATAAAGAAGTGGTACATATATACAGCCACACAAAAGAATGAAATCTTGTCATTTGTGACAATAAGGATGGGCTTTGAAGGTGTAATGCTAAGTGAAATAAGTCAGATGGAGAATGACAAAAACCATATGGTTTTACTTATTTGTGGAATCTTAAAAAAATAAATGAATAAACAAAACAGACACAAACTCGTAGATACAGAGAAGAGAGTGGTAGGAGGGTAAAAGGAGTGAAGAGTTTCAATTGTATCATTATGGACGGTAACTGGATTTACAGTGGTGAACACGATGTAGTGTATACAAATATTGAATTATAATGTATCCCAGAAATATATACCTTGTATTTTACCACAATAAAAAAAAGAAAAATCAGAGGGAAAAAAATAGGGGAAACATACAGGCATATGATAATAATGTCAAGTAAAAAAATGACTTTTTCTTGAGGTTTATTTAGATAATGGTTTTAACATTCAAATTCAAACTCAATGCTATTACTTTTGTCTAATATTCTTATTTATTAGGTTGGTGCAAAAGCAATTACAGTTTTTGCAATTTTTAACCTTTTGAACAGCAATTACTTTTGCACCAACCTAATAAACGTGACATTATAATTGATATTGTGATCTATGTTAGGAGATTCATATTGGTTGGCATAGCTGTCATATTATCATTACTGTGCCCTTCCCATGTGTCTATGGAAAGTACTAACGTTACATGCATTATCCATTTGGTCCCTCTCAACAAATTTGTAAAATAAATTATAGTCTCGTTTTACAGATTGAGAGACTGAGGTAGAGGTAAATGATATTGATCAACAATCAGCAGGGGAGCCAAAATGAAATCCCCAATTTTGTGATCCTTAAACCCATACTCTTAATTTAGTGATTTTACTTTTTTTTTAAAATCCTTTTTATAAGGTTGAATTTATATTAGTATATGGAATGAAGTGAAGAGCTTATTTATATAGGGGAACTAGGTTATTTATTTCCTTTCACATCACATTTCTTACATGCTGAGGGCTCCAGGTGACTTCTCTCTTTGACATCTAGGTAGCAGGACTACAACTAGTATCTAACCTGAGAGAAGATAGCAGGCTAATAATTGAGTTAAAGGTTGATTATAGTAATGATTTAAAACAATATCAATAATACTAGGCTTCTGTAGGAAGGTAAGCATGGACATGGACACAGAGACTATTTTTCTGTTGCCAAGAGCTAACTCAAGTTGATGGGATGAGCAATTTTTTAATTTTTATTATTGTATGCTTCAAGTAGATGAAATTGTAGTCAAATTATACTGTTGTTATATCTTGTTTTCTTTACTTCATTAGAGATCCATTTAAAACATATTGCAGTATTTAAGAAAGATTATGTTCTGTACTATTGCTCTGGCTGTAATTCTTTTTTCTTTTCTCTGTCCTTCAGTTTTCTCAAAAAAAAGTCTTTGTAACTGGAATGCCTTTGGGTAAAAAATTAGTCTCAAACTTACTTTTTTATCTTCTTCCAAGACTGGCAGAAACTGAATATTTCTAAAAATGTGCTTTAACCTCTTTGAGATTTAGTTCATCTAGAAAATGTTCCATGTAGAACGTACAACAGGTGCTAAATATATTCTACCTGTCTGATTGCATATACGAAGTAGGTTAAGTATTCATTTAAAAAGCAAATGCTTAAACTAGGGAAGCATCTTTAAATAGTAGGAAGATTTTGAGAATTTTTTTCTCCAGCACACATTTCCAAATCCCATAACTTCCTTTTCTGATGTTACCTTAGGGAAATTATTTCCTCTTTTGGAGCCTCACTTTCCTTATTTGAAGAATGGTGATAAAAGACAAAGTTCAGCTAAGTGAATTTGAAGACCTAATTGATTTATTATCCAATTCATGAATTGGGCAGCATCCCATTAGCAGCTAGAAGGGTGCTCTGAGGGGTTGTACATAACGGAAGATTTTTATAGGAAGAAGGGTGCAGCAAAGGAGCTAGTAACGAAAGAAAAGAAAGGATTATTTTGGGGCCCAGACATCTGTCTTTAGGGGAAGAAAAGAGACGTGTTTTTCATCATGCAGATTGCCTCTTCTTTCCATGGGGAATGAAGAGGGCCCACAGTGACAGATTACCTTACTGGTGCTTGACCAGAAAATTCCAGACTGGTTGTTTATGATTACATTTCAGGGAGAGGTCCAAATTGCTAATCGATCATTTATTAAATCTAGGTTTGGTATCATGGGCTTTTAGCATGAGTGATGCCATTTTGGGCCTGTGGTTTTGTTCTTTAACAATTGAAATCAGCATTACAGGGTTTTGTAAGCATTAAATTAAATAACATGACATAGTCGAATGGCAAATGAATATGTTACCAACTATTAAACTGTGCCATGACATTTGATTCCAACTGTTAAGCACAAAATCCCATTGAGTAAATTTGAAGATCTAATTGCTTTGTTAAAAGCTTAATGAATCAGCCAGTATCCTATTTAGCAAGTAGAAGGGCATTCTGAGGAATTGTACAAAATGAAAGGTTTCTATGGGCGGAAGGGTGGGGCAAGGAGGTTATTTAGTAAAAGAGAAGAAAGGACTGTTTCAGGCCAGGACCTCTTCTTTGGGGAGAAGAGAATAGCAGAGATTTTATCATGGAGATTTCCTTTCATTCCTCCGCGGGGGAAATGGATAGGGCTAAGGTAACAGATTGCCTCATTGATGCTGACCAGAAAATTCCAGATTAGTTAATTAAGATTACATTTTTGGGAGGAGTTTAAAGTGAAATTTAGCTTGGTATTAAACATAAGTTTGTTATCATGGGCTTTAGCATGAGTGATGCCATTTTGGGCCTGTGGTTTTCTCTTTTATACAACTAGCAAATGGGGAATACGGTGTTTATGGATGAAAAATTTAACCTGGAAACACAGGCAATAATCATGCAATCATTTTGCGCCTCAAAAGGTAATGACAACTCCTATATTTCCTTATGTGACAAATATCAAATTCTTGGCTTGGTTTTCAGAACTCACTGTGCTTTACTCCCACTTGGTATATCTACCTCAAAATACTCCAGTCTGTCTGTTTTTCTGTTCAAACCCAAAGTTGTTTTCAGGTTTCTTTTATTCATTTATTTACTCAAAATTAATTCTTTGATTCATTCATCCATCTACCCATCAAAGCATCTGTTTTAATCCAGCAACTTCAGTAAGCTCTGTGGATAAAAACAGTGGAAAAGATGAAAAAAACCCACGAATTTCTGTTTTTGTGTGCTTACACTATTAAAACCGAAAAGAGAGCAAATACTTATGTAATTGCAGTCATGCTGTGAAGGAGAAATACAGGTGTTATGAGTGCAAACACCAGAGGGAATTAGCATAGTATCAGGACCAATATATAATTTGCAGGGTCCTGTGCAAAATGAAAATGCAGGGCACCTTGTTCAAAAATTATTACGAATTTGAAGAGAGTGACAGCAGAGTAAGCACAGGACGTAGCAACTGCATAGGTTACATGCCCATAAAATGAGCTCTACACACTATGGAGGAGCAAGGAGGGAATCCCTGAGGCAGTGTTAATTTCACTTGAGATCTGAAGGATGAGTGTGTATTAGGTAGACAATTTCAAACTTGCGTTTTCATTTGCTCTTCCTATTTGTACTTAATGTACTGTTATTTCCTCAAGAGTTATCAGCCTTATATGTTGATACCAAGTGATGCTGCAATTTTTTTCCAGTGTTGGTTAGGATGTTGATGGTAGAGAGATAGATAGTTATCTCTTGCCAGGTTAGTTTCGTCTCCCATAGGAATCAAAAAGCAAAAATGAAGGCCAAAATTTTATGACTCAGAATTTTTTAAAATCAAAATTTATAAATAATTCTCAGCTTAAATATGTATGGGAGGGCAGTGACCTGGGAATTTGGAGATCTGGATTCTTCTGTTGGATCTGCCTCTGAGTAGGTACTCTTCGAATCAAACCTTCATAATCTGGGGGAAAAAATGATATGTAAGGTTTCTGTCACTCTGAAGCTTTAAACTACTGACAATAACATTTTCTTTTTATTTTATTTTCTTCTTCTTTTTTTTAGTAAAAGTACAGTAAGTAGTTTATTTTGTCTTGGTCTACATTTTTTGGAACATAGAGTCACAGTGTTGGCTGGATCACTGGCAACATAAATACAGCAATAGATGCCAAAGGCCACCTTCAACAGGCAATCCCTTTCCTTACATACCCACGTTAAATCCCTAAGTTGACCACTGCTATTCCATTCTGCCATTAGTTAAAGGTCACCTCTACTAGCAACTCATTTTTGTTCTTCCCTGGAGTAGCTGCCGAAGACTACATTTATTGTATTAACTTCTCTACTGCATCTATTAAATATCAAAGCAGTTAAAGACATATAGACATTGAATCACTTTATTCTCAAGTAGAGATTTTTTTTTTTTTTTTTTTTGTAGACCAAGAAACTGAAGACAGTGTAATCCCAGAAAGGTGAAACTAAAATTCTTTCAGATTTCTGAAACTCCAAATTTATTCGGGCCTTTGGACAATTTAAATACTTTTAGGTATTGAAATTTGGTTATATTAACCTGAGTAGTTTGGGCTCTGCTGTGATAATGAAGAATCCCCAAATCTCACAGACATAAAACAGCAAACAGTATATTTCTTTTCAAAGTTCTCTGTAGGTATGGACACATGCCCTCCATGGCCTCCCTGAGCATACAGACACACAGAATCTCTCCCATGATGTAGCTATACCATGTAGGTCATGGGAACTCCTTGTTATAGCAGGGGGGAAAGGACGTGGGGATCTCTCACTGAAACGAAATATGTGACCTGAAACGGACACACATTATGTTTCCTTACAAGCCATTGGCTAGAAATAGTTATACAGCCCTGTCCAAGTGCATGAGTTCAGGGAAGTGGAATCCCCTTGTGTGCTCAGGATGGGAGGTGAATCCGAAGATGTCTCTATCACATTTCTATACAATAAAAAGCTCTTTATCAATGAAGAGTGTCTAAAACATCTGGTTTTCTTAGAAGTAAGTTTGAAGTCTATTAACCTAGATGGATTCTAGTAGTTCAGATGGCCAAGAAAACACACATCAGTACTACCAGCTCTTAATGTGTTTGGTTTAAGACCATGGTGTCTGACTTAGTTATCAGTAGATGTGTATGTGTGTTCATATTGATGCTATTCCTCGTGTCATTATCTCAATGTTGATTGATGTCCTCCTGTTCGCTAAGAGACCATAATTAAAGCATTATCCCTTTCTTCAAGGAGCTTACAATAATCTTTGAACATTAGGCCCATAAATAAACACAGTTCTCTAAATCACACAACCTGAATCATATTCGGTTTTAAGCATAAATTGGCTTTTTGATAGCATGTCTTAACCTTTTTAGTTCAGCATAAATTATATTTTCCACACTTTATGGCATATGAATATATCATCTCAGATGAATATTTGCCAAGATATTAGAGGAAATTCAGAGCTCTTGAATGAGAAAATAAGATAGCATTATTTACAGGCACTTTTGCCTGTAATGTAGGATAGTTTTAAATCAGGGCAAAATTTCACAACAAGGTATAACTCTGCCAATATTATATGTGGTATCTAAAGCACATGAGGTGCTTTTTGATTGCCAGTATAAGATCCTATCTCTGTAGGAAATCAGAAATATGGAATACAAGGTGTTTAGGGATTTGTATGCAAACCCATCTGTGTATTATCCACAGCTTATTATTGTTTGAAAATTTACCTAAGCCATCTATAATTTGAGATAGGCTCTCTGTGGGATGTATTAATGCACTTCCCCTGTTCTTTCATTGAGCACCTTCCATATAGCAGGCACTTTTATAGGTATTCAACAGGTAATGGGGAATAAAACGCAATTCCGAACTTTTTGAAACTTTCTATCTGTAAGAAGAAATAAACATTTATAATATAGCATAGTAAGTTCTATGCTAGAAGTAGTAGAGGCTGCTAGCTCATAACAAGGGAACTTCTCTCTGTTATGGAGGACAAGATGTGTGTGTGTGTGTCTTGTATACCTGCATTGTGTGTAAGGGATAGTCATGGAATGTACACATGTCAGCCAAATTAATGAGAGGGACGTGAAAAGTGTTCATAAGAAGAAAAAATAAAGCTGGAAATAAATTTTGAAAAGTACATTAATCAAGCAGGAAAACATACCCAGAACTTAAATTCTTTAATACAAATGTTTTGATTTACTAACTAAATTGTCCACTGTGTTACTCAAAGTCTCACATAAGGAATAATTTATTTAATGTTTACTCTAAATTTTGGTGCCAGAAGAATTTACATAATTCATTTTATTGGACACTGAGAACTGGACCACGTAACGAACTTCTTACTTCCCCTCATTTGCAAAGACATTCTGAACTAAATGTGATGCTGGATGAAGTACCAAGTAATTCATTTATCCAGGTAAGGAATATTTCTTACAGAAATTTTAAAGGAAGTGTTTAAAAATATTTCTTAATATGTGTCTTCTTAAATTTAATTTAGAGTGGGATGCAATTATAAGCAAATAATTATAATCAAATATTTCAGAATTCCACATCTTCCCATATTTTATTCTGGAATTTTTCTTTTTCTTTTGAAAACAGCAATGAGAGAATTGATTAGCCTTACCAGGTTTCTATAACTCATTTCTGTTAGCAAGTATATTTTAGTGTCAAAAGAGAAAAATTAGAAGGTCAAATGTGACTCATTAATTTTTCAGGTAAAGAGAAGAATAACAAAGCAAATGTATAAATTTTTTAGCTCTTTTCTCCACTGAATTAAGATGAAAATTTTATTTGATTATTAACTCCTTGTTCTGTACTCAAAAAAGAAATGATTCACAAACATCTATTTCTGCCCTGAAATTCTTTCTCTCCTGTTCTGAGTTTTATATCCTAGGTTTCACAAAGCTGTTGTGTATTGTCTCCTTGTGCAAATATATGTGGGAAATTAATCTTTTGAAAAGTATATCATCAATGTTTTTGAAGTTATATTAACATCAGGGACTATTCATTCCTCTTTCTCTGTAAACAAAATAAGTTGCTGTTTTAACCTCCTGGGAAATTAATCCTTCTATTTTGTAGTTGCTTTAACACTTTATAATAGCTACTATCGAAGTAACACTTACCTAACGAGATTTCTTTGTAATGATGTTTTCGAAAGGACTATCAATACTCAAAGCAATATGGCCAAAAATCAACCATTTTGAAAGAATTAAAGAAGAAGAAGTATGTTCCATCTTAGTGTGCAGCAAGCCATAAAAGAAAGTAAGGTGTATTATTCAGGGTCATGTGTGTTGTTGGTGTTCCTGTGGTTGATAATTACTATACCAATTGCAGTATAAAAATTCCCTTCTTGGATGTTTGTGTCTCAGGACTCTCTTTTATTTTTAAGGAGGATTTTCTCTTTTTTTTTTCCCCCGTGGAATCTAAGGGAAAAAAGAATGAATACATCTTTTCTTATCATCACTAAGCTTCTTAATTTCAAGAACTTGTTCCAGCTAAGGAATCCAGTGAGCTACTTTGGATGATAAGGCTTACACTAATTCATCTGTAGCATCTTGATAAACAATCTTTAATGATGGATGAAGGGAATTTAGTTTTCACCTAACGGGAGGTGCGCGTCTTTGGGCTGTTAATAAGGGCTATACAAACTAAACTGCACTTAGATAGAACTGTGAAAAGAACATTCCCTATGTATGCAACAGCCAAAATGTTCCTGGAGGCATATAGGAAAAAAACAAACAAACAAACAAAAACACCTCTTAATTTAATCATTGTATCTGACCTAATATCTCATTAATGTGCACCAAACAGGCAATAAATTTGTGAAAATAAAACAGATTGGTATGAGACTTTAAGAAAACAATCTTGCAGTATTTCTAGTATATTAAAACTCAAAACAGACTAATAAAATATTATCAAGTATGTGTCTTTTAGAGATCCTACTTTAATCATATGAGGCATTTGTAACTATCATATGAAATTCTTATAAAAGACAAGAAACCTAGTAAGAAAAATAGCTTATCTCGTGATCACTTTGTCCTTTTATTCTTCTCAGGATAAGCCTTTGTTAAGGAGAATGCAAAAATAAACCCTACCAAAACCGGGACTAAGTTATTCTTCTGAGTCTAAAATAATGATTCTTCATTTTTTGGGAAACCGCTTACAATTTTAATGTTATTTATTACATTCCAACATTTCTAAAAATGGTTTGCAATGGTTGACTGAAAAGGGCAACAAAAGTTTTTGCTAGCATTGCAGTTTGAGTACAGAAAAACAAATGTAGTAACCATAGGAGCCATATAATTGCTATGATGTCCTTAAAACCTTACAGTTTTTGGTAGTTTATGGCGATTCAGAAATTGTGATGCGTTATATAGTAAAAGGGAAGAGGAAACACAGTTATTTAAGGAAAGGCAAATGGTTTTCTGAAGTAGGAAGTAGATTTCTAACAAGCAGCACTGTGGTCTAGGTCTTAGTAAGTAATAAAATGAAAATGTCCTCAGCTGTACAACAAGTAGAGCTATGAGAGAGATGCAGAAATGAGTAATAATGACATCTACCTCTTTCGCGGATCAGGAACACATTAACATATATTGCACTCTACCTAACATTCTACATGGAGCAATTTTGCCTTTTCTTTATTTTTGAGGAAAGTGAGGTTTGTATAGGTTGACTTTACAGCTAGTGAAGTTTGTTTTGTTTTTTTTTTCTACTGTTATCTGAAGTTCACAGTGATCCAAGGGGTATTTGAACCCAGGTATGGTGAAAACAAAGCCTGTTTTCCTTTCATTACACCACTTGCACTTACTGCTTTCAAGAAAAGTGTGTCTGAGTCACTGGATATACTCTCCTAGGGCTGGGTAACTCCTATTTGGAATCCTGTAGAAAAGGATCAGAGATCGCATGAGAAGTTGAAAAAGATGATTACAGGTGACGTCTACAGATGAGCCATTGATTAAAAAACAAATCAAAACAAAACAAACCTCAACTCAAGAGACTTTTGAGGGTAAATGGGTCATTGGATGTCACTCAAAATAAAACATCATAAGCTACCTTATCTGTTACCTTCTTTATCTAAAGGCTGGTTCTTATTTGAATTGATCATACCATTTTTGTTTCTACAGCACACGATGGCAATACCTTACATGAGCTCTACATTTTAAGCTTTTACTAAGCCAACAGGTCAATTCACTATATAATGTGGTTTTTTTTTCAATAAATTAAGCAATACTATTCCCTAAAAATAAAACATCACCAGCAGACAAAATAAACAAGCAAAGGAAAGCAAACACTATATACCAACTTAGCATTTCAAATATTTCCAGTATTTAAATGGGGAAATTGACCTATGTGTCTAGAAGAACTAGAGAAAATTTCAAGATTTATGCCAAATACTTTTCTTGTTAATAAAAATTAAAAGGGCCATCTGCTTTTACTCTTTCTTTGAACTAATGGTGATGATTTTCCAGAATTTTTCTCTCAAAAATTTAGAAAATGACTTCGTTGATATGTGCTACTTCAGGTTGGACCTTAAGCTTTTTACAGAGTACCCAATAAATGGAAGATGTATACTGGGGGTGCCAAAAAATTGTATACACATGACTTGTATTCATCTTTTGTTATCGGTATATATTGAGCATTACAATTTTAATACAGTTTTTTCCTTTCCTAAAATGTGTATACCTTTTTTTTGGCACCTTCTGTATTTTAAGAGTATCTAATCAAATATATAAATCAACTACAATAAAAATGATGTTTTCTTTTGTGTGACCATTACAGATCTGGCCAAAATTATTAGTTTTATTTGTCTCAACTTTTAATCTAAGTTCAAAATTATCTGTGTAGAAATAATTTCAGAAACACATGTTTCCTAAAAATAAATGAATCTGAGATTCCTCATATAAAAACAATTGGATTTAAGGTAGGTTTTGAGCATATAGAAGGTAAGTTCATTTCCAATGTACACAACAAAGACCCACACTTTCATGGAGTTTTCATTCTGGCAGGATGGAACAGAAAGAAAATGACATCATACATATATATATATATATATATATATATATATATATATATATATATATATATATATGCAGATTATATGTGATGATAAGTACTATAGCAAAAACAAGGCTAGAACAAGATAGATGAGGTAGGAAGCTTTTGAGCTGTGAGAAATAGAGATCAGTCAAAAATGATTAAGAGACTGGAGGCTGCACAACTGCAAAGATGACGTTTTCATCAACTGAGGTGAGGAAAGCTACAGATATAATATGTTTGCCAGAAGAGCGAAGATCAAAAGTTCAGTTTGGGGCATGTGAAATTTGAAGTTCCTATCAGACTCCATGTGGAGATGGGAAGTCACCAATTGGATATAAAAGATTGTAGTTGAGAGCGTCTTTCTATTTTTATCCCAGAAACAATCCCTAAGACAAGAATTCAAGTGCATTTGATTTATTTTGGTAGGTGAACCCAGGAAACACTAGAAAGGGAGTGGGGAGGTAAGTATATGAGTGGGAAAGGAAGGTGGCCAATAGAGCTTGTTATCAAGCAAATTAATATTGCAGACAAATGGGGCTAAATGCTACCAGGACACACTGGGATCCACTGTAAAATGTGTCTTTCAGAACGGCCAGCCAGGAGGATGACAGAGCTGGGTCTTTACATACCAAGTCCTGTCAGTAATTGGCTGAGGCTTACTTTCAGGGAGCATTTCAGGGAATATTTATCCTTAGGTAATTCTGGCTTGCTGTGTGTGCAGGCAGAGCAGAATCAGAGGCCAGATACATTTCTTTCTTTTGTGAACAAATGCAGATTTGGGGAATTGAAGTTCTTGGAATGTCCTGAAATAGTAAGACCTGAGTGGATATGGTTGCAGTGCAGGCATCGTCTCCATCAGCAAGGGAATAAATGCGGGAGCTGTCAGCAATTAGAAATCATTAAATGCTATGAGACTGGATTAGATCCATGAAATAGGGCAGAAAAAATGGAGATAAGGACAAGGATTGGAGTATAAGGTATTTATTTCAACATTAAGGGATCAGGCAGAAGAGAAAGCTCCTTAATGGAATCCAGGAAGTAATGCTCAGTGAGATCAGAGTGACCCAAGAAAAGGGTATGGTGTCCTAGCACATGAAATATACTGAGAGAGAGAGAGAGTTGTGAGGTGCATCACATAATGGTGCTGGGTCAAAAAATGGGAATAGTCTGGTATTTTGAATTGGACTTCACAATATGAAAATCTTTTCTTTTTTTTCTATTTAATTAAAGTTTATTGGGTGACAATTGTTAGTAAATTTACATCGATTTCACGTGTACAATTCTGTAATATGTCATCTGTATATCACATTGTGTGTTCATCACCCAGAGTCAGTTCTCTTTCCATCACCATATATTGGATCCCCTTTACCCTCACGTACGACTCCCCCCCACACACACCCTCTGGTAAGCACTAAACTGTTGTCTGTGTCTATGAGTTTTTGTTTCTTTGTTTGTCTTGTTCTTTTGTTGTTTTCAGTTTTAAATACCACATAATCAGTGAAATCATATGGTTCTCTGCTTTTTCTGACTTGTTTTGTTTAGCATGATAATCTCAACATCCATCCATGTTGTCACAAATGGTCCTATTTCATCTTTTCTTATGGCAGAAGAGTATTCCATTGTGTATATATACCACACCTTCTTTATCCAATCATCTATGGAAGGACACTTTGGTTGTTTCCATATCTTGGCCACTATAAATAAAGCTGCAATGAACATTGGAGCACATATGTCTTTATAGATAAATGTTTTCAGATTTTTTGGGTAGATACCCAGGAGAGGGATTGCTGGGTCATATGGTAATTCTACTTGTAATTTTTTGAGGAAACTCCACGCTGCCTTGCTTAGCGGCTGCACCAGTCTGCATTCCCACCAACAGTGTCTGAGGTTTCCTTTTTCTCCACAGCCTCTCCAACACTTGTTACTATTTATCTTGTTGATGATAGCCATTCTGACTGTGGTGAGGTGATATCTCATTGTGGTTTTTGTTTGCATTTCTCTGACGATTAGTGATGTTGAGTATTTTTTTCATGTCTATTGGCCATTTATTTATATGTGCTCTTTGGAGAAATGTCTCTTCAGGTCCTCTGCCCATTCTTTAATTGGGTTGTTTGGTTTTTTGTTGTTGAGTTGTATGAATTCCTTATATATTTTGCATATTAGCTCCTTATTGAAGAAGATGTTTGCAAAAATCTTCTTCCATTTGGTTGGTTGCCTCTTTATTTTGTCTGCTGTGCAGGTTTTTAGTTTGATGTAGTCCCATTGATTTATTTCAGCTTTTACTCCCCTTGCCTTTGGAGTCAAATTCATAAAATCCTCTTTGAACCCAAGGTCCATAAGTTTAGTACTTGTTTTCTTCTATGCAGTTTATTGTTTCAGGCCTTAGGTTTTGGTCTTTGATCCATTTTGAGTTAACTTTGTACATGGTGACAAATAGCCTTCTGGTTTCATTATTTTGCATGTGGCTTTCCAATTCTCCCAGCACCATTTATTCAAGAGGCTGTCTTTTCTCCATTGTATGGTTTTTGACTTCTTTGTTGAAAATGATCTCTCTGTATTTATGTGGGTTTATTTCTGGGTTCTCAATGATATTCCATTGGTCCGTGTGTCTGTTTTTCTGCCAATACCATACTGTTTTGATTATTGTTGCCCTGTAGTACAAGCTGAAGTCAGGAAGTGTTCATTTTTCTTAGGATTGCTTTGTCTATTTGGGGTCATTTGTGGTTCCATACAAATCTGATGATTTTTTGTTCTATTTCTTTAAAAAATGCCATTGGGATTTTGATGGGGATTGCATTAAATCTGCATATTGCTTTGGGTAATATGGCCTTTTTAACTATGTTGATTCTTCCAATCCATGAACATAGAAAGTCTTTCCATTTCTTTGTGTCTTCTTCAATTTCTTTTAAAAATGTCATACAGTTTTTAATATATAGGTCTTTCACATCCTTGGTTTGGTTTATTACTAGGTATTTTATTCTTTTTGTTACAGTTGAAAAAGGAATTTTTTAAAAATTTCTTTTTCTCAGATTTCATTGTTAGTATATAGGAATGCTGTGGACTTTTGTACATTGATTTTGTAGCCGGCAACTTTACTGTACTCGTTTATTGTTTCTAATAGCTTTTTGGTGGACTCCTTAGGGTTTTCTACATATAGCATCATGTCATCTGCAAAGAGTGATAATTTAACTTCTTCATTCCCATTTTGGATGCCTTTTATTTCTTCTCTTGCCTGATTATTCTGGCTAGGACTTCCAATACTGTGTTGAAAAGCAGAGGTGATAGGTGACAGCCCTGTCATGTTCCAGAACGTAGAGCAAAGGGCTTCAGTTCTTCAGTTTTTCACCATTAATTACGATATTAGATGAGGGTTTGCCATATGTGGCCTTATTTATGTTAAGATAGTTTTCTTCTATACCTATTTTATTAAGTGTTTTAATTATAAATGGATGTTGTATCTTGTCAAATGCTTTTTCTGCGTCTATTGATATAATCATATGATTTCTGTCCTTCATTTTGTTTATGTGGTGTATCACATTGATTGATTTGTGTATATTGAAGTATCGTTGTGCCCCTGGGATGAACACCACTTGGTCATGATGTATAATCTTTTAATGCATTGTTTTAATTCGATTTGCTAGAATTTTGTTTAGGATTTTTGCATCTGTATTCATCAGAGATATTGGTCTGTAATTTTCTTTTTTTTTGTGTTATCCTTGCCAGGTTTTGGTATCAGGGTAATATTGGCCTCATAAAATGAGGTAGAGAGTATTGTCTCTTCTGCAACTTTTTGGAAGAGTTTGAGTAGGACAGGTGTTAGATCCTTTTTGAAGGTTTGGTGGAGTTCACTAGTGAAGCCATCTGGTCCCAGACATTTGCTTTTGGGAAAGTTTTGGATGACTCATTCAATTTTCTTACTGGTGATCGGTCTATTTAGATTTTCCAGTTCTTTGTGATTCAGCCTAGGAAGGCTAAGTGTTTCTAAGAACTTGTCCATTTCTTCTAGGTTATTGAATTTGGAGGTATATAGTCCTTCATAGTATTCTTGGATGATCCTTTGTATTTCTGTGGCAACCGTGATAACTTCCCCTCTTTCATTTCTGATTTTGTTTATTAGTGTCTTTTCTCTTTTTATCTTAGTGAGTCAAGCCAAGTGTTTGTCAATTTTATTAATCTTTTAAAGAAGCAGCTCTTTGTCACATTATTTTTTTTCTATTATCTTTTGGTTCTCTATTTCGTTTAGTTCTGCTCTGATTTTTATTATTTCCTTCTTTCTGCTGAATTTGGGTTTCATTTGTTCTTCTTTTTCTATTTCTTTGAGTTGTAATGTGAGGTTATTCATTGGGATTTTTCTTGTTTCTTTAAATAGGCCTGTAATGATATAAATTTCTATCTTGAAACTGCTTTCATTGCATCCCCCAAAATTTTGGTAGGATGTATTTTCATTCTCATTTGTTTCTATATATCTTTTGATCTCTCCTCTTATTTCTTCTTTGACCCAATTGTTCTTTAAAAGTATGTTGCTTAATCTCCACATATTTGTGATTTTTCCTGCTTTCTTTTTGCAGTTGATATCCAGTGTCAGAGCCTTGTGATCAGAGAATATGCTTGTTATGATTTCAATCTTCTTAAATTTGCTGAGGCTAGTTTTATGTCCCAATATATGGTCTACCCTTGAGAATGTTCCGTGTACACTAAAAAAAATGTGTAGTCTGTTGTTCTTGGGTGAAGTGTTCTATAAATGTCAATTATGTCCATTTCATCTACTGTGTCATTTAGGGCTGCTATTTATTTATATTCTGTTTGGATGATCTATCCATAGCCGCCAATGATGTATTTAGGTCACCTACTATAATTGTGTTTTGGTCAATTTCTCCCTTTGGTCCTGTTAGTATTTACTTGGTATATTTCGATGCTCCCTGATTGGGGGCATAAATATTGATGACTGTTATGTCTTCTTGTTATATAGTCCCCTTTATCATTATGATATGTCTATCTTTGTGTCTTGTTACCTTTTTCACCCTGAAGTCTCTTTCATCTGATATCAGTATGGATACACCTGATTTTCTCTGGATACCTTTTGCTTGGAGTGTCAATTTCCACCCTTTCACTTTGAATCTATATCCTTGTAGCTAAGATGTGTCTCTTGGAGACAGCATATGGTTGGGTTTAGTTTTTTGATCCAATCTGCTACTCTGTGCCTTTTTATTGGTGAATTCAGTCCATTTGCATTTAGGGTGATTACTGATATATTAGGATTTCCATCATTCCATCTTTGGTTTTCTAGTAAGACTGTGTCTCCATTGTTTCTTTGCCTTTTTGTTGATGTCTGTTATATCAGTTGGTGTTATTCTATGATTTTTCCCTCTCTTTCTTCTTTTATTATGTTATATATTTCAGTTTGGTTTTTTTTTTCTTTTTTGAGTGGTTATCATTAAGTTTATGTAAAAGAAAGTTTCATATTTTGAGTATTCTATTTTCTTCAGCATACTTACTTTCTCCATTCCCATATGCCAGTTCAGAGCTTTACTCTCCCCCCCTCTTATGTTTTTGTTGTCACAAATTATCCCTATTTATGCTGTGAGTTGATTCCTGCGCTGCAGTAGCAAGTTGTCTTTTTCCTCTTTTTCTTTAAGTGTTTTTTTTTTTTCTTCTTCTTCTTTACTCTGTATGTTATATTTAAGAGTATAGTGTCTTATTTGTTGTAGGGGTTGCCATTTCCTGCCTCTGTCTGTCTGTTTGTAATACTACTCATGGTTTTGTAGTCTTTGGCTTTTTTGTTTCAGGTCGAACAGCCTCTTTCAGTATTTTTTTGTAGTGCAGGTCGTGTGTTAGAAAATTCCCTCAGCTTCTGTATGTCTGGAAAGGCCTTTATTCCTCTTTCATACCTAAAGGATATCTTTGCTGGATATATAATTCTTGGCTCGTAATTTCTCTCTTTCAGTAGTTTGAATATTTGAGTCCACTCCCTCCTGGCTTGTAGAGTTTCTCCTGAAAAATCTGATAACATAATGGGCTTTCCTTTGTAGGTTATCATCTTTTCCCTGGCTGCCTTGAGGATTCTTTCTTTGTTATTGATTTTTGACAGCTTCAATACAGTGTGCCTTGGAGAAGGTCTGTTGGAGTTGAGGTTATTAAGTGTTCTATTTCCTTCTTGGATTCGAGGATCCAATTCTTTCCACAAGTTTGGGAAGTTCTCATCAACTATTTTTTAAATATACTCTCTGTTCCCTTCTCCTTTTGGTATGCCCATTATTCTTATATTGCTCTTTCTGAGGGAGTGTGAAAGTTCTTGTAGAGTTCTGTCATTTCTTTTTAACTCTCAAGTCTCTCCTCTTCCATCTGTGTCATTTGCAGATTTCTGTCTTCATGTCACTAATTCTTTCCTCCATCTGGTCAGCTCTATTACCTAAGCTGGCTATTTCATTCTTCATTTCTTTTATTGAGTTCTTAATCTCCAGAAATTCTATTTGGTTCTTTTTTAAAATTTCAATATCTTTGGTAAAATGTTCATTTTGTTCTCTGATTGTGTTTCTGAGTTCATTAAACTGTCTGTCTATGTTATCTTGCATCTCAATGAGTTTTTTCAGAACTGCAATCTTGAATTCTCTGATATTTAAGTCACATATTTCCATGTCTTTAAGTTCATTTTCTAGAGACTTTTCATGTTCTTTCTGAGCTGCCTTGTTACCTAGGTTATTCATGGCAATTTGTGAATTATTACTTCTCTTCCTAGGTGTCTACAAGAAGAGGTCTTTCCTTTGCTTTCCAGTAGGTATTGGTAGAATGCTTTGTTTTCTTTCCAACTACAGCCTTTAATTCTGTCTCATGTTGTAGTGTTATATTTTCTCTGCACTGTTCCAGCTTGTCACAAAATGGGGAGATTCCCTGGAAAGTGGGCTTCTCCTCTGTAAGTAGGTTGCCTGGGTCTCAGGGACCACCTCCACTGGGGGATATGGAAAACTTCTGAAGTTTCGAAGCTCTTCCTGCGCCAGATTCAGGGCCTGTGTGTTTCAGCAGTTCTGTTTACTCCTGCAGGGATTCACCCAGAAAGGTGGGGATAGGGGCGGGGAGGGTTGTGAGAGGTGGCCCACAGCAATGGCAGTGACTACCAGAAAAGCCAGTCCTGCATCCCAGGCTCCCTCCCCTTCACCGGAACTAGTTGGGCTGTAAGTCCGTGGCTGTGGGCCACAGTTCTTGAAAATGCAAATATTATCTTCTTTTGATCTGACACTGCTACTGTTCAGCTTCTAGCAGTGGAGGGTGGGGGTGGAGCAAGCTCTGGGAAGGTGGGAGGGGTCGGCTAGGCTCAGTGCCTATGCCTTTCATCCTCTACTCAGCAGTGAGGACTTAAACCACCATTTTCAGCTTTCTTACCTCAGTCTTTGCTCCAAGGTCTCTGCCGTGAGCATTGGGTTCAGCCATGTTATATGCTGATCCCTCAGGCAGGACTGTGACCCATAAGCGGAGCCCTAGCAGTCTGAATGCTTCCCTCTCCCGGGGCTGTGGTAGCTCTCATCTGCGTCCTGCGCCTGCAAGGCCCAAGTCTCCACACTTCCTGCTTCCCTCCTCCCCATTTACCCAATTTGTCCACCTTTAGGTGGTTTCAGTTGCACATCTCTTAGTCTTGCCTGTCTGCTGCTCAGAGAGTCCTCTGTGGAATGATAGTTGTTCAATTTGTTGTAAATTCCGGGAGAAATTTCAAGAGGCTCATCTCATGCCGCCATTTCCATGACATCCACAACATGAAAATCTTTAGGGAACTTAATAAAGCAATGTCAAGTGGTGGTTGAAGGCAGAATAAATTGGCTTGAAAATAAAATTAGGCAGTAGTTGGGAGTAGGATTATAAGAAGGGATTTATAGTGCCTGGCCACACTAGGTAATGTTTGGTAAAGTACGGAAGAATAAGTGATCAATTAAGCAAAACCCCTCTGTCAAGAGGAGTCTCCAATGCCAGGTCCAGGGGCAGGTGTGCCTTTCTCTAGTCATGGAGAGCCAAGGCCCTTTCCTACAAAATCTACACACTGGACACCTCCTGGCTGAGGGAAAGGCTGGTCTCTCCCTTTAGAGAAATACAATAGTTGAATCAGAAAAGCTGACTACATGGAAGCCAGGCGTGAAGGAAGAGAATTACAAAATGGAGTACTTAGACTTTTATGATCTGGCCAGGAAGAGGGGTCAGAATAAGCCTTGCAGGAAGAAGTGAGGGTGAGTGGGAGAAGGGTGATCTTATGGAGGAGCCAGATCCTGTTGTGTTGTTCGTTTTGTTTTTAGAGTAAAAAAAGGAGCTTGAGTACAAGGAGACATAGTTCTAGTATTTAGTCTTCACCTTAATTCATGTGTGGCTTGTAGGGAAGTCATGCAACTTCTTTCATTCTATCACATAGAGAAAAGGAAGAATGAGGAAGAGAGTTTTCTTTTTTACTATGAGAGGTTTAACAACATACTTATATGCTGATGGAAATGATCTCATACAGATAGAAGTTATTGGTTATTTTAATAAGCACCCCAGTGACTGCCATGAGGAGGCAAGTTTAAAAAAATTGCATTAGACTGTTTTTTGAACCAAACATTTTCATTATCACATCAAGCAGATCAAACCCGAATTTTCTCCTTTGCGTCCTACGTACCTTCATTCTTCCGTTCCTTCTATCCCTCCTTTTTTCTGTGATAATATATCTGTAATAACAGAGTACATACTGTAAAGCAGGACCTTGATTGGGAGCTAGTGCATAAAATGATGACTATGCCATTTCCTAAAGGAACCTGAAATTCTTTAAAAACAAGAACCAAGCAAACAAACAATTGAAATAAATAATTTGTGGTCTGAAAGCCAGAGGAGGATAAACAAGTCCATTCAAAGTACAAGGACTATAGAACTTCTTCCTAGAGGACATTACTTTTTAAACAATAATATTTAACAATAGATGAGAATTACTATTGATCATCCATCACACCAGATTTTTTTGTGCAGTGTTTCTGGATAAATGCAACATAGCTAATACAGGTTTTGCTTCAAAGAATCTGCTGCTCTCCCATTGTAATTTATATCCAAGCTTAATGAGATAATCTGATTTGAATGACCTCAGTCAGCAAAATGTTAATTTATCATCTTTATGAGCAGCTTTGGCTATAATGCCATATTCTCAGGATATGCAGGGGGAATATCCAAAGAGTAGCATGTTAAGTAAAAGCATTAAATCCTGTATTTCCCCAAAAATAAGACCTACCTGGACAATCAGCTCTACTGTGTCTTTTGGATCAAAAATTAATATAAGACCTGGTCTTATTTTACTATAAGACCGGGTATAATATAATATAATATAATATAATATAATATAATATAATATAATATAGTATAATACAATATAGTACCAGGTCTTATTAATTTTTACTCCAAAAGTCGCATTAGAGCTGATTGTCCAGCTAGGTGTTATTTTCGGGGAAACACGGTCAAAACCAAACAACTTCCAGAGAAAGTCAGCCAAGAGACTATACCAAGAGTCAATAAAAGAAAGCCTTCAAACCCCTAGATGTTTTTAAAAAAACTTCCAGAGCAGCATTTTTGTGGAATGGGGATAATCTAAATGAACACTGTTACACACCCAATTTGTTATGCATGCCTTGCATACCAACTGGATTCCAAAATGCTTCCTGTGCGGCCTGGGAGAGGTATAAACGAAGTAAGTGCAAGGCTTGATTGCACGGTGATTGGAGCTTTGCACCTCACACAGGCTCCATTATGCATGTGCATATTTTCTATAAGCTTGGATTTTGAATAAACCTCCCATTCTTTTTAGAGTTGGTGTGCACATGCATTTTTTTATTCTCAGCTACAAACTATGAGGTTTCAAAGAGCAATAGGTTCAGAAAAAGTGGAGAGGTTTATTTTTTTAGTTCAATTGCATAGGTAGGGGAAGTTGGTGATCTAGAAGGCTTGTGATCACGGTATTGATCCTAACTATTGAATATTATTCAGTTCACACTTGTGATGATGTGGCCAGGAAATCAGCATGGTAGATTTGTTTGTGGCATATTTGCATTTAAGTCAACTAGTAACAAATAATCCAGGTGGTTAGTGTGTTAAATAAAATACCTAGGTTAAGTTCTAGTACTTTTATTAAAAGTTATATTTTCTTACTCATTGTACCCAAGCTATTAAATTTTTTGAGAGGAAGGTGTTTGTTTGCTCATTTTGCCTAGGGCTCTCTACTGTTGTTTTCTCAATACCTAGTACAATTTTGAATACTGGAGAGAGAATATTTGCCTTATTTTCAGTGTTTGGGTAATGCTTCTCAATGCTTCACCCATAAGTATGATGTTAAATTTAAGTTTTTCATAGATGTTCTTCATCAGTTTAAGGACTTTTTTTTTTCTATTACTAGTATGCTGAGAAGCATTTTCATGAGTACGTATTAAATTATTTCGAATGCTTTTACTGTACCTATTCAAATGATCATTTGGCTTTTGTGCCTTCTTCTATTACTGTGGAAATGACAGCAATTTTCAATTGCTAGAAAACCTTTGTATTGCTGGAATAAGTTCTATATGTTCATGGCGTTCTATATGTTCTATATGTTCTATATGTTATTCTTTGCACAAATTTCTAGATTAATTTGCTACATTTTAAGAATTTTGTGTGTATGTTCATGAGGAATATCATATGTAATTTTCTTTTCTTATAATGTGTTTATGTATTTGCCAGGATTTAAGATCAGAGACTTGGGGGAAAATTAGCCTCTACTTTATTGAGAGTTTTTTGTGTAATAGGTATTATTTCTTCAGAATAACAGAGATAAACATTGAACAGAATTCACTGCTAAAGATATCCAGGACTGAAGATTTTCTTGTGTGAAACATTTTAATTACAAATTCAAATTCTTCAATAAATATTGGGACATTTGGATTTTCTATTTCTTCTGTGTCAGTTTTGATAACTCATGTTTATCGAAAAATTTGTACGTTCCTGTGTAAGTGATTCATAATATTCTCTTATATTGTTCTAATGTCTGTAGAGTCCATATATTTGTTGCAAGTTGAATAAATGATTAACAACAGAAATTTACCCAGTCCTTTTCCAACTCAACCCCTGATTTTTAAACTGTTTTTAAAGCAAAAACAAACAAACAAACAGAAAGCTTTTTGATTAAACAGAAAACGTCCTCAGAAACTTTAACATAGGTGAAAAAAAGGGAGTATAGATCTGGATCAAAGGAAGATACTTTCAAGAAATCATGAGCTCCTTCAGCTTGCTCCCCCCACATCCTCCTACCGTGACAACCCAGAAGATGTTTTGCCTTTTATGAAAACTTAAGAAGTCAGTTGAATATATTTTCATAAATCACTGAACTATACTCTATGCTTTATAAATGCAGAATAAATTTTAATTCATCTTTGCATTCTCTATTATACTTGGTATAGTGCTTTGCCTGCAGTGTTCAGTACATGTTTCATTAATGAATGAATTGAAACAAGTGTCTTTGACCCATGTCAAAGAAATGAAAATAATTGATGAAATAAACCATACTTTGTGGCATACATAATATCTAAGTAGAGTCTTTATATAGTTTCCAGAGCTTAAAGGGAGTCCATCATAGTAAATCTACTTTGATATTTATATCCATATGAGGAATATGTGATACAGTATAGTATTTCTGCCTTGAGGTATGACCTATATCCATGCTAATTTCCAGACTGTAACCAAGCAGTAATTAGACAGGCAGGGGGCCATTAGAAGGTAGTGCACTTCTCTTTCTTCTCATAAATTTCTGATGTGATCAGTTTGTTTATTGAATGGGAAGCCAGGGTTTGCTGCATTATTAATATCCTGACTTATGCTTAGTATCTCAGTATGAACCTTGTTTTCGTTAGACATATGACAATGATGGAAGAAAGGCTCCCAGTTGTAATAGATACACAAAATATTTTATGCTTGTCTTTCAACATGGTCACAAAGTTTGGCTGTGCCCGTTAAAAGGGGGTTCATAAAGATATTGTCAGCTCTAAAATATTATAATTTTATTTGCATGGGGACTAATCAGGTTTCCTTTAGTCTCTCCTCACTCTCTATAATGACAAAGCGTTATTCCTTTTGAGCTCCAAAACCAGTCAAAGTTCCTCAAAAATTATTCTTTTTTTTTTTTTTTTTTGGTCTTTCAACTGTTCTCAAATTTAAAGGTACAGTGAGATTTTCAAGTGTCACATAAATAGGCAGTTTCATGCTACAGAATGGGTAGTTCTGAGTTTGTATGTGAGGGAGCGGTTCCCTTCACCTACTCTTTACTTGTCAGCATGTTGGCCTATTGTGATTTAAGTATGTTTGAAAGACCTTCGTGCTAATTCAACTTTAAAAATTAAACTCCAGAGCAAATGTTGGCAGATTTCCTCATCCTTTTAAAACTTTTTTTTTCCCCCCAGAATGCTAAATAAGAGGGAAGAATTCAAAGTATTTTTTTTTTTTCCTGGTAATAAATGGCTTTTACTAGACCAGTAGAAACAAAACTTCAAACCAAGATCCATAAGCAATGGCACAGTAGATTTACTATAGGTCGTAATCAATGTTGTTGATCTCATGATTGACCTAATTAATGTAAATGCAACTGTAGTGGTAGAAATACTATTTGCTACATAGCTCAACTCCCCCTCAAATACTTCCCTGCTCTTCCTGTTCCATTTTATTCCTTCCCTGCTTTCCATCCCTCTTGTTTTCCCTTTTCCCTATTTCTACTTCCACCCTCATTTTAGGAAACATGTACCATGTTTCCCCGAAAATAAGACCTAGCTGGACCATCAGCTCTAATGTGTCTTTTGGAGCAAAAATTAATATAAGACCCGGTATTATATTATTATGTATTATATTATATTATATTATATTATATTATATTATATTATATTATATTATTATATTAGACCTGGTCTTGTATTATAGTAAAATAAGACTGGGTCTTATATTAATTTTTGCTCCAAAAGACGCATTAGAGCTGATGGTCCAGCTAGGTCTTATTTTTGGGGAAACATGGTACTAATTACTGGAAAGGAATCCAAGTTCTTTAGAAATGTGAACTTTTGTCTTTGGAAACCAGAATCTTTACATGGCTAGTCAATACCATGTTACCGGAAGCCTGAAGCTGTGTTTAATAGGCTTTACTTTAGCTATTTTTCATGATTTTGCAATATTCTCCCAAATCATGAGTCTTAACCAAAGAAAATCTGGGGGACCAGAGGAATGCTATTTGTACTTAGCCCATATCAGTAAGTGTCATCTGCACTATTGCTTGGATTCAAATTTCTCCCTGGTTTCTCTTCTTCTAAGAGACGCAGCTCCTCAAAGGAGGTTTCTCACTGCAGAGTCTCTGTTTCTTTACATACTTAGCACTTTCAGAAGGAGAGGTGAAACTCTCCCCAGGAATTTGGTAATGAAAAAGTTTCCATGGAGTTAAACTAGTAAAATCATCACGTTGTACACTACGTAAGGCTTTATATCTTATTTCTAACCACTTTCTTGCTGTAGGTCCTTGTGCAGGTTACTTAAACTTTCTGATCCTTAGTTTCTTTATCTGAAAAACAATGGAGATTCTGATAACATTTCATGAGTTTGATGTGAGGAATAAATAACATGGTGCTAGTTCCTAGTGAATGCTAAAGAAATATTCCCTATAATTATTGCTATTATTATTTTTATCGCCACTTTTATAAAGTATTTGCTGAGGATTCCTGAATTGTTAAGTTCTCCAAGATCCAAATTCAAGCTGAGATGTTGTCACAGGTCTATTGTCCCAGAAAGGAGACTCTGAAATGGAAATTTGCATGGAGGAAGTTTATTGCGGAGTGCTTTCAGTAACAAAACCTGTGAGAGGGTGAGGAAAACACAAGTGGCCAGAGGGAGAATTTGAACTGAGATGCAGGTGCCTATATCTTGAGTTGAATCCCTGGTGAACTCTGGAGCTGAGATAGCCCTTCAATGTTGACTTTAATTGACAGAATGGAAATTGATTGGTGTTTATGCTCCCATAGTGAGCAGTCATTGGATGTGGGCTGCCCCAGGGCTGGGGAAATGAAAACTTGGGTGAGACAACTTCCTTCATCTGAAAGCAAATCTTGGAGAGGTACTCAACTTTGAGTGGTCAGTAGCCAATGCTCCCAGCATCTGGGGGTGACATCATTGGCCTTGAGTCTAGGGACCAGGTAGAGCATCCTAGAATCCTTGATAGCTGTCCAATCCATGATAGCTGTTCAGCCAAGAATTTACCAAATGCATAAGAATGTCTTAACCATTCACTAATTAACCTCATGTATAAGGAAAAGAGAATACTAATTTATTATCTGATTGTTAACTGTATGGTAGGAGACTTGTAAAATCAGGCATTTTGTAAGAGGATTGTTCTAAACCAGCATTACCATTTCATAAAACTGTAATACAGGTGTGTACGCTGAATAAATGATCTAGGATTTTAGGTAGTTTTCTTCGTCTCCATCTGTTCAAGAGTTGGGAGTTGGTCAGTTCATGCAAGGCGCAACAGGCTAACCACGAGAATGAAGTTTGTATGTCTTCTTCATTGATTTGTTCATGTGATCAAGTTCTGCAGTCACTTTTTCTTCTCCATAAGAAAAGCATTCCTGACCTTGACAATAGTCAGCGAATAAGGGCTGTATAGGGAGATATTTATATTGGGAAGGAGACACAGGTATGTGTAGATGGGAGATGTGGATGGAGATGAATCACCTGAGTTAGATTTGTCAAAAAGATGAACCTCATATTTTTTTTTTCTAAAATGAAAAACTACAGACTTTTTTTGAAGTGTGTGTTTAACAATTGTCAACAAGCTTTAAGATGGCCTCCTATTTCCTCCATCTCCTGGTATTCATAACCTGTGGAATCCCCTACCCTTGAGTGTCAGTGGGACTTGTGACTTGCTTCTAACCCATAGAATATGGCAAAAGCAATAAGCTTTCACTTCTGTGATTATGCTATACAAGATTATAACTTCTGTCTTCCTATCAGACTCTCTCTAGCTCTCTGTCACCTGCTCTATCTGATGAAGCAAACTTGTATTTTGAGATACCCTGCCATGAGGTCCATATAGCAAGGAACTGAAGGTGGCCTCTGGCTATTGGCCCACAAAGAATTTGAGACCTCAGTCCAACAGCTTTGATTGAACTGAATTCTGACTATGACATGAGCTTGGAAGTAACTCCTTTCCCAGTTCTCTTTTCAGATGAGACCCTTGCTCTAGCTCACACCTTGATTGCAGGCTTGCTGGAGACTGAAACAGAGACCCTAGGGAAACCATGCTTGTACTCCTGACCCAGAGGAAAAGTGAGACAATAAATGTTGCTTGCTCTAAGCCGCTAAATTAGTGGTATTTATAAATTTCAAATTCCAATTGTTCATTGCTGGTATATAGGCAAGTGTTGACTTTTGTATATTAACCTGTTTCCTGAAACCTTTCTATAATTACTAATTAACTCCAGAAATTTTGTTTGTTTGTTTATTCTTTTGAGTTTTCTACATAATCTTGTTATCCATCAACAGATAATTGTATTTCTTCCTTCCCAATTTGTATATCTTTTATTTCCTATCCTTGTCATGTTGCATTAATTAAGACTTCCAGTATGTTATTGAAAAGATTTAGTGAGAGGGAACATCCTTGCTTTATTCCTTATCTTAGTGGGAAAGCTTTGAGTTTCTCACCATTCGGCATGATGTTAGCTGCAGGGTTTTTATTTTTTATTTTTTTAGATGTCCTTATCAAGTTGAGGAAATTACCCTTCTATCCCTAGTTTGCTAAGAGTTTTTATCATGAATGAGTGTTGGATTTTGTCAAATGTTTTTTTCTGCTAATGTGGTCATGTTAATTTTTCTTTAGCCTGTTGATGTAACATATTATATTAATTGATTTTTGAACATGGGACCAGCCTTGCGTACTGGGATAAATCCCACTTGGTCAATGTATAATTCTTTTTCTACACTGTTAGAATTGATTTGCTTACATTTTATTGAGGATGTATGCATCTATATTAATGAAAGATATTGGTCTGTAGTTTTCTTATAATGTTTTTATCTGGTTCTGTGTTAGAGTAATGCTGGCCTCATAGAATGAGTTGGGAAACATTTCCTCTGCTTCTATCCTCTGAAAGAGATCATAGGAAACTGGAATAATTTCTTCCCTAAAAAGTTTGGTAGAATTCACCAGTAAACCTCTCTGGGCCTGGTGCTTTCTGTTTTGGTAGCTTATTATTGATTTAATTTCTTTAATCAATATAAACCTATTCAGATATTCTCTGTCTTCTTGTGTGAGTTTTGTCATATTGTGTCTTTTAAGGAATTGGTCCATTTCATGTAGTAACATTATCAAATTCATGGACATAGTGTTGTTCATACTATTCCTTTATTATCCTTTTAATTTCTGTGGGATCTATAGTGATAGTCCCGTTCTCATTTCTGATAATAGTAATTTCTGTCCTCTCTCTTTTTTTCTTGAAATGTCTAGCTAGAGGCTTATCAATTTTATTGAAACTTCAAAGAACCAGCTTTTGGTTTCATTGATTTTTTTTTTCCTATTGATTTCCTGCTATTGCCTTCATTGATTTCTCTAATTTTTATTAGTTCTTTTCTTCTGCTTACTTGAGATATACTTTGCAATTCTTTTTTCAGTTTTTTAACATGGATGTTTAAAGATTATTGATTTTAGATATTTCTTCTTTTCTAATATATGCATTCAATTCTATAAATGTCACTCTAAGGACTGCTTTTGCTGCATCTTCCAAATTTTGACAACTTGTATTTTTATTTTCATTTAGTTCAAAATACTTTTAAAATTCTCCTGGGATTTTTTCTTTGATCCATGTATTATTCTGAAGTATATTGTTTAACCTCTGAGTATTTCAGGGTTTTCCAGCTATCTTTCTATTACTGATTTTTTTTTTTTTTTTTTTTTTTTAGCTTGACTCCATTGTGGTCTTGACTCCTCATAACAGGAGACATTGAATAATTTCTATTCTTAAAAGAAAAACTAAAGTATGAATTTTTGGGCCTAGAATGTGGTCTATCTTGGTGTCTGTACATTGCAAGCTTGAGAAGTATATATATTCTACACTTTTTGGATGAAATGGCTGATGTCAATTATATCCAGTTGATTGATGGTGTCGAGTTCATCTACGTCCTTACAGATTTTCTGTCTGCTGAATCTTTCCATTTCTGATAGAGGGGTATGTATGACATCTCCAACTATAATAGTAGATTCATCTGTTTCTACTTTCAGTTCTATCAATTTTTGCCTCGTGTATTTTGATGCTCTCTTTTTAGGTACTTGTACATTAGGGACTGTTATGTCTGCTTAGAGAATTTACCTATTTATTATTATGTAATGCTCCTCTTTATTCCTGCTTTTGAGTATGCTCTGTCTTAAATTAGCATAGCTCCTCCTGCTTTGTTTTGATTAGTGTTAGAATAGTACATATTTTCCATCCTTTTTCTTTTAATCTATATACGCCTTTATGTATTTTAGTGGGTTTTTTGTAGACAGTATATAGTTGGGTGTTGTTTTTTTATCAACTCTGACAGTCTCTGTTTTTCAGTCGATGTTTTTGGACAACTGGAGTTTAAAATGATTATTGTTACAATTGGATTAATATCCAAATTTGTTAGTATTTTTTATTTGTTGCCCTTGTTCTTTGTTCCATTTTTATCTTCCACTCATTTTTTTGCTTTTGTGGTTTCAAGTGAGCATTATATAGAAAGTCCTATGACTAAGTCTCAGTCTTTTGGTGAGCCTGTGCCTCTTGACTAGGAACTTTTACAGATGCTTCTCCATCTCCCTCCCCCTTCCCAAAGTTAAGACAGGATGGCTAGGATGGACTGGAATTGGGTATTTCTCTCTCATCATGTAGAAGTCTAGAGTGGGCTAGAGTGGGCTGTTCCCCTTCCTAGGTGAGGTTCTGAAAAAGCTCTAATTGTTTAGGCTCTGTAAAGTAGTTTCTCTTGATGGGAGACCTTGTTAAGAAGAAAAGAATACTTTGGTGTGTTTCATACTGGTTACCTTTTTCCTCCCTTGCTGGAAGCATCAGAGGATTTTTCTCTAGTATTTACTATGAGAACCTGGTTGAACTCCTGGAGTTGTAGTGTGAGGATCTTCCTATGACTGGGATCCCCCTTGTAGTTTTTAACTCTCAGACTTGTCCGCACTGATTACCCAAGAATTTGTCAACTGCAATTAGGTTTTCCTATCCTGACACTGGTCTTGCAGGGAGTTTTGCTTATGGGGTTCTGCTTTTATAAATTGTAGTCCTCTGTCCACCTCCTTGTCTCTCCAATTTAGGGCAAAAGCAGCAGCTTGACATGTGACCTCACTTCTCTGATGGACCTAAAAAAAGCTATTGATTTTTTTACTTTGTTTAGATTTTAATTTATGGTTAGGACATAATGGCAAGTTCCAAGCTCCTTACATGCCAGAGTAGAAAACAGAGAGGGGCAGTCTCCCATATACGAGCAGGAAAAGGAATCTAATAACTGTTTCCAAGAGAGCTTCCATGCAAGGCACATTTAGTCCCCTACCTGTTCTCACTCCCATTTCAAGGGTACCGGGGTGCTGACATGCCTGAGATTCTTGAGAATTCTTCAGTAAAAGTTGATTTGCTTGTCATCTTTTCCCACCAAAGATCTAGGATTTGACTCTCAGCCTGTAAAATCAGTTACCACACATCCTTTTACTTTCCAGCTTCCATGTTTTATTGATATTGTTTTCTTTCTTTTTCTTCCAGTTATGTCTCTTAAAAAATAATCTGTTCAGCATAAGTTTAATAAGGGTTCAGGAAGAAGCAAGTTAAATGGGTTTACCACTTTAACTCTAATTCTTTGATACCCCTTAGAAGAATTCCTCTATTCTGTCAGCGGTGAAAGTAGAAGAGCTACTCACAGTTGTCTCCACAGGCTGTTCCCTTATGTTTTGGAGAGATTTGTGAAATTGCCCATCATGCTCTCTTCTCTTAGTGACATATAATAATAAAAATCTTCTTAAGAAAGTTTTCAAGAAACCAGCTACTAATAATTTCATATAGTGTTTAGATGCCCATGAAATTGGATGGTTGGATAAAAGAAATATGGTATATATTCAGCTATAAGAAAGGAGGGCATCTTGCATTTGAGACATGGATGGGACTTGAGCACATCATGCTAAGTGAGATAAGCCAGGCAGAGAGAGACAAAGACACATACTGTATGCTATCACTTAAATGTGGTATCTAAAAAGAAAAAAAAAATCAAACATGTACAAAAACTCCCCAGAGAGTAAAATGGTTGTTATGAAGGGGTTGGGGGTGGGGTGGGGGATAAGGTTGATGGTGTTTAAGGGTACCAACTTATAATGATTATTAAAATAGACAAAGATTTAATGTACAATGTAAGGAATATAGACAATAACATTGTACTATAAATACCTAATGTGATAAGTATCATTACCATGGCAGCCATGTTATATAAATCTATCAAAGTAACACAATGTAGACCTTAGGTTTACACAATGTTACATGTCAAATTTAGTTAATCAAAGACTTCATGTAAAGTAATTTTTATCAGGGAAGTGGAAAAATATGTTCATATTGATAGAATGTAAAATATTTATGTGCCAGATGGTTAAACTTTATAAACATGAACTTCAGAGGGGATTTTATTGTCATTGTAATTCTTTAAACTTCTTTAGGGTTAAGGACTTGAAAGACAAACTTGTGAAGCCTGTGAAGGTAACAGGCCTCTCTTCTCTCTCTTTTCTCTCTCTCTCTCTCTCTTTAATTAATTGTTTTTTAATTAGTTTCAGGTAACTCTCTTCTCTTTTTAAGAGAGTCCTTCCAATGACCCAGAAATCTCAAGATTTATCCACTGTTCTGTAGTTTTACTTGTCTCTCTTTGTGTCAGTTTGTCTATGTATTTCTGGGGCTGCATAGATGGATGGATAGATGGTTGGATAGATAGATAGAAGGTGTGATCAAACAGTATGGTGAATGTTTAAATAAAAACAAATATTACAGTAAAAGACACATTGCCATTACTCCCCCTCAAAATACTCCCCCTTGCTTTGAACACACGTATCCCATCGTTCTTACCACTTTCTGAAGTTCTGGAAGTCCTCTTCCTTTAGTGTCTTTAGTTGCTCTGCCATGGCCGCCTTGATGTCCTGAGTTGATTCAAACATTTACCTTTCATGGTCATTTTGATTTTGGGGAACAGCCAGAAGTTGCACGGTGCCAGATCCGGTAAATAAGGTGGATGAGGACACACCATAATGTTTTTATTTGGCAGAAATTGTCGTACCAGAAGTGATGTGTGACTCAGAGTCTTTCTGTTGTGATTAACAAATATGGTGAATGCTGCTGCCGAGTGACATCCAATGGAAAGGTAGAGATCTTCAATATGGGAAGTGGCATTTCGAAACTTAGTAACAGTTTGTGACAAGTTTCAACTTGTTTGGTGCAGTCAGTCAGGTGTGAGCTACGGTTGAGAGAAGATGTGTTTTAAAGTGTGACATAAATTATCCTCCATCATGACAATACTCCATGTCACATATCGCTTGGATGTAAAGTACAGTAAATGGTATTGTAACAGCTATATATGATGTCAGAGGGGTTGTAGACTTACGAGGGGGATGGTTATCACTTTGTGAGGGATGTAAATATCTAATCATTATGATGTTTTATACACCTGAAACTAATATAAAAATTCAAATTAAAAAAAAAAAAGATTCGATTTCCTGGGAGGAAGGTACAGATCAGCAGAAAATAAGAGCACGGAAAAGGGATGGGAGTAAAATGGACTAGTGGAATACTTATTTTTAAATAAATGTGAACAGTTTTATTGTGCATATTTAGTAAAATGTTTGGTAGAGATATTTTAAGTTCCCTGAAACAGATAAATAAACAAAATAACAACAATAACAAACACAACTAAATTAAAAGTTTGGCATGTCCAATTATATCATTAACAGATGACAGGAGCTTATAGGTCACTCACTTTCCAATGACCAGAAAAATGTCTTTTCCATAGATGGTGGTCAGAAAAAAAAAGTTTAGTAAAATAAAATAGGGGGATCCCTGCTTACTATTTAACATCGTAAGTACTCACAAGCTATGTGTCAAGTAATTAGAATAATCAAGATGCAGTCACTGATTTTAATTAAACTTCACAGCACTGAGTGAGGAGTAGTAAATTTATATGAAATTAAAGTAGAGAGGATTTAGGGCCAATCTGAATCGCTTATTAATTCACATAATAGTAATATGTATGTGTATGCACACATCAGTAATTAACTAGTGTAAATCATTTCCAATGGGTCTTCTCTTTCATGGACATTCACACAAACAATATAGTGTCCAAACATATTGTCAGTTTCAGCCATGACACTAGACATCTGGGCACTTCTGAATAGCTGCATGTGTATCATTGCACGGCCACGCTCAACTTAATGAAGAATGAACATAGTACTTAATTATTTTGACTTTGAATTAGAATCAGAAGTCTAAATCCTGGAAATAAAGAGTCAAGTGGACTGAGGATATTTATTGTATATCCTTTTTTTAAAAAATCCCCTGAAAAAGGAATTAAGAAATCTGTTTTAAGGGAATTGAGTTGTTTGCTCATTTATTCATCAACCATTGATTGAGTGTCTGTTATATGCTAGCCTAGGAAACCACTAGGGAAATAGGAAATTCTTACTGTCATGACACAAAGTTTAATGGAGAAACAGAGGTGGGGGAGGGAGGAATAAATTGTGCAGTTGTAAATTGTGTTTAGTAGTAAGATGGAGAATAAAAGAGGTGTGTATATGTGGGGGGCGAGGAGATGCCCATTTATGGTAATAAGGAAAACAACTATAGAAAAGTAATCTTTAGAAAGATACTTAAAGATTAAGAACCAGAGGACTAATAAAAGGCCAGAGGACTGGTAGGGGTAGGAAGGAGCATATTCCAGGTAGAGGGAACAACATGCGAGAAGACCCTGATACAGGAAAGAATTTGGCATATTTATCACTTAATGGGAGTCCATACATTTGCAGTAATGTAGGCAAGAGGAGAGAGATACAAAATGAAATATAGAGAGAGGCAGGATACACAGCCTTGATCAATAGTATAGATTTTAATTCATATGTAATGGAAGTTAATAAAATATTTTAATCAAAAGAGTGACATTAATTTATTCATTCAGCAAGTATTTATTGAGAGCCTTAATATGTGCCTGGAAGGGTTTTAGGTCCTTGATATATTAATACATTAGTCACGTGAAAAATACACATATTCTCGGCTGTGTTGAAAATGAGCTTATATCCTAGTGTGTTTGTGTGGGTGGGTAGGAGGGTGGGGAAGTGGGGAGTGGAGATGACAACAAACAATAAGCATAATAAATAACTAAAGTTGTTGATGTATCACAAAGTGATGAATTCTATGGATGAAATGAAATTCAGAGCCAGATAACGAAGGTCGCGATGCCAAAGGTGGGATGTGGAAATAACCTGCAATTTTAAATTGTCAGGGTAGGTCTTGTTGATTAGATTATGGGTTTAAAAGATCGTGTTGCTTCAAATATTTGAATTTTCTTCAGGGTGTAACACTGAACTAATGGAAATAAATTTTGTCTTTCTTGTATCAAGATTTTCTGTAAGTGTGATTGTATTTAACTGTGACAATTGGCTTGCAGACATTCAGCATTGTACTGGAGTTTGTACTGCTGTGTTTCATTGACTGAGTTTGTGTTTTGATTCTGTATTTCTATTGCGTTCTTGTCACGTTGTTTGAATGGTCAATAGTTTAGAAATATATATTTCAATGGCTTTGTAGGGGAATAAATACAGTTCTTGTCCCCAGTGGTTACCTGAATAACCAAATGACTAGATCTCTGAAAATTTGCTGATTCAGTGAACTAGCAGCAGGAAGGAAGTCAGCTGTTTGAACATTTTAATGTTTTTTATTATCCTAGATTGGCTGTGTAGTTATGAATTCAGGCCTGATTAAGAAATAGAAAGACTGCTCGAAAGAAACTTTTAAGCTAAAAATTGTTCCCTAAGTTAGCCTCAGTTCCTATCTTGAGGTCACTGTCTGGTTAAGAACTTAATTTTCCATATCATTTGGTTCCTCCTCCCAATTACATGTGCTTCTGATGGTTTTTCTGATATAGCACGATTCTGTGGATCTATTTGAAACATTTGTGTTATGATATTAGAGCTATTTAAAATGAAATTGCAGCTGACAGGATCTATCAAGTCAAGCCTAACTTGAATTTTAAGTCAATAAAGGAGCATGTACTTTTTGTTATTAATTCATTTATTCATTCATTCAACAATCATTTATTGAATTTCCATTATAGGATTAGTCCAGGAGTAGGTATTCAGGAATCAGAGATAAAAAAAAGACAAAACCCTTCCTTCGAGAGACCAATCACAAAGAAGAAATAGAAATTCTTCTTTTCTAGCAATCATTTTGAATCATGGGAAGCCCAACTCCTTCCAAAATGTTAAAAATGATGAAGGAAGGAAGATAGAAAGGAAGTAAGTGTGATTGAGGTAAAGGACAAGAAAGTAAGACCAACTCCAGGGCCAACGCATATGGTCAGACAAGTGTTACTCTGTACAGGCATGCTGAATGAGCTAAGAGGGTGACTGCGGGCTGAAGTCCAGCTCCTGCTCCAGTCATGGAGTGCGCACTTTGGTGCAGGATTGCACCAATATGGATAATATCCATAGCCTTAACATGGGCCAGGCATCATACTTTGTGCATCGTATCTCATTTATCTTACCTGAATAACCCCGAGAGAGAGACACTGTTGTTATCCCCATTTTACGGATGAGAAAATGTTGACGTAGAGAGAATGTAACTTGCCTAAGGATCCCCCCTAGTAGAGTGGGGATTTGAATCGAAGTTGTTCATCTCCAGGACTCACTAGTTTTAATCACTATGCTGAAGCATAATACACACAAACATGTACACACACACACACACACACACACACACACACAAACTTGAATTTGATAATCATTTGCAGCTGAAGAGTATTTATACAACATCTATAGACTAGCAGAGGATTCTAATGGGGAGGACTCTTGTGTTTAGAATTCGGTAATACTGAAAAGGGATAAATTGCTATTATGGCAGTCTTGGTTACACTGCTCTATTAATTTTATAGCAGACTCTGACTTTATTACAGTAAATAACGTATTCATTGAAATGTTTAAACACTCATGAATGAAGAGAGAAGGCATTAGAAATGCACTGTGCTAGTATAACTAACAAAGCAGTGGAATCATTTCACTGCATTAGGGAATTCTGGGCAGATGCTCTCAGTCTCTGACTCTTTGTCTGTTTAGTGTTTGGCATTCAAGCCCGCCATACATACTACTGAGACTAACTAAAGAGAACTATTTATTTGGAAGCGAAAACTCAACAGCCTCTCAGGGGAATCAAGCGAGTAAGCAGTAATATAAGCCTTCACGAAGAAAAAGTTTCTTCTGGATTGGTTGAGGCTAATACACCACAGGGAAACACAGAGCAGTCCTTTGCTGCTCTTGCATAAGAAAGACTATTGCATCCTGAGTAGGGAACTGAAAATGCAAAAGTTTTATGAATGTCAGGCAAGGCCTGATGTGTTCCGCAGACAATTCTGTTCAGGATTCTAATTTTGTTGGCTTAAGATCATCTGCTCTAGTGAAGGATAGCTTTTGGGTCTTCCAGACGTCAGAATTTGGGCATTTTAAATTAAAATATAATGAAATTGCTGGCAAATTAAAATATACAACAGGGGGGTGATTTTAGGAAATAAAATATCTTTAGCTAACTTTTAGTCACCCCTGGAGTTCTTTGAACAGGAGCTAGCATGTCAATAGGGCTGTAGGAGCACACTGTGTTATATGTGCCAGAGAACATTGAGGTCGTAAGGATGTGGGCTTTAAAAACCCAGGTGATAACAATGGTAATGGAGAGAAGACAGATGGGAGAGAAAGAACATCTCATACTGACAGGGCTTGTCTATGCTTAATTGAATATAAGAGGCAGTGGAGTGGAAAGAGTTGGATTTTTTATGCTTCATCCTTTCACTTATTTAGCACCTAATAAGTCCCAGGCACAGGGACAGTATTGAGGATACCTTGATGAGAAAAGTCATGCCGTTACCCATTCCACTTGTACTGGCAGTGACTAATCACTGTGTTTAAGTACAGTCAAGTTTGATATTCAATCCTAGATTTCCAACTTTGAGGGACCTCTCATGGTACCACGTACTATAGTAGTCATGGTGCTGTCGGGAAGGGGTAAGCCATGATGTATATTTCCAGAAGAAAGGGAGGAAATGCAGCAAATGACCAGAAAGGTGTTGGAAGAGCTGGAATAACAAATAGGAGACTATTGTTACCCAAAGATCAAGAAGCTGAGACTACCCTACATAGGAAACCCTGAGGGGGCACTTCTAGAAAACTGCCACCAGTGATGTTACATGCAAACAGGCTATTGATGATGAGCAGAAATAGAGAAGTCTTTCCTACTGAACTTCCAGAAACTTCCATCTATACAGCTGGGCCTCTTATCTTATGCCATTATAACACAGTTTCTCTGCTGATGCTGCAGCTCCTGCTTCAATTGCCCCCAGAATGAGAATAAAATAGCTCTTTCTTTCTTCCCCTTCCTCTTCTCCTCCTCCTTCCCCCTCCTTACTTCTCTTCTTCCCCTTTTCCCACTCTTCTTCCTCCTCCTCTTCCTCCCCCTCCTCCTCCTCCTTCTTCTTCTTCCTTACCTTCTATTCTCCTTTTATTGTTTTTCATTAGAAGAATCCAGCAAAAACCAGATAGTTAGGGAGCCTAGTATGTAGTCTGTAGGATTTAACCCTGTTGATGTAAAAGTATGTAGAAAATAGAAGGTAAAAGTGAAAGCTAATAGGAACTATTGGGCATAAGATATTGTTTACATTTCAATTTAGTGGAGATCCCTAAAACAGATCTTTCCCTGTACCGCCTCCCAAAATAAGCAATGATAACAGCTCTCTCTCTCTCTCTCTCTCTCTCTCTCTCTCTCTCTCTCTCTCTCTCTCTCTCTCTCCCCCCCCGTCTCTGTCTCTCTCTGTCTCTGTCTCTGTCTCTCTCTCTCCTGTGATCCTCCCCCAGCCTCATACAGTCCTAGTAGCTGGTGTGTCATCCCCTCAGTTGCTGAAGCCAAATACCTAGTGGTTATTTTCTGATCCCTGTATTTTGCTAACACTGTACATATCATATATCAGCACAAGCTGTCTACTCCCTCTTCAAGATAGATTCAAAGTCTGTCCTTCTTGACCTCTCTACCATGACCACTTTAGTAGCAAGTGACATTTTTCTAAACTAATTCACAAGACTCATAAATGGTCACTCTTCTTTCATCCTTAATATCCTGATAGACTCTACACTACATGGCACCCAGAGTTACCTTCCAAAAGTTTAAAGAAGTTAAGTAACTTTTCTCCTCAAATTCCTGTAATGGGTGCCCATCTCGCTCAAAATAAATTCCTAAGGCAGTCACGTGGCTTACAAGTCCTGTGTCCTCTGTCCCTCTGCTGTCATTACTGCTCTGGATTAATGTTTTACCAGTCTAGCACTCATGATGTTCCAGGACACTAGTTTCTTACTGACCCTCAACATAAACATGTTCAGGGCTTTTACACTTGTCCTTCCCTCTCCCTGGAATACTCTTCCCCCAGGTATCTGTAAATCTTGTTCCATCAATTTTGATAAGTGTCTGCTCAAATATCACCTAATTAGAGAAGATTTTCCTGACTGACTATCATATCAAAAAACTTTCCACCATATGTTGTTTCCTTCCCCTGGTGTATTTTTGCATAGCATTTACTACTTTGTGTGGTATGTGCTTTGTTAATATAACGTTTCATTACCTGTTTCCTGTCAATAGAATAATTTGCTTCATGAGTGCAGGTACTTTGTTTTATTCACTGATATTTTCCCAGTGTCTCAATAGGGTCTGACCCTGAGTAGGTGCTCCACTCACACTTATTGAATGAGTGAATGAATGAATGAATTAATTAATACTGTATGAAAAATAGAGTGGATTGGTTCCAGAATGGTTGCAGCTTGGGAGGGGAGTTATTGATGCATGATGGTAGCTTGGAGTAGCGTGGTTGTGGTGTTGGTAGTGGAGAGAGGAGAGTATGTGCTTTCAAGAGGTATTTATAAGGTAATAGCATTTGGTAGTCAGTTGAGTGTAAGTGGTAAGGAAGAGTTCACTGTTCAAGACGCCACCTAGATTCCTGGCTTGTAAAACTGAAATAATGATGGCGCTAGTCTCTGAGAAAAAGGAATAGAAGAGGGACCAATTATAAGGGAAAAATCATGAATTCAGTTTTGTTTTGTTCTGTTTTTTATTGGGGAATGGTGTGTTTCTCCAGGGCCCATCAGCTCCAAGTCGTTGTCCTTCGAATTGAACCAGCAACCTTGTTGTTGAGAGCTCACTCTCTAACCAACTGAGCCATCCGGCTGCCCCTCTGGAAGCTCAGCGGCAGCTCGTTGTCTTCAATCTAGGTGTGGAGGGTGCAGCTCACTGGTCCATGTGGGAATCGAACCAGCAACACTGTTGTTCAGCGCTCGTGCTCTAACCAACTGAGCCATCTGGCCACCCCATGAATTCAGTTTTGAGTGTTTAGTTTTACTTGTGTTAATCCAGACCCAAACTTTATATCTGAGGAACAATTACCTGAATAATTCAAATTCCTTGGTTAACCTCCTAATACTGGTAATGAAGAAGCTATTTATGTTAGCGATCTCTAGGGTTCTTGATGAAAGTAAGTATTATTACTAGAGATATCTGCCTTACCATCACTCACAGGAACTACTTTTCTTTGAAGTCACCCAAGGCCCCTATCTCTCCCAAAGTCTGCTATAAGAAAGGATCTAGAACAAATAATTTACACCACAGTGTGAATTTAAGTTTGAGAAGCATTATCAGTCTCCCCTCTGACTGTACAATAAGTCTCCACCCCATCCCCACTCAAAAGAGATCTCAAGCAAAAGTAAGCAGGTAGGTAAGATCACTGTAGGAATAGAAACCCATATGTTACACATGGTATTATGTTGATTGAATGATAATCTAAAGGTATTTTTTAAACATAGGGTAAATTCTGGGTTCATTTTGATAATGTCAGAGAGAGTGAGTAGCAGAGGTATTTTTAACTTCATTTCCATTTGCCAAATAAATGGACCCTCAACCCCAAGAATTTCAAGCCAGAATTAGCAGGTAAGTAAAATCATTGTAGAAATAAAGACCTATCTACTATTCATGAGATGATATTGATCTGCAGGGTTATTTAAAACTACTTTTTTATACATAGGAGAAACTGTAGGTTTATTTTAATAATCTCAGCTATGTAAATGGCTGGTTGCCTGGGAGATATATGATGGTTTCTTTGGTAGCATGTCAAAAAAATTTGCTTAGCCATAAAAATTTGAAAAGGATGAGGACTGATGTAGTAAACCTTTTATGATAAATCTACCTTTGCAATGTCTTTCTAAAGTGAGGAGTTGCATTCCCAAAGAGGTAAATTGACTGGATATGAAAACTACTACTCTGATTAAAATAGCAGAGTAGAGAAAATCAAGTTATTTAAATGCTAATTTTGCCCAAACTAAACACGTGTTCACATGGCAAAAGGGAAGAAGGTTTTTGTCCCCGCCCTACTGTAAGCCAAAGGACTTATTTATGTATTTAAGAGATATTTTCTTAGCAACTACCTACTTGACAAGTTTCGGGCTTAGCTACGTGAAATAATGAACTTGAATATACTGTGTTTGCTGCACTTGAGAGCCTGTTAGTTTATTCATTATAGGATAGAATATACTTTTATAACGTCAATATACTATGTCAAGGGAGTTACAGAGTCTTGTGGGAATTGAGAGAGAGAGAGAGCTTACTTGTGATTGGGATGGGATGGTGAACACTTAGGTGGATTCTTAGAGAAGGCAGCACTGGGGCTGAGCTTTGAAGAATAGACAAATAACATAGACAGACAGCATTGGAAAAGGTACAGAACTCCTGATGAAAGTAACATAAATGAAGGCATTGAAGTAGAAGATTGCTGCACACATACAGGCTCGTGGAGGTGATTCTGTTTAGCCAAACCACAGAACACGTGAAGAGGAATGAGGAACAACTGCAAAGAGAGCTTAGGGGAGAATGATAAATTACCTAACATAATAGTTTAGACATCTGGACTTAATTTTTGTGATGCTTGGAATTAGAGAACTTAGACACCTGGTTATAATCCAGACCTACTATTAACTATCAGTGGGCAAGTTGGTAAGACCTCATCTTTTTGAGATGTTGGATTACTTATTTACATAATGAGAAAGCTAATCTAAGTCTGAAATTCCTTCCAGTTCTCGGATTCATTCAGGCATTCAAACTCAGATTTGATTCCCTCCACCCTTCACGTGAAAATTTTTACTAATTTTATTCTTCTGACTTTCCTCCAAAATGTCTCTTTTGACCATCCTTCATTCTCATTTCTACTAACATCGCCCTGGTGTAGAAATCGGATTCTTTGTCTTTTGCCCTAACCTGTTTATTCAGTATCATTGTTCATCAGGACCCATACGCAAAATGCAATGGTAGCAAAATATTGGAAGTTACTTAAACCTGCCATCGACATTCACGCTTTTGTAGCATTGCTCATACTCTTTCTGCTTAGAATGCCCATTCTGCCAGTCTCCTTTTATGCTTAAGGAAGTCCTTAGCCACCTTCATAGTTCAGTTCAAACACTACTATTTCCCTTGAGCCTTACCTCAACTTCCACTTTTTCTTTTCTTTTTTTTTTTTTTTTTTGTATTCTCAAAGCAACATTGAAGCTTGACAACCGTAAGAGAGAATTGGCTTGTAGTATGTACTGGGCAAGTTTCCTTTCCAATCTGTGAACAACAGGCTTTTATGGTTTGCCCTGCTCTTACAGCACCCTCCCCCCAACAAAGAACTGTAAAGGACCTCATCTGTCAACTCAAGTGACAAATGATTTGGACTAAGGATAAACACAGAACTCAAGTTGAGCCAATCCATTTGCACTTTGGAATGAGAACGCCAAGAAAAATGGATAAAGAACTAATCCTAGAAGCATAGAGCTGAGTCACGTTTTTGGCAGAATGATAAAAGCAGATCTGGAATCATCTGAAGATTCTGGAACTACTCTACGTCTTGCTTTTCCTAAAGCCTGTTTGCTCAGCTGTATCTTGAATTTCATGACGTCTGTAATAAAACTCTGTTATGAGGTAGTTTGAATGAGATTTTGTTACTTGAAATCAAGTGTTTTCTGATGTGAACACTGATCAATCCTCTGTCATCTCTTTCTTTGCTATCTTCTAATCCTATAATTATTTCTTGAGACTGGTAATGGATGTCAAGTTTTACTGAATGGTAACATGCTTTAAGAAAATATTTCTTATATCTCACCTGATTGGTGTATTGCTTAGTCCAAATTAGTGATTTGGTAAATGTATATAGACTAAAATGGATGGACATTAAGGTGGTAACTGAATATCCTTCTGCTAAAAACTAGTGTGGGGGGTCAGAGTGACTCCTTAAGGCAGTTATTCAATGGGGTTTTGTTACTGGTAGACATGAGCCAGAATTCTTGAGGTAGAGGAAAGAATCCAGAGCAGTAAAGACTAGATGCAAATAGCAATGTAAAAGGAGCAGAGCCAGAATAATTAATATTTCAGGGTGTGATGGCTGATATTAGATGTGGATTCATGTGTGGCACTGGTGATACCCAAGTGGGATATATAAATGTATATCTTTATTATGGTAAAAAATATATACCATGAAATCAATCAATAGTATTAATTGTATGCATATTGTTGTACAGCAGATATCTGGAATTTTTTCATCCTGCATGACTGAAACTCTGTATCTATTGAACAGCAACTCCCTATTTCCTTTTCCCCCAGCCCTTGACAACCACCATTCTACTTTCTGCTTCTATGAGTTTGACTACTTTTAAATATCTCTTATAATTGGAATCATGCAGTATTTGTCCTTCTGTGACTGGCTTATTTCACTTAACGTAATGTTCTCAAGTTTCATCCAGCCTGTAGTATATGACAAGGAATCTTTGTTAAGGTTAAATAATATTCCATTGTTATTCCATTGTATATATTTACTAAATATACTTTATCTGTTCATTTGTCTGAACATTTAGATTGTCTCTACTCTTGACTATTGTGAATAATGCTGCAATGAACATGAGGGTGAAAATGTCTCTTTCAGATCCTGTTTTAAATTCTTTTGGATACACAAGTATACCCAAAAGTGGGATTACTGGATCATGTGGCAGTTTTATTTTCAAGGTTTTGAGGAACCTCCATAGTATTTTACACAGCATCTGCACCAATTTACATTCCCTCCAGCAGTGTACAAAGGTTCCAATTTCTCCATGTCTTCGTCAACACTTGTTCTCTCTTTTATTGATAATGACCATCCTATTAGGTGTTAGGTGGTATCTCATTGTGGGTTTGATTTGCGTTTCCTTGATGAACAGTGATCTTGAGCATTTTTTCATGTATCTTTTAATATATTGGCCATTTGTATATCTTCTTTGGATAAATGTCTATTGAAGTCCTCAGACCATTTTTTAATCAGGCTTTCTTTTTCTATTGAGTTGTATAAGTTCCTTCAATATTTTGGACATTAACGCCTTATCAAATGCATAATTTGCTAATATTTTCCTCTGAAACCGAGACTTCAACTTGTGGAATCTGATATTATCTCCAGGAAGATAGTGTCAAAATTGAGTTGAATTCTTGGACAAGTTTCCGAGACATGCTTGGTGGTATGGGAAAAACCTCCACATATTTGGTGATCAGAAGTGTCAGAAGTCAAGTGTCATGATGCACATGATTGGTGTGTGTGTGTGTGTGTGTGTGTGTGTGTGTGTGTGTGTGTCCTAGACCTGTGTATAACCTGTTCAAATTAAAGCCCCTGGCTGTTCTACTTGGTCTTTCTTTGTCAAGTTTCTCTGTGGGAATGCACAGGTAAGTATTCAGATAAAGATTCTTGTGCAGATTTCTAGGGTTATTTTGGCTGTGTATCTCCATTTCCTCTGCTACCCTGTTCTTTAAACTCTGGCCATCTTATCCATCCTGAACTTTGAGCACTGTCTCCTCAACTCACTGAGACCACCATAGATTACTTGGTACAGCCTGCCTATGTCTTTCTTAAGAAACTGTGTTTAGGCAGAAAGTTTGGGCAATCTGAAGTCTCTATTAGTTTTGTTCTCGCCAAGATCACAGTTCTGCTATTCCTGTTGTCCAAAAAACTAAAAATTGTCAGTTCATATATTTTATCCAGTGTTCTAGTTATTTCTGGTGAGAGATTTTCCTTTTGTTTTCAGTAGTACAATTCTATAAGCTACTGATTTATATAAAATGTATGTAATCTTTTAAAAATTCTTTCTTAAAATAAAAAATTTATGTTTCTTTATAATCTCCACATGATCAGAATTTTATACACAGTTGTTCTTATTTTCATCCTTAACTTTTTTTGTTTTATTTTTCCAAGTCAGGCACTACTTAAAAACAATAGCATACTTCATATAGGTGGGTGTTAGGGATTCTGCTGGTTCAGACCTGTTTGTCCAATGAGTCTTTTGAGGGTGATGGGTACACTTTCCTGATGGTATCTAAGTGGGAATTTGGAAGTAAGACAGCTTCCAAATGACACTCATTCTATAATTAAGGTGAGCATTGTTCTGTGACAAGATCCACACTAGCAGTTCTAGTTCTTCCAGGATAGCTCTTTTCCATTTCTTTAGGGAGCAGTTCTCAAGATCTGGCCCGAGGATAAATACTCTGCTGCCAGCTCAAAATTTCAGAAGATGTAGGAGGCTAGTTTAAGCAGCTATTCTGTAAAAAAAAAAAAAAAAAAAAAAAAATAATAATAATAATAATAATAAATAATTCAATTATTCTTCTTATTTATAACCAACCACTGCTCTTACTCTGCAAACTTGGTAGCTTTGAGCTTAGAGACTCAATTTCTATCACCGAAATGAGAGGCTTCCAAGTCCAGTGAAAAGTTCTCCTGTGTTGTAGGCTGTAACTCCCCTGTGTCCTTTATGTCTTCTAGGAATATTTTGAAATCTTTGGTTTGCTGAAGCCTCCACTTTCATTCTTAATACTGCTACAGATTGACTAATTTATTGTCTTTTGTCTCTCTTTTCATTTTTTAAGGAGTTAGCAGAGGTAGAAGTAAATTGCATATTTTTAATCTACTTTTTATTGCAGATGCCCAAGGGGTTTTATTTTTTTCTTTGAGATAATTTTTCCTTTTAAATTCCTTGTTTCCTTTGCTTTTTTTTGTTTGTTTGTTTTGCATTTTCTTCATTTTATTAAGCCTAGTCATTTTCCTCTTAAACCAGTAGTGCTCTCACATGGACAGCACTGATAAACATACCCAATATTTAGCTCTATCAATGGCATGCACATATGATTTTCTTGCTTAAAAAAAATATTGGGGTGACATTGGGTAGTAAAATTGTATAGGTTCCTTGTTTCCTTTTCCATATAATGTGTATTTAAGAAGTTTATCTTACTTTTTGGCAGCATTATTTGAGAATAAAGCTAAAGATAAAATGTATATGAAAGTGTTTGGTAATTATAAACTATTAAGTTAAATATTTGGACACATCACATTTCCATCCTTTAAAAAAAGAAAGGAAGAACAAAAGAAACAAATGAAACGAAACATGATTCTTTCAGGAGTTTTGGAAAGTATCGCAAGAAACTGTCACATACATTAATTTTCATTGGCATATATCAAATCTGTTAGGTTTGGGCTCAGTGAGTTTGGATGGTGTTTTGTGCAACTTCAGAGAGCTGACAAATGGTATAGTGTGGTCCTTAATCCATGCCATTAAACACAGTAACTTGAGATATTCACTAGTGAGTGATGGCCTGCTATAATGGAAATTCTAGGAAGGCTCCAATCACTTCTGCTTCTTGATGGTCTCTTGAATGTAACTTATTGTGTCATTTTTGGCAACACTCTCATATGGACCTGGCGTAGTAGATAATATAACTCTCCCTAGAACTATGAGAACTCGGGAGTTCCTCTTTGTTTAAAAGTTACAGTAGCTTACCATCTAAGGAAAAGAATTTGCTATTTAAATGAGCCACTCCTTTACTTTAGTAGGTTACAGATTAGGAAAAGTTTCCAACCTCCACTGACATTTCTTTCCAGTTATTGTCATGATTTCCAGCGATCAAAAAACATATTAAGTAGATTTTACAAGCTTTGCAATTTTATGGAATCATGTAATACACCAAAAATCATCATTATCAGTGAACTGAGTTGTCTTTGATTCTTTTTTTTTTGCAACCAAACTTCAAAATTCAGTTTCATGTAGAATATTTCAAAAGTCACTGAATCTTAGCCCTGAATTCATGATAGAAGTGAGAATTTCTGATAACTTGTGAACTCTTTATTTTGAAGCTTGCATGCTTTTGTTGATGTTTAATTAATTGCCATAATTACAGTTATATGCTATATCTATATGCTATTGATATATACTATATCTACATAATCCTTAGGAGTCATTCACACCTTTACATATTACAAAATTATCAGTTCCAATCCATATGGCTTTTGAAAAATTTCAAGCTTAGACAGTTACAGAAATGATAATTATTAATAAGCATATATCCTCCAAGTTTCATGTTTTCCCACCCAGTAGTATTTATTTTTCTCCCTTCCCACATCTTAATCACAAAATTTTTAAATATAAGAATTTCAAATGAAAATAATATCAAATATATATCTTTTACAGAATTTATCGCCAGGTAAATGACATATTCTCTAGGTCTAAACAAAATGAATTAAAAGGTTCTACCCAAAAGGAATGTGAGTTCAATTAGTAGTACTGTCCTCACCCAGTATAGCAGTGTTTATCAAGGTTATCCCCGTGCTTTGTAGAGAAATACATATTACCCTGTTACTAAGTACATATATATACATATAAATATGAAAATTAAAACATGTTTTATAAAACAAACTTACCTTTATTACTTGTGCTATATTATATTTTTTTGTCTGTTACATTAAAAATGTTTGTGATCTATTTCATTACCGATGACATAGTATCTGAAGAACCATTATAATTATGAGGAATTACCAGTGTGTCAGAAAGGGCAAGAAAATTCTCACCCCTCATTTTGGTCACTAGAGTATGAACCTGGGACTCGGTCTTGTCCAGTTAGAGCTTTCCAAGAAGGGCCACTGAATTTTTATATTTAAAAACACTTGAAATATGTATTTATAGAAGTGTATAAAATAAAGAACTTGATTTATCATGATCAGAATACCTGCACCAACACCATCAAGGTTAAGAAATAGTAACGTTGAGATGAAATCTAAGAAGCCATCCTATGGCCCTTCACGTCTGCATCTTCATCCTCTCTAAAGGTAAGTACTGTCTTGATTTGATCATTTTCTTGCTCCATTATTATTTGTTGCTACCCAAGCATTTATCTCTAACTACTACTATAATTAGATTTTTGCCTTTTCAATTTTTATATTACTAGATATGGACATGTATTCTTTCCTATCATTCGCTCATCATTTTTATAAGATCTATCTTTGGTGTTGCATGTAGCTATAGTTCAATCATTTTTCTTGCTGAATTGTATTCTATTGTGTGACTATGTCCATAATTTAGTTTTGTATTAATGATTAAAGGACATTTATATTTTTTCTAATTTGGGGCTTTTAAGATTAATCATATTATGCATATCATTTTAGTGTCTACATCTAGCAGTGGAGTTACTTGATCATATGTTAGTATATGTTCAACACCAGTAGAAAATGAGTGTTCCGAAACAGTTGTTTCAACTGACACTTCTATCAGGAATGTATGAGAGTTCCAGCTGACCTACATTTCCACCAACACTTAGTATTATCAGAGTTTCAAATATTAGTCAAATTGTTCAATGTGTATGTTAACTTTGGGCTTAATTTTCTTTCACTAGTGACCTATGAGGTTGAGCATCTTTTCCAATGTTTTAAAGCCATTTATTTAGAAATTATATTTTATCAAATCCTGCTCAAGTCTTTTGACCTTTTAAAATTGGGTTGTCTGTCTTTTTGTAATTGATTTATAGGAGTACTTTATATTTTTTGATATACATTTTCAGTTATATATGTTTCAATTCCTTGTTCCACTCTGTGGATTGTCTTTTTATTATTAATAGAAAAGTTAATTTTAAAGCAGATAATTTTAACTTTCCCTTTATGTTCAATAATTTTCAAGAAAATATGCCTCCCTTTGATTAAAACACTCTTCGTCCATTCTTGAGGTAACCACTGTCTATTGTGGTAATTATATTACTGCTTTAAAAAAAAATTTACAATCTCTTTCTGTGCCCCTAATTTAAAAAAAATTTACTTGTTTTGTATATTAATCAATGGTGTAATACTTTATTGCTTCTTTTGACCAGTATTTTGTACATAATTTTGTACATATATTTCCACTGACCAAGAGAATTTTAATACGTGTGCATACTTTCCCCATACATTTACTTATAGATTAAATAGATCTGTTTGTGGGATCTCTAATTTCATTGGCCTGTTTGTCTATTTTTACATCAATATCACTGTTTTACATATTTTAAATTATAATATGTATTGATATCTGATAATGCATGTTCTCCAAGTTTATTTTTCTTATTTCAGTATTATCTTGACTATTCATGGACCTTTGCATATAAGTTTTAGAATCAGCTTGACTATTTGCTCATAGTTTTATTAAAATTGCTTTGATTCTATTAATCAATTTTGGGAAATTGGCATCCTTAACATATTTAGTCCTGTAATTCATGGCTATAGTACATTGCTCCATTATTTTGATCTTTTCAATTTGTTTTCAGTAACGTTTTATTGTTTTGTGCTGATGTCTGCTTACTTATAATTAGATCCCCCCCCCCAGGGATTTGATATTATTTGTGCTATTTTAATTGTGGATTCAAATTCTTGAATTGTTTGTAGTTAGTATATGGAAATGCAATGGATATTTTTATATTGACCCTGTATTTGCTAAATTAATTTGTCCATTCCAATAGGCTTTCTGGATCTTTTGTTTTGGTTTTGTGTTTTGTTTTATTTTTCTATATACATATTTATGTCATCGATGGCTGGTAGAAGTTTTAGATCTCCTTTTCCAATCCTATGCCTTTTACTGTATGTTTGTTCTTTCTTGCATTACTGCTGTAGCTAAAATTAATGTTAAAGTGTTGATAGCAAACACCTTTTGTATTACTCGTCTCTGGAGGAAGGAAATATTTTACCATTAAAAATGATGTCTGCTGTAGTTGTTTGTAAATATTGTTATCAGATTCATATTTGGGAGGTTTAGTTTTATTCATTGATATAATTCATATTGACAGAAAGTAGTTCACTTATTTTTAAAAAATCTAGTTTTACAAACTTGATTTTAACTACAACACTAAGTCTACATGAAATGAAATGATTATATTTTATATTATGCTTATCTCTGACATATTAGTTTGTGATTTTTATTTGTCTTACTTGTTCTTTGTTTATTTTCTCCAATGTCCAGCTTTATTTTAGACTCATAGTTTTTTATCATATATCTCGTGGTTACTGCAGAAATCCTAGCATGCTCTACAGAAGACTTAGAGTCTTCTGTAGTCCTGGGAAATGGTCTGCATCAGCTTCTGTGGCTCTCCTTTCATGTGAGTCCTGCTGCAGTCCCTGATTTCAAACACTGAGCTTGTCTCTGGCTGAGTATTTCACATGGATTACTCAGTTCTATTGCCCCATGGGCCTGAATTCCCAGGTGACTCTGCCTGATTCTGAACAGAGAGGTCATTATGTACATGGCTCAAGCCTTGCTCTTGTAAATGCTTATAATGATTTTGTCCCCGTCTATGTCTTTCAAATTATCTTCATATTAATGATTTATCTAACTTTGTATTTGGAGGTGAGCGTGGGTGTCACACACATACAACTGCAATTTCTATCCCACTGGTATTTCTTCCTCAGTTTCTGTTACCTGGATTTGGAGCAGTGGTCCCAACTAAAGATAATGATGGCTTAAACTACGGTGGTGGCAGGGGAAAGAAGCATCTGGATTTGAGATATATATTTTGCATCAAATTTTATGATTGAATGTGAGTGATGAGATATCTAGGAGTTGTTACAGTATCTTACTTAGTCTTCTTGTTTGAGCAACTGGATAGATTTAGTATAATTACTGAAGTGAGAGAACCTGGAAGAGAAGCTTTGTTTGTTAGGGATTTGCAATTGAGAATTTACTTCTGAGCATGTTGAAATATAATTTTTGTGAGACACAGAAGTGGACATATCAAGCAGGTTGTTGGATACATGAAAGGCTCGGTAAAAAAAACCTGGACTAGAGACAAGGTGGGGAGTTATCATATGAGGTCTGACAATGAAGTTTATGAACTCATCCTAGAAAAAGTGCTACATACCTTGTTTCCCCGAAAATAAGACCTAGCTAGACAATCAGCTCTAATGCATCTTTTGGAGCAAAAATTAATATAAGACCTGGTATTATATTGTATTGTATTATATTATATTATATTATATTATATTATATTATATTATATTATATTATATTATACCTGGTCTTATATTATAGTAAAATAAGACTGAGTCTTACATTAATTTTTGCCCCAAAAGACGCATTAGAGCTGATTGTCTGGCTAGGTCTTATTTTCAAAGAAACATGGTACCTCATTGCTGAATATCACTATGGTCACCTTTGAAGTACTCCCTTTCGGAAGCTATGCACCGATGCCAGCGCCTAGTCCACCCTTCAAAGCAAATTTGGAACTTTTTCTCTGGAATGACCATCAGAGCTGTTATTGTATTACCTTTCATGTCATGAATGTCACCAAAATGTCTTCCTTTCAATATTTCCTTTATATTCGGGTAAAGAAAGAAGTCATTGGAGGCCAGATCAGGTGAGTAGGGAGGGTGTTCCAATATAGTTACTTGTTTACTGGCTAAAAACTCCCTCACAGACAGTGCCGTGCGAGCTCGTGCATTGTCGTGATGCAAGAGCCATGAATTGTCGGCGAAAAGTTCAGGTCATCTAACTTTTTCACACAGCCTATTCAGCATTTCCAAACAGTAACCTTGGTTAACTGTTTGTCCAATTGGTACAAACTAATAATATAATAATATAATATAATAATCCCTTTGATAGCAAAAAAGTTTAGCAATATTGTTGCAACAAGTTCGTGAACTTAATTATCACACCTCACATAAATGGCATTGGAATCTATTCTCTCCAGTTGATACTTGTTGCAGTCCATTAGGTTGATTTTTCACAGTCAGTCACATATGTTTTACTAATTCTGACCTTGCTAAGTGAACTTCAAACCCTCTGTATACAAGCATTTCAACTTCCTCCATTTCACACAATTCCTGAGATTTCTCTTACTCAGCTATTCCCTAACATTTAAACGGAAAGGAAACAAGAGTGGCTCGTAACTCAGTGTAGTGAACACTGGTTGACTTATCATGAAGAAATGGATATGAGGCAGAACAGGGTGTTATCCAATAAATGTTAGACTAGGACTTTTGACTAATTTTTAAGGATTTTTTTCTAACAGCCTTTGAGTTTTTTTCATGCATATTTTTCTTTTAAATAGAAAGTCAAAGTTTATGTAAACCCTTCTTTCAAAATTTATAGCTTTTTACTTATGCTAACTGAAATAAGGCTGTCAGAGAAAGACAAATACCATATGATCTCACTTATATGTGGAACCTAAAGATCTGAATAAATGAGCAAAGTAAACAGAAATAGTCTCAGAGATATAGAGGAAAAACTGATGGTTGCTAGAAGGGAGGGGGTGAAGGGATGAGGAGGAAGGGGAAGGAATTAGATAGAATAAATTGGTAAGTACAATATTGCCATGGGAATATGAAAGGCAGTTTGGGGAATATAATCAATAATGTTGTAACGATTTAGTATGGTGTTAGATGGGAACATTTCTTACTAGGGAGATAACTTCATGGATAGTGTAGATGCTTGACCACTGCACTGTACACCTGAAGCTGAAGCTGAATAATATTGTATGTCAACTATCATTTAATATATATATATATATATATATATATATGTATGTATATATATGTATATATATATATACATACATATATATGTGTGTGTGTGTGTGTATATATATATATATATATATATATATATATATATATATATATAGTCACGGGATACAGAGTACAGCTCAGGGAATAGAGTCAATGGAATTGTAATAGATATATACCATGTCAGAGGGGCAATAGATTGGGGGAGAGGGGTTATCACTTTGTGAGGGGTGAAATGTCTAACTATTGCATTGTTTTGTACACCTGAAACTAATGAAAAATAAATTTAAAAAAAACTATAGCTTTTGCAGAGACCAGAGCCATGAAAAAAGTCATATTCTCAAGAATGCAATCTATGATTTAATTTGTGAAAATAAATAAACCTTCATTTACTGATTCTAAAGAGAACTTAAGATATATCATTCTGTACCTCCTTATATTCAGATCCTCATTAGTGAAAACCGCCCCAAATCATCTAATCAGAGGGGAGGTCTGTTTTCATAGCAATATTTAAGACATAGAATATGCTCATAACTCTAGAAAAAGAGAAATTTCAGAATATATGATTTTGTATTTCATCATTACTAGTGCAATCATATTCTCAATGTATGAGGCAAAATAATGTGGAACTCCTAGTTACATGTATCTTTCACACCTTCAGCAGCCAGCCCTCCCTCAAAAGGGAGAGGGGACGGGGAGGGAGGGGGAGAGAGAGAGAGAAAGAGAGAGAGAGAGAGAGAGAGAGAGAGAGAGAGAGAGAGAGAGAGAGAATATGAAGAATCAGAAAATGATTTGTACTGGAATAGAAACACTAGTGTCTGAGGAAAAAAAAATGCATCTGGTTCCATCTAGTTGAATAAAATTTCTTTTACTCAAACCGTTCAGTGCTTCAAACTCCAGAGCCCTGTTATCTCCACCACCAGGTACAATGATTATTCCCGAATAAATCTGAATCAGTAAAGTGTAAAATGTGGAGACTTTCTGATGTTTTAAAACAATGCAATGGAAAAATTGGAAGCCTCTTAATAGGAAACTTAATACACCAAGTCTTATCAGGTTGATTTTCTGACCTGATTGTTCATCTCTGTATGGAGCGCGGCTCCTTGGTTCACTGGTGCTGCTCCTAATTCAGTCTTCTGCTGAGTCTTTGCTACCAGAGTGAAAGTAGGTGAGGCAGTTTAATGAGTGCCATTATAATGAACAAGCAGTCTCTGGACCCTGTGCTTTAAAAATCCAATAAGCTCACTTTGACTGCACTATTTTAACTCCCTGTAAATTAAAGTAAGCATCGTTTGAGGGAAATGAGAGGTGGATGATGGAGGTAACTGTGGCTTTGTGTGCATTTTTTACCCTCCTCCATTCCTACCCTGACCTGTGTGAAGGGGAGAGAGGCCGTAATTATAACAGGATTCAAGCCACTTAATAAATGTTTAATTACATTCAGATCTGTTCACTTAGCTTACAAGTTATTGTCAGCCAGTTAATGGAACATTAATTTAAAAACATATTCAATGAGGCAAGGGTCATTTTCATGTGGAAGGATTCTACCTGCCTTTGGAGCCCTGATGGAGTGTCTCAGCTAATTAGCATTTAACAGAAGGCCATGTCTTTGTGTCGTTTGGTAAAATATATCTCATGACAGCAACATAATGTTTGAAGGAACAATAGTGGAGGGGGTGGCAACCAAATTGGCAATGTGGCTAGAAATTAAGAAAGAATGAAGGTATATAAGAAAGCTTCAAAGCTCTAAGTAAGTGGGGAAATATGCAAGTTCCATTTTTTTTTTTTTTTTGTATTTTTAAAAATGTATTTTATAGAAAATGTGCCTTTAATATTAGGTCAGACTTTGCATTTGATTTAGAGAGCAATTCCTCTTCCTTTGAATGAATTTCCCTAGACATTCTGTTTTACTGTATTTGTGATTTCAAAAATTCAACAAAACAGCTGCTTCTTATATATCTTCTTACATTTATGATATTAAAGAATAATACATTTTGATAAAATTTACAATTTATTTTGCTCGTCTACCAAAGGAACGTCATAGTTCTATGGACTGTATTTAGATATTACTTTTGTTCATGAAATCATGCGGCTCGATTATAGAAATAGAACAAGATCCTCTTTCTTGTGGTGATTTGCACTTTTGATATTTTGGAAAATATGTACTTCATACAACTGCAGAAAATTAATAGGATGTTTAACAACTCTTTTAATTTTTAAGAAAAATATTGTTTTAGTTCATCCCTATTCAAGGGATTATACATTTTTAATAATGATTTCTATCATGGTAAAAAATAAATGCGAAAATTTCACTGTAGTTGTAGATTAGTTACTACGCTCATATGTACCAGGCACTGTCTCAGAGCTTTATAATCATTGCCTCATTTAGCAGTCACAATGCCCCCATTATACAAATTAGAGAACTGAAGCACAGAGCAGTTGCATAATTCATACAAAATCACGGAGATGGTGGATGGCCCAGCTTAGATTCACATTTACCCGTCTTTATTCCAAAGCATATACTTTTAGCCACCACACGTGAAGATAAAAGAAAAATGAAAAATTTTTACATAGGATAAAAAAAATTACAACTAGCTGATGAATTGTTGTTGTCTTTTGCATTAAAAAAATCAATCATGGTGTGAAATGATGAAAGACACTATTATAAGAAAGTGGAAGGACTTGAAACATGAGTTTAAGAGGAGAAATATTCTAGAGTCTATATCCAAATCTTAGTGCCAGACTGTCAAGATGGAATATATAGTTTTTAAAGGTGGAAGGAAACAAGGAAAACAAAATTATGAAAAATGCAATTGCCTATTGCTGTATACATGACCCGGAGAGGTCATAAATTTTGAACATGTACGAATATGTAAAGTTCATGTCTGTGTGCATTGAAGAGCCCAGAGCTCTGTTTTCCCCGCACTGGCTCACCCTTGTCTCTTCTCTGGCGTCACCTCATCACTACCCTCTGCCTTGACGAAACGAGCAGGCACCCTGTCCTGCCCTCCCTCCCCATCTACGTCAGTCTAAGATGCCAACGCCATTTCACATCGCCAGACTCATATTCTTCAGTCCATCTCTTATCATTCCATATCCCAGCTACTTCCAACACCTAAAACCCTTCCACTGTGGTCCTGAAATATGTTAACAAAATCCTTTGTATCATGAGGCTTTTCTGTTTCCTGCACCTTCTTTCTTAAATGAGAATCTGACTCTCTCCTAAGGACTCGGTTTCCCTCTCAATAGGTGACTGTTGGTTTGATGTACTCCTCATACTTGGGATTAGGGTATGTGTCCTCATGGCTGTTATCATACGCTCCCTCTCATTTTTAATCTCACGTCCTCAGAGATTCCTAACAACTACCTCCCTCAGTGCAGTGGCCTTTAGACCCTTGGGCTACTCAGCTTCATTCCTTAGAGGTTTTAGTTCCAGTCCCATACTTTCTCCAATATTGTTCAAGTATTGCTTCGGGTGATTTCAACATCCCTGTAGGTGATCCTTGCAATACTATGACTTCCCAGGTCTTTAACTTTCTTGCCTCTGATTATCTTGCACAACCCCTGCCTCAGCCATGCATTGCCATAGTTATAAGCTAGACTTACCATTGACATAACTTCAGTTCCTCTACAATCCTAATTTCAATCTGAATTTCAAACACCTCATATCAGGCAACCACTTCCTATCTCTCCATTTCATTCCTTCGAGAGCACTATCTCCAATGTTTTTTAACTGAGCCAGGATTTACAATTCATTATTGCTCTCTGCTTTTCACTTTTCATTCCTCTTGATTTTTAAACCAGTTTGGGTCCATGCTCCATCATCCTCATCATCATCATCATCCTCATCTTCCTCCTCCTCATCATTACTTACCTGTCCCTCTCATCTTTCATCATACTTACCTGGAATATTCCAACCCTAATGAGAGTCCCTACTTATCTGCACTTGGACTCAAAAAGCTGACTGTTGCAGAGGAAAAACTCACAAAGGTGCTGAAAGCTTTCATTTTAAATTTGTAACACTACCAGAAATTGTCCCGTAGTTCAGCCACACAATTCTGTCACAGTTTCCCACTCCATACACTCTCCCAGTATCCTAGATAACTATTTTATACTTTCTCCTCTCTTTAAACTTCCAAATCTTTCTATATGCCCCTTCTTCTAAACCTATGATTTTCGTTTGCATTTCAATTAAAAAACAAAACAATGAAAAGCCTCACTTCTGCTCCCATGGTTACCTCTCTGTACCTTCCTGCCTCTGTAACCCAAATCCTTGCCTTTTCCCTCACTACCAGGGAAGGCCTCTATTCATAACTAAGGCAGCCTCTTTACGTGAACACTTGTTTCTTTCCTGTTTTAACTATTCAAGGCCATAGCTCCAACAATAAATCTGTTCTTTGTGTGATCAATTTTCTTTTTCAACTGGGAAAATAGGATTATAGTTTCTAAATGACTTACAATTTCTACCACCAAAAAAAAAATAAAAAAAGCAAAAACCCAAACTACTTTGCCCATACATTGCAGTCCAGCTATCACTGCGCCTTTCTGCTCTCTTACAGAACAAAACAATGTAGAGTTGACCATAGTTATTCTTTCCAGTTTCTAACCTTTCTTTCTCTCTTAAACTCACTCCAGGCAGGTTTTGGCCACTACCATTCCACTGAAATGGCTCTTGTCAACAAGACCAGTGAATTCTGTTACGGAATCTGATGATCAAGTCCCGGATCTATCGGGAGCCCTTGACACAGTCGACCATTTCTTCCTCCTCATGGACAAACCTGTTTCCCGTAGGCTCAGGCCTGCCCGAGTCCTCTGCTTTCCTATGTCACTGACCATGCTCTCGGTCTCCATTGCCAGATCCTCATTGTGCGTCTGTGCTCACAATGTTGGGCTGCTGCTCTATTTCCTGTAGTCTTATGGCTTTAAATATCATATATTTCTTTTCATATCTGAAACTGATGTTTTCAGTTTGAACACCTAAATTAAAACCCATATTTGAATAGTTAAATCCCCAGGCAGTGGCTCCATTTCATTGTCATCTCACACTTAACAAGTTCACAAAGAAATTTCTGACCCCCCACCCATCTTAGTAAATGGCACTGCCAACTGTCTGGTTACTCAGAACAAAATCTTTGGAGTAGCATTTGGAATCTCTAAATACCTTACATTTACTCTAAAAACAAGTCCCATGGATCTATCTTCAATACCCATTATGAGAATCTCTCCACTACCTTCTCCCTTACTTTCTCCACCACTAATATTCTTGTCTCAGCCACCACCATCTCTCAGCTGGATTACCGCAAGACCCCATTTGGCTTTCCTGATTGTGCCATTTCCCGTCTGCGGTTAATCCAGCAGCCAGGATGATACCTGTACAACGGGAGTCAGTTCATTTCATCACCATGCTCAATACCTCCCTTGATTTCCCACATGATTTAGTGAATAAACTGAAGTCCTTAGATGGCCGACTGAGCCCAGCATGACCTGGTCCTGTGCTACTTCTCTGACTTTTCCTCCTTCCACACTCTTCCTGGAGCAGTCCATGCTAGTCACACTGAAATCCCCAATGCTCTTCAAATGGGCAAGTAGGTTTTATACCTCAGGGCCTTTGCACCTACAATTCCCTTGCCTACAAATGCTTCCCCCCCCCCCCCCCATATAATCTCAGGGCTTTCTCTGTCACCTTCTTCAGGTCTGTGCTCAAATATCTTCATATCAGTGAAACATTTCTTCAATACCGTGTTTAAAATCACAATCCCCTTGCCACGTCACTCTCTGTCTCCTTTCCATATTTTAGTTTTCTTTATTGTACTTCACCAGCTCCCTATCTGACAAACCTTATATTTTAATTATTTAAATTATCAGTCTCCCTTTTATTAGAATTTCTAATTCACGGTCAGGTATCTTTGTCTTTTTTTTTTTAACTATTATATCCCTAGTCCCTAAAACAATTCCTGATATGTAGCAGGCGTTCAGTAAGTATTCATTAAATAAATGTAATACACCAAATATGATGGTATAAATCAGTTCAAAATTCCTGGCTGTCTATCAATGACAGTATAGATAATAAGAGATAGGAGCAGAAAAAAGACACTGAAAACTGCGAAATTTTCTCTCTCTTCCTGATATTACCTAGAAAGTGAAATGAGCTATGTTTTAATAGCACAGAAATTATTAAAAGGAAAAAAAATCTTCCTTTTGACAAACTAGTTTTGGAACATCAGCAGTGGTTCCCAAAGAGTATTCCATCTGAAAATGTAATAGGAACTATTATCTATGAGAGGGATTTTATAGTACACAGAAAAGCTGTTATCACAGACATTTAAATGTTTCCCCATTACAGGACTTTTAAAATCCCTTAACATTCATTTTTTTCACTGCAAATCCTGTAAAAGGAATAAATTATATAATGTTTTCCAAATTGATTTGAGTATATAACTTTTTTTCACAAAGCTATTTATGGAATTTCATTAAATAAACTGATATATAACAGCTTGCATTCTCTCTCTCTCTTTTCTATAAGTACTTGAGCTATAAAATAACCAGTCAGTGCTATCAGAAATCATCTCCTGCCTAGCTAATTGATTCCTTCATTTATTGAATAAGGTTTATTTAACACCTACTGCAGGCATTATTCTAGGCGCTGAGAATACAGGAGAAACAAAGTCCCTGCTCTTATGAAGATTACATTTTACTTTCTGCTAATAAAACCAATGAGGTACAAAAATACAATCATAGACACAAAGGCTCAGATAATATAAGCTATTTCTCAAATATATGGGAGAGTATGTGTGTGCATTATTATATAATAATAGTAATTTTATTATTTTAAATTATATCATTTTACTCTTATATAGCAAGAAAATCTATAATAACCTTTTAAATTTCTAATAGTGCAATACCAGCCTGTGATTTGATATGACATTTTTGTGAATGTTTAAAAAAAAAATTACCACTTTTTTATCATTCCACACAGAGAAAGGGACAAGCTGGTAAAAATTTTGAACAGCAATCCTGAACCCTGGATTTATTAAGCCCTGTGCTCTTGGGCAAATCACTAAATAGTTCTAAACCTCAAGATCTTTGGCTTTAGATGATCTGAAGAAACACATATGGAACACCTGCTCTGAAAAATGGTCATTCCTATCCCTGCTCTGTGTTCCTGCTTCTGTATTTGTATAACAAACATTTCAGGTGTGGCAAATTATAAACACACACACACATACACACACACTCATCATTGCCATCACTATTCTCTATAGCTGATAGGAGAACATCTATAGTCATGTGATGGTCATTGTACTAAGTTCTATATACTATGTTATGGGTAATCAACAGGTAGCATTCCATAGGGAAATACGGCAGATCATTTTCTAAAATATTTACTTTTTCTTCTTACCAGGTCCTTCCCAACCAGCCCCTCCCTGCAGAAGGATTATACTTCCTTCCCCATTGATTTCATGCTTATCCATATGACTTGCTTTGTACAGAGAAAGATGAGTGGAAGTCATGTATTCCACTTCCCAGCAAAAGCCTTAGGACCATCAGATGGTCCTACCATGTCTATTTTAACTCTTCCATAAGAACTGGCGTGAACCAGACAAGAGACGTTCCTTCAGAGTTGGTCTCTGCCACTGATGCTGAGCCATCACTCACCCAACACTAGCCTGGGATGGCCACAAACATGAGCACTATAATTTTGCTCTAAGCCTCTATGATTTAAGGTCATGTTCTCGCCACAGCCCTATGTAGCTTAAGCTGAGTGATACAAAAAACTTAAGAGATAGATTTACATTTCAGATATGACTTAATGTGTAAGGTGATCACTATGTAGGGCTAGGGTAGGTGAAAGAAGAGCTGGAATTTCAGGTAGAGAATGCAATTGTGCAAATGTCTGGAAGCAAGAAAGTGCATGATGATTTTGAGGAATTGCAAATACTGTGGTATATCTAAAGTTGATTTTATATACACTAACAACAATGTGCTTTTAAAGGTAGGTCCAGAGTATATTATGGTCAATTTTATATTTTAAGCTCTCCAGACATTATCGTATAGATCCTAAATATTTAAGCAGTAAGGGTGGCAAAACTGGTTTTGTCATTTATAAAAGACCAATTCGGATATGGTAGGAGAAAATTTTGGAAATGCTTGTATTCATTTAACAGAGAAGATAAGAAAACTTGAATCATGGATGTGACAGTGATGGAGATGAAAGGATAAATTCTAGTGGCATTTATTCCAGTGGTATAATCAATAAGTAACAAGCTATTGGAACCAAGAGGAACACTTATAGAAATAGAGAAGCAATAGAAAGAAGATGATATCCATTGAAGAGCTCTTAAAGCTTGTATCTCTCTTTGCAAATGTGAGGGAATATCATTTTCAGCACATTATTAATGAGGAAGCATGGTGGTGGGGCAGGGTAGAGTGAAATTTGAATTTGTTTTTTCTTTAGGTGAAGCTGTTTGATGGTAGGAGGGACGTTCTGGCCACGTGGTTTGTATCACCTCCAAAGTTCTACAATTCCTTGGTCATATTGTTGGTAGTTATCTGAAAAACCACTTTTCATAGTAGGCTGGACCTTAAAACACAATCCAGGATGACGAACTGTCTCGCTAGTTGCTTGGTTCAATTAAACCTCATTATCCAGTAAATACATTTCTTCTCTACATGGCTGGAGGAATAAACACAGGTTAAGTGGCTCTGCTTTCATGACATCCACCGCTAGTGGGACTGTAGCCTGCCTTGGATAATGAGGTTGTTTTCGGCATGGAGACAAAGGCAATGCCTGTGAATTAAATGGTTTCATATATTCCCCAATTCTTTCTTTAAAAAGAATTTGTGGTAGAAAATAATCAGGGGAAAACAAATAAATTAATGGCTTAAATTCCTGCTCCCAATATTTGTCACCAAAACATTGCATTAAGGTGCCTGGAGTATCCAGTTGTTTTGCTATTTACTACCAAACTTTGGGAGGGGCACCAAGTTCTCTGGACCTCATTCTTTAATCATCACAATTGTGGGGAATGTAAGAATTTCGGTTTCTATAGGATAGGGTCTTTGTTTGGGACATTGCAGCTTCATCAACAGCAGAAGAGTACCTGACACCTAGCAGATGCTCAACGGACATCTGTTAAATAAATGAAACCCCATATAAGAATATGAAGTGTTTTGGCTATGTAATAATTGTATTGATTTTTTTTGCATTTGAATATAAGAGAATGGGAAAATTTGGAAGAATTCATTTTATTTAAAATATGCTATAAAGTGAACATTTCTGAGGAAAGATATAGTTTACTACACTTGCTTCTTTTATTATAAATTGGAATAACATGAGGAGAAATTGTCAAGAAGGGAGGAGAAATCAGAACTGCCAGTTGTGCTTTTAGTGTACTTTTAACCTACAGAGTTTGGGACAAATTTAATCAGCCAGCTGAAGGGAAAAGGCCCTGATTGTTGATAAATAAGGAGTATGATATGGATTTACCTTTCAACATGGTGCCTGCATGAGAGGGAAGCTATCCAAATGGCGGTTATGGGTGGTCAAGTGGGGCCCTTCCTATTTATTAGTTAGAAGGAAGACAGGCTAAGAGAACTCGAAGAGCTATTTGATTTGACATTTCACTTTGAAAAGGGAATTTACTAATAGAGAAATTATAGGAGGGATGCAGAGAGGTTAGGATTACTTGGGGAGTGTCAGAGGCATGGGGGAAAAAGTGTGAAATGTGTTGTTTTAAAGAAATGAACTAATGAATAGTGTGAAAAATTCAGGGGACACTGGAGCAAGAATTGGGCAGCAAATAATATAGGGGATGGATATAAAGAACTGGGATTTCCTTCCTCTAAATGTCTAGAAAAAGTTCCTAACTTAGCAGTCACATACCCTAGTCAAATGGACCTCTTTATATCTTCTCTCCTCCCGTTCCCCTTTTTCTTTTCAAGTTCTCCCCTATTGCACTGTTAAACCCGTTTTACTTTTCATTCCAGCTACTACTTCTTTCTTCAGCAAATACTTTTTTATGACTGCTCCCTGGGATGGAATCAGCTGTTTTCTCTTCTCCTCTGTGACCTAGATTTGGTGAGTCCAGTGTGTGTGTGGGGGGGTGGTTTTCATAGAACTCTTTTATCTCCATAATTTACTCAGAGAAAACATAATCATACAATCTCAGGAATTCATTTAGAAGAGGACATTGTCGTAACACGAATATACTTGGTCTTGTTGGTGGCCTTGTCCGTCAGCGAAAGCCTGAGAGCATTTTATCAGATTGAGTGACCTTACCTGTGCAGGCTGCTGCAGTGGATTCTAGCACTCTGGATTTTTGTGTTCCTCTGGGTATAGAGCAGATTCTCTACCTAATTATCTGAATGTGGTTGCTGTGGTTTAAACTGATGTGTCCGTCTAAGCAGGGGACGTAATCAATAGTTTAATCAGTCACTCCATTTCTAATTCTGTTTGGGTTACTTACATTATTCATCACGCGCACAAATAATGCCCTTTTTTTCTCCTCCTGCCAAAGTCAAAATCAGGTCAAGCTGAGCAATAGGAACGTATGAGGGAAAAATAAAAATGGGTGTTTCATCCTCCTTATTTTGGATTTGGAGGTTAGAGCACAGAGATAGCGTAAAAGCACATGAACATTTCTTTATAGGGAATTATCTGAGTCCTGCGTATGAACTTGGGGGATCTCCTTCTGGTTTGCAACTAAAATAGGTAAAATCGAATTAAGTTACTCACAGAGTTCACATTGAAAGAGAAATGTATGAGGGTAATAACATCCACAGCACAGGGTTATTTTGGATATTAAATATAACATAGTTTGTGGAAGAAAATGATTGTTCAACAAATGACAGTAAAGCAAACAAAGGCAACCATGAAGCTTGAGGATGTCTGTAAATGAAGAGTTCCACAACAGAAGTCGATTCTGCAGATAGGAGTCCCTGGTAAATGAAAGCTGGATTTCAGATTGGGTTTCCTGCTAAGTGTTGACCTTTTAGGGTATCTGTGTACCCATTAGCATTGGTAGATAACCATTCTATTTTTTGTTTGTTTCTTATTCTGGCTTTGTTGTAGTTGTGGCTACTGTTATTGTGCAGTTGTTTATTATTTTTCTGACCAAGGAAAGATTTGAGTGTTTTTGTTTGTTTGTTTATTTTTTGTTTTGTTTTGTTTTGTTTTGTTTTGGGCAGGGAATTATGCATGAGACAGAAGAGACCAGGAGGGTGGATGGACATACCTTGTTCCCCTTACCTGGACCCAGGCATTATTGTTCAGCCCCCACAAGAAGGGTAGACTCAGAAACAAAGAAATTAATCTCATAAAGGACTTTGTGAGAACTGAAAGAAAAACAGTGCTGATTTAACACCCTGGGAGGCACCAGGAATCACCACCCCAGACCCAGCATTGCTTTCTCAGGCAAGCAATTAGCTGGGGCAGCCGACTCAGCAGAACTCTGGCAGAAAAGTGCAGCTACTGAAGGAGCACTGAAATGCTGGCTGGGTAGAGCAGATATCCAGGGGAGACCTGGCAGGACACTATAGTCCCCAGATGGCAGGATTCATCATGACCATATGTCCAATATCCCCTGGGGACTAGAAGAACCATTTGACAGCAGAAACTCTGCAGAGTCTGGCATTTCAGGTGAGAAGATGAGGTCCGAACTGAACCAGGGGTATTTGCGATGCCCTTCTAGCTATAGGGCCCCATAGAAGTCATTTCCAGTGACAAGAGCTAATTTCTGTTACTTATGTTACTCAAAAGCCATCATCAGAAATCATCACCAGCCAGTGTCGTGTTTGGCAGTCCCCACAAGGCCGCTGCATTCTGATGGATTATTATGGCCACATGTGCGTACATGTACAGGTTCATATGGAATCCACATTTTGCATGGAGTCCACAGCTTGAGAATTAGAAAGAGACTTCAGCTAATCTAATCGAGGTGATTGTCACCGATATTTGGGTTGTAAAACTTTTTGTTAAAAATGTTTTTCTATTCAATATACAATTACTGAGCATACGTGCATATGTAAATATAAACATGGTAAGATAGAGTGCTCAGAGTGCTTGCCTCAGACATGTTTCTGGTTATTACAGGGATTCGCTCTCTTCTTCTCCTCTTCCCCTGCAGTACCCCACACATTTATAAACGGAAGGGAACGATATACTGGGAAAATGAGCACGGGTGGGGGAAATGGGAAAAGGTGGGAAAGTGGGAACAGGGAAATTTTCATGGGAACAAGTAGTTCTTGATCCTGGGGCTTGAGGCATAGGGAAAACATTCAAAGGCAGAAATTGTCAGATACGTTTTTCCTGACACAAGGAGAGTAGGAACAAAGGCAGAGTCTTAAACCCTGAACAATCCAGGAGAATAAATTGGGGATACAATATATAGGCCTAACACCTCAATTTATTTTAAGGACAGTGTGAGTCCATTTTGAGCAGGATATTGATAATAAAAGTTGTGTCTTGAGGAGATTGTTCCAGCATCTGAAGACGCCCTTTCTCTGTAAGGGCAGGGGAGTAGGAGAAGGGACAGGGTGTGTGACTAAAGCCCCACCTAGCTGCTCTCTCCCCACAACCCTCCAGTGACCTTTGAGGTGACTTTACAGAAATGAGAGGGCTCCACAGGCAAGACCTGAAAGCCTTTTGTTGAGGCCATCTTCTGCTTTTTACAACTGAGGAAACTGAGTATTGGAGTTCATGAATAATTTGAGCAAGATCATATGATATTCCTTTCCCAGACATTTTGCTTCTCAGCCCGCATCTGTAGATTGGTGGCTGGAAATTGCTGCAAGACATTTTTTCCTGGTTCACATCACACCCTAAGATCTACTTTTCCTGGAAATATTCTCAGTTTTCCATTAAATTACCAGTCCTTTAGGGAAATCTGAGTTCATAGGCAAGAACATTGGCAGCTGACTAGTTGCTGCAATGTCTACATATTCTTGACCATTATTACATTTGTTGTTATTCTTATTATCATTTCAGGGGATGGAGGTTGTGTGTGTGTTTTCAGAGTCATGGAGGGTTTTGGCAATTAATTCTTTTTGAGATCTAAATGTTGGAATTGTAATGTTGAGGAGACATTTGGCTTTTAACAACTGCTTTACAATGCAGTATGTAGTAATATCCTATTCAAGGTAATATGCAAAGTGAATGCCAAATTACATGATGCTATAGCTTTATGAGCATATTGAATTATCTTAAAGATCAGATAGGCATGTAGTTTCCTTCATGCATACCTAACTGAGAGGTAACACGTAAACTGGCAACTTCTCTCACCCCTGGCGACGCAGCTACAAAATCCTGACTTGATTTAGGTCAGAAATGTGTGGGAGAGACTGATACAACTAGGAAGATCCCTGATTTTGCTGGCTGTTGCTTTAGCCATGTAAGGGAAGAAAAAGTTTTTCCACAACCCTGTTTGGGTCCCTGGTTGGGTCTGAAAATCAAACTGACAAAGACAGATTAACAAGAGAAAAGCATATACATGTATTTAATGTAAGATTGATGTCATCTGGGCGCCTTCATAGGAGAATGAAGACCTAAAGAAATTGACCTGTGTATTTCTATGTGAGGATTGATGAAAACTGGATAGCCATGGTTAAGGAGTAAGGTAATGGTAGTAAACTGGGGGAAGCTTAGCAAGACCTATTGGTTAAGATTCTTCTTGGTGTGTCTGCTCCTTTCCTCCTGATATGGGGCGGAGGGATCATCTCTCACATGAGGATTTTATGACCTGTTTCAGGGAAGATTTGCCTGGTGGGGAGGAGGTCAGAGTGACCTTCCTGCTTCTTCCGGTTTCTCAAATTCCTTCAGCTTAAAATAATCAATACGGTAAGGTGCCATATTTTGCGGGTAGTGTGTCCTGAACCTCTCATCAACTGCATCTGCACTCTTTGATTATGAGTAGATCTCCTGCGGAGTGTTCTGTGTTTAATTGGGAGAGTTGTGGAAGTATTCTTCATTCCATGGAAGTCTTAAAGGGCTTCTCTTGTTAGATACATTGAGTTTAATTGTGGTTACTACTAGGTAAGTAAAAGAGGGCTCCTCTCGACCGGTTGATTGTAATTCACTGCCTCAGGAAAAGCTGTAAGCTAGGTGACCACCTGTTGCATGGATAAGGAATATAAGTGGTTGTTCAATCATGTTGAATTTCCATTCCTCATTGAGATTCTAAGCATCTACCATGGGTTTTTGGTGACCCGCTGTTAGCCCTTCTGCTCTTCTGTCCTTTATCTTATGGCTCCTGCTCCCCCAACCCAGAAAACTATTTAAGCCTTTTTTTTTTAACGCAGTTTCCCTTCTGGCTATGAGACATGTTTAGACAATTAAATGCAACTTACCTCTGCAGAAGTATCTCTACGGAAGGTATTTATTATTTAAAAGCGGGGTTTTAGTAATTAAGATGCTGGCAACACCCTAAGGAATAATTCCTAAACAGGCACTTTGGGTACCGGGGAAGAAGGAGAAAGAGATTTGTGTGGAGGGCCCTTCATGTCATGCTTCCTCCCACACGTAACCATTTTCCTGTCTAGAAGGTTAATTGTACAGCAGAGAATGAGACTGAACCATGATTTCCTTTTTCAGCCTCATTACATATTTTTCTCTTAGGCTGAGTCTTCATTTTATGCAGTGCCAGGTGCTGTAGAGCAGGTTGAAGTAACAAATCAACCCATTTGAGCTTTTGAAGATACTAATTTGCCTTTGGATATCTTTAATCTGGCTGTATATATCCCCCTTTCAAAGCATTTTTGAACTTAAACACTATCCAAAACAACATGTGGCAGTTTCTCTAATTACTTATGATTAAGAAAAAAGCAAAGTCAGGCCCTTAAGGCATCAACACTTTGCCATTTTACTGAAGGAATGAATTTTCATTTTGCTGAAGAGCAAAGCAGCTTGAAAATTAATGTGCAGCACAACACAGGACAGCACTTCAGCATCACATTTCTTTTTTTTCCCACTGTATTTCAAAATGCTTTACACTGGAATTTAAAAAAGAGCAGATGCTTTGAGTTATAAAGGCCATTGAAAACAATGGTGCAAAGACATTTCAGTGTGATAAAAACCTCATCAAAATTGTCAGTCACTGAGTCTGAGGAAGAGTGAAGGAGAGAAGAGGTGAAGAGGAGAAATGGAAAATAGAGTTGTATTTATATGGGCCCCAGAAAATGAAAGACACATGGTTGAAAAAAATTGAAAAGGATGTATCATCGGTTAGAAGTATAGTGTGGAGTTTCTCCTTGAATTAACAACAACAAGAAGATAATAGAGAAACACACTGATTTTGAAAAGATATGGTAACATTCTCTCAGGTCTTTCCTTAGGAAGTAATTTATTCTTCCCTTAATGAGGAATGTATTCTTGTTGGATTTGGAGAAAAAATATTTCTCCTACTTGGAGGAAAGAAGTTTATCCTATTTGGCTATCCAAATCCAAAATGTCAAAAACCAGCCTAGCAGCTCACCCAGAGCAAAATGTAACAAGAGGCATAAGTGGATAATCAGTAAATTTTTCAGTCCCTGGAATGACTATACTTTTTACTGAATAATTTCTCGAAGGTCAGCAAGGTTGTCCTTCTAAAAATGATCTATATTGAACAAGTTGGTCCCCTTACCTTTGAATTGATCTAGTTCTTTGACATTGTTACCATACCCCAGTCACTTAGTCCTATTCCGTCTTTGCATTGACAAAGGACCACACTCCATTTTTGGTGTGCATTCTAGTCCATTGAGTACCCAATAGAAGAACTGCCTCCTGAAACTCTCTCCTCTAAGATGTTATTTGCCTCCTGAGTGCTTGCATGGTTATCATAAGTGATGTTCTGTCACTTAAACCACGGACCAGAATTTATCACCACGTTCAGCCACATTTCATATGATGAAAAAACAAGTGGAGATAGAAAGTTCTTGTAGTGTAGTCACATAGAAATGATAAAGATAAATAGAAACCCCACTGACTGCAACTAAAAAGAAGGTTATTTGTATTATTCTAGCACTATGATGGCTTCCATGATTTTTTTCATAGCTTTTTTTTTTTTGAGTTGAGGGGTTGAGCCCCCAAATTGAAATAATTGTGACATAAGAAACTGTGGATTATAATTTGCCAAGTATCAAAGGATGTTTATTGAGGTAGAGAAGAGGGACATGGGGCAAAGTGCAAATATTGCCAAGAAATTTATGTTCAAATTAAGCATAATCATTCTCAAGTTATTAAGTGAACAAGACTGAGAGAATATTTCAAATATCAAAAGAAATTAAAGTAACACTTAAAGTTAACTTTGAGTTAGGGTTAGTGTAAAGATTCAATTTTCTGCAAATAGAATATCACCCTGGAGTAAGGAAGCAACTATAATAGGATGGATACCATGAGACAACACGGAATAGGACAATTGTCCGTATTTAGGTGTGGGACCATTCTGGTGTGGGACACAGCAGAGTATCCATACCTGAAGGAAAGAATCTCGAAGGAGACCAGAAGTTTTCCTTTCATCATGCTCACTGCAAAACTATACTTGAGCCCTATTGCATTGTGTTTGAGGTACATTCATACATAGACCAAACTGTAGATTTGTTTTTATTTTACTGGGTTAGTTGAGTTGGTTTAAAAAGTCATTTGCAGGCTTCAGACAGCCCTAAGTTAAAGAATTCACTCAGGTTCTATTATATTTAATGAAAATAATGTTACCCATCACGTACATAGCACTTATTTTGCATCGTGTCAAGCACTTTCCAATCATCATCTCATCTAACTCATTAAAACCCGATCGGTACTATGATTAGCCTTATTTTAAAGATGGGAAAACTGAGGTACAAAGAACATAAGGAATTTTGCTCAGATCACATAGCAAGTAGCAAAGAAAGAATTTGGACCTAGGCAGTAGCTACTAGGTTTTACAATCTTAACCTCTGTGCTATAGTACCTTCCAGGTGTATAGAGATCTGAAATAGATGGACTCCATCACATGGGCTCCGAGGCTCAGAAATCAAATAAGCATTTCCTCTTTTTCAACACTCTCCATAGAATGCTGTTCAAAAAAGACTTCATACTCTCTGGGTGTATGACACTTTATATAATATAGAATATCCTATTTGAGAATGGTTATTGTGTTACTCACAGTCCCAGAAGAAAAGAGATCACATTTTTCAACCAGATCAATGAGAAGAATTTTTAAAATGAACCAGAGTTTTTAAAAGAAATCCCAAGAATACAAATAGCTATTGCATCTATCTGAAGAAGTAAGAGAAAGAAAAACAAGCAGTTACCAGGAGAAGGTAACTACATGGAGAAGGTTGCTTATTATGCATTGAGACCTTCTGTAGAGGAACACACCAAGGCAGGAAGGGATCAGGAATTAACCTTCTCTTTCCTTCTAATCAGTTGACAATGGCTATCATTGACCAAACCCAACTGGATGTTAAAGGGCAGAGAGCCCCTTGGTGCATCCATGTGGGTCAGCCTACCAAGAGGCAGAGCAGTGTGGGCATATAAGGGCACCATATGAATCTGGAGGGGTAAATGGAATACACCTTACATATTTTGGGAGCTTGATAATTCTCTCCTTCTTGGTTTGCTTGTGCCAAACACTTTTCTTGTATATACGACCATTCAGCTTGATGCAGTGGAAAATGGAGCTCTTCTTCCTATATCTTTACTTGTTCTAGTCATTTGTAATCCAAGCCACCCTTTAACATCCAGGTGAGACGCTAGCTCCTATATGGTACCTGTTCCTTGACACTCCAGACTTTGTGGCATTCTGTCCCCTTCTCATTCCATGCAATGCTCTCTTTGAACTTTCCTTAAAGCACACATTGTGCCTCTTTCTAGTCTTTCTAGTACAGCTAGATGTCTATTCACAGATGCCAACTTACCTCCCTCCGTCAGAGAGCAAACTCTCTAATTCTTCACAGCACTAAACACAGGTTTTAACACAGTGCATGGCTTATATGAGGTATAACAATTAATTTTGCGAACTTGTTGCAATGATGTTTCTAAACTTTTTTGATATCAGAGGGATTTATTCATTATGAATTTGTACCAAATGGACACACAGCCAGGTTTACTATTTGGAAGTGCTGAAAATACTGAATGAAAAAGACGAAAATGACCTGAACTTTCGCCAACAGTTCATGGCTCTTGCATCACGATAATGCATTAGCTCACACGGTACTGTCTGTGAGGGAGATTTTTTTGCCAATAAACAAATAACTGTATTAGAACACTTTCCCTACTCACCTTATCTGGCCCACAGTAACTTCTTTCTTTACTCAAACATAGAGAAAATATTGAAAAGAAGACATTTAATGACATTCAGGACATCAAGGGTAATACAATGACAGCTCTGATGGCCATTCTAGAAAAAGAGTTCCAAAATTGCTTTGAAGGGTGGACTAGGTGCTGGCATTAGTGCATAGCTTCCCAAGGGGAGTACTTTGAAGGTGACTGTAATGATATTCAGCAATAAGGTATGTAGCACTTTTTCTAGGATGAGTTCGTTAACTTAATTGTCCTACCCCATATATGCTGATTGTATTTTCCCTTTTATTCTCATTCCAATAATTCTTTCTTTCTCCCTTTCTTATTGTTTCCTCACTATGCTTAACTACTTGTCAGAAATCCGCTGGTTCTGGAAAATTTTATATCCAGAAATAGCTGGGCTGGTGCCCATGTCATTTTCTTCAAGCCAAGATCTCTCAGGACTGCTTAAGAAGATTTTTCTCTAATGTGTAAAATGCAACATGTGGAATAAATGACATGACCTCAGTGGCAACAGGGTAATTTTAAAACTTACTTATCTTAATGTGTATTAAAAAATTATAACCAGCATATAACTTTTGAGTGCACTGACATTATTACTTAAGATGAGACAAAATATTATAAAAAAGAAAACAAAATGTGTAAGTGATGTTTGTACAAATGGTGCAGAGACATTGCAAAATATGTGTAGGTGTTACAAGAAGTGACTAAAAAGTAGAAAGGCCTAACATAATCTTTGGTCCCATCCTTATTCTAATCGTGCTCTTTCTCTGTGCTTGGGCCTCTCCCCCGTAATTAGGACCACCTTACTTTTAGGCAGCTCTTGCACTGAGTCTGAGCTACCTGTCAAAGAACTCCCACGGAAGGGTTAAGAGTTAAGCACTATTGTCTAAAAGTGTCTGATTTTATACCTCACACCCTTTGAAGAAAGGATTTTGAGTGGCTTATGATAAAAATCAAAATAAGACAGAAACAGCTAAAAACCAAATGCAGACACACACACACCCCAAAGTACTATGGTTAATTTTCCAGCTTCTTTTCATGATCCCCTTTCCTTAAGTGTTAAGACCATGCTCATGTCTCCATGGTTTTGCTGTTTCTCTTGCCAAAAATTTCCTTATCCACCTATTTAATTTTCAGATTTCTGCCCGAATATTGCCCTTAGTGGCTCCTTTGGCCAAAATTAAATTCTCCTTTCTCTATGCTCATATACCTTTCTATCTGTAGCCATTATAAAAATAGCATACTTCATTGAAATTATCTGTGTGTTTCCCTTCCTCCCCTGTGAGCATCCTGAAAGCAAAGACTTTGCCCTATTCATCTTAGGAGCTTCTGCACAATCAGTCACGTGTTGGGGAATTAGTGATAAGAACAAACTTTCATTGTGCATTTAGGATGTGTTTAAGAACTGTCCTAAGCTTTGTAGATGTATTAATTCATTTAATATTTTCAATCACATTGAAAGGCATATTCCATTGCAATCCCCACTTTATATAAGGAGAAACTGAGATATTATGATTATGTGAATTGCCAAATTTATGAATCAAGAAACAAGAAAATGGCAAAACTTAGCTTTCTAAATCTAAGCACATGCTAGGGTCAACTTGCTTAATTCTATTTTGACGCTAAATAACTGTAATGGCAGATTGTTAGTTAAAGAGTCATTTGGGAACATTTAAAGAGAATACTTAGAGTTAAAAACATAATAGGCAATAAAAATTGACCATGATATTTGAGGGGCCATGAGCCTGCTCAAACTTCCCGGACTATGGAGTAAAGTGAAGAGGTCTTTTTGAAGACTGAAATTGATCACTGCTATTTGTCTTTCAGTAGATGAGTGGCAGAATAGACTTACTTTGATATCTTTAACCCCTTTCCACCCTGTCCCATTTTAGGGTGATGATTTCCATCAAACATCGAAGACTTGGGAGAGCTGCAAAGCAGATATTTAGTAGAGCTGAGAAAATTATGCCATAAAATTAAAGACGTGAGCAAGAATTTAAACACATTTTAGAAAGTTAGCAAGTGTATTTTCAGGGAAAATTAACAATAGAACCCGTAAAAGGAGCAGGAAAAAATCTCTAGCATTGGTGGCTCTTACCCTCCAAACTCTGTTTTCTTAATAGAAAATGGGAATATATCAGTCAGGATGTGATAGGTTCAGTGCTGGTAACAAATGACCCCCAACTTTCAGTGACTTAACAAAGCAAAGATTTATTTCTCTCTCATGTCCAAGATGGGGTTGACAGGCTGCTCTGCTTGTTAGACTCACTCAGGATTCAGGCCGATACACATGCCTAATTTCAAAGGGTGTGGGCAATGTAAGGAGTGGAATCATACCAATTGCCCAGGAGGTGGGTAGCAGGAAACATTTGGTGAATAGCACTAATTAGTACTCCAGGGGTTATGATAGTGTCTATTCCATAGGGTTTTTGTGTGTATATAATGAGATCGTGCTTAGAGAGTACCAGTCACATAGCAAGTGTTAGCTATTAATGATAGTAATAAACAGCACTGTTTTCTCACAAGCTTCTTTTCCTTAAGGAGGAAAAATATAATAGAGAACATTATACACAGCATGTCAAATTGGAGCCCAGGCAGGTCAAATTTAATTTCTGATAGGAAGTATTATCCCCAGGCCTATTAACCCAATTATAAATTGATTCTTGGCAACTGAGAACAAAGTTTTTTAAAAAGGTCGGGAGAATAGCATAATAAATGTACCATATTTGCTTGATTTAAGGCACTGTTTATTTTTAACATTTTAATATTTCTTAGTCTGTGTTGTATTTTATTATGGAATATAAATATGATATACCTTTCTCCACTTAAAAATTTTGCTCCTGAAAAGCTGCTAATAAGTGATCGGTATATCTAAATCTCTGGTGTTCTTGAATTTTTTTTAAAAAGTGTGAATTGAAAAAAATATGAGTGTAATATCAAAAGAAATGAAAAAAAAGTTTTCACCGCAATGGTTCTTCTGAAGTGATAAGTCCATACGGGATTTAGACTTCAGATGTATAACTATTTGTGTTCGGTCACCCTTCCCCTTCTTGTTTTTATACCAGGTTTCTTTGTCTGCTTCACAAGAAATGTGATGCAAAGATGGTTATTTTTACCATACCGAGAAATATCTCCTGGTGGAAGTTTTTTTAAAAGGTAGCTATTGCATTCTGAGTCATTAGCTGACAGTGAGAAGACTTTGAGTACAGCAAGGAAACAGCTTCCTCCGACTGGTGTGCAAAAGGAAAACAGCAGGGATTCCATATGCGGCGTCAGTCTAGGTAAATGACATCTGTTATCAACTTGTGTCTGTGACCAAGACATCCATTAATGGACGCAGGCACACCTCAACCACAGAAGGCAGCTGCCTTATATAGCAGCAGGGTTTGCCAGCAACAACAGAAGCAGTAACAGCAGCAATTTGTAAATCACATCAAATTAAAACTGCAAATTGTGTGGCGGCTTTAGAAGCATTCTTTCACACCTCCTCGTCTAAGTTTTCTCACTGAAAGTTGATGGAGGAGCTGCCATGCCCAAAGGAAATCCAAATGCCTGACAGTTCATTAGCCTTGGGGAGCCTTTCCTCTACCCTTAAAGATTCCAAAACAACGTGTCTGCTCTGGGGTTAGCTGATGGCCAGGTAGCTTCACCTCATGGTGGGTTAGTGAACCAGAAGGCATCACCAGCACTTCCGTCTGTGACTTTCCTGCTGCCTCATTGGGAAAGAAACTTTTCTGACCATTTGAGTCTTAACCCTAGGACGACAAGTCTTAACTTTTGCTGGGTAAAAAGTTATTCTGAGGAATTTGTTAAATTTCCCAGACCTTAGCCTTGGAATTCCAATTCATAGGCACTGGAGTTGAGTCACATATAGATAGTAAGTGGGCCCTTCTGCAAAGATCACTGTTCCCCAAACAGATTGATTGGTTCTTAAACGGGAAATCAACTGTGAAGCTCACTAAAATTACAAACCTGTTTTGGTCCCACCCTTGGAAGGTCACAGTGGGGTACAGGCATCTGTGTTAAAAAAAAAAAAAAAAAAAAAATGTAAACATGATCCTGATATACACTTTACAGGGGATAGTTACAGAAAATAATCCATGTTATAGTATCAAACTATATAATTACCAAGTGAAAGATCATTAAAGAGATGGATTAGATGATGTGAACCATCATGGATGAAATCAGAAGCAGAAGACCAACTAGTATTATTGAAGCCTTACTATTTATTTCATTGGTTGGCAGTAGAATGACATAATTGCGAGCCTTGGTGTGTGGGGACCAGATTGCCTGGGTTTGAATGCAGGCCCTATTGCTTTCTAGCTGTGTGAAACTGCACAGGAAACTTCTTTGCTTGGTTTTCCTTATGTATAAAATGTGTAACGTAGGGTCATTGTATGGAGAGTGTTAACCGAGAAAAGCAATTAGAATACACTTGTCACAGAGCAGATGTTCAACAACGTTGGCTGTTGGTGTTACTATGTGCCAGACACTTCTGTGTCAGTGAATTCTCACAGTTCTGTAACATAGAAACTATTATTATCTCCCTCTTACAAATGAGGAAATTGAAACACAGAGAGATTAGGTCACCAATCCAAAATCATGCATTCCATACATTTAGTCACTACACTAAATGTAGATCTGAAGAGAATCACAGGGTTTCTTAAATATATCCCACATCTTTCTCAAGGTCCTCCTGCAGTGCGTTAGTGGAAATGTGGGCAATGGTGACAATAGGAAGTGACTACATGTGTTTTTTGGGTAAGACAGAGGAGGCTCCTCTATTACTACTTATAGTGTGATTGTGGGCAAGTCACTTAGTACTTCTGTGACTTCGTATATAAATATGCAAAATATTCGGTTGGTGTATATAGCTCCATGATTTTTTTCTGTGGAAAAATGACAATGTGTGAATTTCCTATGAGTACTCACTATATATTGATGGCCATCTAATCCTGCGTTGCAGGATTAGAAAAAAAAACCAGATTAAATGTTCGTTATGTACATAGTTCTATGCTAGGTAAAGTGGAGAATATGAAAATAAAAAATAATGAACACTTACTTATAAAACATAATATCAGTCATAATTTGTGCTTTCAATTCATCATTTTGCACTGATAAGCACAGGGATAGACTCCCCGCACCACCAATATGTCACATGAATTATGTCCCCACAGTGGACAGTTGAATCAGTGCCAGGCAGCTAACACAACTGGAGACAATTGGATTATCTCCCCTAGAATTTGGAATCCTATTTAATGCATGGGTTTTGAGGCAATAATTAATTATAAATTTTGTGCCAGACACATATACAGAAAAGCAGATAAGTCAGATCTATGGATAAAAAAAGACACAAAAATGAAGCAGTTAGACAAAGAGAAGCAGGTTGAGAACCCATTTGTCAGGATAGAGAGACCAGTTTGAAGTATCTGTGTAAGTTCCCGAAAGCTTGCTCTTGGCTGACTCTGCCAGTCCTGACCCCTGGTTGATTATCTTTTACTTGGATTGTCTGAGGTTGCAGAAGTTCTTTCCGATAACTTTCATTTTATGGTTAAACTAGTTTGAGGTGAGTTTCCATACTTTGGCACAATATAACCTTGACTAAGATACTAAAGTAGAAAGAAGAGGAGGAAGTCAATACCTGTTAAGCACTTCATTTAGCCCGAAGACAGCCATGAAATATAGGCATTAGTATCATATTTTAGTGATGAGGAAATTGGGATTGAGAACATGTAACTTACTTGAGATCAAACTTCTACATAGGATAGAAACAAGTCTTTGTGACACCATATATCATTTTCATCACTGCCTTGCTACAGAGGAAAGAATCCTTATACCACAAAAATGACAGTGCACTAAAATGAATGATTCAAGGTCATTTAGGGGAGCTGAGAGAGGGCAAAGCTCAGTGTATATAGGAAAGGCACAATAAGGGTATTGTTAGATAATAAAAAATAGCTTATAATATGAAGTTGCTAATTAAAAAAATCATAAAATAAAAATAAAACCATTTAATAAGAATATAAAGATAATTTGGAGACTTAGAATGAAAAGTTCCTGGTCTCCATGTTGTTTTAACCAAAGCTTTCCGTTGAATTTGTTTTCCTATGAGGAATATGAAAACATGAATATTTAACCAAGATTTTGGTAAATTATAAGTCTTTTTAAAAAATTATAGCTAATTACAAAGCACGATTTAGTTGTGTATGTGTGTGTGTGTTTCTAATTTTGAAGACATGTCTTTAAAACAAGCTGTTTAGCACTCTGGAATTGTGGGCCGATTCAAAATACTTACTACTATGTACTAGTTATGAACGTTTTCCTGTGAGAACATACTGCTCATTCTCTGGAAAAGAGCTTTAAACATAATGTACAACACCGGCATGAGCAGGAGAGATCAGAAGTGAAGAAGAGTCTGGTCTAAATCTTCATTCTACTACTTAGTAACTGTGAACTTAGATCAAATCTGAGCCTGAGATTGATTCTTTATCTGAATAATACAGATAAAGTACAGATAGTAAGTGTACTTACCTCATAGGAAGTATGATGGTTTATTAGATACTGCAGATGAAATAGTTGCTATGCAATACATGCTACATGATGAAACAGTTACGCATACTGGGCTTATAGCCAGAATGACTGGATACAAACCCTAGCCCTGCTACTTACTAAAACGAGACCTTGAGCAAGCTATGCATCCTTGCATGTGATAACCTTCCAAGCTATGTTAACTTTAACTTCCTGAAATGCAGGTCAGCTTAATGCCTATACTACAGGACTGTTTTGAGAATTAAATTATTCCATTCATGCAGGGCACTTAAAAACAATGACTGGCATATAGTAAGTACTCAATAGATACAGGCTGTTTTTATTAAAACAATGTGTTTGTAGCATCCATTGCAAATGGAGTTGGATATCTATCTGGTGGCACCGTGGAGCCGAAAGATACAAGATTACCTCTATGTGACATAGTGATTCACCTAGCAGGAGTTGGGGGAGGGTTTGAAAGGATAAAGATTATGGTAAGAACTAAGAGAATGCCTATATGTCAGCCTGTGGAAGTGGAAACCAGGAAGTAGAGGAAGAAGGTGTTTGAGTAGTGGGTGATGCCCAGCATAAGAAAAGCTGTCATGATGGTAAGCTTCTGCAAGGGTAAGTGGGGTTTCCAGGGCTTGTATTCCTCAGAAAATCACGGGGAATGACCACTGCTCTGATGCTACCCTTCCAGAACATAAAGAATAAAGCCTTATGTGAGCAACCAATCTCTACACATCATTATTTCAAATTATCCTAAAAGCATACTGAGGAAAATATTAAATGTTAAATGTTGCCAAATTATTGAAAAAGTACCTAATTTAAGTCTCTTTTAAAAGTAGGCTGAATTTCCAAAATATGGTGAAAAAAAGGGTCTAACTTTCTAAGAGATGCTAGAAAGTAGATAGTTGTGAGGATTCAAGGAGGTAAAAGAAAATACAACAAATAATTGGGGAAAATGCAATTTTTTTCATCCTGGGGTGGAGTGATATAGTAGAAAAAATAACTGAAGTTAGATAGCCCTGGGTTCAAATTCTGGGTAACCTTAGGTAAATTACCTCAGCTTTCTGATCTGTAGTTTCTTCATCTATAAAATGTGGATTTAAATATATATAAATGTATTCAGAGAGTAGTATATGATTAAATGCATTTATATTCATATCTCTTAAGTGATTTAGACACTGAAATATGAATTTAAACAAAGGCAAAGAAAAATCCCATTAACTAGAAGACGGAGAGCACCAGTCTCTGGTCTCAGGAGTGTATCTTCTGAGTCTGTTGTTCCCTTAATTGACCCCGTGAAGCAGCTATATAAGTGTGCATGGCTGATATGACAGTAAGAGGCGGTAGTCTCTGGGATGCTTGGCTGTGAGGCATGGTCGCCATTTGGACAGCCAGGGTCTCTGTCAGCTCTGGTGTGGGAGCTAAAAGAAGCCTTTTGTCGTTACATGGGCTCTATTCAACACATTTGCCATGGGGGAAATTTCTCCCCCCTTTCAACTATTGGACTGAAGGTTTTTGATTGGCCTTCACTCTTGTTACCCATATTTCCATAATGCTAGATAATCGCAAACCACATAAAAACATTTTGATGTATAGCTATATATATGGTAATCCCATTGAGTGACATTTGCACGGCAGCACTGCACTGCTGTTGATAAATAATACATTGTATTACATTTTATAGATTGAGGCAGAGGAATTAGAAATGGGGAAAGAAAAAGCCCTATTCAGTTATTTCCATTCCACTCATTGCTTGCTGTGGTGTGCTGCAGAGTGTTGCACAGGTTTTAAAATGAATACACAAACGTAGGGGTTTTGGATTTCTTTCATTATTGTATAAAATGTATTCATGAACATGCCAAGATAGAGTGTAGGGCATACCTTGATACATTGATGTAGGACAACACAATGATGGGAATAGTTACCGGTTGGCACATCTGCTTATCCTCGTACATGAATGGCAGATACATACCATAAATGTCATTACTTTTCATTGCTGTACCAATGGCAGCATCACTAATTGACCACGACATTCATCTAAACAGAATCAAGAGGCAATTGGAGCAGAAAATGCCATCTTTACAGGCAGTCCCTACCAAATGTTGTTGGTAGTTAAACGTCTTGGCTATACTGACACACAAAGTCAGAGGATGTGGAGGAAAGCAGCAGCCTGCAAGGCAGGCGGAGGTCAAACAGCAACAGGTCCATGCTCCTAGTTTCCTCAGTGTCAAAACAGTAGGCAGACCTTTAAAATCCAGAGCATTAATACTCATATCTTCTCATTTTGTCATATTGTGATCACTATCCCAATGGTTCTCCTATGTGTCGCCTAATTTAGTTAACAACTTTATTGAGTACCTATTCTGTTAGGGATTTCAGCCAAATATCTGCCATGCCAACCCCTCCTTTAAAACCTTGAATTAAGGTTATTTCTGATGTCAGTAGTTTCCTATTTGGGATGCCATACAAAACCTCTCAAGTCATTGAGATCAATGTGTTGTTACATCTACCGAAATTTGTATCACAGTAAGTTATTGTATGTTTACATCAACTCCCACAATTCATTATTATATTACATCATTCTTTAGAGACCAGTAAGAGTTAAACACACATGTATGGATAGGAGTTTGGAAGGGGGTTGGTAAGAGACAAAGATTGGAACCAACACTGAGCAAATTCAATTATTTTAGTCTTTGTTCTAAATACTTTATAAATGTATCCTAGATAAAAGCAAAACAAGATTTTGAGAATCTCAATTTTATACAACTTGGGGGCCATCTCTAAGAAAAGAACAGAAAGTTACAGATTCACAGTTGAGTATAGGATCTTAAAAGGGTCCCATACAATAAAGAGAACTGAAGCTTGAACATTGTTAACTTTGTGGTAAATCTGTCTCTGATTCTAGCACATTAGAAACAAAAATAGTAATTTGCATATACATGTGTAATAGAATGAGAAGTGGAACCTTTATAGTTTCCCTGGGGTTTGGCTACTGTCCTCCAAATTGATTAAACTGTTGAGAGTATTCCTACATTTTAACAAGAGGGTCTACAGACATCTCTGTTGGGGTCATTGAAGAAGTGACCAAATTTCCCATATAGAAAAAAAATTCATCTTCTACATATATGATAAAATAGAGGGGTTTTCCAAAGAGGTATTCTTGAAGAGATTATATGAAATACAGCAGTTTTACACACTTTTCTTCCCTTCCTATTAGTGAAGGGCTGTGTTTTCCTTTGCCTGCAGACATGATTAGGGTCAAAGGAAAAACACTCACAGAGATAGGATTATCTACAACAAGGGGAGACTAGCAACTCACACCATGGCTGAGCTACAGAAATTACTAAGACTGCATCTTCTAGACCTAATTGCAAGAAAATTCTTGAGGGCATGCATAAGAATGGTTCCTCCTTGCCTGAAAAACTCTAAAAGAGTGAAAGCTAGCTGACATATCTGATGATGGCAGAGGAAGAAAGCAGCAGTGAGAATGGTCTACCCTTTGAAATTTGGCAGAACAAAGATGCTTGTGTGTATATGTGTGTTTCTCCTGTAGCCTCAGTGGATGTGATAGTCACACCATGTTTAAATGACTGAGTGTTGAGGTGAGGGTAACATGGCTAACATGTTGAGGTGAATAGACTGGGGAATTGGAATGAGGTCAGCCATATAGTTCATCATACCAAAATGGTAGAGTGAGGGTTCCTGTGAATAGTCTCCAAGAACCCTCCAATTCACATCCATGAAAGAGCCAAAATGGGGATCTCTGACTCAGTAGTCACCAGTGAATTATCACCTGCATTAACAAAGTAAAAGTATTCTGCTCATTTCCTTCTCATCACTTTCTTTCTTCCTCCTTACCTCACAAAGTCTGTTGAGTGGAGAGTGACCACATTCAAATCCTTCTTTCCTGTTGTTTGTCCCAAACATTTGGTCACTCTTGAACTGGAGTGGGGGGAAATGTTTGAACGGCATGAGAGGTTAGTTTTGATTCAGATTATACGAGACTTTTTCATCATGAAAAATGATCCTTTTCTAATGTCCAGAAGTTATCAGAAAAGCAATCCATCTGTCCAAGATATCTAGAGAGAGGGAATGGAGATCTCACAGAATATATGTGAAGGTCCTTGTAGAAAAATAAAATGGTTTTCTGACTATTCTTCCAAGTCCAGTGTGTTTACTTAACCTGTTAGACATCCTCCTGTACTTTTATAAAATGATTTTGCAACATAGCATTCAACTGTCCAGTTTACTATGCTCTCTTGTTACGCTGTTATGAAAACTCATTATATAAATATAACCATATATAAGCTACTATTGAAAGTAAAATACATGAACTTATAGAGCGTTTGATTCCTTATGTGAATCAAATCCTCTAAAAAGTCCTCCATGAAGGCATTGAATGAGTACCCTTGATCTCTAGTACATTAAGAAATTATTAAATTTGCTGATGACACCAAGTTTTATTTCTTTTCTTCACCTTGGCTAGTGCAAAGTTTGCTGTTTCTGCTGGAATAACACTGCTGTGAGCCCCCAGATATTATAAACATATTATGCATAGAAGGTTGTATAGGGAGGGGGTATAGCAACAAAAGAAAACAATAATCTATTTCATGACAAAGATTCAAAAAAATTTATCGTGTACTACTGCTCATTGCTCTTGTATGTGAGCAGCACTGTAAAAGTGCGGCTTTTTTTTACCAGTTGATATCTCTGATTCTTTATTTATTGAAGGAAATCTAGTTATTCAACATTTTTGTTTTCTGTTTCCTTCAAGGTTCAATTTTTTTAATATGTAAAAAGCAAAATTGAATTTACTTTAGTAGTAACCATTACCGTTCCGTGTCATGAATTTTATGTGCATTTAAATATTACAAAGAGACACATTTTTTTCCACTACAGTTAAAATAAAACGTACCATGAAATTTTACCTTCTGAGGCATTAAAATGATTAAGATTATGAAGATGATGTTGACCTAGCCACAATACTTTAAACAATATGTGTATGAACACTTTATTGGTTGCAATTTCACTAGTCTATATTATCTCACTTTATTCTCATGACAAATTGATACATAGAAGAAGCAGTTGGTCTTAGATCACTTTTGCAAATGTGAGATTTGACATTCACAGAGGTTAGAGGTTAGATAAATTTATAAAAAGTGTGTAAGGCAGAACTGGAAAATTCTAAATCCCATGAATTCCTAAACAGAAACCCATGCTCCCTGTATTTTATCATCACAAATATACTTGCCCTCCTGCTCACATATTTGGCAGCACATATACTAAAACTGGAACAATACAGAGCAGATTAGGATGGAATGAGTCAAAATATCTGAAGGAATTTAAAAGAGGGGCAGAAAACAGGGAAGACAATATGTCACAAATGTTGGGGTTAATATTTTTAAGTGGAATCAATTAAGATATTAAAATTGCTTATAAATATATGATACAGGTAGCAGAGAATTTTGGTTGCTGCAGATTCTAGGAGAAATTATATAGATTTTATTAACTTCAAAGAAGTCAGGAAAGGAGAAAGAGAAAAACCAAAACCAGATAGTACTGCTAGAGAACATATTGCTAACCGAACTACATAAACAGTGACATTAAATATAAGTGGACTAATTAAAAAGCAGCGATGCTCAGACTGCATTAAAAAGCAAGACCCAACTATTTTGTGGTCTCGATAGTCATCATTTTATATACAAAGACACAACTAGGTTGAATGTAAAAGGGTTGAACTACATGCTAAGCAAACACTAAGAATAAGAAACATGGTATGATTATATTAATATCAGACAAAATTGACTTAAAGACTATAACAAAAAATAAATAGAAAACATTCAGAATCATAAAATGGTTAATTCTTGAAGAAGATATGTAAAGCCTAAATGTTTGTGCTTCTAATAACAGAACTACAAAATACATAAAAAAACATGGACAGAACTAGATGAAAAATAGACAAATGCACATTCACAGTTACAAATTTTGACACCTTATTTTTTGTAATGAATAGAGAACCAAAAACAAAAATATTAATAGTGATATATAGATGATACAATGATATATACAGTGATGTAGAAAAATTGAACATGCAATACATAACTTGATTACAGTTTATTTATATAACGTTAAGCCTAATAACTATAAAATGCATGTTCTTTTCAAGTATACATGCAATGTACACCAGGATGGACCATATCATGGACCATAACATGAGTCCAAATATAATCCAAAGGTATCTGGTCTGCCTGGATAGTTCCATAAACATCACATTAGTCCACCATATAAATATATGAGGTCAATCAGACTGAATGAACAAAAAGTGGAAAGTGTGCTAGAGGTCTTGTTAAAACATGTACAATCCTTAGGATAAAGGAAAAACTTTATGAAGACTCAAGGGCTTACCACATCAGGGAATTTTCCTAGGAGCCCAGGGGTATGGGGCATGCTAGAACATCTCTAAAGGGGTACCTTATACTTGCCTATAGAGTAGGGGTTAAATGTGCAAGTAAGCAAAATGACCAGGCCAATTGACATCAGCTAGTTTTTTTCATTGGTCACCTCCATGCTGGCACAATGGGCACATGAAAGGAGTGGCTACGATGTCAGGAATGGATGCTATACATAGCCCCAATAGCATGGGCTTCAAGGCTGAGTAAGCTATAGCTGCAGCCAAATGTCCAGTGGCCATCAACAGAAACTTGCACTGAGTTCCTAATACGGCACCATCATTTAAGGGGTGGTCATTTGATTGTTTTGGAAAGGTCAGTGATTCATCTTTATTGGAATCCACACATATTCTGGGACTGGGTTTTCTTTCCTACTTAGCAGGGTTTTATCCAGCATCATCTTCTGAGGATTTACAGTGTTTGGTTCACATATGGAATTACACAGGAAATTGCATTAGATTAAGGGACCCACTTTATAGCTATTGAGTTATCTATTGCTGCATGAAAATGCCCCCAAATTTAGTGGCTTAAAGCAATAAACACTTATTTTATTGCACAATTTCTCTGGGTCAATGATCTGGGAGTAGCTTAGCTGGATAGTTATGCCAACTGAAGTGGTATTCAACATGTCACCTGGGGCTGTAGTCAATTAAAGGACTGTTTTCATCTGGAAATCCATTTGCAAGGTGTCTCACTCACTTACCTGGCAAATAAGAGCTGTTGTTTTTTTTGTGTGTGTGGGGGTCCCAATTCCTTGCCACATGGACCCTGTGTAAGGCTGCTTGAGCTTCTTTAGAATTTGACAAATGTTAGATGGAATAGCTATGGAAGACACACAGTATCATTTTCACAGTATCCTATTAGTTATATAGATTAGTCCCATTCTATGTGAGAGAAGACTACAGAAGAGGATGAATACATGGAAATAAAAATCAATGAGCAACATCTTGGAGGCTGGCCTACATAAGAGCCAGTATGGTGAGGCAGTGGGCACATGACTATGGGATTCATTGGTTCTATCCCTTACAGTATCCCACAGAAATAGAGATCCACACTGGTATAGTGATGGAATGGACTTTTGAAGGCATGGCTGAGGTTTCCACTTTGAAATTTCATGCTACAGGAATGGTGCTCCATCCAACTAGGATGTAGTATACACCCTAATTCAGTGGCCTTATATGATGTTGTTTCCCAAATAATTAGAATACATGGGATCATTAACCAAAGTGTGGAAGTAGAGGTAGCCCCATTTGTCATCACTCCTAGTGCTCTATTTGGGGGAATTTGAATTTCATCTTTCCACAAATCTAGCCTCTGTGGGTCCAGATTCTCTCTGTTGGAAAGACTTTCCTTTCCTCTGAATTGCTTTAGTCAAAAAATCAGTTCATTCTGTGTATGGTTGTATTTCTAATTTCTCAGTTTTCCAGTCAATTTATCTATGTGTCTATCCTTACACCAATACCACCATATCTTGATTCCTGTCATTTATGCAGTAAATCTTGAAATCAAATAGTTTAAGTTCCCCAACTTTTTCTTCCCCACATTGGATATTCTAATCCTATCTATTTTCATACAAATTTTTAGAATCAACTCATTGATTTCATCAAAAAAAAACTATTTGGATTGTATTAGGATTGTATTGAATCTGCAGATCAACTTGGAGAAAATAGACACCTGGCTTAGGTTGGGTCCTCTGTGATATGGGCTCTGCCACACTGATATTTGTACCCTCGAGGTTTATTGGTGAGTGGTCTTGAGAACAACTCTTGAGGGGTCGAAAAGTGAAATAAATTGGCTCCCATGAGACATCTTCAACAGAGACCTCCCTCAATTTCATGGGGGAGCTCTGTAACACACATAAATATTCAGGATTTGCCTGTGATAGGCACCACATCATACAAGGTCCACATTGTTGCCATAAAAACATTGATGAAGTTGTCAGAATAATAAATACAAAATAAAATAATATAAATTAGATCCAATAAATAAGTAGATATTTATTATATGCAAATAATATATAAATATATAATAATATATATACATATTATATTTATATATAAAATATTTATATATAAAATATTTATTTCCACACTGGTAAGAAAACAAATTAGCTGACTGTTAAGGAATAAGCATCATTTAACCAGGTTTTCGATGTATCTTTTTCAACGTTCTATTTCTTCTTTCTATTTCTTTTTTTAAGATATTGGTGCTCCTTTTTTAACAACTTAAAAACTGACTGGTGACACCTAAGTTTGCAGCTGTCCATAAGAATATGTATCTTAATTTTCAGTTGTAAATTATTCTATTTTCTCAAGATGCCAGGAGAATAAAACATACTGTGGCTGTTCCTAACTGGATAAAAATATGTCAAGTTCAAAAGGTTTAGAAGGGATTTATCGGGGAGATGATCACATAGTGTGTTTTATGATTTGCTACAAATTCTGTGGTCGCAGCATCTTGGGGCAAAGTGCTTACTCTGCATTACTGAGAGTTTGGTATTGTCACTCTGCCCATTATTATAGAATCTGATAGATAGAATGGTATTTCCCCAGAGAGCAATCTGTCCCAGGACTGCATGACTGCTGATTTATTTCCATTTACAGTGGTGTTGCTTGTACCCAGGGCCTGCTTATTTTCAGTTATCACAGTTGGAGGGAGGCATCTTCTCTGCTCCCCATAATTGGAAAAGTATCCTTTCACTCTGCATATCCCATTCTTAAATGCTGAGCTCACATGTCACATTTCATGAAGTTGTCACTTTATCTCTTTTCTTCCAGTCTCTATTCTGAAATCCAAAATATTTGTTTGTAGATGACTTTATTCCCTACAAACTAATTGCAGGCATCATATGCTAAGAATGTTGTTTTCTAAGTAATAGTCTCCATGATGCCTACGGAAATACTATAGTACATATAGAGAGGCACTTAGTGGCTCAATGAATTAATCTTAGCCAAGGTCGTTAAATGGGGACAATATAAAAGAAGAAAAAGAAATGTAAATTGGTTTAATAGAGTACAGTTTTGTTTTTCTTTCCAGACAATATGTCACAAATGTTGGGGTTAATATTTTTAAATGGAGTCAATTAAGATATTAAAAATGGTTATAAATGTATGATATAGGTGGCAGAGAATTTTGTTTGCTGCAGATTCTAGGAGAAATTAGTATTTTATGAAATAACAAATCCAGTATGTATCTTAATTCAGAAAATAGCAGATGATATGTGATTATCACAATATGGTCAACTGTACTCTTATCATATTAGTAAACCATTGGGTTAAAATATTTTCAGAGATCTGAAAATGCAACATCTGCCAATATTTTGTAAGTGAAGCTCTTGTCTACAGCCAGTTTTGCTAAATGCCTAAGACCTGCTAAATCTTCTCAGATTGCAACACTTTTTCTAGAAGGCTAACTCTCCAGCAATAGCTGTGCCCTTCCATAATTGGAGCTTCTAGACACTGACTCTCTTCCAGAACCTCAGGTATCACTGAATTCTGGAAACTCCTGTGTCTACCTTGCATGGTTAATGCCTTGTGCCTTTTCTTAATCCTTCCCACACCTCTGTAATTATTCAAGTTAATGTCTTTTCAGTATTTGCCCTATATTTCCTTCTGAGACCCTAAAGTAGAAACAACTTATTCCTAATTAATTGATAGTAATATTTCCTGTTGGAAAGCTTTCCACACCCTGGAGCGGGTATATTTCAACATTCCATGTTTTCATTCTCTCTAACTTCTCTTTCCCTGAAAACATCAACCTGGGAGCTCCTTTGAATCCAATGCCATCTCCTTTGCAAAGAGACCTATGGGCCAGAATTTGAATCAACAGGTCATTTAAAGTTGGAAGAGTAGTTGACTCACCACAAGGTCCAAATTATAGATATGCCACATACATAAAAACACACTGAAATAAAAGGTGCAATCACAGGAGAAAAATTCTAACGAATGAGTAAAAACTCCTAGAAGACCTAGAATATAACAACCAACCTTAGCAGTTTCTAAATCTTTGCAGAATGTACAGGTCTGTGTGTAAACACCATTGTCTCTTTTAGTTATTCATTACTGTCATTGGTTACCTATGAAATACAAAGATTTCAGTAAAAGAAGCATTCAATTTTTAGATAACTTAAATGTGGTGTCTCCTTTCAGAAAGTTCCTTTCTAATGGAAAGCAGGATCTTCTTCTGCCTCCTACTTAGGTACCTGTAACCTGCCTCCCACTCTAACCCTTCTATAGTGACTTTTCTTTCAAGTCATTCTCGACCTACTTAGGTGCTAAAGGAGCCATGGTTTTTCTTATCCTCTTGGATTTAATATTCCTGCTGCTCTTTCATGAAACTACGATCTCTTTCCCTATTTTCTATTTCTGAGGGAACAAATGGATTTGTTCATCTTGATTATATCCCTTTCACTGGTCTCTCTATACACGTCACATTCTGTTGCTCCTTTCTTCCCTTCCAATGAATAGTTCTGGCAATTTCCAAAGTCCCATTTTCAACTACTATTTCAGCCTGAGTTATAACCTCAGGGGAATGACTCTCAAATATGTACCATTACAATTTATTACTCTTATCTTGAACTCTGGTTTTGCATTCCTGTCTGTCTTCAGGATATCTATTTTTGATGCCATAAAATCACGTCAGCCTACATTCTTAAGGTAAAATGATCAGATTGCAATATTTTACCACTGAAATACAAACTTCAACCCCATTCTTACTGTCTAGTTTTAATACAGTTTAGTGCAGAGGCTGAGAAATTACAGCCCATGCACACCTGTTTTTGTAAAGCATGTAAGGAAATAATACTTGTAATAGTTCAAATAGTTGAAAAAAATCGAGAGGGAATAATATTTTATGATATGAAAATTTAGGACATTAAAATTGTGTCTATAAATAACATATTGGCAAATAGCCATGCTTAGTTTACATGTTGTCTATGGCTCCTTTTGCCCTATAATCAGAGTTGAGTGGTTGCAACAGAGACAATATTGGCTCAAAGCTTAACATATTTATATCTGGCCCTGTAGAGAAAAAAATCTGCTGGCCCCTGATTTAGTAGATGAAGCCTGAGTTTAAGAGGAGACTGACAGAGCGAAATATGAATCTTAGATACTGTCCTCACCAAGTGAACTTTCAGAGAATGTTACTTAGCACTAATTAGCCTCAGTTTTCTTATCTGTAAAACTGAAATGCCAACGGTGAAGCCCTTCTATGAGGTTTATTTCATCTAGCCCGATTACTCTGTACACTTTTAATTATTTTCTCAGTTTCTTTTTTCTAGTTGATCTTTCTGGTGAAGCAATGGCAGACAAAATATATTTTGTTATAGTATCACCTCAGAAATGTTTTATAGTATCTGTGTTGTTCAAGACTGTTTCAAGTTCCAGTGAAAGAACCTCAGCTGGAACTAATTTAAAGAAGCATATTATATAATTTTAGATTTTGATTTTTTTTTCATTTTATACATGCATACACACGTACATGCAAATATGTGTAGTGTATACAAACATATATGGTACATAATGTATGATCTATATATAGTGAATTACACATATGGTGTTATAAAAATGGCTCCTTTAAAGTCATGTTTGAAAAACTTCCTTACCGTCTTATACTACTACTTACAAAAATAGAATCCAATTTGTTCAAAGGACTTAGTGTCAAAGTTACCACTATATGATAATAGAAAAATGTATTCTTCTGTGAGGTCCATTCTCATAATTTATGAAACAATTTATTCTAACTGTCTCATTGCATCTACAACGAGGTCTTTGTCAACATAGGAGCTACTTTTTGCTCCTTCTAACAGTTTTTAGGGAACATTAATTTTGTTTCCTTTGAAGTTGTTTTACATACAACACTTTTTACATTTTCTGACTAACCATACTACCCATTTATCTAAGAAGAAGAAAATACTTTAATTCATCCTCTATTTTTTATTTTCATTCTCTTAAATCTCAAAGTATCATTTGTTTTATTTTATTTTGTTAGATTTTCTATACACCTCATCCTCCTGACTCTCTCTTTCTCTCTCTGCATGAACATATAATTTATAATTTATAACATATATACTATAACATAGATGAACATAATACATATGACCATATAATACATAATATACATACATACATACACACATATACCTTGATATCTCTATATATGTTGCTATCTTTCTGTTTATATACGACACACAACACACACACACACACACACACACACACACACACACAAGATCTGATGATTAACTCTGCAAACTCATCCTAGAAAGAGTGCTATATACCTCATTGCTGAATATAACTATGGTCAACTTCGAAGTACTCCCCCTGGGAAGCTATGCACTGACGCCAGTGCCCCGTCCATCCTTCAAGGCAATTTTGGAACTCTTTTTCTGGAATGGCTATCAGAGCTGCCATCGTATTACCCTTGATGTCCTGAATGTCATCAAAATGTCTTCCTTTCAATATTTCCTGTATCTTCGGGTAAAGAAAGAAGTCATTGTGGGCCAGATCAGGTGAGTAGGGAGGGTGTTCCAATGCAGTTATTTGTTTACTGGCTAAAAACTCCCTCACAGACAGTGCTGTGTGAGCTGGTACATTGTTGTGATGCAAGAGCCATGAATTGTTGGTGAAAAGTTGAGGTCATTTTCATCTAACTTTTTCATGCTGCTTTTCAGCACTTCCAAAGAATAAACTTGGTTGTTTGTCCAGTTGGTACAAATTCATAATGAATAATCCCTCTGATATCAAAAAAGGTTAGCAATATGATTTTCATTCTTGATTTGGACTGACTGAAATTTTTTGGTCATGAGAATTGGCTGACTTCTGTCGTGCACTTCGAGGCTTTGTTTCAGGGTCATATTGGTCCACCCATGTTTCATCACCAGTGATAACATGGCCCCAAACATCATCTTGCCTCTGCAAAAGGTCTTGGCATACTTCCACTCTCCTTTGCTTGTGTTCATCGATGAGCAACTTTGGGACCATTTTTGCACACACTTTTTTCATGCCAAGATTTTTCAGTTAAGATTTTCTGTTTCTCTACTGATGTTTACTTGGTCTGCTATGCTTCTCACAGTCAGCTGACAATTCTGACACATAAGTCGATGAATTTTTGCAATGTTTTCATTATTTCTGCTTGTTTCTGTCTGCCCTCACTGCTCTTCCTCAGTGACACATTCTCTCCCCTCAGAAAAACGTTTAATCCACTTGTACACTGCCGTTTTCTTCACGGCATTACCCCCATAAACTTGGACTAACATGCCCCTGATTTCACTTCCACTCTTCCCAAATTAACAAGAAATTCAGTGTTTGTTCGTTGCTCTAATTCAAGCTCAGACATTCTTGCGAAAGTACACAAAACACACAACAACAATATTGAACTCCACTCAGCAAGACACTGCCACATGTTAACACGAACACAGCCGTGAGACACTAACATACCAAGGTTATGAAACTTTACCGAGCTGTTTGTACAGTGCTGCCAATGTAAGCACAGGGTGGCAAGTTCATGAACTTAAGTGGCAGACCTCGTGTGTGTGTGTGTGTGTGTGTGTGTGTGTGTGTGTATGTATTATAAATATTATATTATATATAATATACATGTATATAATATAATATATATAATATGTATATATGTATTTTATATATATATATATATATATATATATAATCTGTATACACAGAAGATGCCAAAAAATGTGTACACATTTTAAGAAAGGAAAAAACTGTATTAAAATTATGCTGATGGTAACCACTTTGAGCAGCTCTTATAATTGCAGAAGTTAAATGTGTCTTGTGTTCATCTTTTGTTGTCAGTATATGTTTAGTATTGTATTTTAACAGTGTTTTTCTGTTCTTAAAATATGTATACATTTTTGTCTATATATAGACAAAAAATACATATGCATATACATGTATATATAGATGCATATATTGGTTGCTTACTATGGAATATTTTATACTTGCATAAAGCAAACAATCATTTAGAAACATAATTGGCAACATGGATAGATCATAAAACAACAGTGTTTTTGTTTTTTTTAATTTAAAGAGTAGACCAACTCTCCCTCCTTAGCTACATATCACTCAGTATATATAGACTCATAACTCACTCTCTTGGTCCTCACAGTTTGCAATTTAATAGAGAAAATGGGAATAAAAAATAATATATGTATTTGTGTATATCTATATTATGTAGTATATATGAAGATAGCAATAGGTTCATATTTGTAGGTAGTATGATCATAACTAAAAAAAAGTTTTTAAACTGCTTTCCAAAAGACTTCTAGGTCATATAAGAACCGGTTCTGCCATGACATTATGGTTGAGATCAACATAAATATGGAGCTAACGTAGTTCATGTCAAGTACATAAATTATACAGTTTAAGGTTGGTGGTAAGTGTTCCCTTGACTATCATTTACCAGTATAATTTCTGACAAAGACTGTGGTATTCATGCATTCAGAGTATACAGTGTTAATCTTTGGAAAATTTGAATAATGCGACTGCAGGGATATTATTTAATGTTTAAGTTTCTTAAATTAGATATTTACTTACTTATGGGCTACTTAGGTTTTCTTTTTATTAACGTGCTTTCCTTTTTCTCTCTAATTTTTCACTATATGAAAAGACTACTCTCCCTGCCCACCCCCACCCCCAGGCTATTCCCACCTGTGCCCATTTTTAATTGAATCTATTATTGACTTAACCTAAACGTATGTAATTTGTTTTCTGTGTAATTGGAAATTGTGTTTTATTCAATAATTCTCAAGGAATGTTTCAGAAATGCAGGTTTTACTGAAATATGTGTGGTGGAGTGTTTTATGTAAAGGGGAGCAATCTTTGCACTTCCAGCTATTTTCATTACACTAAGATTCAGGAGCTGTTATTTCAATGAAATTGAAAGAGAACCTATTCACTGGCTGGCAATCATAGACTGAAAGTTTGTAGTTCTTGTGGTTTGATCTCATTGTATATTATTTGAATAGAATGTATCAAGTGAAATATGGGGAAATGCAAGATAAACAAAATTGGCAAACACTGTTAAAGGTAAAATACAAAGATGTCTGTATCTTTTGCTTTCTCAAAATCTATACATTTTATGATATATTATAAATGTATTAAAGAATGTGTTCAAAGTATGCAGTAGTTTACAAATACTTTAGTGAATCAGAATGAAAGCAATGTTCCTCTTTAAGGAATCGTTCTTATTCATAAAAGGGAATTTCATACAGATAAATATAGAACTTTTAATAATGAAGTATTGTTTCAATTGTATATCTTTGGATTATGTACATTATTTTGATGCACATAACCAGTGCTTTTTTGTGTATTATGAAGCAATGAATAGAGGTGAGTAATAGTATTAAAATACCTTTATGTTTTACAAAGTGCTAGAATATACATTTATCAACAATCTTATGTGGTGTCTGGGCATTATTATTAGTCTTCTGACTCCTAGTTAAAGTTTCTTATATACACTAGACTACCATTCTTTTGCTTTTAAAGAAATGCATAACCAAATAAAGTTGGAATCATCAAACCATAAGTAATTATATGCTCATCTGACCTCCTAGTTTGTGATTAGATACATGTCAAAGGCAAAACAGAACAAATTGTGCTGCTCAGCAGCCAAATCTATTTATTGACAAAATAGGGTATACGGAATGCTCAGGCGAACATTTCTGGTATTAGCAGAGTTGCTGATTATACAAGGTCTGTCTGAGAAAGAAAACAACTATTGTCATGTTCCAAGATGTTGGGTGGCAAGATCAGTTGCAGTATAGATATTCCAACAAAGAAACTTCCTGGATAAAGAACATGAAAGGAAAGAGAAGAGACATACTGTTAGTGGGTTCTTCAAAGTTAGTATAATGGAGCTGGATTACATTCTCCTTCAGAGATCAAACTAAAGCTTTCTAAGACTGGCAAGAACACCGCTTTCTTAGAGCAGTTAAAGAGGTCAGAGAGGCAAGATGACGTGGGTGGAGATGGGGAGGGGTGGGAGACCATGGCCTTGTGTTTGGGGGCATCTTACAGAGCAGGAGTTTTGGAGTCAGGGTGACCTAGGTACAAATCCTAGATTCACCCCTTTTCAGTGATGTGAATATACGTAATAGGTCAGTTGTAAACCAAGACCAAATCAAACTAAACATAAAATTCCAAAGTGACATGCCAGAGCATTATGCAGTTTGTAATGGAAATATTTGAAAACAAGTTCAGGATTATGGGCTAAAAGCACTGAGGGGTGGGGGGGGTGGGGGCAGAGACAGGATATGAGTGGGGGCTCGCTCTTTGGAGAGAGTTACATGTGTTCTGTGAGTCTCTCCCACCCCAACGCAGAGGGATGAGAGTGCCTGCATGCACCATTCTCAATTCTAATGAGAAAGGCTTTTGTGGGGCCCCTGGGAGTGCTTGGTGTTTCCTGTAATTGTAGGGAGGAACACAGTGGATTCCTATTGAGGAATATAAGGGCAAGGGGCTGTGACTATCAGCTTGAGACAATGGGGTGGGATGGAAGAGAAGAGGAGGGAGAGAGGGAAAGAGAGGATGGGTGGGGGGATGAGGAAGGGAGGGAGAGGGAAGGAGGGAGAGAGGGAGAGAGAGAACTAGGAGAGATCCCAGTCTTCATTGTGCCGTAGATACATTTACAGTGAGGCCAGGGAAAAAGGGTGGAAATGTTTCACCAATGCCAGATGTGCGTGACTTGGAAAAAGAGCTAGTCTGAAGCCATTTAAAACACTGACCGAGAGAACAGGTGGAGGGGATGGAACCTCAACGGAGAAATTCTGAGTGGAATAAACTACCAAAGGCCAAGGTTTGAAGGAAGAGTGCCAATCCAAAGAAAATACTTTTTTACATGCACTAAAGTGCCATCAGCTGTTTGGGATGGGGTGGGTGGGTAGGGTGTGTGTGAGTGGATTCTGAATAACATGCAAAGGTGATCAGGAAGGAACGTGTTTGCTCTCAAAGCATGTCAAGTGAAGGGATTTCCCAATAGCAATGCCTATTTAACCAGAATTTAATTTTACTCTTTCCTGTCTTTCCCAACATACCCCATCTTGCACCCCAGCCAGGAAACAGATATCTCAGTTTTCTGAGAATTTAAAAGCCATATGTGTGTATAACACAGTGGGTCACTAGTTACTCTCGCCGGCATGGGAAACCAGCGTCTGGAGCGGCCTCGGGGAGGAGAGGGCAGCTTGGGGCAGTTGAGGCTGACCTGGCACCAGAAGCACGTGCGCAGGCGTCCAGGTGCAATTCCACGGGCTCCAGGCACGTATTGCGCAGCCGTACTTGTCCGTGTGAGGGTAGCGCAAGTCTCAGCATCTTACATCTCTGCCTGGACTTGCAGTGGGTGTGGAGCTGCTCCCACGGCCATCGGTTTGAAAGAGAAACTCTGAAGGACTGTGTGTCAGTGGCTGGGCCCCTTGTGGTCTCAAACTTCCTCATCTTGAGCCAAACCGAGACCAAGATCTACTTTAAGCTCAAGGGCGTTCCAGGAGGCCCCACGATGACCTTTCCGGTCAGCAGGTACACGCTGGTGTGAGCTGTGGGCTCCTCCCTGCATGGACGCTACACCCATTCCTTCTGATGCCCAACAGCGTCGGTCCCCAGGGCATGCACGTGAAGCTCAGGCCACCACATTCCAGAACCTGTCCCCTTCCATCAGCGGCACGAGGTGAATGTGAACACCATTAAGTGCTGCTTTCTCATCAACTATATCCCTGACGCCCAGGAGCTGGATTCCTGCCATTATGGATAGCATCAAAGCCATTCCTGTGGGCGCAAGTCGTGGGATAAAAAAGCTACTGCAGAAGTTCCCCAACAGGTGCCGTGTGCCCGACACCGGGAGCTGCTGGCCACGGGCGGGGCTGTGACAAAGCGAGGTAGAGCCTGGAGGGGAACAAGATTGCTGAGCTGCCCGAGGTGGTTGCGGCCACTGCAATATGCGGTCCAGCACAGCGTGGTGAGGCTTATGGAGACTGGGCCTCAGATAACCAGCAGCTCATCCAGGTCCAGGAGGCTGTTGGGGAGGGGGACGTCCTGTTCCACAGTGACCTGCACCAGACGTTGGAGGACCATCAGGCCACCCTGGCAGCCAAGAAGGAGAAGTTGCAGTTCCAGGCCCAGAGGCAGGCCCAGAATATCAGCGCAAGTGGGAGCAGCCGGAGAGGAACCTGGTGGGCATGAAGAGGGCAAGGGCAGAGGCTGTGGGGACAGTGATGCCTGGGGACCTGGGGGCCCTTCAGAAGCAGAAGGGGCCAGTCAGCTGCAGCAGCAGAAGGAGGAGGCTGAGGCCGAGTATTTCTGCCAGGTGATGGGTGATGAGCCTGACAAGGAGGTGTTCCTGAAGGTTGCCAAGCGGAGACAACCCACCACCTCACCCCCACCCCCAGGCTGGAAGCAGCCAGTAAAGGAGTGGAGAACAGAATGAGGCTGGGAAAACAGGTGGTGAGCTGAGGCCTCCAAAGACGACTTCTAAGAGCCTTTTTACACGTTGGTGAGTTTTTTGTTTTGTTTTGTTTTTTGGGGGGGAGGGAACCTGGGTGTCTTTCTATATCAATTTGGTGACAATGCACTTGCTAATGGGAGGTAAAATAACTTATAGAGTTAATTTATTTAACTTCTCCACAAACTGTTCCCACCTCCAAAAAAGTTTGGTTAGATTTTAAAAGAGTTGAACAAAACCCTATTGTAATATAAATTCTGACAGAGTTCAGATGGCGATTGCCTCCCATCTTCCTCCTTAAACAAGGTTCTTAAGAATGGTTGGAGGCCATCCTTAAGTGGGAAGAGAGGATGGTGAGACCAGGTGGAAACACAAAAGTAACCCCATCTAGGGTGGGACACGGAGATCAATCGTGGGTCCTAATGGCCCTCTATTCTCCCACTGAATTCTCCTGGAATGGGACTGTGGGGACAGAGCCCCAGAGAGTAGTTTACAGGCTCTCGGCCTCACGTGGAAGGGTGCTGGCTCGGGTAGTGAATGGCCGTCGGCTGTGGCTGAATGGCCTTCGGCTGTGGCCGGTTAGCCAATTGGCCGCTGGTATAACTGCTGCGGCTACGGAGGACTGCCGAGGATTGCCGAGGAGCCGAGCAGAGCCAAAGAGAGCGGAAGAGGAGGGCCGAGAGAGAGGAACAGAGTCGAGAGAGTGGAGGAGAGTCGTCGGTCAGTCGGTCGGTTGGCGGAAAAGCAGACGGCAGGTCACGTGTCCGGTGAACCCAGCCTCCAGTGAGACCATAGTGGTATGACTCCCCTACCTATGGCTCCGTGGGTGTTCCTTTTTGGCCTCACCATATCCTGCATTCTTGTGTGGGGAGCGGGAGCAGAGACCCCGCAGGCCACCCCGCCTGAAAGATGGCGCGGTGAGAAGGCCTCCCCGCACGACAAATGGCGCAGCGAGCAGGGTCCCCCGCACGACAGGGACCAATAAAAAAAGGCAACTTTCGAGGAGTGTCTATCTAACCATGGAACCCATAATTATCGCTGTGGGTATTTCAGTTACCAACCATCACTAAATGGCTCCAAAAGTCAACTGGATCTTAGAAAGATTTAAGGCCCTGTAGCCAAGACTAGGATGTCTGCCAAACAGGAGCTTGTTTTTTGCTCCCAGAGCAGTTTATGGAAAGATTTTACTGTAGTTATCAAGTAAATATGAAATACAATAGAAAATTCAGGCTGCAAACAGTTAAACTGTATAATAAGGCAATTTATAAGGAAGGAGATAAATAGCTATGGGAAGACTGGGCCTGTAAAGCATTTCCAGAAAGTTGTAATTGTTTATAGGTGTAGATTTCTGTTCTCTTATGAGAGTACTGTTATGTATAGAGATCCATGAGGCTCCCTTAGGGAGATAAATTATACTAAGTTTAATACTGAAACAGAAATAGAAAGATAGTTGTAAAATCAGTGATGAATTTGTATAAAAAAATTTTGACTTTGTTTTCCTTTTCATTGTCATAGAAGTGTTTGTATGGTCTGTGAATATGTTATCCAATTAGAATAGAAATTTGTCTGTTTTATTTGTTTTGATTTTTAAGTGACCATTAAGAGATGTGGAAATTTTAATTTAGTCACTTGATTATGAATAGGAAATTGATTGTGATGCTATTTTTATTGGCCAATGTTGTGCCAAAGCACCTAAGGTCTTATTTTATTATAATGCTACCTAAATCTATTGAGGAGTTGCTATTTATCATTCATTCGTTAGACAAATATTTATTGAGAGCCTCCTATGTGCCTGGCATTGTAGGTCCTGAGAACACAACAGTACAATAAAGATACAAAGGGCCTTCCTTCATGTTGTTTATATTCTAGAAGGGACAAAGATTATAAGCAGGTAGTTAATACATATTTTTCCATAATAAGAATACAGGAGGCTAGGAGGACATAGAGTGACAGTTTGCTATGTTAAAGGACTCGGTAATGGTCCCTATGAGGAGGTAGGATCATTTGTGTTGAGTGAAGTGAGGGAATAAGTTATTTATTTGGGAGAGAAATACTTCACAAAAGTAAACAGGAAGAGCAAATACTGTAAAATGCACTATATTATCTGAATTTGAGGAACTTTAAGGTCAGGTTAATTCAATGATCAAGAGGGATTTAATAGGAAGAAGACCTGAAAGGCAGTGGGGAGCCACGTCGTTTAGCGATTTGTAGGAGACCATTGAAATATTTTAGAGCAAGAGAGAGATATAATCTGCTTTTTTTTCATACATTGTCTGACAATCTATGCCTGTTGTTTGAGGTATTTAGACCATTCCCATTCAAAGTAATTATTGATATGCTTGGATTCATTTCTGTCATATGTAATTTGTTTTCCAGATATTTTGTGTAATTTAGTGTATCTTGATTCTTCCTTGACTACATTCTTTTGTCCTAAATATATATACATATTTAGTGTGACATTTCCACTCCTCTGTTGATTTTTAAATGCATTTTTTTTCTGAAAGGTTTGGTTGTTTTAAGGATTATACTATGCATATTAATTATCATAAACTACTTCAGATTAATATTAATTCAATTTTCGTTAAATGATCAAACCTTGTTTCAATATAATTTAATTCCTTCTCCCTTTCTTTTTGCTATTATTGTTATATATATTATATTTATATATATTATGAACCCAAACAATACCATGATATATTTATCACATTATATGATGCTTTGTTTTCTATACAAGCTAAGAAGAGAAAAATATATTTATATATTCATATAAATCTACATAAAATAGATTGATTTATACTACATATAGTATATATATGTATATAGTATTTATACACATAAATACTATATATTTATAAATCAATAGATTGATTTATACTATATATACATAAATATATATATTTGCCACTTTCTATTTTTGATGTTAATTCGTTCCTATGGATTTCAGTTATAATCTGATGTAATTTTTTGTCACCCTGAAGAACTTTCTTTAATATTTCTTGTAAGGAAGGTCTGGTAGCAACATTTTTATATTTTATTTCGCCTCTATTTTTGCAGTGTATAGAATTCTTCGTTGACCATTTGCATTTTTTCCATCACTTTGAATGTTCCATCCCATCCCCTTCTGACCTCCATTGTTTCTGATGCGAAACAAAGATTATCAATGTTCCCTTCTGTGGGGACAGAGTCCCAGAGAGCGGTTTCCAGGCTCTCGGCCTCACATGCAAAGATGTTGGCTCGGGTAGTAGGTGTCTATCAACTGTGACTAGTTGGCCATCAGCAGTAACCAGTTAGGCAATTAGCCACTGATATAACTTCCCTGGCTGTGTTGGTTTGTGGGTTGGTTGGCAGGCAGAGAACCAGATGGTGGATTGCGGATCGTGTGGATCCTACTTCGAGTGTCTTGCCCAGCCGCCAGCGAGACTGGGGGGCAGGAAGACCCCTTTTGGGGTACTGGCGGATGTTTCCTTTTGTCTCCAACCCAGCTGCCAGCAAGAATATAGTGGTATGACTCCCTGTCTGTGGCTCCATGTGTGTTCCTTTTTGGCCTCACCATGTCCTGCGTTCTTATGTGGGGAGTGGGACCTCAGACCCTGCATGACACCTTCTATGTAATGAACTGTTTTCTCTTGTTGATTTCAAGATTTTGTCTTTATCTTTCAATAGTTTGAATATAGTATATCTAAGTATGGATCTCTATTTTTAGTCCTACTTAGGTTTTGTTGAATTTCTAGGTTGTATAGATTATTGTTTTCATCAAATTTGGAAGTTTTTAGTCATTATTTCATCAAAATTTTTTCTCCTTATTTTCTCTCTGGTTACATGAATGTGTATGATGTTATAGAGGTCTGTGTTTATATTCCTTCATTCTTTTTCCTTTTCTTTATTTCACACTAGATAATTTCTATTGATCTATTTTCAAGTCTGAATATGGGCAACCTTTTCCTGTTTCTTTGCTATTTATTCTTTTGTGGAAAACTGGATGTTTTAGATAATATATTGTAGCAACTCTGGATTATATTTTTCTTTGAAGGTTGTCGCTCCTTTTTTTTTTTTTTTTTTTTTTTTTTAATTAGTGTGTGTCATGCAGGATCTCTGGTCCCACTCTCCGCACCAGAATGCAGGATATGGTGAGGCCAAACAGGAACACCAATGGAGCCATAGATAGGGGAGTCATACCACTATATTCTCGATGGCGGCTGGTCGAGACACAAAAGCAAACACCCACCAGTACCTCAACAAGGGGCCTTCCTGCACCCCAGGCTCGCTGGTGGCTGGGCGAGACACAAGAAGTAGGATCAACAGGATCCGCAATGTAATCCGCTTGCTAAGCACAGTTGCTAGCTGCAATCCGCCATCTGCTTCTCTGCCAACAAACCAACCAACACCCTAGAGTAGCCATGACAGTTATGTTAGTGGCTAATGGCTAACTGGTTACAGCTGGTGGCCAACCAGTCACAGCTGATGGCCCTCTACTACCTGAGCCAGCACCTTTCCACGTGAGGTCGAGAGCCTGGAAACTACTCTCTGGGACTGTCCCCACACTGTGTTTGATTCTGTGCTTAGTAACTTGCCTCAGCTAAATCTCTGTTCTATCTAGTATGTGACCATTCATGTTTCTGCTTCATTAATATATATGCTTGTTTTTATGTTCAGCTTCATTTCCTAGTGGTTGCCAATGTGTTAGAAGTTTAGCAGTCAGTCAGTAATTTAACTGATGTTTGCTCAAACTCCATAAGGCTTTCAGCTACTGCCGGAAGGCTGTGAGTGGTAAGGGAATGCATTCCAGGTTCAGGCCATTATAAAGTCTACCCCGCTAGACCCTTTCAAGCCTCCTGTGCAAATGTTAGCAGCTCAGACTTGACCAGGAGTGTGTGAATAGACGGGCTCACTCTAGTTTCTTTTGCATATGTGATCAGTCTCAGTCAGGAATATGCTTGTCTCCTAACCACACAATATCACACGAGTAGACATGATATTTTAACCTCCCCAACTCACCTATCTCTGAAAAGTCACTTCCATTGATAGTTGCTGGGTGTGGATGTCACCTGTAACTCCAAATAAAGTTAAATATCATTTTCCTGCTGCACAGAATCTGACAGTCCTCATGTCCTGCCCCATCCTGGCAGAACCACCATGCTGAGCTGGTGGGATGGGGAACAAGATGGGAGCACACTCGGGCCAGACTGTGATAGATCTCCACTGTTCTTACTCAGTACCCAACAAGCTTTAAACCATAAATACTTTTGAGATTGTTGTCTGCTTTTCATTGATTTTCAGAGCACTGAAATTGCTTTTGTTGGTTTGTGTTTTGTTTTTTTTTGTCTGGCATTTCGTTTTTGGGGAGATGATTTGCCAGTCTCCTCAATTAGCCGTAGTGATAATTCATGCCACTATGTAACTTTACTAACCATTAACTTTTAATTTAAAAAAAAAATTGCCTGCAGACTGCATAACGCACTGTTTTCTGAAGTGGAGGAGCTGTCGACTAGGACATTTTGAAAGGGAAAGTTGCCTTCTCCCTCAATTTTTTGTTCAAATGCAATGCAAAACTTGTTTAAAATATCAAAAAGTCAAAACTCGTACCATGTACTGTGAATGCATAAATTCTGAGAAAATTGGCCTTCAAGGAGATTTATAAAATTCATCTTAAAGGAGGCATATTAATTCGAAAAGTTATTTATTGCTTTTGTTGGTTTGTTTGTTTTGTTTTCCCCTTTATCGCTTGCATCTCAGGAAAGGTGGTTCATGCCAGGCCAAACTACATCTTCAGATGCTCAAAACTCTGTTTTCTTACCTCCCTATCAGGGCTTCAGAGAAGTTAACTGACATGCCAGATCTCACACAGTAATTTTTGGTGGAGCTGGAACATGAAACCATATCTTCAATCTGTAATAAAATGCTTTGGTGCTAAATTCGTTTTCTAAACTATCCTTTTGGGATAGGTTATATTTAAAATTAACAATAGTGCCCTTTTAATATGCATTTCACTCTTTAATATGCATTTCATTATTAACAGCTACCGATCCTATTATTCATATTAAAAATTATTTTTCTTTATGCTTATGAAATAATTTAAAAACTATTCTCAGTGAAGAGAGTTTATTCATATTCATTTTAAGCTTAATCACTTTCAAATTATGTAATAATTATCTACAAATGACCAAAGAAAACCCACTATTCAAAAGGTCATAGAATTTCCATTAGTCGTAAGATAAAATATCAGACTATGAAGGTGCAACTGCAGTATAATAGGCCATTCTAAATGCTGGGCACACAAGAATCAGTAGACCATTAATTTAGTTTTATCCAAATGAAAGGAAGAAAATTAACAGATCATAATCTTCTGGTCAACCTCTGAAGTAAAGAAAATGTTGACTTTAGGTTACATATGGCTCATTTAAAATGATCTAATACCAGGGATCGATATAAAAAGTAGACATTTCTATTTGAAAGAAATGGGGCATTTTTGCTATTTTTATTGTGAGCTTAGATTTCAGCTCTGCCCTCTACCTCCACATACTTTAGAATGGAGGGAGCTGTTTTTGTGGAAGAAAAATCAGGATAGGAGTTAGAAGATAGGGGAGTGGCCAATAACTAGCTCAGTCACTTCAGTGAAGTAGTCGAGTCATTTTACTAAACCTGGTTGGATATTTTTACCTGAAAAATGAAAAAAGTTTCATATTTCATCAGTTCTGAGACCTACATTTTTTTCCTATTTTAACTTATTTTAAATTGGAACACATCTAACAATAAGTAGCACCTTGTAATTGCATGTGACGGCACGTTTTTATCTTTATGTGTAGTTGTTCTTAAGATAATGATGCATCTTTTAGTTGCTGGTGTCATTGACTTAATCAGATCACCTCAAATCTTGTGGAGGAAATCTAGAAAAAGGTTAAAAGACGGATGCCATTTTAAGACATTCTCACAAATATTTAGAAATAGTAAATTTACTTCAGCTTTTAAAAAATACACCTAAATAAGTGCTTAAAAGCAAAAGTGACCATAACATTTGTTTAATAATGTCAGAAGGGTATTCCTGAAGTAAAATTGTGTTCTCCGTTTCAAATGGATACACAATCTATGGACGTGTGGTGTGCAAATAAAACTGAAAGACCTAAATCTAGGTATATTTTGAGGATGCTGATCTTCAAGGGCCAAGAAGAAATTCAGTGTCTAAGCAGAAAAAGCAATTTACCAATGAAGAGGAAAACCTAAGCTAGGTTTTCTTTCACAACAGTATATAATATCAGGACACTGTGTAGCAATGTACATTATCGTTTGAATGAAATTATCACAAATAATTTACACGCAACCTTATTATTTAAATAAAGCCAAGAGACAGGCATGCTCAAAAGGCAAGAATTCAGCAATTTTATCACACCTATCTGTTTCTCTTGGAGGATGAAAAATCTTGATAATGAAATCTAACCCACAGGGGAATATGAGTTCATAATAAAGAGCTTTGGACTGAGTATATGTGAAAGGGACTGGTAGTGAGCAGTTAGTCAATTTTAAATAAATTTAAAATAACGATTACAGAAGCTAATATATATGTTAGGAATACTGATTAAAATTTCAATATAATTAAGAAAATTAGAAGGGGAATGAAGTTCTTCCTCATCTTTCATAGCACAGTCAGTTATCCAGTTTAAGCTTCATTAAACTTGTAAAGTGTAGTTAAAAACTTTCAACCTCAATATTTCTCATAGTTTTTAATTAAATTTCAGATGGAGATATTTTAGTAATAGCTTTTACTGTTAAGAAGGACTTCTTAAATTTAGTAACTAGTTTAGCTAAAAACCAACATTTTTGTTACATTTATTAATTTTAACTGAAATTAATCTCAATATTTTATTTTTTAAAGTATGGAGAATATGAATCAGTGTTCATAATGTCTTTATAAATAGCAATCTGTCTGTCTGTCTGTCTGTCTATTTATCTATCTACACTAATAGAATGATTCACAAGATCGCAAAATAGCTCCACGTCCTGAATGAAGTGTACTGAATGTTGGCAATTGATGTTTCTCAGTGGCAGGATTTGGGATTATTTGATCCTTTCTTTTTTGTTACTTTTTTAAAAAACTAAGAGCTTATCTATTTATAGAGAAATGACAATAAGAATAAATACAAGTGTATGTATGCATCGCTAACTAAATCCTGTTGACCATCCTCTCACTCCACCAGACATTTTGCAATCTGCTCCTACCTTGTATGGTTATTTGCCTTTGAATTTGCTGATCGTTAGCGGCATTTTGCTGTTTATTCCTTCGTCGGTGGTGAGGAGTCCCTACCAAGATGTGGACAACTGTCTTGCCTTGCATCCTTCAACTAACTACCACTAAAGGGCAATTGAAAATGCCTTTTAAAAAAAATTTAGTACCGGTTCGTCAACTAGAAAGTCATTTTTGCAAGGTGGTTAAGATTGTGTCCGTTGAGGTCACATAACCCTTAGTCAAGCAGGGCACTGCAAATTAAAAGTATGTGACCTTGAGCAAGCTACCTAATATCTCTCAGACACATTTTTCATTTCTACAACATTGACTTAATGAAAGTATTGAGCTCACAGTGTTGTTGCAAAAATTATATTCTATAACATTTGCAAACCACTTAGCATAATGACACACATGTAGAGCTTAGTCAGCAAAGGCACAAAAATAATCAATTGTCATTGCCCTGAGTTCTGCAGAGGAGATGTACAGGACACTGTGGGAACACACAGCAGAAGGTCTGAACCTGAACAGGAGTGTCAGCGATGTTTCTGGTACTCTGCGAGTCATCCATCCATTCCAGCATTTCCACAAATTATTTGGTGCAGTAGGAAAACTCTGAGTTTCTGATGATCGTGAGGAAAAAAAAAAATGGTTTCAATAATCACAATAGAAATCTGTTTTCTTGTAAAAAAATTCAGGAGATGTCATGTGAGTTTGTGGGCATCGCTTGCCTGAGAGTAGCTCTTTAGGTCATGAGAGGTGAAGGATTCTTACCCACGTCATAATATGTAATAACTTTAAGCTGAAACGTATTTTCCCTTTTCTTTTTAAAAATTTTGACGGGAAGTGAGGAATTTGAAAGAGCAACCAAAACCAAAACAAACAACACCAGACACACACAGCTGAAGATACTGACATTTTAAATTGTAAATCCAATGGCTTTTTTGGTATCAGGGAATTTTATTGTTCTGACCCAGACACCCACACTCAATATACTTTCTGAACCATGCCTTATATACAACAGAGACCCTCGTACCAACTGACATATCAGGAAGCACAGTTCTATGGATGACACCAGATGGATTCTGCTCAGCTCAGGACTAAAATGCCTGCTTCTCCCCCTTGCTGAAAAAAATCTCTGCTTTGCCTGTGCCACAGAGGGTCAGAATGGTATTTGAGAGGCTGTGCAGGTATTTTCCTGCAAGACTGGGCGTGGACACTAGAATGGAAGTGGTAAACACAGCAGAATGCCACTCAGGTGTTCAAGCTTTAGGATGATTGTCTCAAGAACCACAATTTAGAAAGTCTAAACTGACTGTCGAAGTGACAGAGCCATAGTGGTCATTGTTCAGAGTATCCTTATGTAAAGAACGGAGGAAGAAATTGCACGTAGGGTGATATGTGAGTCTTGCAATACCCTCCCTCTCCCCACACAGGTTGGTAGTTATAGCAACTGAGCATATATATTTGAAGGTTTTCAAAACTAGGTTGAAGACTCTAACTTCTAAATACAGGGAAATAGCAAAAATATCATCAAGAATCAGTTTATATCCACCCTCCACCCACCTCAGATGAGAGAATTGCTGTAATTGCCTCTCTTGCAAAATGTTTTCTAAGTGCCAAGTTATGTAGGGAATGAAGCGTTACCTAGCAATATGGCTAACTTTCAATTATCCATGGCAATGGGAGACAGGGATAGTGGAGATAATTAAAATTCACAGACTATCTCTAAACTTGAGTTTAATCATTTACATCATTCTTCCCTTGCGCTAAGCATGTTGGAATCACTACCTAGAGATGGTGTCTTTTGATTCAGGTTTCATCTCCTTTTTATGTCCCTTGATCTCCAAACAGGGAAACCAACAGAAAGCCTTATTTCATCTTTCTGTCTTCAGGGCCTAATAAAGAATTTGGATCATAGTAGATGTTCAAAAAATATTGAATTCGTAGAATGGAATGAATTGGTCACAGGAAAGATACGACTATTGTGGGGGGGAAAGGATCTTTACAAAATTCCTCAACTGAGAGCTAGATATGATCCTTACTTATTTTTACAGACTGGATGAGCCAGAGTTTTATAGTGTTCGAACAATACAACTAGCTTTCCATTTGAACTTAGTGTACTTAAACTCGTTCATTCATTTATTCACAAATGTTTCTTAAATGTTTCCAATGTGCCAGTCTTTGTTTTGAGTATTGGACATTTAGCAGAGAACAATCTTGATTAGGTTCCTCCCTTTGTGAAGCTTAGATTCTAATTGGAGGAGTCAGATAATATATATATATATATATATATATATATATATATATATATATATATGTATGTATGTATGTATATATATGGAATGTGCTAGTGCTATGGGGAAAATACATGAAGACACAATGTAGTGTCATTTCGGTCAGGAGAAGCATTAACATGGCATGATTAGGAATGCCTCTCTGCTGAAAGATGAGATAGACCTTGCCATACAAAGGGTCAGAGAAAGAATTCCAGGCAAAAAGACTTACACAGAGACAGAATTTTGAATCTGGGAACAAACATCGGGTACTATAAAGCCTCAACTCTCATATCTGTCCTTCAAACTAGGATCAGCTATGCCCCATAAGTTATCCTTCTTTCCTTAGTCTCAAATAGGAAGCTTTAAAATAGTAACTCCTAGGTCTAAACAAGTAATTCTTCACCGTATTTAGGTCATAAACCCATTTAAGACTCTAATTAAATACGTGACACTTTTGTCTATTCGTAGTGTACACACAAAGAGGATCCATTCTTTTTAAGGGGATTTTGGGTTTCCATAATAGATCATTTTGTCACTGGAAGCTTGGAATACTTTAGTCATTCATTGAATGCCACTTAGCAATTAGGTGCTGCTTGTAGGTACTGGGGTTAAACCAAAGACCGACTTTCTCATGGAACTTTATCTAGGGCATACTTTTTAGGTGGCTTTACAAATGCCTCTGGCCTTGTTTTCTGCAGTCACTGCTTTTGGGGCCAAACAGTCCTGTAATCGCCCGCTACTCGGAGCTTGCTTTTATGTCCATGTAATCTCTTCTGAAATATAAGGGACATACCTAATATTCTGCCAACTTTGAGCAATCACCTCACTATTTTCCTGGCAGGCCAAGAAAGTTGTATCCATTTCTGTAATTCTGATGTTCACATTAAGAGAGCTGAGTTATACCCCATCCTTGAGTTTGCTAAAGTAAATCATGTCTGCTTTTCGTCCTTCTGAGCAGAAACCCGTTTAGCATTGATTATTATGGCATTGACTCCCAAGTGGTTTTCATGAAATTAGTTTTTTTCCCCTTTGCCTATAGGCGCATATCTTAACACATGTGAGAGTTGAGGCTGCGCCCTGGCACAGAGAAAAGTGATGAAGGATGCTGTAACTCCAGGGATCCTGGGAGTTGATACTCTGGATGAAGTTCCTCCATTTCCACAATAGGGGGCAGACCTGCAGCCTTGCTTTGAGAACCAGATGGTCAAGTCTGCAGCCCTGCTCTGTGAGTAGGCAAAAGACAGAGAGGCTGGCAGCACTCGCTGCTGGAGACTGGAGAGCTTCCTCAGGATACATCTTATCTCTACCCTAGATATGGAGTGGGCAACAGAGATCTTGATGAGGACCTTCCTGGGATAAAATTCAGTTTTAATTGCATTTCTCCTTATGTCCCATCTACGTGAAAATGGTGGAGGTTTGTGGAGAAGAGACTATTCAGCACCTGGGGTTTTTCTAATTGAACATATCTGATTTTGAGGTTCATGCACTACAGACATAAATTTGTTAAAGTGATTGCTACTGATAGTCCAATTAACTCATCATTAAAATTGTGTAAGCTGAAATATTAATATCGGTTTTCTAGGTTTGGGCCTGTCTCTCCCCAGTTGATGATTTACTGAGCACCAATAGGTTTAGTATATATTTTTCATTTAACCACTTTATTAATAAAACAATTGACATGTAATGAACTGCATATATGCAGAGGATACAATTTGATAAGTTCTGTCCTATGTATACAACTATGGAACCATCACCACAATCAAGATAATGAATATATCCATCATCCCCCAAAGTTTACTGATGTCCCTTTGTCATCTCTCCCTCCTTTCAAGCCTCCCATCAGGTAACCACTGATTTGCTTGCCTCTTGTCACTACAGATTAGTTGGTCTTTTCCAGAATATATAAATGGGATAATAAAGTATGTATCCTTTTTATCCACCTTATTTCACTCAACAAAATTATTTTGAGGTACGTGCCTCAATGTTATTTAATGTATCAATAGATTATTCATTTTTAGTACTGAAATATAATTAACATATTATGAAATTCACCCCATTAAAGTATACAATTCAGTGATTTTTTAAAGTATGTTCAGGAGATGGTGCAATCAACCCCACTATCTAATTCCAGAACAGTTTCATCTCACCAAAAAGAAATCCCATACCCATTAGCAGTCATTCCCATTTTATCTTCCCTCAAGACCCTGGTAACCACTAATTTACTGTCTTGATGGAGTTGCCTCTTCTGAACATTTCATATAAATGGATCATAAAATAAGTGGCCCTTTGTGTGTGGCTTCTTTCACTTAGCATGTTTTCAAGCCTCTTCCTTGTAGCATATATCAGTGTGTCATTCCTCTGTATGGCTGAATACTATTCCATTGTATAGATATATTAAATGTATTTATCCATTCATCAGTTGGGCACTGGGGTTGTTTTCTCTTGGGGGCTGTTATGAATAATGCTGCTATGAGCAACCTTGTATATGTGTTTGTGTGAAAACATATTTTCTGTTCTCTTGGGTATATGATACCTAGGAGTGCAATTACTGGCTCATATGGTAACTCCATGTTTAACTTTTGAAGAATTGCCAAACTATTTTCCAGGTGGCTGCACCATTTCACATCCCATCAGTAAAGCGTAAGGGTTTCAATTTCTCCACATTCTTGCTAAAACTTGTTACTGTCTGCCCTTTTTGACTACAGCCATCCTAGTGCATGTGAGGTGGTATCTTGTTGATTTTACTTGCATGTCCCTAATGACTAATGTTGAGCACCTTTCCATGTGCTTATTGGCCATTTACATATTCTTGGGGAAATAGATATACAAATGCTTTGTCCATTCTTTAATTGAGTTCTTTTTTTTGGGGGGGGATCTTTATATATTCTGGATTCAGGACTCTTATCAGATATATAATTTGCAAGTATTTCCATTTTGTGGATTGTCCTCTCACTTCCTTTACAGTATCCTTTGAAGCAAAAATGTTTTTAAATTTGATGAAGTCCAATTTATCTATTTTTTTGCTCTTGGAGGCTTGTGTTTTAGGTGTAGTGTAAGAAACCATTGCCTAACTCTTGGTCATAAACATGTACTTCTAAGAGTTTTCAAGTTTTATCTCTCACTTTTAGATTTTTGATTGATTTTGAATTAATTTTGGATATGTTGGGAGGCAGATGTTCAACACAATTCATTTGCATGTAGATATATAGTTGTCCTAGCACCATTTGTTGAAAATACTATTCTTTCCCATTAGTTTGTCTTGGCACCCTTGTCAAAAATCATTTAACTTTAAATGTGTGTGTTCACTCCTGAAATCTCAATTCTATTCCATTGATGTATATACCTATTCTTATGCCAGTACCCTGGTTTTGATTGTGGAGAATAAACATGGAATTATGACCAGTTGGTTGGTACAGTAGACAAAACAAATGGAACAGCAGAAAAGGTATTAAGCATATGAAAGGCTCTTCGGAATATACAAAAAACTTTGGCTGAGAGTCAGAAAAGGGAAAATCGTGATAAATTGCTTTAAGTCTAATTTTATTTTATTATAAAATTCTACCTTTTGATGTCAAAGCAGTATGTTTCAAAACAAGACATGTCAAATGTCAAGGTTATTCATAGACCCTTAATTTACCCATATGAATTACAATCACCTTAGTCCCGATTCAATGGGCAAACACAGAGATGCTTTAATCACTGGAATTAATCACCTCTTCAGACTTAACGAGTTGTATTCTATTACCACATTCCCACAAATCAAAATAAAATGAGGATGAGGAAACGCTGATATGTTTACAGTAGTGTTCTGTTGGGGAGGCCATGGCAGGGGATGGCAGGAAGCAGTGGCATAGGAATTTTTATGCATGTTCTCTTAACTAATTTTTTCTGAATTTTGAAACAGAGCATGATAATTAAGTTCATGGGAACTAGCTAAGATTGGGCAGCCAATTCACAGGTGTGGGAAGCATCTGAGTCAACCCCTTCCGGTGGTGAGGGTGCCAAAGTGAGCACCTGGCTGTACACAGACGTTGCTGTGTCTGCCAAAACCATCGCTGTGAAATGATCAGCAGAAAGAACAGCAATCCAAAGACAGCACACAACTGAACACTGAATGAAAAGAGGACCCTGAGGATAAGAAATGCAAGGCTGGGAGCTAAAGGTTGGAGTAAATGCTGTTTAAATGCAGCCAGCAAAATAACTTTTTTGATTATTATTGTTAAGGATTATCAGCTTTGTTAAGACTGGAGAATCATTGATACTTTAATAAAACAACATTCCAAACCTTTGGGTATAAAATTAGAGTATGAAAAAAAAAAGATCGTTTAGACTAAATGGATTATGCGATACTTGAATATCTTTACAGCCAGGAACTAAACTAAGCATGGGTGTACAGAGGTGAACATCTAGTGCTCACCTTCAGAGAGCCCATAGTGCTGATAAACCATTGAATCATGGCACATTTCTGATCAATTACAATAATAAATATGATACAATAATGTGCACATTCTGCTGTAAAGGGCAAATACAGGAAGTAAAGTTAAATTAGGACAGAATGCCAAACAGGGCTTTGCAAAGGAGAATGTCAATTGTGAAGGAAAAAGAATTGCAGGTAGAAGGCAGCAGGGCATAAAAGAGCATGGCATATTCAGACAACTATGTGGAGATGTTCCATTTATGAGGGTATCACCTGTACACAGTCTTTTTTTTTCAAAGTCCTGCTTTTCTTCTGGCAGTTTTTCCTATATGACCTGAATAGGGCCAAGTTCCTAGAATTGTCATCGTACAGCAGTGTTTAGATCACTCCCTCGTATTCTAACACTCAATTTACAGAGTTACACTTAGTAACCATGGTAGGTTACGTTATTTATTAAAAATTCTTTCTTTCCTCCCTGACCTTGCAGTGGTTGACTACTAGTGGAATATACTTCTCCATTCCATTTATGTTGGGGCTTGACCTTGTGGCTTGTACTGACCAATGAATTTTGGAAGGAAATGATAGGGTGCCACTTTTGAGCGAGGTCCTTAAGAAGCAGGTTTGCCACTCATCTCTCTCAAGCTCCTCTGTTCCATTATGGAATCAAAAACCTGCTAAATTATGTGTGTATGTTAAAATCTTTGTTATCATAAGACTGTGAGATTTTGGGGTTGTTCTTTATAGAGCAGTACTGTTGCAAAAGCTAATAAAGTAACCATGCTCATTGTTAAAAACTATTGTAAACTGTTTTTGCTTTAAATGAACAGTATGCTTTTGAGTTTTTGAAACAACCCAATACTTACAGCATTGAAAACCAAATAAAATGAAAACATTTAAAAGGTGAAATAAATGCCACAAAATAAGATCATGCTATATAGCCTTGTGGGATAGACTCTTTCAGTAGCAATGTGAGGGTAATGTAGAAGATTAAAATTAAAAAATTAATAGGATGATGGACCCATATTGAGCTTTGTGATAAAATGTTTGTGGTGATATGTGACAGAAGCCTAATTTAAATACTTTCCCTGGCTATCTTATATAAATTTTGAACTGCTCTTTACCCTCAACAATAGTCCTACCTTGTTTTATTTTCCTTACCTTAGCATACATCACTACGTAACACACTTTAAATGATTACTTAAATATTTTGTTCCCTCTTTTTTTTCTCACATTCTGTAGAATGTGAGCTCTATGCAATCAGGGCTTGGTCTGTTTTGTTTGTAGCTGTATTTCCATTATCTAAAAAAGTGACCTAGCAAATCATAGGCAGCGAAGCAATATTTATTGAAAAGAAAAGAATAAATAGTTTAAGCAAAAAGGAAATTATTTACATGTTTAGCTAGAAAGGATGCAGTTCTAATGAAAGTAATTAATATAAAGAAATAAGTTTCTCAGTAGGAGGAATTGGAAAATTATTGATGCCTCTAGAATACCATCTCTTTGTCCATTTTTCAGCACTGCACATCTCTTTCCCTTTGTTTTATGTGTGTGTGTGCACATGTTGGTCTTATTTGCTCCTACTGTAGATGGTATCCCACTTTGCAAGTAGTAAAGATGGCCACCGGCAGCGTCAGAAATATATTATCTCGTCGCAACTTCAGAAGGAAAGAGAATGCTTCTGCCTACTGTATATTGTACATCTGTCCCCAGACAGGAACATGCTTTGGGTCATTGTCTCACCCTTGATTCGAATTACTAAAGTGGGGATGACAGGTAATATGATTGGGAGTCCTAGAACACATTCCCATCAATGAGACTGGCAGGGAGAAGTGAATAGGTGTGTTTAGTAGCATAAAGTTGGAAACTGCAGCCAAATAAATGAGGGAGAAGTAGTTCTCTTAGGGAAAGGAAGTTGGGCAGAAAACATACTACCTGTGCTTTATGGGTTCAACTCCACTTGTTGTGGACAAAGGAAGATTCTGCATCTTATAGTTAACTAATATTAATGGATAAATACATGATTTCTCACTGAACGTGGATGTGGCCCTTGCATCTATGTTAGCAAGCCTTGATATGGCCTTAGAATTCATTTAAGTGTAGATTTGCATACATCTCTACAAATTGATTGATTTTGGACTTTCATATGAATCCTCTTTTGTATTATGTCCTAAACAATCACAGTCTATCAGAAAGATTTACAGTAACAAGTACAGAAATAAAGTGTGTCATGGCTAATAGATCTGTCATAGAAGAGGCAATTCTACCCTAGTCCAAGGAATGGGGATGTAAATAATAGGATTTGTACTAGCCACAAGGAGTGGAAGGAAATGATAGGGTACCATTTTTGAGCTATGTCCTTAAGAAGCAGGTTGCCACTCCTCTCTCTCAAGCTCCTCTAATCCATTATGGAGTCAAAAGTCTGCTAAACCATGAGTGTGAATTAAAATGTTTGTCATCACTAGTAGATATAATGTGAAAAGTGTGATAGAGGCATAGCAGGGGTCACTCAACAGCCACAAGAATACCTAGTCAAGTCAAGAGCTAGATATATAAGAGTAGCCATGATAAAATTCAAGGTGAAATCAGGAAAACCAGGAATCCAAAAGACAGGAATTAGAAAATCAATAGGATATTGAGTAGAGTCTTAGGAAATAGCTTTGGCACATTCTGAATCATCTTTTAGAAGCTGCAATTCAGGGCCTGTTGAGAGGCAGCTGAATGAGATGTAGACGTCCTTTGTCTCCATTGGTCTGAGTCAGTATTTAGGTAGCAATCTCCATCACATAACCTCAGTTCAAATGACTCCCTGAGTTCCCAATAAATATGCCATTTGCTTGGTGGATTTGATTCAATTCATGCTGATTTTGGATGTCAGCTAAGACTATATGCAATGCCCCACTCCCAGTCACCATGATTACCATTTGATACCTATTCATTGCTTGATCATTTTCCTTGGCAGTTCTTTCCACAACCTCTTTTTCCCAGCCCCTGAAGAAGAGGCTCGCTTGAGAAGTTGGTTCCTTTTCATTCTGATTCACCACAATCACTTTAACCAATATCAAGAACCTTTCATTCAACATTAATGACCTATAATATCTAGTCAATTTTAACTTAACAATATTTAAATATGATCTTCTTTATGAAATTTAGATCTTGTTATTTTTTCCAAGTGGCAAACAAAAATGAACATAATCTGGACAAAAATATTGTTCTAAAGAACTTTGAGGGTATACTGTGACGCACGTGAATTGAAACGTTTCATCTGTTGAAATCAACTGAACAGTTTCAAAACATCAGTTTGTGGGGCTCTTGTTAGCTATCTTCCTTTATGCTTCATGTTAAACACCACATAATAGATGCTGGTGATTGGGCTCTAAAACACTTACATGCATCAGTTAGTTAATAAACTTTTATAGAATGGATCATTAATTTCTTCAGAATAGATGTTTTTTATAGTTATATTCCACTTAGGAGGCAGAACTTTCTCTTGGTTTGTAGGTTTTTATCTCATTAGTTAACTAACACACACACACACACACACACACACACACACCCCAACACCAATCCCCCTCCACCATCACCACCACCCAGTGTTCTTTCTCTGAAGCAGGGGAAGTCTGAATTAAACATTTTTCTTTGGCATTGAGTATAGATAGTATAAAAGTTGCATTAACTTTGGCTCACATCCTTGACCTGAGGGTTGTAGCTCATCTAGATTCTGTTGGTCATTTGAGAGAAATCTCTGCTTGGCCAGTTTAGCATGAGGGGTGTGGGCTGCAAGTGATTTTTTTAACCATTTTTAACACCAATTAATTGTGTAAAGTTGATAGATGTGTTGTCTTACCTGTGTGTTATGTATGCTCGTATGCCCTGACCTTACATTAATGATGCCGTTGGATTTTGATCTGTGGTTATTCCAAATCCAATTTTTTTTTAGAGGAACTTGGCAAAGCTATTTGCAGTTATTCCCACATGCTTCACACCTAGAATCTAATACCTATGCCGTCAAAGTCATGGGTAGCAGGTTCTGTTTTTTGTGGGGTTTTTTTCTCTCTCACATTTTATTTGGATTGTCAGGAAGAATTCTACAAATATCAAGAAGTCCATGGGTTTCTTTGGAATTTTTTTGGCTTGGGGTTCCACTCATCTTCTTCTGTTTCATAGTGCTAGCTGATAAGAGTATGCCCCAAAATCAAATGGGGCAAAATATGAGTTTGAGTATTAGCTATATTGGATTAGCGAGCACGTGAAGGATTTGTACCTCTCTTCTCAAATCTGAACCTTGGGATGTTGCAGGGAGAAACTCGCAAAGTTAGAACACAGACTATCTTTGGCTTATATAGACAGACCATGGTTAACATGCCGGGAGACTGGGTGTGAAAACTCCCAGTGTGCCCCGGTACAGACAGGTCTGAGAGGACCAGAATCAACAGGTTTGATTGCATATTAACTCTGACTCTAACAGGCCTCTACCCACTGGGAATATGGAGCTATTGGAATATTCATTCTTCCTCCAGTGAGGAAATGCCAGAAGAGGGAAGAAATAAAAAACACCAAGATTTTTCACCCCAGTACTATCATACTATAGGAGATAAGAGAAAATACGCTGAATTTTTCAGGGAAATTTCTTTGCTATGTTGAATCATTCTATTTACATGTAGCTAAGATCTGGTATAAAACTTAGTGCAGACATAAGTAAGGGTGAGTTTGAGATAACGTGACCTAATGAAGGTACGCTGTCCCTGTCTAAAATTGAAATCCATAATATTGGGTACTAATAATTGGGTACAATAGCTTTATTGAGTTTTGAGCCATAGAAGGTAATATTCTTGCATTGTTGACATTCTTAATTAGCATAAAATATGTATGTGTGCAACAACCCTTAAGAAATCTTTGCCCAAATTAGTCTTCCCTTACTGTTTGTTTGTGTAAACCCCAGAAAATATGTTTACATTTGAGTACAATTTTATTTTTTTGTCACCACCATTACTGGAATCGGAAGTAGAAAAGAAATGGGTTGCACCCCTGCACTGTATTCCACAGTGCTTCCAATTCTCATTTTTGATAGAGATACATTTTTAAGTCTGAGATACTTGAATTCAGTAGGTATTTATTTTTATATTTAGTGGGAATCATGTACCCAAGCATCTGATATAAGCTATAGATCTTCTCTCTAGAAAAAATGCACATTACATATATATATATATATATATATATATATATATATATATATATATATATATATATATAAAACTTAGCATGCCTTGTACAGGGGCTTATGGATAATCTTGGACCTCACTCATATTTATCAGTCTTATAGTCCCTAACTTGAGAGAAATTATCACTATATGAGTTATGTGAGTGGTTACTGAAGAGAAATAATCATTTTTCTGACTTTCTTAACCATGTAAAAGACAGCATTTGCTTATCTCTGCCTTCTTCTATGCAACATATTTTAGAAAACAAAGACTTATGAACTAGAATAAATGTATTACAATAATTACTGATTTAAGCCTGGGGTAGGTTCAAATGCAGTGCTTCATATTGTTTGATATTCTCTATTATATTGTGGGACTTTAGGGTTCTTGCAAAAATGAAGGATTATCTGGTTGAAGATTTGTTTATTTGTTATGTGATTTTCACTAATACTCATACAAGAAAGGGTTCTCAAATTATCATATGTTTACAAAGCCACAATACATAATACATATATGACACTTGTATGTAATATATAAGACATATCACCCATGTGATATGTCATATATATGATATATATACAGTATATGAGATATCTATTTATCTATATCTATCATCTATCTATATCTGTCTAGACAGAGAGAGAAAGAGAGAGAGAAGAGACCGTGTGTTTAAAACCTTTCTACACAGCTTTCCAAAAAGGGCGGCAAACACACTTACCTAATCCAAGAGATTGAGGAATTTTTTAAATATTCTTCTCTTACGGCAGCAAGGAAATAGTTTGTCGGCAGTTTTTCTCAGCAGAATGTCAAAACATTAACTGCATATGAAATGACATGAAGCAAGCCAATTTCATATATTGCCTCTACTTTTCCACAGATGAGCTCCCAGGCTTCCTCATTTACATCTTTCCCAAACAAAACCTTCCCAGCCTTAATCTTGTGGAAACGGTTACATGACTGTAATGAGGCTGAGCCATATGTAGGAGCCTTTTCTCTTATAGCCCTTTTCACACACTGTCAGTGGGCTTTGTCTAGTGCATATGGTTGAGGAAGTTAGTTCAGGAAGTTGCACTAGAGCTGAATTTGTCCTTAACAGAAATGAAAGCAACCACTTTCTTTATTTTTATTTGGGGAATTTTCTCATAGGGGAAAAAAAAAAATAGTTGTCATATTGTCCTTCCTTTGATAAAGTTATTCAAGGTCATATTGGTTTGTATCCTTTCTTTTGCTGGACTGAGCTGCTCCAAAAAAATCAAACCAGTGTTTATTTGAAGAGTAAGCCCTTAAATGGCTTCTGAATCCAACTGTCCGTACTTCGTCACTTTCCTTTGACACAATATCCCAAGAGTGGAGGAGACATTTGAAGTTCAGTTCACTCCCCATTCAATGTCATAATCTAGGTCCAGTCCTGAAAACATTTGTGGATGAGGAGATACAATTCTATAGTAGTTTTGAGCATTTATTGAGGTCCACTTATGTGCTAGGCACTGTATGAAGTATTTCAAATATGCTTTCTTATTTAATCTTTAACATCTTCCTACAAAGTAAGTATGCTCGCAGTAGTTTATACATGAGGAAACTGAAGTTCAGAAAGGCAAAGCAATTGTTCCAAGGTTACACAAATAAAAAGTGGCAGAGACAGAATTTCAGTAATTATCCTAGATTACTGTGTTCTGTTAGCCATAGCATTCTGTGGCAATACAGAACTTCCAGTTATCTGACCATGCCAGTGTGCATAAGGTTATAGAGATTTCCTGTTCATAAAACCAGTGGAATAAATTATGGGGGTGAGCAGGAGAGTTGGGGGACAAAAAAACAACTTTGTATGTTCTTCACTGTTTGAGAATGAATATTAAGTTTAAATGTCTGAATTTCTGCTTATAGATTTTTTTTCTTTTTAAATCTTTCTCAATTATTAAAAAGATTATCCATTAATTGCATAAATTATTTGTATGTTTTATATAAATCTAACACAAAATTTGGTTTGGGGGAAAAATCTTATGTTGTCCTTTCCTGTGATCAATTATTTACATTTGGTTTTGTTTTCTTTTGAAAGGACCATACTTTCTTGGATGAGTGTGAGTACAAAAATGGACTGGTATTACTATGGTAGTGCTCAGTAAACATTAATTAAATATTCTGTACTTAAGATAATCACTAGATTTTATCTAAATCAACCCATATCAGTTAGTAGAGGCTGCCTGTTTCACTGGATTTCAAATGAATTGAAGCCTCTTCAAACTCTATGGTGAAAATAAGAGTTGTGATTGATATATGATGTCTACAATGGGGAAGGGGTGACAGTATCTTATGACCTTGAATTTGCTCAATCACCACCACTATGTTGTACATGTCTTAGCACTTGTTCCCACTGCTTTGTGTGCATTTTCTTTTCTTTAGTACATTGACCTGGTCACAGGTTCTAAACTTTCTGATTTTTTTCTGTCTTACTGCATTTAATCCATATGTGTCCACCAAGTCTTAGTTATAGCACCAACTTGAGAATTCTGGGGTAACTATTTTGTCTATACTGAGAAAAACCCTATTTCATCTATATCATATTCATCCATGAAACAAACCATTTAGTCCTTGATTCTGAGAACCAATGGAAATGGCAAAGAACCAATAAAGGTCACAACAAAGATGCCGTGCACTGGATTCTGACTGTACAAAACAGTTCATAGTCCTTTTGCAAGGCTCTCCCTGTTCCAAATGTGATCTATAGTTGCGGGTTTATCGTCCCATCATTTCTTATGCATATCCTAAATAGTTAACACATTTAATTCGCCGCTTCTAAAACCTGCCTTTTCTATTTATTTTTATTCAAAACCTTTCTAAGAGCTAGTCTCTAAGTTGGGTCCAAATCAGGCCCTTTTTATGAGACTGTGCCTATGTTGGATCCATTTCACTATCAGGTAAATGGTGTTTTTGTTGTAACCTCTGTTGGTTCTTGTCTCTTTGGATTTTACAGTTGTATTTTTGGGGTTCTAATAATAGCCCTACTAATCTATGAATGTATGCTAATTATAACTTCTCAGAACCTTTATTATTTTAAAAATGGCTATAATAATAACCACCACATAGAGTTGTCATAAGTGATAACTGAACTAATATACTTAGCACATTAATAATTTACAAGTGCAGTTTATTAGTGAGTCAATTGAGTCTAAGGGCGAGACTGAAATTTCTGAAATGCAGCTGATTACAAAACCAAAAGGTGGAAAACTTCAGAGGTATATGGTGAAACATATTTTCTGCAATCCTTTTATTTTATGTATTCAACTTGTGAGATGTTTATGAATGAAGCCAGTAAAGCCAATTTTTGAGTCTTCATGGAACTAATTCTCTCAAAGGCATTATTATTTTCCCTGCAATATATAACATTTAGTTAATAAGGTTGTGTACAGTTTTCTAGGTCTCAACTCAGCATCTGAAAAATTACCATTTCTTCAGCACCTTCTCTCTGCTGAGTACTCTCCGGTAGGCACCCAATATGTGCCAACTCTATTCCTCATAACAAATTTACAAGAGAGGTTTTATTACCTCTACATCACAGTTGTGGGAACTGAGTTTCAGACTTGTTAAAGTCAGTAACACATACTTAGAAAAGGATTTCAGATTGTGTTGGTTTTGTCTTAAAACCTTGCATTTACCACACTAAACATTCTTAAGCTACGGGTCTTTCAGTGAGATAGTTCTGCCCAGGTGATCACTCTTTAATAAAACTGGTACACATATGATCAGTATGAGAAAATCATTTTGAAGAACAGCAAGTTAAAGTTCAGCATATTGATTCTTCCATCACATTCTCATTACCAATAATTAGTGTCATTATAATCGGTATGAGTCCATGAAGACACATTGTAGGAATTTAGCTCAAATGTTTGAGGCCTGATTATGGCTGTACTACAAGCAAGATATGGACTGAGCCCAAAAATCATTAAGTCTTTTGCTTTAATAACTGCTCAGTTAACGTAAGACAAACATAAAACAGACAACTTCCCCCTAAGACAAACATATAGCAACACGAACAAAGGGACAGAATACGCTCAACATTAAGTTTAAATAATAAAATACTATAATGTTTTTGGGAAGCAAAGTTAAATTTTAGTGTTTGGGTTGACGTTATCCTTATTGCATAGGAAGGAGCTGATGTAGTATATAAACATTGTAAATCAAGGTTTTTCAATTAAGTTAAATATATGTATATGTGAGCATGTGTGGCTTTGTGTGTGTTGAAGTTAAAAATATGTTATATGTGTGTAGGTATGTATACACATCCACACACATCAATACTTTTACTTTCTGTCGTAAATGTCTCTCAGTTTTCATGGTGAAGCACGAGGGTCACTCATTATCTTCCAATTTATTCTTGAGAGAATTAATCCATGATTGGAGAACAACAATCATAATTACTCAAACAGCTTTGAACAACCAATGCGTTGGAATTGGAAATTGACGAAGTCAAAAGGAGCTCTAATAATTATAATTAGAAGGAAGGAATGGTTATCAGCAGATGCTGCATGAACAGAATTCAAACCAGTCCAATTATAAGTGGCACGTTACATCGGTACGCAAATTACAGAGCTCGTTGCAAGAAATTTGGAAAGTTGCTCACAGTAAATTCATTATTCTTTTGGCTTTTCTGGGATGAGCATCAGGTGATGAAGCTGACAGACTATAGCAGATCCTCTTTTTTTTTTTTTTCTTTTTGCCAGTTGTAATCTCTCATAATTGAAATAGAATTAATAATGCATCTTAGCCAAATGTTGGGTTATTTAACAGGTTGCTAAGAGGAGGAACTGCTTTGAAATTCATTGCACTGTCTTAGTTAGCAAGTCATTGATGCCTATATATTGGGCTTTTATTCTTTACCTTTCAGTGTATTTTAACACAGAAGATGAAGATGCCACCTTTTTCCATATCCCAAAATTAAAAATCCCCCAAACCGCCAATTACTATGAATATCCTTAATCACTTTAGTCTCTACAATATTATTTTACCTTTAGGGAAATTGTTATAGGTAAGTCTGAGTTGCACCTGATTAATTATAATAATAGTGAAAAATTCCTTAGTTTTAAATAATAATTTAGTGTTATTTCATTTAGTTTTCACAACCCGGTAAAATAATGACTTTCTTAATTTCACCTTAAAATGAAGAAATTAAACTTTAGAAAAATCGGGTGTCTCACCCAATTGAAAAACTGAAAGAATGAGTATCTAAATACCAAGACTAGTGTTTATTCTTAATCATTACACTATATTGCTCTCCTTGAAGAGAGTCTCACCGACTATAATAACATGAAAAAGCTAATATTATATATACATAAATATATGTTTAATTCAGGTGACATCCATTCAATACCTCAGGTGAACCAGGCATAAGAGCAACAAAGAACGCAATGGTTTAAAGATCCACCTGTACTTTTAAGAGCACAGACTATCGTAGGAGAGAGAGCACATGTCCAAATATACCTACAATCAGGAATGCCAAACGAAAGTTACAGAAACAGCACAGTGAGATTTCACATGGAGATCTAGGACTGCCAGGCATAAGTTTAGGTAAAGCTGTGATAAAAAAGGAAAACTCAGAGTCATTGTGTAGTAAATTACCTGTGTCAGGATTTTTGCTTTTGTTTTTTAGTAACGTATATTTCATTGATCAAATTTTTCTGACATTTTGTTGTTATTGTTCCACAAACTGGTTTTCCTCCCACGATGTTGCCACCTGATTGCTACTCTCTTTACCAAATACGTTGATTACATTTGTGAAAGACAACCTGACTATGAATAAAATGTATAGTGGTAACTGTCCGGAATCTCCAGTAATTAGGTTAAGGAGAGCAGACATAGTCTTTATTCCTTGAAGTACAAGAACGGGCAAAGATTTTCTTTGCTGGACACTATCCGTGGAGAGAGGCAAGGGGCGGTGACCGTCTCCCATGTTAAATGTTTCTGTTTCTCATGTGTTTGTCTTTTCCTTATTAATTGCAAGCCTTGGAAAACTGAGTTTCTCGACTCTGGAAAGGAGCACCTTCAATTTTATCTCAGGCAAGGGCAAAGCTTAGGAGCTTGATGCCTCTGCCTAATCCTAGGGCACCAGTCCAGACGTGGAGTCTCTAGTCAACCTTTAGCCAGACTCCTGGAAGAATGAGTCCAAAGAAACTGAAATAGTCCCACAAGCTCTTGGCCATGTACTGTTTAAATCATAGTTGGAAGGCAGAAAAGATAGTTCCAGAGAAGGAGTGATGGCAGTCTATCCTATCATTATACCGTGGTAAGATGGGTTCAGAGTAGCCACAGAGTTTTTCTAGCTCCTTCTGCCAAGTCTTGAATTTTCTTTCCTTATTTTTTCCTATTTAGAATCTATACTGAAATTTGCTGAAAGTAGATCTTTAGTGTTCTCACCACACACAATACACACACACACACACACACACACACACACACAAAGGAAAGTATCTACTTGAGGTGATAGATATGTTAATTAGCTTGATTGTGGTAATTATTTCACAATATATATACATCATGTTGCACACCTTAAATATATACAATATTTATCTGTCAATTATACCTCATTAATGCCAGAAAAAACCCCACAACTGGTTAATGATAGAAATGGCCTATCTACTCCTGTGATTGCGCCCCAGAGTCCATGCTCTTAACTGCCACTGTATGGCCAATCAGCAGAGTAGCCTAAACATTTTAGAGGGATTTGTCTTCATCTGGAATGCCTTTGAGAAGGCCTCATGAAGACTCTGAGCTAAGTAGAAGACACAGCGGTCTTATTATGTTGTAGTCATGCTGTGTATGAGAAACATTTTTCATTAAATCTCTAATGTAATTGCATTGCTACTTAAATTGCAATCTGAAAATGAAAGAGCACATTTTTTTAGTCATTAAAATCACACCAAAACTGATGTGGAAAGGAGGGTTACTGTTCAAAGAGTGGCAGGAGGGGGTTGATTTACATAATTTGTGTTTGTATGCCTAAACTCTCTCTTAGGCTTTCTGGAATGTCCTAGATGTGAACCTATTAATCAATTACATTTATTAAAAAACAAATTAAAATCACACCACTTAGTCTTCTTTTCTCCAAATAATTCAAAGCCATGGTACAGTTGACATTCAATCGTGATGTCTAGTAGTGTGTGCTTATTGTCAAATATTAAGACAGCTTTAAAAAAATAATGAAAATGTACCATGGAAGTAAATTAATAGAACCCATATTGTGATCCTGGATTCTTGATTGACTTTTTTCATCTTTGTTTGCTCAGTCACCACAGGGGAAGAGCCTGCCATCCCCATGAAATTAATAATGTTCAACCCTATTAAATGAAACTTAAAGAGTTATGGATTCTGAATGTTGCGTTAATACCATTTTATGACTAAAACCTGATAGTTCATTTCCTTTAAAATTATTTTATAATCTCAAATTTTCATTTACTTAAGCAGTTATTTGATATGTATTTTTTTTTTTTTTGGCCTTCAGACTATAAGATTAAGTCTTACAATTTCATCTGAAATGGAAATATCCAATTGTAGTCTTTCTTTCTATAATTTTGAACTTACTGTAGTTCAGGATTAATGAATCTATTTCATGATTTCATTAACTATGGGTGGAAAGAGGAAAGACAATGTTTCTATGATTGAATTCTAGCCCCAGCTATGCATGCCTTTGTGGGAGAATGTGTTTTTTTCAAAATCTCTTTTTGTTCCAAACATAACAATTATATAGAACTTTTGAAAATGAATAAGGGATCCAAGGAGAATAGTTATACCATTGAATATTTTCTTAGAACACTTTTAGCTTAAGCTGGAACTTGTACTGTTTAGGGTACTATGTAATCCAGAACATTTTATTTCCTAGTTAAGCTCCTGTTCAATCATAATTGCCCGAGGATATAGTTGGAAATTTCCCTAGTCAATCCAGAACTTTCCATCTTGGTTAGTTATAGCATTCTGTGGTGCCTCTATAATTATACAGTTACACCATAAAAGGTACATACATTTTATGAGAAAGTGGAGTATTCTTCTAGGAAAATAAACTAGAACAAATATTAATATTCTGGCACAACACTGATGCAAGAGAATATTTAAAAACAATCAAAAAAAGAGAATCATTTAAATGTGCTGTTAAAACATCACCTGAAGGAGTGGCTGAATTGGCATAGTAAACAGCCTGTCTGCAACACCTCCACCCGCTGTGATCATGGCACATTTAGAAATCAACAGAGACTTGAAAGTGCCATATGTTTGTGTGTGTGTGTGTGTGTGTGTGTGTGTGTGTGTGTGTGTGTGTGTATGTGTGCGTGCGTGTGTGTATGTGCAATTGCAAAAATGCTGCCGGAATATTTGAGCCTTCAGCAAATTTACCCTCTGTTCCACAAGGTGGGGTTGTTTCAATATGAAAGAAAACAGCAGAAGGCTCAACCTGAGACCTGCTCTAACACTATTTCCAGAATAAGAAAATATTTAATTATTTTGCCATTAAAGAGGAGGAAAAGAGAATTTTTTGAATGTAGGGAGGAAAGTTCTTGGTGCACTTTATTTGTTCTTTTATCCTAAAAAATGCTTTATCCTAACAAATTTGTATTAAAGAAGATTCTGTTGTTTATTCAATAGGTAACATGAGTAATTAAATAGTTGGTTAATTCCACAAATATTTATTGATTCTCTCCTTTGTTCAGGCAGTGTTCCACAGCCTGAATATAGGGAATTGAACAAATTAGTAAAAAAAAACTATCACAAAAGAACTGTTCATAGAACTTATCTTCTCTTAGGGCTGTGGAGAGAGGGGCCTGCTGAGTTGAAGATGGAACACACAATCCAAATACATAACTTAGTCATATAACATATTAGATGATGATACCTCCTAGGTAGAAAATAAAAAGAATGGAGGATATCCAGGGCCGAGAGTAGAGTATTGTCACAATTAATAATTTGGTCTCTGAAGACTTCCCTGAAAAGGTGGCACAGCTTGCTAGTAGATGAGATATGGGAGTAAAAGAAAAAAGAATGATTCCCAGATCATATAACTTATTATATTTTTAGATTTTTCCTCAGTCCATAAAAGATGTTCTTAGAAGTTTCAGTTTTGGCCTTTCTGTATCCGGTTTGGAGCCATTATAGACTACGCAAGAAAGCTTGTGTACTTGACATTATGGATCCTTGGATCTAGTGCCATTCTTGCCACTATTTAGCTGAGTGACTGAGCAAGTCACTTTTCCTGAAAATGATGGATTGAAGTGGATGGCCATATGACAGTTCATCAGATGTCCACGTGTTGCCCTGAATTTCCCATCCTCCTTTGCTATTACATGGGGCTCTATGACTGCATGACGGCCAATGGGATGCTGGGGGGAAGATATAAATCTTGTCCAGATTAAAAGAGAATTTTAATACATATAAATAACTGTCTGTGACAAGAAGTCCTCATTGTAGATTAGACAATAAGGCAGCAATTTTTCCTTATAGGTACATAAAATAATCATGCTTCCTACAATCAATGGTATCTTAAGATTCTGTGAAATGCAAGTACTAGTAGTATCCTGACTATCTGATAGTCCTTAACTTATTCTCATAGACAATTTGGCTTTATGTTTTTACATGGATATGAGATTCTTACAATATAAAGGTAGAAAACTGTATTTCTTAAAGTAGAAACACATTTTATTTATTGTAAAGATTTTCAAATGAAGAGAGGGAGATAGCTCAATTTTACTGAATATTTTTATGCAATACTGGGCTTGGTGTTTTCATAATAATTATCTCATTTAATTATCACAATAATTTAGAAATAATGGGTGGCTATGATTCTATCCATTTTGCATGGGTAGGGAGACTACCCATGATTTTGAATGTTCAAAGTCATTCAACAACTAGGAAGTATGGAACAAAGATCTAGCTTTGTCAGCAAAGCTGTGCCTTTACATTTCCCAGAAATGGTACAAGAAGGAGATTCATTGAGAAGACTTTAAAAAAAGAAATTATACCACATTATTAAAGAGCACAGACTTGAGAGCCCAAGAGCTTCAATTTGTACCTCAGCTCTTCCACTGGCGGTTTTGTGACTTAGGGCAAGTTCCTTAACTAACCTATGCTTTGATTTCCTCATGTGTGAAGTGTGGAAAATATTAGTATCTAGCACACGGAGGTATAGTTTAAGGAACATATATATGTATATGTGTGTGTATGTATATATATATATCCAAAAAATGTATACAAGTGGACACTTTGGTCAGCGTTGCTCAAGCAGTAGTTCGCCATAATCAGAAGTGTCTAGACGCTGATGGTAATCTCTTTGAACACCTCTTGTAATTGCAGAAGTCAAACGTGACTTGTGTTCATCTTTTGTTATTGGTATATATTGAGTATTACAATTAATACAATTTTTTCCTTCCTTAAAAGGAAAATACTTCTGTATTTGTGGTTTTGTTGGGGTGGAAGTTGTAATAACTATTTTACAGGATCACTGGGAAATTTACTGAATTTGTTTCAACATCATAGGTGTAGTCAGGTCACATTTTGAGTGAAACTCAAATGATAAATTTTTATTGCTTAAGACCCTTTCCACATGGCACCCTCTGTGTGTGTGTGTGTGTGTGTGTGTGTGCATGTGTGTGTGTGTGTATGTGTATCCTAGATTATGTAATTGTATTATTATTATTTGCATTCTTAAGAGCATAAATCAAAATCTCTCAGTCTGTTCTAAAATGCCTCTTTTAGTACCCTATGAAAGAATACCCCAAATGACCAAATTTCCACTAAAAAAGGAGGGAAGTACTGCTGTGTGGACTGCATCTCCACAGCAGAACACTTTTTGGAAAGTGTGTGTAGTAGGGGGAGGGGTCAGAAAGAAGAAACAAATTGATAGAATGAGCAACTGATTCTACTTGGGTCTCATCAGTCAGACTTGTTTCTCCTTATTTCTTGATCAGGGCTGACAAAGATTCCTGTGAGGACTCATTTTGCTGCAAATTGGACAGCAACTCTGAGATCTCTGTTCCATACGTGAAATGGCGTTATCAGCCAGCAGTCAGACACTGATGTAGAGGGCTTCTGGTACAACTATGACAATAGCAGAGGCAGCAGCATCAGAGAGATAACGTGATGAAACATTAACTTGATCTATGGTTTATAGGCCAAGAGAGGCAAGACTTTTTCACACTAGTGTTCTCTTACCTTCTTCTAACATTGCTTTCACCACTTGTTTGTTTCGCTAATGAGATTGATTCTGCTACTGAAAGTGACAGAGGTCGATGTGCTTCCAAACTGAAGAGATTGGAAAGGACACAGATTGAGTACTGGTGAAAATGGTTCAATTAACTTGTGTATTTAAGTACCTATTATGTGACTTGAGTATTTGAATATCTATGATGTGACTTGGATATTTGAGTACCTATTCCATGAACCAGATATTGAAGTATATTGAATGAAATAATGCCTCAAAGATAGCAGAATGAGATGTTACATAATGATAACAGGAGCACCATAAAATAAGTGCCACCCCAAAAATAATGTTCTGTGTGGTGTGCTTCAAAGGGACACATGGTATATTTGCTTATGGAATCATGTGAGACATTATAGAGAAAGTGTATTTGGAATGGTCTTAAAGAACGATGCAATCAGGACAAATAGGGGGAGAGGTACTGAGTTCCTTCCTAATCCTCACTTCTGTAGTTGTGGTTTTATTGGGGTGGAAGTTGTACTAGCTGTCTTATAGGATCACTGGAAAGTTTACTGAATTTGTGTTTCAATATCATAGGTGTAGTCAGGTCACATTTTGAGTGAAACTCAAATGATAAATTTTTATTGCGTAAGACCCTTTCCACAGGGCAGCATGTTTTGATGGCTATTCCCCATTAAATATTTGTTTGTTTTTACAACCACACATGTATCTTAAGCCAGCATAAATATTATTAAGAGAAAGTGCCAGTCTGCACCTGAAACCTTTATTCATAGTTTGGAGGTAGAATTCCTCAGGGGTTGCCATTGCTCACATCTTTGGCCTTTGACTTGCAAACTGATCACTATTGAAAAGCGCTCTTCAAACAATATTGGAAAAGTGACTTTTTCTCAATAATGATACGAGTCAATTTCATAAATATGATTTCCAGTGTCTTATATCAATACTTAAAGCCTTCCTGGAAAATATAGGGGAAGCAAATAATCCAGCTCTATTAATATATACCAATTAGAATGAAAAGACTCAAAGCGCCTTTAGATAAAAAATGTGGGCTATAACCAAAGACATGGGATGCAAGCCAGTTTTTAGAGAGTGCTGTGAACACAAATGAAACAAACTAATATAAAGTGAAGGCCAAAATAACGTAGAAATATCCATCGACCATGGACTTCTGCGCTTTTATGTGTCTCTTTTAATGCCTCCTCATGGATTTGTTGTTGAACATGAACTCCGGTTTAGCAGGTTACCCATGTGGAAAAATCCAATGTGGAGTCAGAACTGCTGATCTGAATCTCTGCTGAGAAATGAAAACTAGAAATGTGGATGTGGAAATCACCCACATAGAGATGATAGTAAAACTATGGAAGTGTTGGTATAAAAGAGAGATGTTACATCAAGCAGAGGTCATACCAGTCCTAAGGGTTTCCAGAGTCACCAGAAGGTATTTTAGAAGCACAGCTCACAGGGTGTATCCTACACATTATGGAGCAGAATCCTCGGGAGAGGGATGTTACTCAGGAAGCTGCGAGTTTAAAAAATCATCTCCATATTCACATGTATAAATCATTTTTTTTTTTTAATTGAGGGAAAGTCCTAGAAAAATACCCACAAGTTTGAAACTAGAAGACATTTTTTTCTTCCTATATAAAAAAAAGTCCAAAAATATTTCTGTGCTCCATAACTTATGCATTATTAGAATCAAAAGTTGCATTAGAAATGTTTTTGTATCTACAGTAGTAATTAATGCTTTAATTTGTGCCAAAGAATTAGTTAATATTTTTTATAAGCCTTTTCCTCTTTTCCCAAGTATACATTAACCATGGTCTCCACCAGTACTACAAGGAATTAACCAGAGTCTCTCACATGATTCAAAAACAAATGACTTAACAGGGTACCCTGTTTGTTAACAACTATTCTCCCCCAAAGGAACAAATCACCCAACAATACAAGAGTGTTATTAAGAATTGGAAATATTTTTAATAAATAGTTTAGTTACTTCAAGTGATAATACTGTAAGTCTTTCATTACAGCTGGGTTTTTATTTTCTTCTGGATGTGGGAGGATATTTGACTGAGGGATTCCATGTTTTGAATCCATATGACATGCTGTTAATGTATGTCTTGTAAGAATCTTATAGTCATTTTTTTCCCCTCATACATGCTGAACCTGGAGGTAGCCACTTCCTGTAAATTACAGATGGTTTGGCTCAGATGAAAGTAATACTCACTTGCGTTTCCACTTTCAGGTACCATAATGGAGGTTCCTGCTGAAGGTGTGCATGTTCTTCCTGACCCTTCTACCCACTAAGGTAATGACCTTGCCTGTGGGATAATCATAGATTCTGAAAGATTGTGCTATGAGGTAGACTAAATGAATCACTACTTTCTACTAAACTCCAGGAAAGAGTTTTCATCCACAAATGCATTTAATGTTATGTATTTTGATATTAACTCCTTTGATATATAGCCCATTGCTTGCCCTTTTGCCCTAAGAAATTTTCAAGGTATAGCTTTTATTGCCCTTGAAAAATATCATAAAATCCTCTTTATGTTGCAGTATCAACTCAGCCTGTTTGACTTGCAATCCTGCTGTAAAATGCAGTATTACACTCAGAGTTCTAACTGTGTATGTGTGTATGTGTGGAGAGAGAGAGAGAGAGAGAGAGAGAGAGAGAGAGAGAGAGAGAGAGAGAGACTATAGCCTAAATATATGATTGTTCATGATTGTACAAAAAAATTTAAGAGACTAGAAACTTAACAGCTATAAACAGAAGGAAAGATACAATGCAGATGAAGCATTTCCAAAGTGAAGGGCTGATAAGACTGTAGGACAGACTAGATAAGAAAACTATACATCTGGACAAGCAATAACACTTATCTTGGTACTGATGAATATATATAGAATTACTCTCAACACAACAAGATTTGCTTTAGTGTTTTATTTCTATTTTTCTATTTCTATAAGGCTTTTAAAAAGAGGAGAAAAACACCCTAAGTGCATGAATAATGATATAAAAATATATGTTGGAAATTCTGGCAATGCACTTTGCAAGAAATTGAGAAACAAATTGAAACTTATTTTTTTAATGTATTCTTTCAACAAATACTTAATCTAGTTTTTATTTTGAGTTGGACACTGTTCTAGATGCTTTGTGAGAGTCAAGATACACTCAGTCACTATTTTCATGGCATTTATATTTTGGAAAAAGAAACAGACATGAAACAAGTTATTGTTATAAGGCCTAATGAGTGTTAAGACAAGAGACATACAAGGGCACAGAGACCTAACTCATAGCAGTGCTGGAGTGTACCAACCATTCTATCCAGGTGACCAAGTCGGGGGATAGCAGGTAGAAGGGTAGATACATTCAGAGTTGTGAGGCCTAGGAAAAACTGTACAGTTCAGAGAATGATGGGACTTCAGAACAGCTAGCAAGTGGGAATATCAGAGGCCCTTGAGATGGAGCTGGAGATTGGGAAGGCACTCACAAAGACACAAAGACGGGAAAGTATGAAAGCGGGGCAAGGCCCTGGCAGAGGTGTGTTTACCGCTGGGAAACTATTGAAGGATTTTAAGCTGAAGAGTGAGCTGATTTCTAACTACCCTGTATTCTGTGTTAGAGAGATTGGAGTGAGGCAAATGGAGATGTAAGGAGACCAGTTAGGAGACTGTTAAAAACAGGAGGGGAAAGCGTGGCTTAGAATAAGTAGAAGTTGGTGGGAGGGAGGTGTAACCAGTGTGTCGTGCTCCACTAGCCTGGGAAACTTATAAACGTCTGGAGTGCTCATTTTATATTTCAAGAACATGCATATTTCTTCGCTGAATTCTTTCTCCCGTAATAAGCTTATGAACTCTGGAAGTCCATTTAGTTCATTGGATTCACAAAAATTATTTTAACTACTATTTTGCTTTGAACACTATTTCCTCGTTTTATATTTTGGAGGTAGGTTATATGCTAAAGGTCGTAAAACTAGTTTGTGTTTACTACTTAGCAAGTATTCTCTAGGTAGTCTGCCAAACCTCTTTAGAATATATGGGTACAAAGTATTTTAGTTCCCATAGTTGAGTACTCAGCCATGAATGAAGTAGGAAAACACCCATTTTAACATAATAAGCCCAGGTTGTCTGCTCTAGTTATTATTGTTGCTTGTGCAAGATCTTCATTTAAGTACTTTCCAGTTGACATCAGCAATGTGAAAATAGATTATATTTACCAAATGTGGCTGTGTATCTCTCATCCCTTATGCTCTTTCAGCCTTACCCCTCTGCCATCCAGATGTGGTCTCTAATTACCTTCTCGACTGTAAGCTGGCTTGTGGTTAGTTTGTAACTAGTTGAGTGTGGCAGAAGTAATGTAACATGACTTTCAAGATATGGTCACAAAAAGCAACAAAATTTCTGGCTTGTTCTCAGAAGCTTACCTTTGGAGCCCTGAGCCATGATATAAGGACCCTCTTAAGGGTACCTTGCTGTGAGGAAATTCAGGCCTCATGAAGAGGTTATGTGACATGTTCTGGTCAACTTCAGCTGTGGTCCCAGCCGGGGTGGACCATCAGACACCTTTAGATAATTCCAGCCACTTGTGTTCAAGTCACCTCTACTTTTGCACCTTTCAGCTGAGGCTTCAGGTATGGGACAGTTATGCATTGTTCTTGCTATACTCTCTATACAGTGCAGACACACAGAATCCATAAGCTTAGTTTTTTAAAATGTCATTATTTTAGGATGCTTTGTTATACAGCAGTAGTAACTGGAACAGTAAATGAGATTGCCAAACATTGTATTTACAGAGGAGAATTATTATACACCAAGAATATTTAAACGAGAATTCCTGTCTTTGGGCAACTAGGATTTAATTTAAAAAATACAGTGGTCAGGAACATCAAGCCCATTGGTTTTCCTGTTTGTTATGTAATTGGATCATGATGCAATTAAAAATACAGGAGAAAGAGATATGATTGGCACTAAATAAACTTATTTAGCCTTTTCAAAGAAACATGAAAAACTCCCTACTTCCTAGAATTTCCTTATAAGTTCATCATTAATTTTCAGGCTCTTTTTTTTTTTTCATTTGTTTTTGCTGGATTTTGCATCGAAGTGGGAAAAAGTGATCAAACATTAGATAATCAATGGATACTTTTATAATGTTGTGAAAGATAAAGAATAAATAATTTCTAGGATCTGAGAAACTCATAAATTGTTCATTATAAAATGCAGTTGGTTAATTTCTGGTCCTTTTTTATTTTTAAATTTTAGAAGAACATAATTATGTGTGTGTTTGTGTGTGTATGGTTAAGACTTAATCAAAAGGAAGAAAAGCAGATGGTCACATAATTTTAACAATCCATGTTGTATCATTTCCCCTGAGGAGCTCTTTAGACCTTATCTACTATTCTGTGTCACCCCTTCCCTGACACTGTAAGACCTTTAGCTTCTAGTTGTTTAGTACTGTTTACAATCATCAGGTTTATGTTGTATCTCTTTCTCATTGCATGGAGATTTACAATCGGAAGATAAGATCAGCCAAGTTACGCCTATCAGTTCAGAAATGATAGAGGAGGCTGAGTCTCCTCCTTTTTACAAAAGAACAAAGTAAATTTTTGATCAGAGGAAAGAAAGTTGCAAGATTGCTTGTGTGTCTTGTCTCTTATCTCTATTCAGCAAGATTATGTAATGACTTAAATACTATGCAGATTTTACAAAGCATATGCATGTCAAATATGCAGATTTAGTTCATTTGAAGCATTACAAAATCCTGTTAGGCTGATGTAAATATAATGCTGATGGGAGACAGCCAACATAGATAATGAAAGAGTATTTTTCTATGGAACCATTTGTTCAAGTGGCCATTTAATAAATATTCCTCTTTATGCTAGTGTAATGCAGAGGAGATGATCTATGTTGCTTTGCCAAGTCTTTTGATTATGCCATATCTCTAATGTGGAAGACTTTTTATTCAAAACAATGGAAACATTGTTACAATTAAAATTAAAACAGTAATTAAAAGTTGCCTCCTTCAAAGCCAGAGAAATCCCATTGTTTTCATAACTATTATTCTTTGAGAAATGTTTTGAGAAATAAGAGCTATGGTAATCATTGCAATGGGGAAAAATAATCAGTCTCAAATTATCCCTGACCTCAAGGCTATTTTAACATAGAACAGGAAGTGTGATGGGTGCTAGTAACCATAAAACAAAGCAACAGAAGAGTGGATGCCTTCTACAGCCTTATAATCTTCTCTCAGGTCACTTCAGTCTGTGACTGCCCACAGCTGCCAGAAGGATCTTAAAGCACAGGAAAACAATGTCTCACCCTATTGGACCCCTCCAATGGCTTCTCACTTCATTCAGAGTAAAATCCAAATGTCTGATGGAAACCTCTAACATCTGTGCAATCTGACCTCTGTCTGCTTTTCCAATCTCATTTCGGGCCATTCTTTCCCTCATTCTTTCCTCTTCAGCTACACTGGGTTCTTGTTTTTCCTTAAACACTTCAACCATAGTCTTGCCTTAGCCTGTAAACCTTGTCCTCGGTTTTCTCCATGGCAACATCCTCTCTTAATTCAGGTCCCTGTGTATTACCTTTGCAAAGGCATTGTGTGGGCCAGACACAATTACCTGATCTCCTGCTCCTCCTCATTCTGAATTAATAGGGTCATCTTAAAGTGAATATCAAGAGGAAAAGTAGTTACAAAGGTAGGAGAGGAAAAGGTTTATGTGGAACTAGTTAGTCCCACCATTTTGGAAGTATTCGTAGTACGGATATGGTGAACTGGATGCAGGCGTCAGAATTTCAGTTCTTTCTTGGCACTAGAGATTGGAGGTCTTCCTCCTCATGAAGACTGCTTTCTAAAGAACAGGATGTAAAATTTCAAGTCCCTCCCTAGTGACTCAGTTGTAGGGGCAAAATTTACACACACACACACGTGTGTGTGGGGGGGGGGGATGAAGGCAGGTGGACACAGAGAGAGAGAGAGAAATCCATAAAGTACTTAACTTGTTCAATGACTCCTAGTGCCTTATTAATATCAAATGGAAATAATGATATATCATATATATTTTCTCAGAAAATCGTCCTTCATTGATTATGCACTTATTGAGCACCCACAGTGACATCTAACACATTGCTAAACTACTATGTGAAGAGTCCATGCAAGTAGGGGGGAGCTCAAATAAAACTTACTGAGTGCTTGCTTTGAGTTTGGGGCTCATTCTTTTGATATTACAGCCATTATTCATGTGACAGAATAAGCAATTATTCTTGGGTTAGCACAGCAAAGTCCTTAAAAACATAAATACATACATACATACATATCATTCAGTCAACTCAGGGAAAACCATTACTGGTTTATAAGAGAGAATAAACTAATTTAAACATTTGGGAGATAGTATTAATAATGATGACCACATGGATTTGGCTGATTCCAGTGACCACATATTAAGTTTACTATGGCCTTTCTACTTTTAACACAAGGTACTTAACTGTCAAACAATCTTATGATACAGGTATCATTATGATCCCTATTTTACTGATGAGAAAAAAAAAAAAAAAGCACAAAGAAGTTAAATAAGTTGACTGAAGTTGCACAACCAATGATTGACAGACCCAGGACTGAAATTAAACAATTTCTTTCCAGATTCCAGAAATTCTGATAGCGAGATTTACGAGTATACCGGAATATCAAATTAATAATGCATGTATTGAGTTAAGTGAAATTGGAATATATAGAATACATTTTTTGATAAAAATATTTACCAGTGACTGTGTTATATTCCCAATAGTTTAAGTAGAGGAACTCATAATTATGAGTGTGACTGATTTTATCTAGTGGTGATGAGGAGAAAGGTGGAAGGTAGAGAAATGATTGGGTGACCTGAGTCATTTCCAGTTCCAATTACCATGGATTTTTGAACTCTCAGGAAAAGAATTCTTGTTTGAACCAGTTGATTTTGAGTGACTCATTGTTTGGGAACTGGTCCTATAAGATAGTCTCAATCATTCCCAGAGACAGAGGGGCTGATACAGTTTGACATATTACTGGCGTGTTCCGAATCCACTTGCCTGTCAAGATTTTGAAAGACATAAAAGTAGCTTTCAAATATTCAAACCTGGGCCGGAGGGGGCTAAGGAGAGGGATTCTAAGTCTTCCAATTTAAAAAGAAATAAATTCTGTCAAGTGTTTACTACTCAAATCCTCCTTCAGAATTGGCATGTCAGATTTGCAAGAGAGGGTGGATCCTTCCTGTTGGCTTCTAGTAATGGCAGGAAAGGAGAATTTCAGATATGCAGCACTTAAAAACACTGAAAGAGTGAGAGAGACTGCTGTGTAGATTGGGTATCAAGACTAAAAGTTAGCAAGGCAGTGCCAGGAAAATAATCATGTTTTTCATGAATCTGTCCACTCTGCTTACTACAGATGCTTTCAACTTGAACTTACAGCAGCTATTTCACAAAAGAAGAGTAAAAAGTGTAGACAGTGATTCCTGAGCAATTTACCAATATAAAGTTCTCTTAATTATTTTGTTTTAAAAAGTATCATTGCTCACAATTGTCACCCCAATAAATTTTAAATTAAAAAAATAATAAAATGTATCATTGCATTTTCACATTGTGAATGATTCAAATACCATAAAGGCATGTAGACTAAAACACAAAGTATATATATACACTGCTGTTTCCACTCATACTCTTTGAGGTGACCCTAGATTAGCAGTTTTAAGTTTATTTTTGCAGTTTTCTTTCTCATTTACATACCTACACACATACATGTACACTTATTACAGAATGGTGGTTTTGTGAGCACTGTGTGTTTATTTGGTTTTTTGTTAATTTAGAAATGTGTTTTAGGCAGCTTTCCATGTCATTGTTTTCAAAGGCAGGATAGAGGTTAAAGATAGGTATACAGCATAATTTAACCAGTTATGTACTGATGAATATTTAGTTTGTTTGCAATTTTTTATTTGTGCTTCTGTTCTTAAACACAATGCTATAGAAACGTCACTTCTGGCCATGGTTGGGTAACTGATTCCAGACTCACCCTCCTGCTATTAGTAACTACAAAACTGCACAATGTATAGTATATGAGACACTCCTGTTCAAGCATTGGACAACAGGCAATGCAAGATGCTGATCCTTGGGGGATGATCCTTATCTGTGCCCTGACTTGATGCCTGAGGGCACTTTCCAGAATGCTGCGTAGTAGGCTGAATCCCAGAAGAGTAAGGAGGTCTTGCTGAATTGAGAAATTCTAGGCTGTGGAGGCAGCTGGACTTTGGAAGGAAAGAGGTTTATGTCAAGAAGCCGTGCCAGGAAGTGGGGCCGAGACGTAGGATGGGTTCCCTGAGGGTCACTGACCACGTGCTGGGCTGACAAGACACAGGAGGCATCTTGAAGAGGCTTAGCAGAGTGGCTGCCATGGAGCTGAACAGTGAGGTCGCAGGTGGTGAAGTGCTGGGGCCATTGAATGACCTCCCTGGCGACCTTGGGGAGGCCTTGTTGACTGAGTACCTCAGACATGCAGTGAGGACCCCAGAAAGGACACACCTTATCGATAAAAACCAAACACCCGAGTAAAACACAAGAACAAAAACAAAATAGACCAGCACTGGCAAAACATTAATCCAAGAGCATTTGCCTATACCATTCATGCATGCTCCCTATACCATTCATATTTTTCAGTATAAAAGTGTTGTTTTTCATCCGTTACAAAAAATATGTTCAATATAAATAGGCCCTGAAATGAGCCAGCTGTTGGAATGATCAGACATGAACTTTAAAACAGGTATTATAATATGATAGACTTGCAGAAACAGACGTACAAAATAAGTAGATAGAAAATTCTAGCAAAGAAATGGAAACTATAAGAAAAGAACAGTTGCATATTGAGTTAAAAGTAAATCAATAGAAATGATCCAATCTGTAGAATAGAGACCAGAAATTTTGGGAAAAGAAATGAACAACGATATGTGGAATGATATGGTGTTATCTAGCATCCATGTAATTGGGATACTAGAATGAGAGTAGAGAGAATGGGTAGAAAAATAAAATAAAGAAGCAATGTTCCCAAATGTCCCAAAGTTGTTGAAATATCAACCAACCCTCAGAGCCAAAAGTGTTAGAAAAATCCCAAGCAGGATAAATATGAAAAAGAGAAAATCACACCTAAATGAAACATATAATAATAAAATGCTTTAAAAATATTCATCTTTTCCAAATATTTTAAAAGTTTACTTTTTAGTCTAATTTCAGTAGAAATAGGAATAAATCCTTGATTCTGCTCATTTTGCGGCATGCTTTATAGAGATGTCTGTGGGAACCAAATCACTCGGTGTAAAGTGACAACACAGACAACTTTCTATAACATACTTTCATAGATCCCATATGGCATTAAGAGGTCTGTGTGATTCCAAGTCTATAAAGGATTATTCTTTCCTGGGAAGTTGAAAACAAAAATCTGGTGTTAGGGATATCTGGCTACTAACTGAAAGTCATACCTTGTGAACAAAAAACACCATAGACAGAGAAATACAAATCTAGCAGTTTCAAATATGACTGCCCAAAACAAACTGTGCTAAAATTTTAAAAACAAGTTTAATTTTTCAAATGACATTATTTTTGCATCCTAAAATGGAAAGAAAAGTAAGCCAGACTACTTTGCAATTGTGGTGATTCAATTATGGAAAATTGTTCAACCATTGGCGCATTAAACATTGTATATCCCCCAATGTCTTTCTTCTCTCATTCTGAAATTCCTAATAGACATGTATTGGACCTTTAAATTCTGTTGCCCATGGAAAATAACCATTTTTATAATGTTTTTATTTTTTGTGCTCCATTTAGGGTGATTTCCTTATACATCAAATTCAGTTCAATAATTCTTTCTTTATCATTGTGTAATCTACTGTTTAACCTATACACTGAGTTTTTATTGCCAATTACTCTATTTTACAGTAATGGAAATTTTATTTAATTCTTCTGTAAAAATGTACCTGTTCTAGATAATACTATTTGGTTATTTGCTTTTGTTTTCTCCTTATTTTACATCTTTAATTATTTTAAACATTTTTAGGTATATTCAATGTACTATATTTTAAAAAATTCTTTTCCTTTGTGTTTGCACTATTTACTCTCACTTATGAAAATTCATTTATTCGTGTGGTTTGTATTTTGAGCTCATGGCTGATGAAAGGAGTATCCTTTGTGGGTGTCCCACGAGCCTTCTGCTATGAAAGTGTTTCTACAGGAGCAGTTTCTTATTTCAGTCAGATCAATAGACGTTTCGACAGTTTGATACCAGATTTTATCAATTTCTCAACAGGAGGCTCTCTCATTTCATTGTGTGAATTTGTATCTCACATCCACGTGTGGCATTTGGTTTCATGTTTTTATCTGAGGTCCAGAAAAGCAAAGCTTGTAGAAGAAGGCTAATATGGTATTATTTTAAAGGGAGTATAATTACAGAGAGTAGGAATGTGGGACAAGAGGAGGAAGCAGGAAAGAACCAAGAGGCAGTGTGAAGAGACATGTTATCTGTCTGGCCAGTTAAATGTGACTGACAGCTTCATCTTTGGGATGGTGCCTCTGAGCAGCCTTATAAATTGCATATCAGTAGCATCACTGTGTGTGAAAAGCAGGATGAGGAGGGAGAGTTAGTTAGAAAGGCGAAGGACTTTGTCTCCTGGATTCTGTCTCCTATTAGTTAAAAAGTTCAACACATGGGTGAGAATTCCACTGCATTTCAAGGTTGCATATGCATATGTGCCCAGGAGGATTCCACAGTACTCTATTCCTCCTGTGTAATACGGAAGCCCCAGGAAAGAGGCAGGAAGCAGACAGCATGAGGTAGGGGAGGTACTGTGTGGTCAGGAGGTGAGACTCCGTTCGGTCCTGTCTCAGTGGTCAGTAGCTACTAGGAGTACACATGTTAGTCTTTTTGACCCTTAAGACTCTCTTGATAGGCTGGATGCTGTACTTTGGGAAGAGTGCAGGAAATCATGAGAGAGAGCTGGTTTGATCAAAAGACAATTGTATGATACTGGGGATTACACAATGCAATCTAATATATGAAGGTCTCACAATTAAGTTGGAGAACTTGTTGTGACGATGTTGCTAACCTTTTTTGATATCAGAGGGATTATTCATTATGAATTTGTACCAACTGGATGAACAGTTAACCAAGTTTGCTATTTGGAAGTGCTGAAAAGGTTGTGTGAAATAGTTAGATGACCTGAATTTTTTGCCAACAGTTCATGGCTCTTGCATCACGACAATGTGCCAGCTCACAGGGCACTGTCTGTGGAGAGATTTTAGCCAGTAAACAAATAACTGTATTGGAATACTCTTCCTACTCACCTGTTCCCCCCAATGATTTCTTTCTTTACCCAAAGATAAAGGAAATATTGAAAGGAAGACATTTTGATGACATTAAGGACATGAAAGGTAATATCATGACATCTCTGATGGCCATTCCAGAAAGAGTTCCAAAATTGCTTTGAAGGGTGGACTAGGTGCTGGCGTCGGGGCATAGCTTCCCAAGGGGAGTGCTTCGAAGATGACTGTGGTGATAATTCTGCAATGAGGTATGTAGCACTTTTTCTAGGATGAGTTTGTGAACTTAATTGTCCGACCTCATATTATGGTTTCATTTTTTGGGGGTACATTTTTCTTTCCCTTACTCTTGGTATCTGGTAATCTTCCTTGGTGTGTACAAGGGTGGGTAGACACATGTCTAGTTTTTCTTTTTTTTCTTCCTTGGAAGTGGTAGCCCTTTTATGCTCTAAGTTTTATGCTGAATGTCTAAATTCCAGATCTCCTGCCTCATCTCATGCACAGTTATATTTGGCAGGCTTATAGTGATCCAAATGAAAGAGAGTCACATATATATGTATGTAAAACTTTCCTACCTCACAAGGAATGATCAAACGAGAAATGTGAAATAAGATATGTATGATTTTTTAAAAATATGGAATACTATATAGATCTTGTTATTGGTGGTGATTAATGCATGAAGTTTCAAAGGGGAGAGACATTCATACTTTTTAGCACTTTCCAGTTCCAGCAAGTGTGCCTGAGTGCATTATCTCACCCAGCTTCTAATAGACATGTGGCCTGGTTCTAGGAGTGATGTCACTTAGACATTTTGTCCATTATGGATACTTTAAAGTCATCTGAAGGAAAATATATAAATATATATGTGTGTGTGTATATATATATATATATATATATATATATATATATGCGTATATATATACATATATATACACATATGTAATATATATGTAATATATATTACACAATGTATTTATTTAAGAAAGATTTTGTCTTGCATTCTGTATTTGAAAGTTTTTACATTTCCTTCACATGGATCTCATTGCAGATACATCTAATTCTGTTTTATGTCAGAACTGGAATGCTTCCACAACTATATAAATCATACAGTTTCCAACATTATGGACTAAAAAAGTATGATTTCCCCCTCATTAGATAGATACAAACACATTTACTAATTTTTTAAAATTGTGAATTAGCTACATTAATATTAAACTATTTAAAATAGTATACCTGGTATGGAACTATGACAAAAAAAATTTGTAATTATTTTTAACTATTTATGTTATGGCAGGGACTATAGAACTCAGTAGGAGATAGCTAGAAAAGATAGAGAAGTGATAATTTATCATGAAGCTAAGGCGAAAATCACACAATGGGAGTAGATTGATTGACCCTCAAATAGGAACAGTACAGTGATTTTCTATTTAATTGCGTTTTTCTGTTCCTTACATTAGGATTGGTTCTGTAAGCACTGCAGTTTATTAAAGTTCTATGTATTTTTGTTTTCGTTTTAATCTAACCACGTGGATGGCTTTGCGAAGTAGCCCCGAGGGTGACTCTTGATAGTCTGGGATGAGTAAGCAATTATAATTAATAAATACAAGATTACTGTGCCTTATGTAAATAAGTGTCTGTCTGAGAAGTTAGGAATGGATGCCTTTATTCAGTAAAGTACTTAAAAATCTGTGGACAACAATTTAAAAATAAGAAAATATTTTTTCCCGATGAGAGAACAGAAATGGGAAGATATGTAAGACCGCAAACCTAACTTTAAAACCTTGATAAAATAATGAAGTCAACAAAACCTTTTTTGGCTTAGTACAAATGACTAGGATTATTTCAGTTTGTAAAGACATTTCCACTTTGAGATGAAGCGTTCCTCTTTCACTCCTCACTCCTCTCATCAAAGTCTTTTGGAATTTTTTAGTACCAAGTTGTTTGTTTAATCCCATTATAGTGAGGGGAAAACAAGTTTGTTTTTATCATTTAGTTGGTGAGACTTGAATATTTGCTCAGTTGCTTTTATTTTAAAAAAGAAGAGAGAGATAGAGAGTGAACGAGCGAGCGAGAGAGCTACCGAGAATATTCAACCTGAAAGAATTAATATAGAATTTTAAGAGGAAAAATCGATTCTCCTTATGGATACTATATTTAGGGAGGATTACTTATCCTCTTTCATAGGAATAAAAATATAGTGACACTATAAAATTGGCTGTGTTGACCCAGTAATCTCACTTCTATCCTGAACAAGAGAGTTCTCAACACTGTGAATATATTTAACAATGCTGAACTCTATACTAAAACATGATGAAGATGGTAAATTTTATGTGATACAGATTTCACCACAATTAAAGAATATACTCACATTTGTCATCCTACACAGCTTTTGAGGGTCATGCATACAGAAACAACCTAGCTGAATGTTTCGGGTTTTGAGTGTCTCATGAGGTCCTGGTCAAACTGTCAGCTCAGGCTTCAGTCATCCAAGTTTGACTAGGGCTGCAATATCCATTTTCAAGATGACTCACACATCTGGCCATTGATAAGAAACCTCATTTTCTCCTGATTCTTGGTAGCAGGACTCGGTTTCTCACCACTTGGCCTTTTCACAGGCTGCATGTCCACATGACATGACACTGACTCCCTCCAGAGCAAGGGATTCAAGAGTGAGGCAGAAGATACAATATGTTTTATAACATAGCCTTAGTAGTGATATTTTGCTCTTTCTGTGTTGTAAGTTCCAGCAGACCAAACCTAACATACTGTGAGAAGAAACTGGCAAAGGTTGAAGAGACCAGGAGATGGGGATCATTTGGCTTCATCTTGGAAGCTGGCAGTGATTCCATCCCCAACTGACCCGTGTTTCTTTTTGTTGTAACATATTACACTGGACTAACTTATCCATCCAAAATATTTCTAAAAACTACATGAAACACAAAAATAAATTTTGAGGCTATTAGAAGGCAAACAAAGAAGTCAGGACTTGAGAAGCTAGGATACCCGAAAGAATTAAAATATTTTGAGCTAAGATAAACATTTACTTGCTTTCTCTCCTCAGAGAATTTGTTTGTTTGTGGCACTGAGCAGATAGAGGACAAACAGGAAGCAGTTACAGTTTTCCTGGGGTAGGGAAAAGAAAATTGGAGTTTGGGGCTGCATGCTCAAGCAAGATCCAACACATATCTGATATTATAGCTTTAGGCATCTGAGAAACAGTAAGACCTGAGAATGGTGTCTTGTCATGCGTTACATATACTCTGTCAGGATATATACCCTTTCTCAGTACCTATTTTACTTCATTCCCTTAGGCATTTGATGGAAGTGATTTGGATAAATGTTTATATCAGACAGAAAGTATATGAGAATTAATTTTGTGGTTAGAAGCAAGAAGCACATAAATTTTACAGGGCAATCAAGCCATGGATGATGGTGATGATGATATTCTTTCATTGTTGTGCTGGCCTTATCCCATGTACTCCATTGGAGGCCTCATAAAGGGATGGATTGATGCATATAAGGTTAAGATAGTTTTGGTCCATATACCATCTTTGTTTATATAAACAACGTAAGGCTTTGGCTTATTTTATCAGGGCAACAATAATGCATGTTTTTTGTTTGTTTGTTTGTTTGTTTGTTTGTTTTTTGGGTTGTTGTTTTTTTTTACCATATCTGGAAAGTACATTTGATGTGTCGTTATTTATTTTCTACATGTAATGTTTGATGTAAAATTCATTTTGGAGGACCCAGATATGTCAAGAGATAACTGCTTCTATTTCTATAGTTATACACACACAGATATACATATAATAATAATGCATATACATATAAATATACATAGTTATATACATTTATATATGATTGGTATATATGTATATGTATATATGTATGTATGCTTGTTTATTATTTATTTATTTATGTGCTTATTGCTATGGGCAGGCAATGCCAGCATTTTATAGACGTTACATCATTTAATCTCTAGAAACACCCCTGTGAGGTAAACATACCATTCAAGGTTAGGCTTACCTGTTATAACGTATAGAAACAAAAATAGAATTTTATGTCTCTCTAACATACTAATTCTGGGTAAGTGGTCCACATTAGCAAGTGTTCTTGTTCTGCATGGTCATGTAGATAACTAATTCTTTCCAGTTTTCTCTGTTTCTTGAGTTATTGTCTTCATTTACATAGAAAAGTAGATGCCTTATAATTCAGGTTTTAGCTAGCTCAAAGGAAAGTATAAGCTGCAACGAGAACATGGAGGAAGAATACTCATAATCTTAAAAGACCTCGGCCTAAAAATGGTGCACATCATTTTTACTCACATCCCAATCTGAAGAATATAATCAAATGGTAACATCTAAATGCCATCGGGCCAGAATGGGTTTCAAATGTTTGTGGAAAACTAGCAGCCCTTCTCCTGGTAGGTGTGACAGACATGGTGGTTGTTTCCCAATATGTCCTTCCTTTTCACTATGACGATAGAGGCCCTACTTTTTGGCTGCACGTAAGTCCATCTAGAATAGATACCATATTTTCCGTCTCCCTTGCAGCTAGGTATGGCCGCATACCTGTTCTGGCTAATGGGACTTAAGTTCTTTGTGCCATATATCTGTCTTTTCTAGTCAATATCTGTGTATGCTTTATTTCTCCATCTTTATTCCCTTCTTTCTTCTTATCCCTACATCAAAACGATGGTTCCTTGAACTATGATACACAGGCCATGAATAATAGAAGAACAAAATAAAAGGATTCTGGTCTCTGGATACCATTAACCACAGATCAATCCTGGTCCACTTGCTCAGACTTTTCTGAGAGAGCATAAACTTTGGGTTTCTGTCACTAGCAGCTAATTATAATCCAAACTCATATGATTTGTATTGTTATCCTTATTCTCATGACATATTTATGCCTAGAGAGGTAAATGATCTTGATTTAGGATATAAACCCCTAAGGTAAGTTATTCTTACTCCAAATTCAATGCTTTTCTACCTGCACCATTAAGCCAAGCCACAAATGAAAACAAATCATGATCTGTTTTAGTAACAATGGGAATATACATATGTCTCTTGAGGGGAGAATTGTAGCAAGTTGATTAGTCAAATCATTGTGTATTGAACTAATTTTTAAAAATTTTACATCAGTAGGTCAAGACAGTAGTAGCTTTCCTGTCCTGAGCAAGCCTTATCCAGGTAGCTCTTTGTAAGAGCTCCAAATTCTGAGCCTCAAAGGAAAAGATAAAGAAGATAGTTAGATTTGTTGAGCTAAATGAAACAGCAATAAAAGCAAACAGGGAAATGCCATCAGTTCAGAGAATAAACAGCATATTTATTCTAGTATATCTTGCATGCCTTAGAATGGAAGGATTCAAATTGCATGCAAACAGATGCTGTGAACATTATTAAACCAGTCAGTGTGCCTAGGGGAGATAGGTTAGCTCATCCTTCCCAATGATTGATGTCCTTGAGTTTCATAGAATTGACTGATGTGGAGATGATCTAGTCTTTTGACCTTGAGGCTGTCATCTTGATAGTGTCATGGAGTTTGCACTGGTTATAAGTTGCTGACTGAACCTGATTTTTTTTTTCCGTTTAAGAACTAGGATGATGCAATAAATGGGGAAAAAAATGAAAGCATAAGCTGCAATAAAAGCCTTTTCTCCTAATAACAACATTAACATTCTTAATACGTTCTGAAATGCACATTAGGCATACAGTTACCGTTTAAGCCATTATCTTGTATTATAAAATACTCTTTCATAAAATAAAATGATAATATCTTTTATAATAATAAATATATAATATTCACTTTGTCAGTGTGGAAAGAACAGAGAAGGATGAAGATTTGAGTTCTAGACTCAGCTATGCTAAGAATGACCTTGGAGAAGGAAATCACCTGAACTTTCTGAATCTTATTTTCCACCTCTAAAAAATAAGAGCTAAACAACCTCTAAGAGGTCTCTCAACTGTAAAATTAAAAGGGGGAAAATCTGGGATTTTATTATCTCAATTATAATGTAAACTGTTTGTTGTGATAATTTCTGAGAGTAGGAATAACTCCCAATAGAACTACTTTTATCAGTAGTTTGCAATATGGAGTTATTTTTGTTTGAAGGGACATGATTTGACACCTAGTTTTTAAAAATTTATTTAACCAAGCTATGAAATAGTAACCAGAATGGATCATCACAATATGCTAAGAATTTTCTGCACTTGTTGAGAAATTTAAGGTAATTATTTGATGTCACCTTGACTATCGTTTAATTCTGTGTCAACAGTAAGAATAATTTGTCCTCAATTTTTGAAATGTAATATATTTTAATCATACAGTTGTCAACTTGCCTCCCTGGTGATTATATTGTGAATTATTGCCATTATTTTAGAGACTAAGCCATGTTGATAAAAGGAGTGAAATAGCAACATTGTCGTACATGGTACTGTTGCAATTTCTAGGGATGCCATTTTGTTTTGTTAATGCTCCTCTTCCTGATTCTATAAACAAAGATGAGAATAGAAATACTCTCCAAACCTTCCAGGACCCCTATGATATAGAACGTAATACTATGAAGCTCTGATTATTAATCATTAAATGTTTATTAATCATTACACATAGACGTAAAATGTCAAAGGTATGGAAAATTACCAAGAATAATTTAACCAAAACAAATGTTCCTGCCGCCTCGTTTATAAACATTTGGACTGTATTTATTTTAGATCTTTTTTCTGTATTGTAAACCTCATTAATACATTTGAAGCCTCCCTTTAACTCCTTATGTACTTCATTCTCCTTCTTATCTCCCATATATAATCCCCCATACTAAAAGTGTGATGAATTATACATACCTACAAGCAATATATACACTAGTTTTTAAATTTTTTTCATTACGGTTATCTTTCTGGAAGTATCTTTCCAATTATTATTTAGTGGGTGGGAGCTAGGGATGCCGTTAAACATTCTGTCCTCCATAGGATAGCCTCCATGACAAAGAATAATTAGGATCAAATTACCCCAAAATGCTACTAAAGCTGAGAAACTCTAACCAAATTAAGTATTTTTATTTTATCGCATTATATTAATTGAGTTAAATTTAATTGAAATCCTAATTATGTATAACTAGGGGGAAAGAGCAGGTAATCCACACCATCTTGCGTCTCTTAAAATAAGAAACACAATGCCTTTAACTTATGAAGAAAAAAAAAAGTATATGAAAACATTACTAATGAGCATGTCTCCATATATATCTTGGAGAGCACTCTAAACACTAAGTTTGGAATGCTTCCCCCCACCCACTTAGCAAGGAAGTTGCGGGTTTCATAGTTAACTTTCTATAAGTATCTATCAACATCTGGATGTGTGAAGAACTAGATCCTAATTTAGAGAATGTCAGTTAGTTTCACTACTTAAAAACAATTAAATTTTTTTGTTGTTGTTGAGGTATAATTTACATACCATAAAATTTATTCATTTTAAGTGTACAATTCAGTGATTTTTAGTAAATTTACCAAGTTTTATGATCATTACCATAATCCAGTTTTAGAATATTTTAATCATCCTAGTAAGATTGCTTATATCCATTTATGGTTAATCCCCATCTCCTCCTTTCCACCAGCTCCAGATTAGGCAACTGTTGATCTGTCTTCTGCCTCCATAATTTTACTTTTTTCAAACATTGCCCATAAATGGAATTGTATAGTATGTAGTCTTTTGTGCCTGACTTGTTTCTCAAACACATTTTATTTCTTTTGCACAAGAAACTGCAGAAACCTGCTGTTGTGGTTTTACCCTGTTTTCCCGAAAACAAGACCTAGCCGGACAATCAGCTCAAATGCGTCTTTTGGAGCCAAAATTAATGTAAGACCCATTGTTATGTTATGTTATGTTATGTTATGTTATGTTATGTTATGTTATGTTATGCTATGCTATGCTATGCTATGTTATGTTACATTACATTGCGTTATATTATATAAGACCTGGTTTTACATTATAGTAAAATAAGACTGGGTCTTATATTCATTTTTGCTCCAAAACATGTGTTAGAGCTGATTGTCTGGTTAGGTCTTATTTTCGGGGAAACACAGTAGTATGAAGACTTGGAGGCAGGCACTCAGTTTTATGGTAGGGCTTTTAATTGTGATTACTTAGTGAGCTGAACTTGGATGGAGATCACTGAATAATAGTTGGAAACCATATGTTGGAATCAGTTGAGATCACAGATGTGTTCTCATTTATGTAGATCAGTATTCTAGAAAATACAAAACAATATTTTTATTGTTATCTTATTGAAAGTGACATGGGACCTAACTTTATTCATTACTTATGTTGAATGCCTGTAATGTGATATCAGTATGTTTTATGCCTTTGCTGCTACACAAAGAAGCATACAATTATTTTTAATAAATTTGATATTTAATTTTATTACATATAAAAATATTAATTAATGGTAAAGATGTTTCAAGAAGTATTAAGCAGTTTTGAAGCCATTAGTAAGGCAAAACATGACTGCCAGTACTTTTTAGTGCATATATCATCACATTTGGACCCTGTTATTATGGAGGTAAACATTATTTATGCTTGTTTTAAGTTTGTCCTAGCATGATTATTATTGTCTTTTTTCCCTTGGATTAAAATCAAGAAATGTCAAGTCACCAAAACAAAGCTGAAATATAGCAAACACAAAGCACATATAAAATCTTATAGAGCATTAGAAGTCCTTGATTCAATTTTTCTCTATCACAAGAATATTTTAGGACACCTGAAAAGAGAATGTCAAAAGTTGTCACCCTTGAGAAAGTAGCAGAGTTCCAAATTCAGCTGCAAGAATCTTCCTATTTCAAATTATTTTTTGGACAAAGACTATAGAATTTTGTTCTGTTATTGAATGTTCTGATTCACAGAAAATTTCAAAAAATTAAAGGAAAAGTTTTGAGATAATATTTTGCTAAAGATTTGTTATTGATAACATTCCTTTTTTAAAATTGATGCATAATTTACATATAATAAAATGCAGAGATCGTAAGTGATAAATTCAAAGAGTTGTGACAGTTGTTTACATTGCTATGATCAACATAGAAAACAACATGCCTGGGGCTCCCTGTGAAGATGGCAGAATAGGAAAATGCTGTCTTTGCCTCCTCTCACAAACACATCAAAATTACAACTAAACTACACAAGAACTATCATTGAGAACTGCATGAAGTCTAGCTGAATAGAAGTCCTACAACTAAGGATATACAGAAGACGCCACATCAAGATTGGTAGGAGGAGCAGAGACTCAGAATGGGCTGGTCCCACACTCATGTGTGACACTTAAAAATCAGGAGGAGTGTCTCAGCTGAGGAGTGTCCCCATGAGGAGCGAGGGGTCCCAGGTCCACACCATGCTCCCCAGCCCAGGGTTCCAGTGCCAATTATGAGACAATCCACATAACACCTGGCTGTGAAAACCAGTGGAAATTGTGGCTGAGTGAGGAGGGCTGCTGGAGTCCCAGGTGTTCCTCTTAAAGGGACCATGCACAGACTTCCTTGCTGACAGACTCAACTTATTCTGAGTTCCAATGCTGGGGCAGCAGCTTGAAAAGTGCAGGGACATATGAAGAGGAAGTGAATTGTCTGGAGTCAGAGTGAGCAGTTTTCTCCTGAATGGAGGAGCAGACAGAAGCCATTGTTTCTTTGTTCAGCCCTCCCCTCACCCAGCTTGCATGTGCAGATGGGTACCATATCTAAGCTTCCATAAGCTTGGCTAACATTGTTCTCCCCCCTTCTGATTCACTAAGATCCTGCTCCACCCCATTTACCAGCACACCCAAGTCTTTTCCATGCAAACGACCTGTCGTGGACTCTGCTTCAGACTTTCCTAAAATTTCTCAAAGGTTCAAAAACCCCAAACAACCAGCATCTGGCCTTGGCGTGCCCCATACCTCTTGCTAAGCAGCCCCAAGCCCAACACTAGTGACAGCTGCCCTCATTCACATCATAGCCTCTTCCAGGCACCTCCAAGCCCAACACAAATGGCAACCATCTGCAGATCACTTTGGAGTTCATATAAAGTGGCCTTAGCAGGGCACAGGCAGTGGCTGACCTTGGAATGCACCAGAGCCCCTTCCAAGAGCCTTCCAAGAGAACCAACACACCAGTAGCCAGCTTCTGATGACACCAGAGCCCCACCCAATCACCTTCACAAACAACACACCCAGAGAGCAGATTGGGCAGGCACCAGTGCCCTGCTAAAGCAAATCCTGCTCCATAGGGTCAGCCACTGCACAACAGTTCTTCCACTGTAGTCATGGCCAGTCCTAACAACTATTTAGCATGAGGGTCATTCCCTCCCACTGACATGCAAACAGCAACCAAGGCTCAACTATAATAGGAGGACACACACAACCCACAAAAGGGACACACTTGGCACCCAGCTCAGGGGACCAGAGAGACTGTACCACTGGGCCCTATAGCACACCTGCTACATAAGGCCACTGATCTAAGACCAGGAGTAATAGGAGCTCTACCTAATACATAGAAACAAATATAAGGAGTCAACCAAAATGAGGAGACAACAAAACATATCCCAAATGAAAGAACGGAACAAAACTCCAGAAAAAGAACTAAAGAAAATGGAGACAAACAATCTGTCAGATGCAGAGTTCAAAATATTGGTCATGAGGATACTCAACGACCTTAGTGAGAACTTCAACAATGAGATAAGAAACATAAAAATGGAGGTAGAAAACATAAAAAAAGAACCAGTCAAAAATGAAAACTAGAATAATTGAAATGAAGAATATATGAGAGGAAATCAAGAGTAGATTAGATGAAGCAGAGGATTGAATCAGCAATTTGGAAGATAAGGTAGCAGAAAACACCCAGTCAGAACAGCAAAAAGAAAAAAAGAATCCAAAAAAATGAGGAAAGTTTAAGGAGCCTCTGGAACAACATCAAGCATACCAACATCCACATTATAGGGGTACCAGAAGGAGAAGACAGAGAGAGTAAGGAACTAAAAACCTGTTTAAAGAAACAGTGACAGAAAACTTCTCTAACCTAGCAAAGGAAATAGACATACAAGTCCAGGAAGTGCAGAGAGTCCTAAACAAGATTAACCCAAAGTGGCCCACACCAAGACACATCATAATTTAAATGCCAAAGATTAAAGACAAAGAATCTTAACGGCAGCAAGATAAAATCAATTAGTTACTGAGAAGGGAGCTCCCATAAAACTGTCAGATGATTTCTCAATAGAAACTTTGCAGGCCTGAAGGGATTGACATGAAATATTAAAAGTGATGAAAAGGAAGGACTCAAACAGGATTACTCTACCCAGCACAGCTATCATTTAAAATTGAAGGAGAAATAAAAGAGCTTCTCAGACAAGAAAAAGCTAAAGGAGTTCATCACCACCAAACGAGTGTCACACGAAATGTTCATGGGACTTCTTTAAGAATAATAAGAAAAAAAAGATCGAAAATAGGAATAATAAACTGACAATAACTAAATATTTATCAACAATTACTTTAAATGTAAATGGATTAAAAGCTCCAATCTACACTGAGAGTTGCTGAATGGATAAGAAAACAAGACCCTTATATTGCTGCCTACAAGAGACTCACTTCAGATCAAAAGGCACACACACAGACCGAAACTAAAAGGATGGGAAAAGCTATTTCATGCAATTGGAAAAGAAAAAAAGGAAAAGCTGGGGTAGCAAAACCAGAAAAAATAGACTTTAAAACAAAGGCTATAACAAGAGACAAAGAAGGACCCGGTAATCCCACTTCTGGGTATTTATTTGAAGAAACCCAAAGCACTACTTTGATGGGATGTGTGCATGCATACGTTCATTGCAGCATTGTTTACAATAGCCAGGATGTGGAGGCAGTTTGGGTGTCCTTCAATGGATAACTGGATAAAGAGGATGTATACATACAAGTATGTAAAATGGAATATTGCTCGGCCATGGAAGGGAATGGGTTCTTGCCCTCTGCGGTGGCATGGATGGACCTGGAGGATATTATGCTGAGTAAAATAAGTCAGACAGAGAAAGACATATACCATATGACTTCACTTATATGTAAAATATGAAACACACACATACATGCAAAATAAACGAACAAACAAAACAGAAACAAACTCATAGCTATAAAGAACATTTTGATGATTGCCAGATGGAAGGGGGGTTGGAGGGATGGGTGAAAAAAGGGAAGGGATTAAAAAGTTCATATTGGTAGTTACAAAATAGTCATGGGGATGTAAAATGTATCATAGGAAATATAGTCAATAATATTATAGTAACTATGTATGGTGTCAGATGGGTACTATATTTATTGGGGTGATCACTTTGTAAGTTATATAAATGTCCAATCGCTATCTTTTGCATCTTAAACTAACATAATATTGTATGTAAACTATAATTTAAAAATAAAAATTATTTAAAAAACTAAAAAAGGAAGGGGTTTAATTAAATTTCATTCTCTAGCTTTTATAATGAGGAAGAAGGATCAGTGTTTGTTACATTTTTGCAGTGCACATACATGTATGGTGCATAAACTTCCTATAGGATGTGGCAGTACTAGGCACTTAAAATTGTTCCCAAATTCTGTGCTCCCCACTACCACCACCCACATGTATTTAGAGTAGAGTTAGAAATATTAAAAAGCCACATAATCGAGTTGTTGAAGGCATCAATGTTGGTATTACACAGAGCATAATAAGAACTAACATCTATACTGTATAGGTATATACAGTAGATATGGATGGAAATATATAGAGATAGGTAAGTAGGTAGGTAAGTTGGTTGGTTGATTGATTGATTGATTTACTTACTACAGCAGTGATTGGCAAAATACAGCCTGCCAGATAAGTCTGACCCATAATCTGTTTCTATAAATAAAGTTTTACTGTAATAGAGCCATGCTCATTCGTTTACATTTTGCCTATGACTGTTTTCACATCACAATGGTAGTATGAGTAATTGCAACAGAGAACCTAAGGCCCAAAATATTCTAAAAATATTTACTATCTGACCTTTTACAGAAAAAGTTTGTCTACTCCTGGATTATAGAATCAAAATATTTCAAAGTTACTTGTTTATTAAAATTTTCTATGTGTATTAAATCAATTTGACTACATATTTTCTTGACAATTTTTCATTACATCTAAGTTTTCAACAAATATTTAATGAATCTTTTCTAGACAGTGTAGATATAACAATGGGCAAAACAACAACACAAAACTTTGCCCCTGTGGACATTATATCCTAGAGTGGGGTAGAGACAATTAGACTATAATATACTAACAAATATATACAGCAGATTGAGCTAATGATCAATGATAGGAATAACACAACAGATGGTCATCAAATGATGTTTTTGAGACTGTATCTAGGAAATATCTGTTGAGGAAGTTACATGTGAACAAAATGAAATAAAAAATGGATTAAGTCTTCTGACTATTTTGGGAAAGAATAATACAGGAAGTGGAAACTTTAAATGCAGAAGTCCTGATATGGAAACATATTTGTTGTATTCATTATATTGCAAGAACAGTAAGAAAATCAGTGTGGCTGGAACAGAGTCACTGAGATATACAGTGTTAGGATATGAAGTCACAGAGTAAACAAGGGGCCAACATCAAGATTAATATCAACTTTTGTATAATGAGATGCCCTTGGTAAGTTTGGAGTAGGGTTGACATAACGTGAAACTCATTTTTAAATGAACAACATTGACCTTCTATGGAGAACATACCTTTGAGGGAAGCAATCTTAGCAAGGAGACCATTTAAGACGTTATTGTGATTGTCCAGAATAGAAAAGATGATGGTTAGACTAGGGTGCTAGCAATGAAAGAGTTACACAAAATTTCAGTTGGGATATACCTCAAAAATGATATTTACTGATGGAATAGATGTGGATTATAGAACTGAGAGGGATGAAGGATCAAGGAAAAACTGGGTGATTTTAATGACATTTATTGCAATAGGGAATATTAAGAGCAAACAAATTTAAGGTTAGAGGAATGTTGTTTGAACATATTAACTTTATGATGCTTATTTAATGTCCAAATGAAGACATATAATAGGCAATAAAGTAGAATATCTGGAGTCCAGGGAAGCAGTCTGGGATGGAGATAGAGTCTTGCGATTCAACAGGTTATAAGTCAACAGACTGGTTATGATAATTTGTGGACGGTAGAGAAGAAACTGATGCCTGAGTCCTGGAGTATAAATCACCTGGAGGTTAGGAGGAGGAGAAAGAACCATAAATAAACACTGAGTGGGATAAGAGGAGTAATAGAAATGTGTATTGTCTTAGAAGCAAAAGAAAGAAATACTTTCAAACAGGAAATAGTGATTATGTCAAATGTTGTTGAGACAGCTTCTAGATAAGGACTGAAAATGACCATTGGATTTGGCAGCTTGGAGGTCATTATTGTCTATGATGACAATAATTTGTGGCATGAAATGGGCAAAATACTGTTGGAATATGGTCAGGAAGAATGCTAGCTGAAGAAATATAGGCAGTAGATTTCATTATAATTTTATAGTCTCAGTTGTATCTGTATCTACTTCTCCCATTAAAAAAAAAAATGTTTGGTTTTTCTCTTTGGCTCTATCTGACTTTTCATAGGTTATGTAGTATTTCCCAAGAACCAACTTTTTTTTTCGGTATTTCTAATTAATGGCATAGTTATATAGAGTAATGTATGCTCTCTCCTTTTGCATATTTTTCACTCCACAGACGTTTTGCATATGGCTGTGGAGGTTGGTAAAATTCTTTATTGTGATAGCAATAGACCTCTACATGTTGACTCTCCGTTTCTACCCCTACAGCTATCATTTGTACATAACTTCTATCATATGAATGACCCATTAGTAAAGCTGGATATTCTACTTGCTTGGTTTTGGTCTTTTTGACCCTTTTCTAGAAATAATTTATGCAATTGGAAAATTTTAATGATAGACGTTATCATCTATCCAAGCATGTAGCAAACATATCATGACATTCTTCTATAATTATTTAACAAATTCTTCTTGGAGAAACATGAATTTATTGCTGTTATGTTTATGATCTGGGTCTTAATTTACATGTGATCAAAATATTTTTAAAATATCTACATATTTAATAAAATTCCTTAGTAACTTAGATTTTATCCTCTATATATGCATTGATTAAAGGTGCTCTTAACCAGTAGATCTTTTTATTTAAGTAAAACAGAGAGATGGAGAGAGTAAAAATGGGAGAGAGAAAGGGAGACAGAGACAGAGAGAACGACCAACTTATATTTCTGCCCTTGAAGAATTAACTGCTATAGGAACTGTAATCTCACCAAAAACAAATGAAAAAACCTATAACACCACACCAAATATATTCAATATCTATTGCCAAACATTAGAAAACAGTAATACAGGATTGTATTCCTGAAAGAAAGGAAAACATGGTAAGCACTATGATTATAAAGCTTACTGCCTTGAGCCATTTCCAGGCTTCAGGAATGGATTTCCAAATGGAGTTCAATAGTCTTGCTTAATTTAGGAGACAGGGATAGGAATTTGGGGAGACCAAGACTGCTAGAATTTTCAGAGCAGAATAAGCGAGAAAAAGGAACTGTGCATACAGCAAGCTGAAGTGATTTTCAAATGGACTCCCTTGGATTGACTTTTTTTTTTTCTGAAAACATTGGTAAATCTGAATCCCTGAGTAATTTATTTAGCTTCCAGTTGAACCCTCAAATATAAAAATATCAATAGAACTGAATCTTTGGAGTTTGCATAGTTTACATTTAGAATGTGTTAACTACACCACAGAATCACCTCCACTGTTTTATAGTCTTGTTACATAAGAGAAAATCATCATTACATCTTGTGAATGATCACTCCAGAAATACCTATTATATTGTACAATGACATTGTCATTACTTATATTAATAGATAGTTTTAGAATTCGGAAACCGTAGAATCAATTTCTCTCTTTCTTATCAAATAATAAGAAATATGTAATCCATTTTGGTTCTCTTTTTTCCGTTCTCTTTAAACTTCTGGGATTAGAGACTTTCCTGATGTAATCTATGGGACACTGACGTCCTCAGCCTGTATGTGGAAGAGGCAAGAGGGCACAGAGCAGATGATTATCCTCTGATTCAACTATCATTGTATCAACGGAAATTTATTTTTCATGTAGGAATTTTTTGGAGGGGAAATCAACTGTATGTTTCTATTAATATATTAGAAACCACTGAGTTCAAATTCAGCTCTAAATGGATTCACCCCATTTTCTTAAGTTTTGGTTCAAGTAATCGTTAGAATAGTAATATAATTCAAAACATAATTACATCTTCCTCCCTTAGTCTCTGTGACCTCCGACAGACAATTGATTTAACATTTCTGTGGTTTAGTTTTCCCATCATAAAATGAGACTAATACCTACACCCTAAAGCTTGTGTAAGGCAATAATGAGATTATATGCTCGGCACTCAGCACGCATGCTGTAGTCGGCACCTATTTGTACCAATGTGACCAGTGGTTTTACAGTCTCCCCAGATGATTAGGGTCACCTAAGGAGACTGTAAAATTTTAATGCCTGGCTTCACTCCTTCGGATATTCTTTTATAATGGGGCGGGTGTAGACCCACCGGCTTGTGGAATATGAATAGTTAAACTCTCCAGGTGATTTCAATCTGTAGCCAAGATTGAGAACGACTAGTAAATTTTGTACACTGTTTTCAAGAGAAAGAAACTGACTCAGGATCGGTAGGTAAGAAATTCATTGGAAGGATATAATGTGGCTCACAGAGTTAAAATAAAACAGTAGAGTACTACCTGTGAGTAGAACAGGTGGTCCAGGTGCAGGAGCTAAACAGCTGTCTTTAAGGGGATAAGTCAGCTCTGGATTGTTTTATTTTTTATTTTTTATTTTTTTAGACATCTGTCTCAAAAATCACTGTTCAAGTTTCCAAACTTGAGAGAAAAGGAGTGTAACTTCACTGGCTTGGGCCACATGCTGTCTCCTTGGCGAGGAAAAAAGTAGGGTATTTTGATTGCTAGACTCAAAAAACACAAAACAGTGATAAAGAAGTAATTCCTCTAATGGAACTGGGAAGTGCTTTTATAAGAAGAAAATTAGAATGGCTTCTCAGCAGGCTAAATAAACACACACACACACACACACACACACACACACACACACACTACAATTATCACTGGCATAATCTTTCCTATTTCTGAAGCATTTTAAATTATATAACTGGGCATCTATGTTTTATTGGTTCGTAGTTCTCAGCTCTTGGGAAATACTCCAGGTCGCCCCTGAAACCTGGCATTGCATTATAACTGTGTTTCCCCGAAAATAAGACCTCACCAGACAATCAGCTCTAATGCATCTTTTGGAGCAAAAATTGATATAAGACCCGGTATTATATTATTATTATTATATGATATGATGTGATATTATATTAATTATATGATATTAGACCCGGTCTTTTAGTAAAATACAATCGGGTCTTATATTAATTTTTGCTCCAAAAGACGCATTAGAGCTGATTGTCCAGCTAGGACTTATTTTCGGGGAAACATGGAAATCAGTGTTTACAAATGAAGCAGTAAACATCTGGGTAGTGGCTTTCTCGGATCTCAGTAACTGCACAAATTCTCTGTTCTGATTACTATTGTTCTCAGTGCATAAATGATAGATAATCTGGATTATAACCCCCATTTCTGTGGCAATTGAGTTTGGATATCCATGATTCACTTCTGGTATTATCTGTGTCCTGAGGTATTAATACAATATGGTATTAGTGTGATGCTCCAGGAATTTGGGGAGGGCAGCATGTTATAAAGGAAAAGTGCCCAAACCATAGCAGATGGACCAAATCCTGGGTAACCATGACATAACCTTCTCATAGCTGATATTCAGGGACAAAAAGTATGACAATAGTGGTGGTCTGATTTATCGCATATATAAAAGGGCAGGCTTGAAATAAGTTTGCACATCTTTAAAAGATACAAACACAGTGGTGGCCACTATTTTAAGGACTGAATAAAGAGTGAAGTCATAATACCTTTAGAGATAAAAGTAAAATTAAAGCTAAAAGGAATTTTAAGTGTCTACAAAAGGTTTCCTGACCTTGGCGTGATACAATCACAGGAAGTAAAGCTGAGAAAATCAAAATATGACTATGAAACCAGTTTGGGAACATTTCTTACACATATCGTGCTGTGCTTACCTAACAGAAAGACATTACTAACAATACAACTCGAAATTAAACCATGTAATATTTTTATCTTTCACAAAACATGATAATTTCATATTTTACTAACATGGGCTATTCTTTAATAAAGAAAATAGATGTCCTTTTCATATCAGTTTTATAGCCCCGGACTCTTTGTATTCTTTTCAGAGATAAAAATTCTATAGGTTAGGAACAATTTAAATAGATGTGGTATATATATTCATAATGATAACAGAGAGTTAATCATCAGTCATATTTGGAATAGTGGCACTTTTGTATGCAGGGGAGATTAAATGAAGAGACCAGAAAGCATGGGGTGGGGAGGATTTTAGTTTGGAAAAAAAACTGGCTCTGAATCTAATCTGAGGCCAACTGGATAAATAAACCCCTATGTTGCACATACGACTGTGTAGCAAATCTGGAATACGTCATATAAGTATGAAGCCCATTGAACTTTTCAATTAAAAAACACATCGGAGCCCTTCTCCCATGATCAGAGGTTCACCCTCTTGTTCTGAGAAATAAGCATAGACATTAGCTTTCTGAATTTCTCTTTCAACATTGGATTGTGTAGGTGTAATTTTTCATAAACTTAAAGTGTAATTTTTATTTTAACTGCAGTGGCATCTAGTCTATATATTAATTTAAAGAGAGTTTACATTCAATAATTTGTTTGTAAATACATGCCAAAATATTTCAGTGTTAGGTGTTATGTTAAGCACAGACAAAAAAAACAAAAAAAAACTTGCTTCCCGCATGACGAGAGTTGTGGGGAGCAAGGAGGGCAGCGGCACAGAGTTAAGAAAAGACAGTAGCCATGAATAGAGTTTAAGTGCAGAGGCCAAGGGACCAGCAGCCTCAAGGTCTGGGCTGTGGCACCTAATTAGTCCTGCACATTAACTTTTATTAGTTAGGTGGGGAAGTAAAGGAGATAAAGCTTGTCAATCTTCACAGATTCAAGATCTGTGAATCCTATACATCATAATAGGACACTTATTCAAGTCAGTCACCCTTGCCTGCAGACAACTGCCCCAAGGGACAAAAATCTATATGCATATGAATAGATGGAGAGCATCTCATTGAATCACTTCCCTTGCAGGTTTTGGGAAGGAATGCAGCCACTGAGGCAGACGCTTTCCTTAGCCTGAGGAAGGGGGGGACTGTGCCCACCTCTGTGAACCCCGTGGGTTCTCCTGTTGGTCCCCACGCAACTGCGTCTGGCTTGAGTTGTTCCTTCCGTGAGGAATTTTACTCATCATTGACTGTCCAGTCATCTTTCTGGGACCAAACAGGGAGGCATAAGGTGCAAACACAAAGGTTTAGCAAAGTCCCTGAAAGGATCCCTCTTACAGACTCTCCTTTCTTTGGGGGCAGGTACAAACGGTTAAGCTGTTGCGTGGGGACAGAGAACTAAAATTCAATCTCCACTTCCCATGCTCATGTGAACGTAGAGTTACACTACGATGCAAGGAATATTGAAAATAGTATGTTGTTGGACAGGCAAAGCAGCATACAGAAGATGAGACTTTCTCTAGATCGAGGTTGTTAATTGTTTTCTGTAAAGTATCAATAGTAAAAACATTTAAGTTGTTGTGGCCCATGAGATTTTGGTCACAGACAGTCAACACTGCTATTACAGTGTGCAAATAGCCATAAAAAAAAAAAAATGGGCATGGCTGTGTTCCAATAAAACAAAACCAGGGGGTGAGGTAAATTTGGCCCAGTGGCCATAGTTTGCTGAGCCCTGCCTGGTATCTAGATCTTAAAGAATCAGATGGAATTAAATAGCTGGAGGAAAACATAAATGTCTCAGGTAGAGGAAATAGAATAATCAATGCATAAAGCAGTGTGGTGTGTTCTGGGAATGGTAAAAAAAAAATTAGTGTCTACTCCCATGTTATGAGCTAGAGGATAGATTAATAGATTGCCGTATTCAATCAGTACAATAAGTCTATTCTTACTGATGACACGGGAGTCCATATTAAGTGATGAAACCAAGATTCAAACATTCAAACACAGGTTTCAAAATCCCGTTATTTGCACTGTAGCTTGCTTCTTTAGTCTGAGGAATATATATACTTGTTAAATACGAAGTAGTTAGTAATTACAGGTTCCACCTTTTATATGGGAATTGCATTTAGTGGATCCAAAAGTAATTAGCATGTATGGTGAGCTTCACTTGCTTAGAAGGCAGAGGAATAAAAAATAAATAAATTTACCTGTGATTGCGTGGTTAGTACCATGTAATTAATCTGCTCTGAAATACCAGTTAATTATGAATTAAAGGTTGCCAAACAGACTGAATTTGAAATAGAATCACATTTGAATTTTCTTTTGCTCAACATTGTAGGGGAGATTCTGCTTTCATTCATTCACCATTGGTACAAGTGGAAATGAATCTATCCTTTAACATTTTCCCATTGTATATAGAACACAAACAAATGTTCTTGCTGGAGTCTCAATGAATTATAAGATAAATTGTGAAATACCCTCTTTGAATTATAAGATAAATTGTGAAATACCCCTTTTTCTGGAAATGTAAAATGCTATCATCATATTTGCCTGTTGTTTGGAGAAAATCAGTGATGTATTTAGGCTAAAGCATGGGGAAGTTATTAGGCCCCTGTATTCAAAATAAGTAGCTAAAATCACCATCAAGGGCTTTCAAATTGCAGGCACTGTAAACATATCAAATGGGATCAAGGAGTGACTTCTAAACATTTGTCATTCATATGGTTTAAACATTTCATAAGATCAATTATCCACATCAAAACTGAAATCTGGAGTCTGGTTATACTTCATTAGGTCCATTAACTATAACGACAACATCTTAATATAAATTATTCTCATATGAGTTCTCAAGAAAAGAATTAAACACTTTTCAAAAAAGATGAAAAAGAAAAAGATAATAGACTGCATGGTTTCCAGTCTTGTGATCATTAATGAGCCACAAATTTTTGTGCTGGTAAGTCACCTCTAATTAGTCTGGATGTTACAAGAAGTGTCCTCCTCACCATTGATCTTTCCATCGTGTAAAAGGCCTCCTCTCCACACAGAATGATAGCACTAGAAAGGACTTGGAAAATTAGTTCATTCTACATTTTGCAGAGAGGGAAATTGAAGGACCAAGAAGTAGCCCACGTAGCTAGTTAATAACAGCCAGAATCACTGACTCTTTACACTTTAACACATTTCTTCACTTTTCTTTCTTGGAGGAGTATTCTGAACTGGGGTATGAACTGCTCTAGCATGCAAGTTTGATTTCATAGCAGTGTTTATATACATATATATATACATATATATATATAATTTTAATTAACGTTTATTGGGGTGACAATTGTTAGTAAAGTTACACAGATTTCAGGTGTACAATTCTGTAATACATCATGTACATATCATTTCTTAATTTTATAATGTATTTTTACCAAATTACCCTACTTTGAGTCTTAATATACTATGTTGTTTCTTTTCCACACCGAAAACCTTACGATCCCAACTTTAGAAATCAGATTCTATGCCCTTAATGTCCAAGTTACTACTTTATATGATCAAATTAGATATGGGATGGGCCTTACTCACATGTATCAATATTTTAATGTTGGTGAACTTTAACTTTGATATTTTAACTTTGATACCTAGTCATGGATTTCAGGTGATCTAGTCAAAGAATCAATAGTCCTACAATACCTACCGTAGTCAAGGTATTTCATTGATGGTGGAGCCTAGTGCCAAAATCAAATACATACGATGGTCTCTGTTCCTTGCTGGGTCAGCAACCTTCAGTTGACTGCAGAAATGAGTCTACACTTCTAAAATCCATAAGATACTCTGACCTACCTTTCTGTTTTTTGTCTCTTTGTACGCCTCCCCCCACCACCAACTACTAATTCTTCTTTCCCTAGTTACGTTCAAGGTAGTTTCTCCTTTTACTTTATTCACCTCATTCTCATCTCTACACAGTTTGCATAGTTTAACAATGAAAAATACCTACCGCCTGTCTGATCAACCACTTATGATCTCTTCTAGCTCTTTGCACCTTCAAAATCACAACTTATACTTTATGCAGAATGTTTTTCAATGCAATATTAGTACTGAGATTTTCCTTCTAGTAGCTGTAGCTGATTAGGCTTTTGACTAATGTTAGATTTCCGGTATTAGCATCACAAGGGACATTATGGGAATGTTTATTCCCACACATGGTGTTCCTGTTTGGCCCTAACTCACAGAGGAAAACATCCATGAAAAGTATTTAGAATTTCCAATATTGTGGTGGAGTATCTATATTATAGTCCCAATATTACAATACATTATATCCAGTCTCATTTCTATTTCATTGTTAGTATATAGGAATGCAATGGACTTTTGTACGTTGATTTTGTAGCCAGCAACTTTACTGTATTCGTTGATTGTTTCTAATAGCTTTTTGGTGGAGTCTTTAGGGTTTTCTATATATAGCCTCATGTCATCTGCAAAGAGTGACAATTTAACTTCCTCATTCCCAATTTGGATGTCTTTTATTTCTTTCTCTTGCCTGATTGCTCTGGCTAGAACTTCCAACACTATGTTGAAAAGCAAAGGTGATAGGGGACAGCCCTGTCGTGTTCCTGAACGTAGAGCAAAGGGCTTCAGTTTTTCACAATTTATGAGCTTACCTGAGGGTTTGTCATATATGGCCTTTGTTATGTTAACGTATTTTCCTTCTATACATATTTTATTGTGTTTTAATCATAAATGTATGTTGCATCTTGTCAAATGCTTTTTCTGCATCAATTGATATAAGCATATGATTTTTGTCCTCTATTTTGTTTATGTGATATATCACATTAATGGATTTGCATATGTTGAACCATCCTTGTGCCCCTGGGATGAACCCCACTTGGTCGTGATGAATAATCTTTTTAATGCATTGTTTCATTTGATTTGCTAGAATTTTGTTTAGGATTTTTGCATCTGTATTCATCAGAGATATCGGTCTATAGTTCTCTTTTTTTATGTTGTCCTTACCAGGTTTTGGTATCAGGGTAATGTTGGCCTCATAAAATGAGTTAGGGAGTACTGTCTCTTCTTCAATTTTTTGGAAGAGTTTGAAAGTTTGGTAGAATTCACTAGTGAAGCCATCTGGGCTCGGACTTTTGCTTTTGGGAAGGCTTTAGATGACTGATTCAATTTCGTTACTGGTGATCGGTCTGTTTAGATTTTCCAGTTCTTCATGGTTCAGCCTTGGAAGGCTATATTTTTCTAAGAATTTGTCCATTTCTTCTAGGTTATTGAATTTGGTGGCATATAGTCCTTCATAGTGTTCTTGGATGATCCTTTGTATTTCTGTGGCATCCGTGATAACTTCCCCTTTTTCATTTCTGATTTTGTTAATTAGTGTCTTCTCTCTTTTTATCTTAGTGAGTCTAGCCAAAGGTTTGTCAGTTTTGTTAATCATTTCAAAGAACCAGCTCTTTGTCACATTAATTTTTCTATTGTCTTTTTGTTCTCTATTTCATTTAGTTCTGCTCTGATTTTTGTTATTTCCTTTCTTCTGCTGACCTTGGGTTTCACTTGTTCTTCTTTTTCTAGTTCTTTAAGGTGTAACATGAAGTTATTTATTTGGGATTTTTCTTGTTTTTTGAGATAGGCCTGTAATGATATAATTTTCCCTCTTAAAACTGCTTTTGCTGCATCCCAAAAATTTGGGTAGGATGTATTTTCATTGTCATTTGTTTCTATGTATCTTTTGATCTCTCCTCTAATTTCTTCTTTGACCCAGTCTTTCTTTAAAAGTATGTTGTTTAATCTCCATGTATTTGTGGTTTTTCCTGCTTTCTTTTTGTAGTTGATATCCAATTTCAAAGCCTTGTGATCAGAGAATACGCTTGGTATGATTTCAATCTTCTTAAATTTGCTGAGGCTGATTTTATGTCCCAATATATGGTCTATCCTTGAGAATGTTCCATGTACACTAGAAAAAAAATGTATAGTCTGATGATTTAGGTTGAAGTGCTCTATATATGTCAATTATGTCCATTTCATCTAATGTGTCATTTAGGGCTGCTATTTCGTTATTTATTTTCTGTTTGGATGATCTATCCATAGCTGCCAATGATGTATTTAAGACCCCTAGTATAATTGTGTTTTGGTCAATTTCTCCCTTTAGTTCTGTTAGTAGTTGCTTGGTATATTTCGGTGCTCCGTGATAGGGGACATAAATATTGATGACTGATATGTCTTCTTGTTGTATAGTGCCTTTACCATTATGAAATGTCCATCTTTGTCTCTTGTTACCTTTTTCACCCTGAAGTCTGTTTCATCTGATATCAATATGGCTGCACGTGAGTTTCTCTGGATACCATTTGCTTAGAGTGTCAATTTCCACCCTTTCACTTTGAGTCTATGCTTGTCCTTGTAGCTGAGAAAACATAGCAGATCTTGGCCACTGTATGGTACAGCCACTGCTCCTGCAGACTGGTGAGCTGGGCAATGCTGGGCCAGATGGTCATATCCAGGATCAGCTCGAATTTCAGCACCTCCAGCTCAATCAGGTCTAACATGGTGTCGGGGAGGCCTCTGAGCATGAGCAGGTACAGCTCTAACTTGTTTTGTGGGTTCCTGGTGAGCCGCTGCCGCAGCTTGTCTGGCATCCACTCTTTGTTGAGGTTCACCTGCCACAGCTTATTGTTGCTCACCTCCAACAGGAAGATAGCGAAGGGCTTGGAGTAGAGCAGGTCGTACTGGACGATGAGGTACAGCATGAAAGCGAAATTGTTCTTGACGTCAGTGATGTTACTGTAGCTGCTCCCCTTGCGGAGGCCCTCAAACACATACTAATCGAGGGAGCATCGCAGCATCCACCAGAGCTGTACACAGAATTGAGGCCATAGAAGATGACAAGATGATGCAGAAGGGCACCAGGATCTTGGAGAGCTTGGCCAGGGTGTGGGCACAGTGGTAGTTGCTGTAGCCCGTCATGTTCTCGATGTCCATGGCACACCCACGTTGAACTTGATTTTGTGCATGTAACAGATGGTGTAGTAGATGATGAAGATGAACTTGATCACCTTGATAATGGTCTACCACTTGTAGAGGAAGCACACGATGTCCCCCTCCACCACGTGGGTCCGGAACTTCTTCACTTGCTCATACAGAACCTGGTCCTGCTCCCCCTCTTTTTCCAGCATGTCATCACAGAGCAGTTCACGATGCCCTCTGCTTGATCCAAGACTTGGTCAGCTGCAGCATGGGCATGGTGGCCTACACGTCCTCGCTGATAATCGACAACTTCTTGTCTATGAAGCCATTCATCTTGCGGGAGGCTGGTGTGGGGTCTCTCTCCTCCACCACTGTCTCCCAGAAGAGACCATGTGGTCCAAGGTGAGTTGAAGCCCTTGGGTAGGATAGACGCAAGTGCTCCAGCTTTCAGCTGGTGTGCGGGAACTTGCACCAGAAATTGCTGCAGGCCAGGAAGATGAGCTGTGCAGAAAATGCTGGCGAATGAGTGCAAACGGTTCTGGTAGCGCACAGCATCCATGTGGTTGTTCTGGTGCTGGTCCAGGTCATATCTGATGACTGTGGGGGCTGTGTCAGGGGTTGGCAGGACTGTGGGGTTGGGGTTAATGGGTTCTTGACCGGGGCTCCCAGCCCCAGAATGAGTGGTTGTGGGAGTCCTTGGTGACCCACTTACAAGGCAGGTGGTAGATCACCTTGTCCGGGGTGACCTGCGGCATGCCCCCAACGACAGCCATCATCAGCATGACAATTCAGATGCAGATGGTGAACACTTCCCACCAGTTTTAGGATCTGGTAAGCTGGCTGTGCCATCCACAAAGCAGCAGAGTGTGTTACTGGTATCATAGTTCAATTCTGTGGAAGGCTCAGCTATCTGCATGTTGGTTTTCAGTGCTGATGCTGGCCCATGTCTTCTTGGCAGGTTTCTGGCATTCCTTTTGCTTCATGGAAGCTGCCTCCCGGGGCCCACCTTCCAGGGCTGCCTTGTAGGCAGCCCCTGGGACCGTGCTACTCAGTCGTGCCATAAACAACTGCATCACTCTGGTGCCTCCTTTTGTTTGTCCTTCACACACCACTCCAAGGCAGGTATAATATTAACGCTGTCTTTTAATAGTTGAAGAAAGTAGGTTTTATGGAATACCCATGATTTTTAAATGTATGTCTTATAGTGTGGTTTATGTTACTCTTTCTGGGTTTTGATTTTCTCCTTTTTGGAAGCATAAGCTAAGCAAAATCCCAATACCTTGATCAGGATTCTAAGTATGATCTTTCTTTTTTTCAGTTTTTTACCTATGACACATGACTAATAATTGATGTTGATATAGTTTTTCCAGGATGGTATTATAAAAAATATCACATTTTATTTTAATATACAGACCGTTCAATGCAGTAGGAATTATAAAGTCACAAATTTTCACAGTCCTGAGTATATTTTTTGTTATCAGTCATTATAAAATATTAGTTGATCCTTTAGGATATATTTTTGTTCTGAATTATAAGATTTTAAGAATATGTTATATAGCTGGAGGTACAAGGAGGCTAATTTATAGCTCAAATGCCAAGTAGACACTTCAACCTTCTCCTGTAAAATGAACTTATGTCTCCTTATATTTATTAGTGACAGCCATACTTTCAGGTGGAATTGAATCACACAACAGACATCAATCACTTGGTCTTTACTGACCAGAAAAGGGATTCTCCTATATCTAATAGCCAAATTATTTACCTGACATTTTGCTAAAGACAGTAACAGTAGTGATAGTACTATTCAAATGGTTCAAAAGCAAATTCCCCTATGCTCTCTGGTCTTTGTGTAAGTTTATACTATGGAAGCATGAAAAATAAACCTATTTAGAATTAAGAGGAAGATAAATACCTGAAGATCAGTGGCTTAAAATTGTAAAGTAGTAATACCTTGCTAGATAGACTTGGACCTTTAACCATACAATGCAGACAGATCTGGTAATTTTTTAAGAGTGCATGTAGAGTGACCATTTTTTCTAAGTGCTAAGAGCTTCAGATAAAAGAGCAAAACATGACATCTGCTATTATAAGAGGGTACAGTGTAAAAGGGGTCCCACTTGTCCCCAAGGCTACATACTAGCTGCCAAATGGCAGGAAAGAGAGGCTTCCTTCATGTGGGAAGGAACTTGGCCTTTCAATATATATATATGGAGGGAACCAACAATAGGTAGATGACACAGAGAGAGAGATAAAGATAGAGAGAAAAAGAAAGAAAAACTATGTACAGGTTGTGCTTGCTCCCCTACTATGGACGAGTGCAGAAGAGAGCACCAGAGAAAGATATAGATAGCCCCCTTCACGTATGGGTCTTTTAAAGTACAGTGATTCCATCCTCAAGCTGATTTACATTATGGTGTTACATTACAAAACATGGCCCAATCAGTATCTGGTATTGAACAACAGAGGCTGACAGTCTCTCCTTTTGATGATGACTTAGAGAGTGGTAGTGACAATGATAGAGATTGCTTCCATATTTCTGCATTGCCAGCATATAAAACAACATAAAAGGACTATAGTCCTGGAACTTTTCAAGTAAAAGGTAAATTGACTATCTTAAATATGCATTTCTAGCTTTGCAATGGAGAAAAGAATTCAAGGGATGTTAAAAGTGATTTGCACAAGTCACTGCCATTATATTTTTATGTGTATATGTAAGTTAATGAATTGAGTGATTATATTCCCACATACTGCCTAAAATTAGACTCACATAATGATCTTCTTCAGAAAAGATTATGTTTAATGGTAAAATAAGCCTTGCAGTGTAAAAATCATTATCCAAAGGGGAAACAAAAATAGGGTGGTGGGGACAGGGATACAGATTGTTTTTATAATAGGTCTTTATATATATATATATAGATAGATAGATAGATAGATAGATAGATAGATAGATATAGATATAGATATAGATATAGATATAGATATGTGTATATATATATGTGTGTGTGTGTGTGTGTGTGTGTGTGTGTATATCACTTCAGAACCCAGTGAAAATTTTACATTATTATAAAATTAACTTACATTAAAAATCACTAAAATCAAAAGTTAGGTGAAACAAATGAACCTAAATATACAGTTGGTAGAATAGAATACAGATAACAAAAGGATTTATCAGCTAATTGACTAGTCCCCCACTAACCAAAATTGGGACCATCTGAGCATCAATTAGGATAATAAGTGCAATCCATTGAAACACATCATATGTTTCATCTCATGAGTGGGAGTAAAGAAGAGGTAAATGTAGCCATGAGTTGATAATTTTTAAAGCTGGATAATGGGGACATGTATATTATTCTCTTTCTTTCTTTCTGTTTTTTATATTTTAACTTTTCCACAATAAAGCCAAAAAAAGAAAGAAAAGAAAGGCAATTTACATTTGCAGAGAAAACCAGTGCTAATTTACATTATGGTGTTACATTACAATACACTCTGTGTATTAACCACAAACGATTTGATTTCTCTCACCTAATCAGAAGTGGGAGGTAAGATGAAATAGCCTGTCAAACAGATTTCTTTCCTATTTTGTTTCCACAAATCATTATAAAGATGAACTGTAAAATAAAGCTATTTGCAATTCCAGAATTGTTCTGTTTCTAAACTCAGAAATGCAAAGCATAACTTGAATTGCTGTGTATATGTTTATGAAAGATGAATCAAGAAGTAGGAAAGTGCTTTCTTGAGGCTGTTCTGTGAGGTGATTAAGAGGATGGGCTCTAGAGTGACACTAGCCAATATGGTAGCCACTAACCACATAAGGCTTTATAAATTAAAATGAATTAAAATTAAATACAGTAAAAGTTTAGTTCCTCAGTCACATTAGCCATACTATACGTGTTCAGTTGCCACATGAGCCACCTGATGGAACAATGCGGATAGGAACATTTCTATCATCACTGAAAGTTCTGTTGGCCAGAGGTGATCGACAGGAAGTCTTCCTGTCTTCAAATATCAATCAGCTCAGCTCATAATTGACTCTATGCACTTCCTGTCCTTCAGTTTCCTAATCTTTTAAAAGGCATTGAAAATAGTGCAGCTTACCTCTAGGATGGCAGTGAGGATTAAAGATAAAGTACTTAAAACAGTACTTTGTACATTGTGAACACCGGGTAAATATTGTTTCTTTGATGGAACCCATTCCTTGAAATAGCTTTCGGATGGGTCAGACAGTGTTGTCTCTGCTTACATGGCACACATAATCTTTTGGTAAGTGAAACATTCTGCACATTGCTGAACCGATTTTACAATGTTGACAAACTCAGTCAGAGCTCTAAATACAGATATAAAAACTTGACAAAATCCACAATTTTATATTTGTCAATATAAAAACTTGACAAAATCCACTTTCCTTAGACTCTCATGATGCATCATTTTGCTTAACTTTTATGAATAAAACTGTCTCTAGTATTTGGACAACAGATTCTATCTTGAGATTCAGGAAGACATTTATTCAGTGTGATAGGCAGAATAATGGGCTCCCCCAAAATGTCCACATTGTAGTCCAAGGAACCTATGACTATGTTACATTATGAGGCAAAATAAACTATGCAGAGAGAATTAGCATTATAGGCATTAAAACAGATTATCCTTGGTTATTTGGATGGCCCAATCTAGTCACATGGGCCCTTAAAAGTGGAAGATGAAATAAGAGACAGGTTAATTGAAACATGAAAAAGACACCATCAGTTCTTGCTAGGTTTGAAAACAGAATAAGGGGCCACCATCAAGACATGTAGAAGACCTCCAAAATCTGGATATGGACTTCAGCTGACAGCTAGCAAGAAAATTGGAATCTTAACTCTACAACCACAAGAGACTGAATTCTGCTGATAACCTGAATGATCCAGGTACCAGACTCTCCCCTACAGCCTCCAGAAAGGAACTCAGCCCTGTTTCCACCTTGATCTTAGCTCAGGGAGACCTGTGTCATTATTTTGATCTACAGACCTATAAAATCAGAAATTTGTATTATGTTAAGCTGCTAAGTCTTTGGTAATTTGTTGTAGCAGCAACAGAAAACTAAGACAATCAGAATAATAAAAAAATGCATTGGAAAACTGGCAAGACAAAAAGTCTTCAACATTTTAATATGTTACTGCCATATATGATAGCAGAATATAAATACTTATTGGTTAAGATCCTCATGAAAATAAACTTGATAAAACTATTGAGGTTAAATATAAAACTATATTCACATTCTAAAGGAGAGTCTATAGTAAATTTTTGAAGATGTACGAATTGAGAAAAAAAAGAATCTTACGATCAGTACGTCTTTTGATGAGAAAGACTGAGTGACTTTGACAAAGGTAGAATAATGTTTTGATGCACATCATGATTTGATCCCAACTCTAAGATGTGGGAACTAATAATACAAAAGACAACTGCTCCTTATTCTAACTTCTGAGTTGCTTGGAGATGTCTCTCAATATCCATGAGTTATGTCTTTCTGCCATCTTTTAAAGAGGTCTATGACATTTTGATATACCTATATCATTTTAATTGAGTTTAAAATGTAAAACTTTATTGGTTTCACCTTTACAAGTAGATTTAATTTACCTGTGTAAAACAAAAATTCTAAGATTGAAAAATTTTTGAATGGATATTAGGTGCAAGATAATAATCTAAGCATTTTTACTTGAATAAACCATATAATCTTTACTATAGTTATATGAAGTTGGCACTATTGACCACTTCATATAATATAATTGACAATTATGCCAGAGGTTTTCCTTGATTATTTTAGCATAAGAATGTGCAATATTTTCAGAAAAATCACCAACAATTTTGCAAGTAAAACAGAAACAAAAACATAGGGGAAAAAAAGGAATTTCCTGAGATAAATGTAAAAGACACTCTACCATCAGAGAATATGGTTGGAGTAATGGGATTAAGTTTCTCTTCCATATTATGTTACCAGAGAAACAAAATTTACTATCACTGTGTAATAGATTATGTCCTAAATTACCTCTCCCAAACAGGAGGAACCCTGGAATATTATAGTAAATAATGTCAGTTTTGTAAATTTTGATACATGTTGTTTTATTCTTCAACAACATAAGGAGCTCTTGTCCAACTGAATTGTCACCTTCCTGATTCCCACCTCCTTTTACTTGAGGTCTTCATTTTTTAAGGTATTCCGTTGTACCCTGGGGATAATTTTCACATGGGACACAATGTTGAAAACTGTTTCTGTATCTTCAGTGTGACTGTTCCTAACATTCTATAAAACAGATCAAGTTTTCAGTCTGGGCTTTAAGCAACTGTAATATTTACATATTTATTGCTGTAGGTATGCTTCTCAAGGATGCGTGGCTCTTAGAATTCGCTCAAATTGTAATTTGGAAGTAATTGTGGTGCTTGTAAGAATTTTCCTGATCACATTTTGATATTTGTTTTTGTGCTTTTTTTCCACATTTGAAAATATTTATGTTAATAAACAATTGACTATTTCTATCTACTAAGGCTTTTTGAGAGATAATATCAGAGGTCATGATTTAAAGACAGAACGAGAATTAGGAAGAGATGGCATAAGTCAGTCTAGTAGTAGTTCGTGAGAAAGTATATGGAGAATGAGAGAAGAGGGGAAATATTATGAAGTAAAATGATGGTTGTATGTGTGTACCTGTTGGATACTGTTGAAGGTGTGTTAGAAAATTATCAGCACTTACTGCTTCATCTTTTTTGATATCATATTTATGGTAATTTTTCAGAGATTTTTTTTTTTTTTTTTTTTGAGGGAAGTAGTTTCCACTCAGTCCAGGGAGTTGTAATTTCCTTGAGCTCACGTAGCTTCTAAGTAATAGAGTTAAGATTCAGATCCATGACTTTCTGATCTCAACATCTATTTCCTGCGCCACGCTATCAAGGAAATGATGGAGCTAGCTAAGAGTATCAGGCTGAAATCTCATGTTCTGTGTTACAAAGTAATGCAGGGAAGATGTAAAACCACGTAACTCGAGAGTGTTATAGTGACTGGTAGTAGCAACTTACTCTTCTTATTTCTTCCTATCTAGAGACTTTTACTTGTTTACTTGTTCTCCTTGTTTTTAATCAAATTTCTATTGAAACGTGTGAATCCCAGATAACGTCCTGGGATTTTGTAAGTTTCGTGTACCCAAATGATCCTTCCTCATAGGGTAGAATAGGATAAATATCAAAGTATTGGGGTTTCATGGGAGTAAGATACAGTGTTCCTATTTGTTGCCTTTCAGACTAGGACTTTAGGAGCCCAGCATCATGGGTTTTATTTTGTAAGTATGTCACTTATAGTCACACAGTATATTAATAAATTGACATTCATGTAAAAGCCATTATTATAAGACTTTATGGTGTACTGCCTGCTGACATCTATAACACAAGTGAAAAGTGACAGTATCAGATGGGATGGAGATATGTGAAAGCAGGAATGTGAGTGTTGTCAGAAAGTGCCTATACCCCAGATGTGTTTGGGAGAAATACATGCAGCTCTGGGGTTGCATTTTACAATGACCACATCGATTTGATATAATCCTTATCAAAATCCAGGGCAGCTGATGTCTTCATTAATCTATAAAGTCTTAGTGTAGATATTTGTACAAATTTTATTAGGCTTTGGAAGTGGTAAAAATAATAAGTGGGCTACCATCACCTCTTTGGTAGACCCCAAGCTGTAACCATTGTTCTGAAGTCAATAGCCACCAAGGAATAATCGAATTAGCTCAGATTGAAAGGAATAGGAGGTACTAGTTTTGCTCTGGCAGCCCTGGCGTAAAGAATGCGGCCCTCCATTTCGATGATTACTCCAATGACTAAATGTGGCAATAAGTAATGACTCAGAGCCACCTCCTTCTTTGACGTTAGAGCTTCAAGCACCCCGATTAAATTGGAGAACAGTGCTGTGCTTTCATTACAATGGGGCTGCTCTGGCCAAAAGGGAATTTTGCTTAATTAATGAGAAAGTACTTCTTCTGAGTGCTCTACAATGAGGTCATTGCAATGCACCTTTCCCAGCCAAGCACAGTCAGCAGCTGAACACTGGACTTTGCCTCTGAGACGGAGAGGCAATTTAGTATTAATATAATTGTTAAGATAATGGGCTTTGGAGTCAGGGCAGTTTGCTATGAATAGGCTTTAGAGTCAGAGCAGTGTGCTCTGAAATATTGGCTGTCAGCGAATTTTTCTATCATCTTGAGCATGTTATTACACATCTTGATTTCCTCCTCTGTAAAAGTGGATATACAAATTCCTGTGTCATAAAATTACTGTTAGGATTAAACAAGGTAAGTATGGTGAAGGACTTAACAGTGCTAGGAACGTATTGGAACAATGCTACTACTTATTAAGTGGTAGCATTTCATCCCAACATTTTTATTATTAGTCTTTACTGATTTAATTATGGAAATTATAATAATCTCTTAAAATATGTGCCCCCCACGAGATCAAAACATACTTCATTGTTTATCAAGAGTTAATGTTAAACTCCTGTTTAGACCCCCAAACTGTAGTTTTATTAAAAAAGCGATAGCCTAAGTAGGAGTAAAAAATTAGTTTTTGTTCTCACAAACTGTTGAAAAGATTAATTGAAACCGAGTGCCATAATTAATAGTAATATCTGCCATAGACGAAAGAACAGAATGTGAAGGCACACAAGCCATTCACTGTCTATAGCTGACCTAGATAAGCATGGCCTCCCATCTTACTGGGATGAAAGCAACTAAAATTGGCTCTGTTTAATAATAAGTTGTGTCACTTATTTCTAATAATTGCAAAATCACCAGTATTGGATCCTGCTCTTTGAATGTTGGGGGGAGGGGGATGATTTCAGGTGATTGATGTGGGTGGTATAGGCCAAACCTGCAATTTGCAGTTTGAGAAACATTTAAAAAATTGTTCAATAGTTCTTCATCACTTTTTAAATACATTTTGAGTAATCACCTTTTTAAAATGCTGAGAAAACAATGATAACTTTACACTTGTTGCTGCAGCATCTCCATATCAAAGCCCACTTGGATGAGAAAGATTTGCAAAGTTTGGAAACTTAGCTTGTTCACACTTGATTTGCAAATTAATTATATCAATACTAGAGTTTAATTAATGTTAGGTAAACCCAATAGATAAAAATATACTGATATGTACTTATTTGCTTTTCCTAGTTAGAAGTTAATTTATCTGAAACAGATTAATTTCACACTTAAAAAGGAAACCTGCATTCCTATTTGTGTAATATAAAGAGATGGTCTATATAATTTTTTTTTTTCTAAATGAATGCAGACAGAACCCTCCTGTTACAAAGCCCCATCCCTGTACATGGTAGTTTTCATTACTGCCCTTTAAACCCCGTCTGTGAACATGGCTATTACTTTCATGTGCCATTACTTCAAAATAGGTTTTCTGTACTAGGGTATGTTTGCTTTTCTATTGTTTTTAATCTTGTGCTTGTAAACTTACACTTTTTCCTGAATATTCATACTCAGAATTCATTCTGTCTTGTACTCTCAATTTCTTAAGATGCCTGGCTTTTTCCTTCTATACATATATATCACACCCTTAACACACACACATGCACACGCGTGCACATGCGTGCATTACCACCCTGCTTCCCAGAGCAAAAGGATGATAAACCAACTGAAAATTCAATACAGTTTAAAGAAATTATGTGTCATTGATAAAGGACTGTGTGTGTATAATCTAATTTTACAAAAAAAACCCACACACTTATTTTGCAGTTTTTCCAATATCCAGGTTCTGAAGTGCCTCTCCCATCAACCTTTACTTGCTGCTAAATGAGGTTGAAGGTGAATAATAAACTTACGATTCAAAACAATTACATTACTTATGTTGCAAAATTGTAACAGAAAAATAAAACCTATAAAAAAGAAAAGTGATTGATGAAGGCATGAGCCTCTACTTCTGTAGCAGAAGTCCTTGAAGAACAAACCTGACCCCTGGATTTTGAGTCCTTTGAGTAATGACAGCACTGACATACAGCTTGTGACTAGATGGGTTGTCTCTCTAGGAAACACAATATTAAAGAAAGGATATGAGCCATGACAGAGCAATAAGTCATTGCAGCCTGAGGCTGAAGCTTCAATATGTAAATCTGTAAACTCTTTAATATGTCTGGATAATAAAACTGGAATTGTACACAAAGCAATCATTTGGAATGGCCAATTCGGACAGCTGAAGGACACTAAAGTGTGTTTGAATTTGAAACATATGCCTTGCACTGATTTTGGTGGATTGGAATTGTCAGTAATTCACTGTGTAATAGGTTGTTCAAAGAATTTTCCTAAAGGTTTCAGACACGGAGTTCTATACATTTCATTTAGCTAGGCGATATTGTTTTCTTGCTTTTTAAAATTGAGATATAACTGACATTGTATAAGTTTAAGGTGTGCAAAGTGTTTATTGGATACATTTCCATATTGCAATATGATTACCTTAGTATTAGCTAACATGTCCATCAGACAGGAACCTTTCAAAATTGTTACATGAAAATGAGCTGAAGTACCTGACTGGGTCAGAGAGTCCTGACCTAAACTCCAGGCTTGGTAGGACAGAAGACATTGGGGCAACTCTCCGTAACTATCCATGTTCTCTCTGCCATCTTCAAAGGTGCTGCTGTCTGGGACTTTGATGCAGCCTCGGATGAAACCTAGGACATAGATTGGTTTCCAAATTTAATTGGACCACTGACCAGCCCTGAAATAGGAATGCATATTAGGGAAGTGATTTTTATTAGGTAGCTTCACAAATGTGCATATATTCTTCTACATGTAACAGATGATTTCAAATATCAGAAAGAGGTGTAACTATTTCTCAATTTATGTGTTTAGGTATTAAATTTCCTTTGGTATAACATTATTCTGTCAGCAAGTAAGAATAACTTTTGGATTCTCAGGTTCTTTTTCATTTTTCATAAAATTAAAAAAAAGTAATTTCTACTAGACAGTTGACTCTGTCCCTAATGTTAAAAAACAAAAGTTTTCAGGGTAGGCTAATGTTTAATACACATATGTTCATGTAAGGAAGAATTACATTAGTAGTATTTACTTGGTGGTATGCTGTGTGATATTAAATATATTAATAAAAATATTAATGAAATATTATAAAATAATATTGACGAAATATTAATGAAATGTTAATCAAAATAATATTAATGAAATATTAAGGAAACATTAATCAAATATTAATTAAAATATTAATATAAACACTAACCAGTAAGAATGGAGATACTGGTCCTAGAGTATAGTGAAGAGCTAGGAAATATAATAATGCACTTTTTCCAGTGTCCATTCTTAACTGGGACTCCAATGCTATAAGAAATTGTTATGCTTTCCCATATATTTCTTTCCCCATCTCCACAGCTACTACTCCAAGCCTTCACTACTAACACGTCTTACCACAAACTATTTCCTGTATCTATTTTAGCAGTTACCTTTTTCTTATTTCTCTGGGATTGGGGAACTAGATTAATTCAATTCCCTGTACCCAATCCTAACATTTATCTAAATCCCCACCACCTAACATCCTTTCTAATTTCTAATGTGACAAAACAAGTAAGATATCATCCCTCCCCCAGGGCGTTAGAACCCAGTCACTTGTTGCCTTTTCTGAAATTTTACCCTATCAATTATCTCCTTTCTATTACATTTTCAACTCCTTTTTACTAATTCTTTCCAACTGGTGCTACATAAAAAAAAAAAACTGAAAAAAAAAAAAAAGCAAAAAACAAAAACAAAAACACTTGTCTAGGTTCTTTACATAGTTCTGCTGACTTAATACTCAAAACAATCTTATGAGGTAGGTATCATTGTGAAGTAGGTGCGTGACTCATCCCAGTTTATAGATGAGGTGATTCAGGCATGGAGATGTTAAGTAACTTGGTTATTAATAAAAACTCAACAATACTCATGTTGATCTAGAAGTGGTTGATTTTATATCTCAAATTCCTTCCCAAACCACTCTCTTTAAAAAAGAGAGAAAAGGTGTCGGGGTGTGTGTGGCGGGGAGCAAAGGGGGTTTGGGGTGGTGGCAGCGATGTGGATGGAGGAGGGCAGGGAAGGAGGACATGAATAAGTATTTCTGGAATAAAACTCCAAATCTATTGAGGTTAATATACAAAAAAACATAATGATGAAAAGGGATTCATCCTAGTAGATATGAAAAAATTACATTTACACTTTGAACAATTAAAAGTTAGGGAGAAGAAATACATCACCTAAACAATTCCACAGAACGTAGTTATTCAAACTGAACAAATATTACATTGGGATCAGTATATGATGCTGTGGGATTAAAATTATTGGAGAATGAATTAATATTCAGTACACATTGTAATCTTTGGCTGACATTTGAAAAAAATTGAATAAAATGTATGTAAACACATACTTACACATATTGTTTACTATATAACTCAAAATATATAGTAAAATGAATTAAGAATAATTAAAATTTATAAACAGAATTAAATTTTTTAATTTAAATTTTAAATTTCAATAAAATTTGTGACTTAAAAAAAAGCAACAACAACAAAAACAAACCAAAAAACTTGGTGTGTGGAGGGACTTTCTAATCCTGACATCAAAACCAGAAACCACAAAAACAATAAATTTAACTACAAAGGTTAATAGGGAAGTTTATATGTGAGGAAACATCTTTCCACTTAAAACTTGTATGAATACTGCATGAAAATTAGAAATATCTTCTCAGTGAATAGCTGATCTTGGGGGGAAAAAAGGAATACAAATTCTAGGGACCAAAACAAGAGAAGACCCTGAAAAGAGACTGTTAAGCTGAAGCTAGTCTTTGCTGATTTCTATGACATAAAGGCTTGCATTTTAAAAGACATTAAATAAAATTTTGAGCAATAATGAAAATAATTTGAACTGAGGTCCTTCATAAAGCTGGGGCCCTTAGAAGCTAAAATCCCAGTAAAAGAGGGGGCTGAGGAAGCAGACACTCCACATGAAAATGTATTTGTTTAAACATGGGTTCAGCTGTAAATGTCTCTGGTGATGAGAGTAGCCACCCACTTCCTTTCCAAAGTACATGTAAATGTTCTATGTATACAACATTGACTTGGAAACTCCAAGTTGAGGAAATAAAGAAGTTCCATGTTGGTATCAGCATGGTGAATGCAAAAGGAAAGTCTTTCTAGACATGCAGAGATAACCTGCTTCTCACAGGATTCTTATTACAAGAAAAAAAAAGAAAAGAAAAGGAAAGAAAAGAAATTCAGTTGAACCTGAGATCACAGCACAAAACTAAAACATATGAAAAATAAACAGCAAACAATAGCTCCAAAAAGTTCGGGTATGGAATGATAAGTTGAATTAAATTTTTTAATAAATCTCATTTGAGGCAGTTTTATATGTACAGACAGATTGTGAAAACAGTACAAACATCTATAGTAGTATATTCTGTACCTAGTTTCCCCTGTCATTAGTATATTTATTAGTATGTTACGTTTGTTACAAGTAACAAACTCATATTGACACATTTTTGTCAACTTTATTAAGATTTTCTTAGTCTTTTACCTGCTGTCCTTTTCCTATTTCAAGATGCTATCCAGGATACCAAATTGCATTTAATAGTCATGCCTCTTTAGGGACCTATGGCTTAGGAAATTAGGGTAGTAACAGAAGGAAGTTCTACAACATGCTAACAGCAATGGCTAATGTGTTGAACATCTTTCCTTGTGCCTTTAACCTTTATAAATCTTCTATGGTGAAATATCTATCCAAGTTCTTCACCAGTTTTTTAATTAGATTGTCGTTTTTTGTTTGTTTGTTTGTTTGTTTGTTTGTTTGTTATTGACTAGTTGGAGTTTTTAATATAGTCTGGATACTTGACTCTTAACAAATACATGATTTTCAAATATTGTCTCCTATGGGTTGTCATTTCATTTTCTTAAAAGCATCATTTGGTGTACAAAATGTTTTAATTTTGATGAAGTATGATTTATGAAATTTATTTTTTGCTGGCATTTTTGATGTCATAGGTAAGAATTCATTGACAAATCCAGAGTTTGGGAGATTTACTCCTATGTTTCTTCTATGATTTTTATAGTTTTAGCTGTTAAATTTAGGTCGTTGGACTTTTTCGCATTCATTTTTGTGTACGGTATGCAGTAAGGGTCTAATTTCATTCTTTCGCATGTGGATATCTAGTTGTCCCAGTAACATTTGTTGGAGAGACCATTTTTTCTCACATTAAGTTGTCCTGGCACCCTGTCAAAAATCAGTTTACTGTAGGTGAGTGGTTTCTTTCTGGACTTTCAAATACATTTAATTTATCTCCATGTCTAACATTATGCTGGCACCACATTGTGTTGATTACTGCAACGTTATCAATAAGTTTTAGTAAGTTTTGAAATCTGGAATAGTGGGTCCTACAAATTTGTTCTTTAGGATTGTTTTGGTATTTTGAGTCCCTTGTCATTTCATAGGAATTTAAAGTCATCAATTCCAAGTATGCAGAAAAGACATTTGGGATTTTGACAGGGATTTTAATTCTTAATTTAAGTCTGAGTCACAAGTCATTTCCATTTATTTATTTATAAATGGAAATGTTTTGTAATTTTCAATATATAATCCTTGGTTAAAAATTTTTTCTAAGTTACTCACTGTTTTTGATGCTGTTCTTTCTTTCTTTTTTCTTTTTTTTGAGGAGTACAAATTAATTCAGTAGATTAAGTAGGGAATTCTTTACGCAGAAAGGGAAGATCAAATACAAAAGCACAAAAGTGTAACAGAATGTGGCCACATGGAAAGAGCTAGACTTCGTTTCCTCTTTTGTCTTTGGCATGTCACAAAGGGGGATATACTTATATCTATTTTTTTTAAATTTTATCTTTTCTTTTACCATTATCCATCATGTATTTTCTTGTTTGCTTAATCCCACTATACATGTATACGAGTATTGGAATTGTTAACTTGTACCCTCATGCGAAACAACTATAGTAACTACAGTACAGTTCTTATGTATAGTTCCTTTAGTCTGTAGTAGTATAGATTCCACTCATTTCCTAAGTTGCTTAGGTAAATTCCCTCCTCCCCCTCACACTCCCTTCAATGAAGGTATATCATATGTCTGTAACACAGTTTGATTCTTTTTTTAATTTAGAATAAATTTATACCCATTTCAAGCATTTCTCCCACCTTTATCCCACATCTGATAATCACTAGTTTGTTCACTGTATCTAGGAGCATTTTTTTTTTTTTTAGATTGCACACTTAAAAAAAGATCGTAAAATATTTGCCTCCCTCTGTCTGATTTATTTCACTTGGCATAACGCCCTCAATGTTCATCCATATTGTCAAAAAATGGATTCCATGTTTTCTGGCTGAATAATATTCTGTTGTGTATATATGTATATATATAAATTATATATGTGTATATATATATATATATATATATATATATATATATATATACATTGAAATTGTATATATATATATTATATATGTATATACATACAATTTCTTTATCCATTCTTTATCCATTCATCCATCAATGAACACTTAGGTTGTCTCCATATCTTGTCTTTTAATGTAGTGCTATCTGTGTTATAGCTAATAAAACATTTTTTTAAGTTACTGATGTAGACTTGCTACCATGCTCAGTTTTAATACTGGTGAACTTTTCACCATTTTTTTTCTGCTTACTAGATTGTAGAGTTAATATAAAGATATTTATTTCTCTGATATTTTATTATCTTAAACAAAATTTGATTAAATTAATGACTGCATTTTCATTGGCTTAAAGTTTATGATTTGGTAGAAGTACTTTTTGTAGTTAATATGGTATGCAAGAAAAAAATATTTTGATTACTATAATCAAATGTTAATTGATTCATTCAACTAGCAGGCCTATTGGATGTTTCTTGATTGCCTCATTGTCCACGGCCATGGAAGTACAAAAAATATTTAGATATTTATGCCATAAATTTTAATGATGATAATTATCCTAATAATTCAAACCCAGTCAATCTAGTGTTTCTCTTTAAAGCCATTCTGTCTTGCTTGCCAGTTTTGTGTTTATGTTATCTATGATACCTATAAAATCTATTCACAATTTGGGAAAATAAACTCACTTGTCATTTAAATCATATAATGTCAAAAAGTTTAAAATGTGGTTTTCCTAGTTATATTAGTTTAGCAGGCCATTTTGTGATATTTACTGCAACTTCAGACTTTTAATTTATGTACGTACCTGTAAAAATAGCACTCATTATGACCTAAAGATGCTTACAATTCAACTCTACTTCATTTTAGATATAGTTGTTATGGAATCACAAAAGCAGCATTTGTTAAAATTCATTGCTTTTCTAAAGTTAAACATCAGCAGTGTAATGACAGTAGAATCAAAACCTTTTGATCTCATACTTTGATGTTGTTATACAATTTTTTACTCAAAAGGGAATTCAGCACAATTCTTGATGTTAAGAAAGAAAAGCACAGTAATATTTACTTTATTGTTTATACACAACAGATTAAAATTTTGTACTCTAAATAGGAATTCTCCTATATTTTCTTTCACTTTAACATTTATTGATAATTTACAAAGAGCTCTACCCAAACAACAACAAAAAAATAAGCCAAAAGAAAAATCTAGTCAATAACATTGAAATTCATAGCTTATAGGAGTGAACAAACAGAAGAGTTAACATCATTTACTGTTTGTTCAAGATATTCAATATATAAAAGTCTACCATTCATTGAATACCTGCTATGTGTTTGGTTTTTTTCACCCAATATTAAAAACTGTGAGGAGGAGGCATTGCTATTAGCTGAAATGCACAGATAAGAAAACTCAGTTACAGAGGTTAGGTAATTTCTCTAATCTGTGGCCAGACTGTAGATTTGACATTTAAATTCTAATATCTCTAACTACAAAAAAAAAATGTGTTTTCCACAATGTATCTCTGATTAACAAAGTGTCTCTTTAACATAATTTCCCAAATGTATATCAACAAAACTTAAATCTAACTTGGATCTTCTGACACATATACACTAGCTTGTCTTCCTGATGATAATCATGGATGATGATATCATCTTAGAACCGATATATACATGTGAGAAAAATGAACGGCATTAAAGTTATAAGGGATTCCAAAAACAATGCCAGGGAAAAATGACCTATTTAAAAGTCCTGTAACAATATTTTCAATTTCTCATAGCTGCCTGTAAGAAAATCTTGCTCAAAATTTATAAAATGAGAAGATTAAATGTACAACCTATGAATTATTGAATAACTTGATCTTGTGCTAGTGAATTTTTATATATCATTTATTCATTATTTAATTTTCATTAGAATATTTTAAGGCCCTGTGAAATACTACATTGGTTCCAGAGATATATAGAACTGTCATTTAAATAGAATAACAAAATTGCACAGCAGGTGATGAAAGACCAGAGATCCTTTCCTTTAGGAAATAAAAAAGGTGAGTCCTATGATTGCCCCAACTTCCCTGATTGATAGTTTTCAGGCTGTGGCCAAGAGTGAAAGTGAGAGCAAGAGAGAGACAGAGAGAGACAGAGAGAGAGAAAGAGAACACAGAGGTGAATCCAGTAGAACCCGTTTAGGAGGGAGGTGAGTGCAGAATACCAGTGATTTCTGATGATATCCCTAGAAATCAGAGAGATTCCCAGAAATTTTCAGAGGGCCCTGATTTGAATATTCAGTTGCCTGCTAATCAGCAGATGCATGGAAATACACACACACACACACACACACACACACGCACACACACACACACGCATAAATATCCATAGCACTTGTAATAGCTGAAAACTGAAAAAAAGAAAAAAAAAGTGAATCCCCGTCACCAAGTGAATGTGAAAACCAGCTGTGATTATAATATACTCACATATATATGTGTATACATATATATGTATTATATATATGAGTATCTATCAATGGAATACTATTCAGCAACAAAAATGGAAATTACTATTATTATTTGGAAGAACATGGGTGAATATCAAGGTGTTTATGTTGATAGACTGAAGCCTGACAAAAAACGAGTATATTCAGTATGACTATAGGTAAATAAAGTTCTAGCAAATGCCAACTAATCTATAGTGACGAAGCATAGCAGTGGTTCCCTTGGACAGGAGTAGAGGAAGGTGTTATGAGAAGCAGCCAGACACAGAATTATAAAAAGCACATGAAAAAAAATTTCAGGGATGTGATATTTTCATTATCTTATTTATTGCACTGCTTTCAGTGATTATATTCATGTCAAAACCTATCAAATTATACACTTAGAGATATGTAGTTTATTATGTGTTGATTATTTAGTAAAGTTAAAATATAATAGGAAGTTTTCTGTTATGAAGAAAGATAGATCGATATAATGTAATAAGGATGACTTATGGATGGAAGTGGAGCTTTTAATTTTTTAGTAAATAGCTTAAGATATTTGAAAGGTAACAGTTCTCCACTTGTGTCCATCCTTGTGGGAGCTCTGTGAATACCTTAAAAATTCCCATAATACCAAAATGGCTACTTAAATTCAGATTAGCACATTTCATTCCAAGTCTTCAAATAACGTTTGTTTAATGTTTCCATGGGCATAAAAAAATTCAGTGACAATGATGATGAAATTATTCCCGTGCAACAATACATGAATAAAAATGCATTTTGCAGATATGTTGAAATATTAAACAGTATGTTGAAACCAATTATTGGCTTGAAAGAGATTTTTCTAAAGCTAACTTTAAAAAAATACTGATTCAATATTATAATATTCCTCAATGTTTTATTGGCATGGGGAGTTTGGCAATCTATTGGTATCAGGGTAAATTCTTGCTTCAAGCCAACTTTAATAAATCCTTTCTCTAGAGCCCAGTTTTGCATATCTAGGAGACTTGGTAATAAATTGTCATCAACAAATAATGTACTTATTATTGGTAAAACAGAATTTAAATTGTATAATAAGAAAGAGCAGGGGAGAAGAACATTTTGCTGTTTAATAACATATACAAAAAAGTTAAAGACATCCCAGGAATACATTTTCTAATGTAAATTTCAAGTTTATGTATATATTTTCCTTAATGATAATATTAAATATTTATAATGCTTTATAGTTTATGAAAAGCCTATATATGTTACTCTCATTTGAACAAATGAATAGAAATAGATTAGTAAAACAAATCATATATTTCTGCAACGTGTGGTTTTTGTACATGTGCTTTGATATTTGAAAAAATCTAATTGCTCCAAGTTTTCTGTTTTGCTCTCTGATAATTCTTTAGCCACTTCTGATTTGTTTATGTCTAATTTTTTTATTTTGTTAAGTGTGCTGGCTTTGTTGAACTGTCTTTTTATCCAGCAGTGATCATAATCTCAGACTGAATATATGACCTCAATTTAAACTTTCTTAGATGCATTTATTGAAATAATTGGTATTTTACAGACAACGTGTGGTATCTAGAGGAGTAACATGTGTCTCTTGAGTTCTAATCTCAGTTCTGTCTTTCACTAGTTACCTGTCCATAAAAGGGCAAATAATTCATTGTCTTAATTTCAGTCTCCTTCCATGTAATTTGAGCATTAAAATAGCTACCTGGCCAGGCTGTTACAAAAACCAAAGACAGCGCTAGGTGTAGAGCTTCTGAGTCAGAGTTTAATGTAATGGTCACTCTTGTTATTAGTACCATATGCTTTTTCTTTGACAAACTCTTACTTCTAAACTTAGCTCTGATACCATTGGTAAAGTCCTCCTGATTTTGTCATGTGTGATCTCCTCTTAGCTCCATAGCTTATTCCGCTACAGCCACTCAGCATTATTGTTCTTGAATAAGCCAGACCTGCTCCTATTGCCCAGAATGCACTGCCCCCAGGTATCACTTGGCTAACTCGTATCTTCCAAAACTTTGTTCAGTTGTTACCTCTGATTTATAATCATGAACTGTCCCTTCCATCTTTATAGCATCTGTGTACTAAAGGTGGCCTAATAACTTGTTTTCTAAATAAGGAACTGAGTGAATAGACACACTAGATTTTTACTGTGCCTTACTTCCAATCAATGAAATTGATCTTCCTTTGAAAAGAAAATAAAGAATATGTAAAATGTGAAGCTAAATCTGTTAGTTCAGTATGAAAATTAATACCCCAAGGGACTAAAAAAAAATCATTATCTAAACTAATAATTTTGTTTAGGGTGACCTCAGAGCACAGAAAAAAATCTCTGAATGACCAAACTTAGATTTCACGCAGTCAAAGAATATAATGTCATTAATTGACCCAAAAGTTTGATCCGTGGGACATTATTCTAGGGATAGCAGCATAGTCCTATTCTGTAGTTCACATCAACAATAGAGTTTATGACTTCGATGCTAGATCATGATATCCTAATTGTATAACAGCTATTTAATGTTTGTTGTTACAAATTAAGGTGTATATAATCTGAGTTCAGATCAGAGCAAATGGTTTCAATTTCTGCTATACTCAAGTATGAGAAAGGGAAAGACATAGGGACCCACTTTACCAAAGCACCATAAATTAGATAGATGGAATCATCTAAATTTGGTAAATAAATACAAAACCCTGCCAAAGAATAGGGTTCATTAAGGTGATAGAGCCTGGTAGTTGCCTGTAAATTAAAAGATCCCCAGAGGTTCAACTCCAATTTGGCATCTTAACAAGTACTATTTTTTTTTACTGAACTTTCTGCTATTCACTGTCCTACTCATATTTGCCATAGTTTTCCCAACACTGATTGAATGAAAAGTTATAGGCCTGAGGTTGGCAAACTATGACCCATAGCCCAAACCTAAGCACCAACCTGTTTTTGTACAGCCTGTGAGTTTAGAATGCCTTTTTCCCCCCACATTTTAAAATGGTTAAAAATATCAAAAGAAATATGATGAATAAAAATTACATGAAATTCAAATTTTGATATCCATATAAAGTTTTACTGGAACACAACCATGTCTGTCTGCTTACATATGGTCTATGGCTACATTTGTAGTACAATGGCAGAGTTAAATATTTGTGACACAGGCTGTATGGCCAATAAAGCTTAAAATATTTACTATCCATTCCTTCAGAGATAGTACTTGCTGACCCTTATTTTAGGCTATAAACTCTATGAAAAGAACCAGATATTACAGGTCCATACAGACTATTGCAACACAATTGCACATGCCATAAAATTATGTATTAATAAACCATTTTGTTCTGTAACTTCATTAGAAGCATTATTCATTATTGCACCTATTCTCTCTCTTACTTTAGCATTAAGAATTTGAACACCAATCCTGGCACTATACCAGCTAATAGACTTAAAATTAGGACTATTTTCCCTTATATTTATATTTAACTGTAGCTGCTTATATCCCTCTATGATTGAAATAAGCCTAATATCCAAAATATGCTTTTATGGAGATTCTATAAGCAGCAGTACAAATCATTACATTAGCAATCATTTTATTATAGATTATACTAGTTAATGACTAATTATACTAGTCATTCACACTTTTTACTCTCCCCGTCATGATTCATGACGCCTTACCTTAATATGATTTATTTCTGCTCTGGTAGAAATATGTTTCTGATCTCCTTTGCCTTGGTCTGTCTTTAATAATGAGTATCCCTTTTAACACACTATGTAATTTACTTCTTTATTTTATATTCATTGCTTGCAATCTACTTCTCAAGCTGCTCGACTGTAATCTGTATGAGGGTGAGAATTTTTATCAGGTGTTTTTCCTTCCTTCCTTCCTTCCTTCCTTCCTTCCTTCCTTCCTTCCTTCCTTCCTTCCTTCCTTCCTTCCTTCCTTCCTTCCTTCCTTCCTTCCTTCCTTCCTTCCTTCCTTCCTTCCTTCCTTCCTTCCTTCCTTCCTTCCTTCCTTCCTTCCTTCCTTTCTTTCTTTCTTTCTTTCTTTCTTTCTTTCTTTCTTTCTTTTCTGTTACTGAAAATCCCCGGAATTTAACATAACACCTGCAACATGTCAGTTGCTGATGATATAATATTCAATAAATCTCTTTTCTGAAGCTTTTGTATCATTTCTGATAAAAGATGATGAGACTCTCCTTTATTCTCAGAATATACTTATGTATAAGTATTTGTTTATATGTTGACTTTCTCAGTATTACGTGCAGTTTTTGAAAACAGGACTTCTTTTCATTAATCTTTGTTTTCAAATACATGTTGGCTGAGAGAAAGGGTAAATGAATTAAATAAATTTTGAAGCAGTGCATTAATTGGCTTCCAAATCTAAGGTCAGAACTAATGTGCTGTATCTCATGGCTCCTTAAAAAGGTAAAAATAATCAATAGCAAAAATTGTTCTGAAAAACATCTAAATGAGTCTCTGCATTTACCTTTATGAAATTCTAGGTTGGCTGATGGCATTTTGAGTTGGGAAGTTAGTTTTATTTAATCAATGTTTTGGAGCACCTACTGTGTGTGATGCCACAACTGTGACTGGGGCCTGGGATAACCCACACAATCTGCCCAGGAAGAAGTCCATATAGGTAGTGAACAGAGGAGTGTCTCTTTCCAGTGAGTAATTCGTTTCCAGGAACTAAATTAAAGCATGGAAATGGGAGTATATTTGAAAATGTCCCTGAGAACCCTAGGTTGATAAATTAATATTGGCATTTTTCTACTCTAAAATGTCAGCAACATCACTTGAAGCTGAGTTACTGTTTCAGTGCTGAAGCCATCTACCCTCTCCTTGGCAACTACCTTTTCAGATTGAAAAGGTGGTAGGGAAATCTTGATTTTTATTATAGTTGGAACTATTTGTGTTGCTGTGTACTCTTCTTGAGAAAAGGAGAGAAACAATCTAAGAAGTTATTATTTTTCACGGAACAGAAAACATTGATTGCATTTGGTAAGGAAAAATCACCAAAGCCCCTATTGAGGCTATTTTTGCATACCCCATTTCAGTCACCCAAATGTCCTTGACTTTGAGCATTCTCACAGTTAACTGTGCCCAGCTTATCACAAGGTAGAATGAACAGCCATTTAATGATTTGCTAATAGATCAGGTCACAAACCAAAATATCGTGTCGTAAACCTAAGGGATAATGCCTATGTAAAACAACAGTGCTTTCCTGAGTTTATCTGTTAGAGTCTGCATGCTGTAGAGTTCCTACTTTGACCATGGAAACAGGACCAGTATACATGTATATTGTCTTGGTCAGCTCTGGCTGTGATAACAAAATACCATAGACTAGGTGGCTCCTACAACTGATTATATATTGCTCCTAGTCCTGAAGGCTGGGATCAAAGTGTAGCGAGATTCTGTTCTTGGTGAGGTTCCTCTTCCTGGCTTGTAGACACGGGCCTTCTCCTGTGTCCTTACATGGCATTTTCTCAGTGAGTGCCCTTCTTATAAGGCCACTGATCCCGTCTTGAGGGTCCTTACCTTATGACCTCATCTAAACCTAATTACCTTTAAAGGCCCATCTCCAAATACCATCACCTTAGAGCAGGGGTGTCCAAACTGCGGCCCGTGGGCCAGCAATCCATTGTTAATTGGCCCGCAGCAAATTCCAAAAATTATTTAGTTTACTTAAATAAACTAGGTGAGGCAATATGTACTTCACCTCGAGTGAGTAGCCCGGCTGTTTGTGTATTTTACCGCATATGGCACTTGGTGAAAAACGTTGAAAAAAGTTTGGACACCCCTGCCTTAGAGGTTAGGGCTTCAGCATATGAATGGGGGGTGGGTACAACCATTAGGCCTATTAGTTATGCAGACTGTGCCTTACACAGACCTAATGGGGCAGCAGTCAAGTCAGCACACTCTAGCCTGCTACCCATTTTAGTAAAGCAAGTTTTATTGGAATACAACCATACCCATTAAAATATTATCTGTGACTGCTTTTACGTTTAAATGGCAGAGAGGAGCACTTGTGACAGAGACTACATGGCCCAGAAAGCTTAAAATAGTCAGTGTGTGGCCCTTTCAAGAAAAGTGTGCCAACCCTTGATCTGGATTACACAATTATCTGAGACTGTCCTCTGAGGATGCCCATCATTCTGGTACTCTAGATCAGTGCTTCTCAAAATTAAACATGCCTATGGATCATCTAGAGAGCTGGATAAAACACAGATTCCTGGGCTCTACCCCAGATAGCCTGAGTCAGTAGGTCTGCGGTGGGGCCCACGGATCTGCATTTCTAACAAGAATCCAGATGCTGCTGATATTGTTAGTGCAGAGTCCGTATTCAGTAGCACTGCTCTAGAAAATCATTGTCAAGAAAACTGATATTCTCCAGTATTTTTGCTCAACTGGGAAAATGACTGTTTTACAACATATTAAAATGTGTTGAAGGATTAGAATATTTAAGATACATATTGTAATGATCCATTCACAGTTTCAAATGATCGTGTTTAATAGTAGCAAGGTACAGTGATTCACATGTGTTGTTTGATTCACTTTCATTTTCACAATTTTGATTTATTTCTCACAATATTTCAGTCAGGTATATCACGAGTTACATTTTATGGGAATAAACTGAGGCTTGTAGCGTTGAAGAAATTTGCTCAACACCACACACCAGAAAGTGGAGAAAATCAGATTCAAAACAAGGTCTTCTCACTCCAAATTCCATACTTTTAGTCTCTTTTTTGTTAAAATGCTAAGTTATGATTCTTGGACATCTGACATATTTGGCTAAAGAAAAGAACGTTTCTGCAATTTCAATCTTGAAAGTAAATGGAGCAGGTGAAAATTGAATATTTTGTGCAAATAATTTTTAATTTTTTTTTTATATTCCCTAAAGACAAAGACCAAAGACCAACAAAAATATCTAAATTAGTTCGAATGATGTGGTTACATTACTTTTGCTGTATAATCAATGCCAGAACGAAGGTCTGTCTGTCCAAGATTATTGAATAACTGTGCCTTCACTCCCCTTGTTTAACATATTTATCAATAAATCAGATGAACGTGTGTATATGTGCACACATACTGTAAGGGGTGACTATTAGGCAGGTATACTTTAAAGCACTTACCAGATTTTAGTTCACTTGATACTGACAATAATGTGGCAGATTTATACCCTCCTCATCTCACAGATGAAGGAATTGATGAGGCACAGGTAGGAGACCATGTATTTTGACTAAACGTCACGAGGAAATGGTAGTACCAGGGTTTGAGTCTAAAACTCTGTTTTTGCTCCGAGTACCTATGTTAGCAGATGTCAACATATTGGGACAGGCATGTAAAATGCTAAACATCAGATTTATTGAAGTCTTCCATATTTCTAATTCTAATTCAAAACTGCTAATTATTTCCTCTATGATAGAAAGTGCTTTAAGTTGAGCCATCCATCCTAGCTCCCTTTTGACATTATAACTATGACCTCTAGGCTCTTAGGACTCCTATGCAGAAAGTCTCCTGTGACTGATCCAGCTTTCTTTCTTGCACAAAGTTCTCTTACAGCTTTTGTGATGCGTAACTTCCTAGTGCTTTGCCATATTTGTGGAATGGTAATTCTCTGCTAAGTAAAATACCCCATTTTTTGTCCTAACTGCTGACTGAGTATCTAACGGATTCAATTTATAGATTAAGAATTGTATACATTGATATTTACATGATAATAGACAATGATTTTAAAAGCCTCTCCCAGTGTGCAACGAGTGATGTATTCTTTTTTTTTTTTTTTTTTTTTAATTAAATTTATTGGGGTGACAATTGTTAGTAAAATTACATAGATTTCAGGTGTACAATTCTGTATTACATCATCTATAAATCCCATTGTGTGTTCACCACCCAGAGTCAGTTCTCCTTCCATCACCATATATTCGATCCCCCTTACCCTCATCTCCCACCCCCCACCCACCGCCCCCGTTACCCTCTGGCAACCACTAAACTATTGTCTGTGTCTATGAGTTTCTGTTTCTCATTTGTTTGTCTTGTTCTTTTGTTGTTTTTGGTTTATATACCACATATCAGTGAAATCACATGGTTCTCTGCTTTTTCTGTCTGACTTGTTTCGCGATGTATTCTTAACTAGCCTGAGTGCTTATGTTTGTTACATTATCGTTTGGTTAGCAAATAGAAACTGTAGATAAAGAAGTTTTATGTGTTTAAAATGGCAAAAACAAACAGAGTGTATAGACTGCCCTTTTAAAATCTCTAGGGCTTACTAATTACAATTATTAAGAATTCATATGGCACTTTGTGTTTACAAATACTTTACGGGCAGCAATTAACTATTTACCTGGGATAATTGTTGCTATTATTATCACCATTTTATATCTTCATAAAGCCAACAAGCAAAGCTAAATGCTCTTGTGATGTGTGTGCCCGTGTGTGTGTGTTTTAAGGACATGGCAAATTCCTAATTAAATTAATATTATAACTGAGACTTTGTGTTTCCTCAAATCTTTGTAACTTTCATGATAATTCAGTTGAAATTATAGTAATTTGATCAATAAACAATTTCCAATTTTGATAGAATGTACTGCTGGAACACCCAGTGACAGTTTTTGCATGTATTCAACATTTGGGGGCATATGCATCTTGCCCAGTTATTCAGTCTTAAGGGGAAGCTGTCACCTAACTACGTGTCATTCCTTTATGGCTAGCCTCCTCATTGGATAGGTGATACCTTTTTGGGATTTTTATTAAACGGATATTTATTAATTCCCTATTTGGTATTTGATGTTGCTCAAGGGACAGAGAGGACAAAAAAAACTGAAGAAGTCTGAAGGAGGTATTTATTTCTAGGGCTACTGATTCAGAAACAGCAGCAGTTAACGATAATGAATGGAATAGAGGTAAGTGCACCTGGCAAGTCAGAAGTTGCTGTAGGAATTTAGGCAAGAGAATGGTTCTTTCTAAACCAGGGGTGTCCAAACTTTTTTCAACGTTTTTTACCAAGGGCCATATGCGGTAAAATACACAAACAGCCGGGCCACTCACTCGAGGTGAAGTACATATTGCCTCACCTGGTTTATTTAAGTAAATTAAATATATTTTTGGAATTTGCTGTGGGCCAATTAAAAATGGATTGTGGGCCGCAGTTGGCCCGTGGGCCACAGTTTGGACACCCCTATTCTAAACCATAGGCACAGAGTTTGGACTTGATAAATATGTACGTAACACTGTTTGCCAAGCATGGTGGTGCGCACGTTACTAATATTGACTCAGTTAGTTCTCGTAATGCTCTGAAGTAGGCACTATCAGTAACTCTGTTTGTAGTTTGGGTTCCAAGGCCCAGTGTGGCTAAGATACTTGCCCAAATCACAAAGTTAACAAGGAGCGGAGCCAGGATTCACACTCAGCCTGTTAGATTTAATTATCCTTTCTCCTAACTGCTGCTCTGTGTTACCTAAATATTTGTGAGATGAACACAACAGTACGATTTAGTTTCATTGTACTTCTGAGTTACAGATGTATGATCTATATTTGTGTTATGATTCGGTTGGAAATAAAATCAGTTATGTTTTGAATGTAATATAAACCAAGTTTGTGACTTGAAGATACCCCCAGAATATCTTTAAATAGATATTTGGAATCAAATAGAAGAAAGTCAGTGTCTTTAATGTGCACTGGGCCTCGACAGGTAACAAAAATGAGTGAAGTAGTTCAGGTACAAAAAATCGTCTTCAATTCCACAAAGAAATACGGTCCCTTTCGTTTTTCTTGAAGTCCGTAGCTTTCTTGGTCTCGCCTTTATTTTCTGACTTTGTGCAGAGGAATGAGTGTAAGAAATATTTCACTGTCCTCTTTATTCTGCAAGAAGAACAGCAGCTTAAGTATGGTGATGAATGGCAAGCAGTGGCCAGCATCAGTGTGGCAGAAACAGTGGAGTGGACTCTACAGAGGTTGGCAATGGGCAGATATCAGCCTGCCTGTAATATATTTCTCGATTTTCAAAAGAAGAGACAGGAATTACATGCACACAATAGCCACATACTCACACACACACACACACACACACACACACACACACACACAGCACAAACACAAACACAAACACAAGTCTTGAATCTTGATTTCCTTCATGTAGCAATAACTTAAGAAAACAAACAGAAGCAACGATAGATCCACTGTTATTACTGATACTGTGTGAACCAAAATAAACCTGACTGCAGGCTGAACTTGAACATCTGGACCATGTCAACACAAGACTGAATGCAAAGAAGTGAAATCAGGGTCACAGGCTAGAGCACCTGAGCTAGAAGTGAATGAAGTGAGTCAGCCTCTTCTCCGCCATGATGCCCTGACTAATGCTGGCACAGCCCTCGGGGACTAGAAAGTCAGATATCTTGCGCTTCACATCAGTGTCTATCTGTCAGAATGGGCTAGTGTGTGGCAAGAAAACAATCCCAAATTGTCGCAAAGGTTTATTTTCTGTTAAGCCTTTTTTCCACGGCTAGTCAGCTGGGCATTCTGTCCAGGTCTATGGAGCAGCAACTATCTCAAATATTGCTGGTCACTGTTACAGGGAAAAAGAGATCTCTGGAGGATCTTTCTCTTCAATTAAATGTTCAGCATTTACTTGGTCCAAATTAGACATGGCCATTTTCTAGCTACAAAAGCCCAGGGGAGGGGGATTCTCATACCCAAAAGGGAGAAAACTAGACATATGTGAGTATGAACCCAATCACTGTTAGATTTTCCTATTAAATAATGAAAGGGCAGGCTGCTCCTGATCAATTTACAAGCCAAACATTTATTAAGTATTGATTATGTTATGGTTTTTATTATGATTGGTTAGATTAAAGAACAGGAGGCCACATGCAGTTTCTACTTCCCAATAAAAAATGTGATCTAAACTTACTCTAATAGCAATCTATTTGAAGGCTTTACCTGGGGGTGAAAACTTTTCTATGATGCTACTTGTTCATTTCAAACAACAAAAAAAGTTTGTACTTCAGAAACCACAACATACAAGTTCTGACAATTAAATTCACGAACTCGCCACCGTGCGCTTACATTGGCAGCACTGTACAAACAGCTCGGTAAGGTTTCATAACCCTGGTGTATCTGTGTCTCACGGCTGTGTTCCTGTTGATGTGTGGTGGTGTCTTACTGAGTGGTGTTCATTATTGTTGTTGTGTGTTTTGTGTGCCGTCGCAAGAATGTCTAAGTTTGAATTAGAGCAACGAACAAACATTGAATTTCTTGTTAAACTTGGCAAGAGGGGAAGTGAAATCAGTGACATATTAGTCCAAGTTTATGGGGATAATGCCATGAAGAAAATGGCAGTGTACAAATGTATTAAACGTTTTTCTGAGGGGAGAGAATGCGTCACTGATGAAGAGAGGTCAAGGTGACTAGTAACGAGCAGAACTGACAAAAACATTACAAAAGTTCTTTGAATTTTTTGTCAAAATCGTTGGCTGTCTGTGAGAAGCATAGCAGACCAAATAAATATTAACAGAGAAACAGGAAAATCTTAACTGAAAATCTGTGCATGAGAAGGGTGTGTGCAAAAATGGTCCCTAAGGAACTCACTAATGAACAAAAGCAAAGGAAGTTTGCCAAAATCTTTTGGAGAGGCAAGTGGGCCGTGTCATCACTGGTGATGAAACATAGGTGTACCAATACGACCCTGAAACAAAGCGTCAAAGTGCACAATGGAAGTCAGCCAGGTTTCCACGACCAAGAAAATTCTATTAGTCCAAATCAAGAGTCAAAATGATGTTGCTAACCTTTTTTGATATCAGAGGGATTATTTATTATGAATTTGTACCAACTGGACAAAACAGTTAACCAAGTTTACTATTTGGAAATGTTGAAAAGTCTGCGTGAAAACGTTAGACGAAAACTACCTGAACTTGTTGCCAACAATTCATGGCTCTTGCATCACGACAATGCACCAGCTCACACAGCACTGTCTGTGAGGGCGTTTTTAGCTAGTAAACAAATACCTGTGTTGGAACACCCACCCTACTCACCTGATCTGGCCCCCAATGACTACTTTCTTTACTTAAGATAAAGGAAATATTGAAAGGAAGACATTTTGATGACATTCAGGAAGTCAAGGGTAATACGACAACAGCTCTGACAGCCATTCCAGAAAAAGAGTTCCAAAATTGCTTTGAAGGGTGGACGAGGCACTGGCATTGGTGTATGCAGTGTTTCCCTGAAAATAAGACCTAGCTGGACAATCAGCTCTAATGCATCTTTTTGAGCAAAAATTTATATAAGACCCAATATTATATTAATATTATATTATATTACCTGGTCTTTTAGTAAAATAAGACCAGGTCTTATATTAATTTTCCTCCAAAAGACACATTAGTGCTGATTGTCCAGCTAGGTCTTATTTTCGGGGCAACACGGTGGTGTCCCAGGGGGAGTGCTTCCAAGTTGACTGTAGTGATATTCAGCAAAGAGATATGTAGCACTTTTTCTAGGATGAGTTCAGGAACTAATTGTCAGACCTGGTATTAATCATTGTAAGAGGCTCCATAAGCCGTTTAGTCACATTTTTTTAAATTTTTATTTATTTATTTATTTTTTTAATTAGTTTCAGGTGCACAAGACAAAGCAAAACTTAGACGTTTATCATTTATATCCCTCACACTGTGTGAACCCCCCTCCCCCCATCCACTATCCCTCTGTACGTTCCCAAAACCTCTCACCTTCCCCTTATCCCCACCCCCCCGCCCCTCTAGCAACCCTCTGTTTTTCCTCCATGTTTCCAAAACTGTTTCTGATTAGTTCATTCACTTATTCTTTTCTTTAGATTCCGCATATAAGTGAGATCATATGGTATTTGTCTTTCTCTTTCTGACTTATTTCACTTAACATAATGTTCTCTAGGTCCATCCATGTTGTTGCAAATGGTAAGATTTCTTTCTTCTTTATGGCTGCGTAATACTCCATTGTATAAATGTACCACAGTTTCTTAATCCAGTCATCTACTGATGGGCATTTCGGTTGTTTCCAGGTCTTGGCTATTGTATATAGTGCTGCAATAAACATAGGAGTGCATAAAGATTTTTGAATTGGAGTTTTGGATTTCTCCGGATAGATACCTAGGAGTGGGATTGCTGGGTCATAAGGTAGTTCCATTTTCAGATTTTTGAGATATCTCCAAACTGTTTTCCATAGTGGCTGCACTAATCTGCATTCCCACCAACAGTGCACCAGCGTTCCCTTTTCTCCGCATCCACGCCAGCACTTGTTGTTTGTTGATTTATTGATGATAGCCATCCTGACTGGGGTGAGGTGGTATCTCATTGTGGTTTTTATTTGCATTTCTCTAATGGTTAGTGAGGTTGAACATTTCTTCATATGTCTGTTTGCCATCTGTGTGTCCTTTTTAGAAAAATGTCTCTTCATGTCCTCTGCCCATTTTTTAATTGGGTTGTTTGTTTTTTTGGAGTTGAGTTGAGTGAGTTTTTTATAAATTTGTGATATTAACCCCTTATCAGATATATCATTGGCAAATATCTTTTCCCAATCAGTAGGATCCCTTTTTGTTTTATTGATGGTTTCCTTTGCTGTGAAAAAGCTTTTTAGTTTGATGTAATCCCACATGTTTATTTTTCCTCTTACTTCCCTCGCGCGAGGGGATATATCAGTAAAAATCTTACTCCGGGTAATGTATTGACATTTTTAAAAGAGAAATGAGAAAAGGCCAGTACTAACTAAATAAAAAAAAAAAGTATTTAATATCATAAATTACATTCAAATAGGTGTTTGTAAGCATTTACTATGGCCAATGAAGGACTTATTAGGTATCTATAGAAACAGATATTATTTGTGTACAAAACAGGCAGTTGTGTTTATTTGATGACATAGAGTCAATGAAAGTCATACCATACCCAGAGCATATTAGTTGTGTGATAAAATGAGAAACATACAAAAATATATGAAAGCAAAACAAAAGAGTTTGCTGTGCAATGTTGTACAGACCCAGAGATGGAATAGCAGCAAGAAAGTACAGCTTTTGCCTGATACAGCAACAGCTGAAATAAGCTCTTGGTATATGTTATATTATGAAAAACTCAAAACATAATCTATGTCTATGTGGCAAAGGCAAACAAGATTTTAAAATTTTGAAATGTACTCAGTGTTCAGCTGACAACACAATTTTACTTAACCATTTAAGTCTCATTCCAGATGCCATCTCTAGGAAGTCTTGCCTGGAAACCTTCAGTAAAATGTTTAATTTTCCATTCACTAGAGTAAATATTTTATTTTACCTTTTTTTTTTTTTTTTTTTTTTTAGTATTGCCACAGCACTTGTGTATGTTTGTGCCAAAGCGTCTGTCAAATCTAACTTGGGTTGTAGTGATTTGTGCCTATAACTCCTGAAGAAAATGCCAGCTCTGAGGGCACAGGGGTTCGCCTTATTTGTTTTGGGGATTACCCACATTGACTATTATGTTATGTGCTCTAAATAGCTGTTGGGGATGCAGCTGAGTGTCTGTATAATCTCCTCTACTAGAGGAAAACATCAGTTTAGTGCTATGAAATGGTAAATGTGAATTATGTTTTATTTAGTTCTAGGTTCATCAGTTTACACAAGTAACAGGAATAGAGCAATGGGTGTAATTGACAAGAATTTACTTCAAGTACCACACATTGTCTATCCATAAATAATTCTGAGTACAGAGAACAACTTCTTCAAAAGTATTAGCCTTTCCCAGTGAAATAGACCCTGTGGAGTAATAAAGCATAGTTAGCAGTTGGAAGTCGAGGAGAGATGTGAAGTAGTTTATTTTTCCTAGGAAATAAAGTGCTTTAATACATTTCTGAATCTTTATAGACTGGTTAAAGAGTGTCTGTAGCAGAAGAAAAATCTGATGCTCTGGTTATAAATTTTGTCTACTTAAAAAAAAAATGTATTCCATATGATTGTCAAGAAGCTTAGTTGTAAAGAGCCGTTTCCTGTATGGAATAATGGATATTCAGTAAGAGTCAATGGAAGTCAGGAAAAACTCCCCTTTTAATTATATTTCACAATTATCATCATTAAGGAAACCATTAGTTTGACTTTTTGTATTCTTGGTTTTCATAGCTTAGACAAATTAAATGTCTTCACTTTAGTGGTTTTTATGGTTGTTTATTGTAAGTTTTATTTTCATCAAAGTAGTATGTACCAATAGTTAAAAATTAAATTATCCTGAAATATTGGATGCTACTGATGTATAACCAAAAGGAGAAAAGGAGAATTTTCAAAGCATCTCTTTCAGTTGTTTCTACTGGAATAGGCTTTCTAATATTAAATAATAATAATAATAATAATAAGCTTAGTTCAAAGTTGCCTTGATAAAAAATGATATGTATGATATATATATAATTTCTCTTGACTTCATATTTTGGTCATAAGTGAAATTTTGCTTCTTATGTTTTAAAGGAGTTTTCACTTTCCCATTCCAGTCCTCCAGGTAAGTCATGATTTTGAGATAAGCTAAATGTCCATGCTTACTTTATTATGTTACATATATTGCTAAGTAAGTAGCATACAATAATTGTGTGTGTGTGTGTGTGTGTGTGTGTGTGTTTCTCAGACTTAATAATTGCCTTGGCATTGTTTTCCTACTCGTTACCAAACACCATGCAATCTGTTGAACACATAGCAAGTGATCTTCCAAATTCTTGCATATGTTGGAAAATTGATTGATCTTCTGATTGGATTCTTCCTTTCCAGAGTGCTCATCTACCTACACTAAAGTAAACTGCTATCTGAGCCTATTGCCCTGTTTTTGTACTGGAAATAATTTTCTTCATTTGTATTTCTCTTCTGTGTTAAATCCCTTTTTCCTTGGTTTCATATTGTCTTTTATTGTTGCTTGATTATTTTTCTTCAGCAAATCCACAGTAGCATTTAAGAATGAAGTTTGACAAGAATATTCTTTTTTGTTTCCACTTCTAAAATGTCTTTTTTCCTCCCTGCTGTCATAGTTGATTGATAGCTAGATTCTCTGGTCAATTTAAGAGTATGTTTTCTTGAGAATTTTGAAGATGTTTCCTCATTGTCTTAAATATTTAAGAATTGCTGATAAAGTTCGATGCCATTATGACTGCTCATCTTCTGCATTTCTTTTACTTTATAGACATTCTGGGGATATTTATTTCTTTGTGATGAAGTAGCTTGAGTAGGTTACCATTCATTCATTCACTGAGTGAGGGACTTGATCAGAATTTCTAATCCAGAAATTTTTTAGTTCTAGGAAGAAATTTTGTGTGTGTGTGTTTGTGTATGTGTATGACAGGTATATCCCACCCATAGAAAAATGTCTAAAATTATATGTATAATTTGAAGCAAAACAATAATAAAATGACATTTTTTATAAATACCATCTTGTTATAGGAAGAAATAATTTTCAGGAGTTTGAAGTGTCTAAATACTAGTTTAGTCACATACCTCTGTTCCCACCATTGTAGCCATTATCATAATTTGTGTGCTGATATACTCTTGTAGTACTTCCTTGTAAACTCACTTTTTATGCATATGTCTATATACATATATATACACATATATGTATATATATGTGTATATATATATATATATATATATATATATATATATATATATATAGAGAGAGAGAGAGAGAGAGAGAGAGAGAGAGAGAAGACAAGTTATAAGCCTATATAAAAACCTAGATGTGCTAAGAAGGTCAATGGCAATAGTATTAAATGAAGGTTAGCAGGAAAAGATAAGTTAGATGAGTAAATCCTCTGTATCCTCTGTGTTATAGAATTTCCTAGAGGATGTTTAAAAGCCTTTTCTGGGGAGCCAGTGAGCAAGGACAGGAGTTCATCCTAGTAAACATGGATTCAGTGCATTCAGAGTACCTGCTTTGGTATAGTGTGCCTGCAGCTTCCAGAAGTCAAATCGGAATACCTCTCTGGAGTAAGCTGAGTGTTTTCAGCTCTTCCAGATAGCAGGGCATAGAGGGGAAAGGAGGAAATTTGTTTACACATGGTCAAGACAAGCCAAGTATAGATAGAATTCTGGACCCAACTAACCAGGATGTTCTCAGCTCAAGCTAAAAATTTTAGAATGGAAACTTTCCATGTTTGTTTCTCTTGAGTCCCTCCAAATGAGTTCCTCTTTGTTTAACTCGCTCTGCTATTAAAATTTGGTGTCCGGGAGCATCTTGAGAAAGAGTACATGGAGGTAAATTTTGAGACCTGCCTGGTCTACTGTCTGACTAGCCTGATATTTTCGCTAGGTGGGAATTAATTTTCCTTTCAGAATAATGATGGCATTGCTTCTAGTTTTATTGTTTAGAAGTTTGAAGACATTCTCTTGATTCTTTGTATTCCTCTGTACCCTTATACCTCAGTGATAGGAAATTTCACAGTGATGATGGGCATGGGTGTTGGTTTGTTAGCTTGTTTTGCATGCCCCTGTAGGCCTGTTTTAATTTGGTAACTTTGGTTCTTATGTCCTAGGGTATTTTGAAAAGTGATTTCAATGATGATTTTTAATTTTCTTTATTTTTTTTTAAAGTAGTTTCAGGTGTACAAAACAATGTACTAGTTAGACATTTATATCCGTCACAAAGTGATAACCCCTACCAATCTACTACCTGTCTGACATTGTATATAGCTGGTACAATTCCATTGACTATATTCCCTATTCTGTACTCCACATCCCGTGAGTGTGTGTGTGTGTGTATAGATAGATAGATAGATAAATAGATAGATAAATAGATAGATAGATAGATAGATAGATATAGATAGATATAGATAATGTATCTATATAGACATAGACATAGATATAGCTATAGATATAGATATGTATCTATATCTATATGTAGATATAGATATATATACACACTCACAGGATGTGGAGTACAGCATAGATATATCTATATCTATCTATCTATCTATCTATCTATCTATCTATCTATCTAGATAGATAGATAGATAGATAGATAGATAGATAGATAGATAGATAAATATAATTATAGTTGACATTCAATTTTGTTCAGCTTCAGCTTCAGGTGTATAGATCTACACAGTGTATGAAGTGGTCTCCCTAATAAGTCCAGTATCCATCTAGCACCCTACATTATCTTTACAACATTATTGATTATATTCCCCATACTGTATGTCATATCCCTGTGACTATATTGTGACTACTAATTTGTGCTTTCTAATCCCTTGACTTTCTCTCCCATCACCACCCCCTCCCATCTAGCAAGCATCAGTTCTTTCCCCCCTATACCTCTGAGTCTATTTTTATTTTGTTTATTTTTTTATTCTGATATTTAGATTCCACATATAAGTGAGATCATGTTGTATTTGTCTTTTTCTATTTGACTTATTTCACTTAGCGTAATGTTTTCTAGGTCCATCCATGTCATTGCAAATGGTAACATTTCATTTTTCTTTCTGGCCGAGTAATACTCCATTGCATAAATGTACCACAGTTTCTTTATCCAGTCGTCCATCCATTTTCTTTATTCTTTCTGTCTGGAATAACATTATTTCCAATTTGGATAGCAAGGGATGGTACTCTACTTACATTTTCTATGCTCATTTTCCTTTCTCTTTTCCTCTCTCTTTCTCGCTGTCTCTCTCTAACTTTACTCTTTATGTAAATTTTCCATGTTCAATTCTATCAAGGTTTAAATTCCTGTTACCATATATTTAATTCCAAAGAACTCTTTTTTAACTGTCAAATATTTCTATTCTCATTTCATGTGTATATTACCTCCTTTCCTTATCTCTTTGAGGATTATATGTATATATTCTTCTCCTCTGTTCATAGTGTTTATTTTTCATAAGTTGATTGTGATTTGACCTCTGTTTTTCATTGTATAGTCTTTCCTCACAAATCTGATGACTCTTGGCTATCTGTGCATGCCTAATAATTGGGGATTTTAAAAAACTGTTTACTTGATGTTGAAATTTCCTATCTGAGACTTAGAATCAGCTGTTTTTTCAAAGATATCTTATTCCTTTTAGTAGGAAATTATATTAGAGGCCAAATCTGGTTACTAGGAGTGCTCATTGTTCATGGGATGACATTGTTTCTAAGTTATTGCAGTGAAGAAGGTTAGAAAATATTGTTGAGTCCAGATATTATGCCAGAAAGTAAGAAAACTTGCGGCAAGTAAGGGATCAAGTCAGAAGGACAGGACTCAACTTGAAGAAATACACAGTGGGACAATGTGTGACTCTTAGAGTGTCATAAAAAACAAAGACTGTTGATGATATAGACATATTAAATAGATTAATATTCATGAGTCTCCAATAATAACAACAAAAATGGAAAGGCAGAAGAAATATACTTGCTGTTATTTATGGTGGTTAATAACCCAAATACTCATTTTCAAAATTGGTTATTAGAAACGAGTTAAACATATATTCTAACTTCACGGAAGAATGAAATTTCTGAGGTGCCAATTAATTCTAGTTTATAACTAAAGACTCTACTGAGGAATTTGAAATTACATGAATTGAAGAAATACATTTTGGAAATTATCATTTTGAAATATTGATTCAGGTAAGAATTATCAAATGATTCTTAAACCATAAGGTAGAAGATTAGTGAAGAATTATGCACTCCTTGCATTGTAAAATTTCATATAGGCAATGAATATTTCATATAGGAATCAATATAGTAACAAGAGAAATCTGATGCTAACATTACTGAGCACCAGTATGGCAGCTATGAGTAGTTATTTTAATTATATTTTCTCATTTATACTTCTTACTAGTACCATGATATAGTGGAAGTATGGTTTAAAAGGGTAAAAAGTAAGGCTCAAAATAGTTAACTTGTCAAGGGCCACTTAGTAGAAAGTAGCAGAGTTAAAATGCAAACTCTCCTCTTGCTCATTCCATTCTCTGTGTGCTAATCCTCAAAATTAGGTTTTGTGATACTTACATAATTGCTTGAATTTATCAGTCTAGATATAGGACTATAATTAGCATCATATAATATTAGTATTATAGGATGCTATCAGAGTTTATATGAGGTCCAGAAAGGACTTTAATTTTAAAATATGCTATATAGTGAGTTTATTAAACTGGAAGAATATTACGTGCACGTAGACTATCACATAGAGCATTTTAAAATCTACTCGCTGAAACTGAAAAACAACAAATTTTTTTTTTTAATTAAAGAAGAGCATGTGTCCTGAATGACTCTGGTTAAGGGTAGCATTGGTACGATGAGAAAACTTTGTACAAAATGTTACGGTGTATTTTCAATACTTGATGGTAATTATACATGATACGACATTTTCACAATATATGCAAAGAGCAGCTAATATATAGAAAAGTAGAGGCTAAATTTGATTTATTGTACTAGGTTTTGTGAACTGCAAATAGAAAATTTTAAGAGACTCTTTATCTCTTAGCTCAGTGAGGTTGGGTTTGGAAGTGGAGCCAAACTCATGGCTAGTTTCTTCCCTGATTATGCAAGGAAGAATCAATTTGAAGGCAATTTCAGCTTACCTCCACCTTCTTAATGGGAGCTTCTCGCGTTTTAGCCTCAAAGAACCGGAGAAAGGACTTCATTGTATAATATGTTAGAATTCACTGCTCTGTGCTTGAAACCTGCCTAGAATACTTTCTATTTTCCCTAGGCCTCACCCTACAAATCCATTACTTGAGGTTCAGTTCGTTTTGTCCAACTGTATAACTCTGGAAGCTAATTGCATGATTTTAGTTGAGATTTAGCAAGAGATTGTTGATGCATAAATCACTCCTAGATCACCAAATTTTTCACCTAAAAATGGAATAGTTTCTGTCATGTCATATAGCTGTAATGAATACAGACTGACTATACATAATTGTAAATTACTGCAAATCATGAAATGAGTACTGGCCTTGTGGAATTGAATTCACCCTGTTTTCTTGATGATTATATTCTAAAATAGTTTGGACTGCTCATCGATATTATTACATACTCATATTTGTCTCTCTTATTGGTGAAGAGAAGAGACCAATATTCCTTGTGATGCTATCCCTGTGGAGCCTATATTCTAGCATGTTCCCCTTTTGTGTGTATGCCTCAGTCCATGGCATGGCATATACAATATTCTAGAATCTGGCACATCTTCCACCCCCACAGGCCTGATATTAAATCTGGGTTCAAGTACTAAGGAACTGGATGCAGTTTAACAATTTCTTTTACTTCTCTGAGTCTTACCATTCATATTTAGGAGCGTATGTATGTATGTATGTATGTATGTATGTATGTATATTTATATATTTATAATTACAACTTTACTTGAAAATAGTTAAACTGAATAACTTTTACCATGTCATATAATGATGATCTTTATTCAAATGAATAGTCCTGACTGTGGTGAGCGGCCTGGTACAGTTTGAGCCCACGGTGGAAATGCAGGCTAGATTGGCAGTGGTGCTGTGCAATCTGAAACCCCAGAAGATGAGATGAGTCGAGTCTCAAGGCCTGTTTCTGTGTGCTTCTAGAGAAGGGTAAAGCTACAAGGTTGAGCCTCTGTACTCTGCTGCAGGCTCTAGTGAGCGAGTGTTCATGAAGGGCTATGAGAAGGACCAATCCCATGAAGAGCTCAAACCCAAGAAAAAAGTCTTTGAGAAGTTGTAGACTGACTTGAAAATTTCTGAGGAGTGCACTGCACAGTGGAAGCAAACCAACTACATGACCAATCTGGGGTACGTCTCTTGTAAATCACTTTGTTCAGTCTTTCTTCTTTGTTTCCAGAACACACCTCCAGCAGCTCCATATACTCACTGGGGCTGTAATCTGACCAGGTGATAGAGCACCTCCTTGGCTGCAAGCAGTGCACTATCTTGGAGCAGCCGGTGATAAAGGTGTTTGTCTCCTGCTAGGATGGAAGGTGGACCTTTGGCTGCCCAGGGCTTGATGGCAGAAGGGTGGTAACTCAGGAGGCACCAGAAACACAGGGAAAGACTGAGTTGTGTGGCTTCAGAGTAACGGCTAGAGGGACAGAGCCGTCATCCCTGTGTGGAGCACACCTCAGGTGCAGCTTACAGGAGGGCGCCATCTTTCCTGTGTTGAATCCGCTCTCACTGCCGTTCACATTTTTTAAAAGAAAATAAAATATCTGGCAGCACTGAACTAATCAAGTGACGTAACATGTGTATAATATTCTATGAAAATACTAGTAACCCTCCTATGATTTAACAATGACTATAATATTAGATAAGTAATAGCCATATTATTATTCTTCCTCAGACTCTTTGGTCTACTATAGGATGCGAATTCTAATGATTCACATTTTACCTTTTCCAGGAAATAAATTATCTCCCCTTCGTTTTTCAAAAATGTGACTATTTATGTCAAAAAAAAGATACTGCCTATCTCCTTCCCTCCATCACTCCAAACTCTCAGAGGATATGAAAGGATCACAAGTTTAAAAGCAAAAGAAAGAAAACACGAGAGCATTCCTTTCATCCAAGTACATTGTATTTTCTCTCAAAACTAAAGTTACAGTTCATAATGGCCTGTTGTCTAGATTAATACAAAGAACAGTGACTTTGTAAGCACCTGCTCAGTAGCTCTATAATGAATAGCCGTCCTTGCAATTAGATTCAGACACAAATAAAATTGAACAACAGATTTTGCTTCTTCAAAGTTGCTTAACCCATTGGAAGCCTTTTATATGACAGACTGCAGCTGTTGATGCCTCCCTCAGAGGCAGCCTTCCGCAACTAGTGCAGAGCTACCTGCCAGAGAATCTTTCACAGCTGGTTTCTTCTCTCCTGCTGCAATAATTGTGTTGCAAGCCAGGCTAGGTAGATCTATATACAGATCTCCGCACAGAAAGGGGAAACCATGAGACGGAAAGAAGAAAATCCTAGGATTTTGATTGTGATTGTCCATGAAATTCTTGTAACAATAGTGCCAAAATACATATGGACATCAGAAGTTGTGTTTAATTAATTTGTGATGTTCATTTGGGAGCTCTACAGAGTAAAAATGTTTAAAGTCTTTACAAAATAAACAGAAAATGTCTTCAGGGTTTCCTGCTAAGCTGTTGGTTGGTCCAAACAAACGGTCACATGACAGGAAAATGGGTGAGGGTCAGGGACCAACTTTGGGGAAATTCAGGTGAGGACCGAGTGGTGCCCAGGATTACTGAGACAACATCCCAATCTATTGCATAGAATTTAGGGGCAATAGGGCTGTCTCATGAGTGAGAAAAAGGAAGGGCAGTGCCTCTTCAAAAACAATAATTTTCACGCCAGCAGGAGCAGACTCTTTCTCAATTGTGAAAGGAGCTGAAATATGCAGTCAAAAAGCAGACAGGGCAGTTTTTCTTGAAAGCAGGAAGTGTGATTCCACAGATACATTGGTAAGAACTTGTTTGCTTTTGTTCTGGGAGTCTGCAAAAGTAATTCAGCACAGCTTTAACCGTGACCTTTGATTATCTCCCTAATTCTTGCTCACCCAAGACAGTGTAATAAAACCTCTCTTTGCAGAATCCATATCTCTAGAAGAAAGCTGAGATTCCAACTTCAAAGGTGAGGAAGAATCAGGGTATGATAGAATTTAATGATGTATTTTCACTCTCAAGTGGGAAAGAAAAGCATTCAGAAGAAAAATGAGAATGAAAATGGATTTTTGACTACAGCACTCTGCTAGTTAATTTGCAAAATGTCCTGAAAATATTAGTATAAATAATGACCAACAAAACCTTTACTCAACAGTAGGCCATGTGTGACATACAATGTGGAACACATGTTTGAATATGTGTTTATATTTTTAAATAAAAAATGCATAAGATGTGTGGGAAAAATAAAAACGTATGTATTTTGAGAATTATGTGCTATGTATGCCATTTCATTTCATTTGTCCTGGAATTGTGAGGATCAGGTTTGTTTTCCTCTTTATAGTGATAAATGTCAGGCATAGGGAGGCGGAGGACCTTGTGTAAGGACATACCAGTAACAAGTGAAAAACACAGGCTTTGAACATCCTGCTGTCTATAAGTAAAAGGACAGAAAAAGTGCACTGTGGAAACCGATGTTCTTCAGCCTCTGCTATGGCGGTACCGTGGCCCTTAGTACTCATTTTCCCAAGGGGTTATGTAGAATGTGGTTTCAACATAGTGAGATGCAAAGAAATGCGTTGCTTCCAGTTCTGGGCTGTAGCCAGAGCCTAAGCATAGTCTAGTTTTCAGAGTTAGAAGGAAGTAGCTGCCCAGCCCCAGATTATTGATACATGGTGGCTAAGAGAACTGACTCTGCAGTTCAGGATTTGAATCCTACCCTGGCTAGCTAGCTATGTGACTGTAAGCAAATTACTAACATTTCTGTGTTTTGTAGTTTTTTTTTGTTTTTTTTTTTTTTGGTAAGGATTAAATGGCTTAATATTTGAGAGGAATTTATATTAGTTCCTACCATGAGTATTTTCTGTTATTATCAGTGCTTTCATAGGAGGAACTCACAGAAGTATACAGGAAATAAGACATCTTGTATCGAGACCTGGGCGATATGACCAGGGGAAGCCAGTGGACACATACAGCTAGACTATCCTGTAACTAATTACACAGAATAAGAGAAAGCCCTTACTTTGTAGATGTGTTTTCTTACCCTTCGGGCATCCCATCTGCCAGATACTCTGCCTTCTGCAGAAGGACTAACTGTGGTTGTCCTAGCTAATGGTCATAGGCTCTTGCCCTGATGACGATTGGACAATGCTGCATTTGACCTTGATAACTGTGTCTGGGAGGAGTAGCTGGTGGCCAGGGCCATTAATGGCTTCCAAAGAACCAGAAAGTCATGAATTTACTCAATTGAATCAAAAGGTTCTTGGGGCTCTCTCATCAGGAGTTGAATTTATGTTCCCATTGGACATATTGTCAGGGATTATTTGATTGCCTGAGAAAGATTACTTGGATTAGTCTACCATACTAAAGAAAAAAAAAATGTTTGAAAGGATATAGGACTTTCTCACAGAACTTTACACCTAGGATTATATTTGGGCCTCTTACAAGCCTAAATGAAAGCCGAGAAACCTTTCAAGAGCCAATGTGGTTACAGTTTTCAGAATTCTCACCCCAGCGGACATGTGGTATTCTCTGTAAATCAGCTGTATTCTTTGTTTGTTTCTCTTATCTTTACAAAGGATGCAACATATCCATGGTCCAATCATAAGAGCTCTGGCTCCGGGTATACTTGATGTCTTAGTTCAGGAGGCCAATGGACATCAATTAGTTCTACTTCCATGTTTCTGGAAAGAAGGGCGGGGGGAAAGTCTTATTGGCTTAAGCTTTGTCAGGTTCTAAATTTAATCCAGTCAGCAACCAGTGTTTTTTTTTTTTCTTTCTTTCTTAAAAGGGCCTGGAAATAGACTCTCGGAGAAGAGAGTGCAAGACGGGAGAGGATCTTCAGAGCAAATCATTGCCGTTTCTAATGCTGCAGGTATAGAGAAGTTCTGTTCCATCAACTGTTTTGATTAAGAAGGTAGTGGATAAAAGACCATCTTCAAATGGGAAGCAGACACTTTAAGTATTTGCCTAGCTTTGCTTTTGTTCCTTTGCACCTCTTCTCTCTTTATCTCCGTGTACTATCACATTGGTTGATAGAATGCAGCTCTCTTAAAAATATGTTGTTTTAGATTTTCAAGAGAATCAGTCTCTTGCACTTAAAACCCTGAATTAAAAATTGTTAATTATGCTTATGTTATCTTTTTTTTAGCTCTGAGCCCTTTGGAGGGCAAGTCTGTATCTGTTTTAAGGTTAAGTCCCCATTATCTAGGACATATAAGACACTTAAATTACTAATGAATCAAAAGGACTTAATATAAGGTATTCACTAACAAGTACCATTGTTGGTACTAGAATCAGTACCTAAGATTACCCTCAAAGATGATTGATTGATTGATTGATTGATTGATTAGAGAGGAGAATGCTTCAAAAATAGCTTTTATATTCCACTCTCTTGCAGATGGGCTATGTTCATGTGACTAGCTCTGCTGGAGGATTTTTATCAGAAATGACACATATCACCTTCAGGCCAAGAGTTGTGTCTCCTACATCTATTTCCCTGACATGGTGATCTTGGAAGCCATGTGCTCCAGATAGTATAGTTACAAGATGGTGGAAGGCAGGCTATCTGATTGGATTTCATAAAATTGAAAAATAAATCTGTAATTTTGGGATTTCTCTGCTATTGTAACATAGACTCTCCTGATAAATATAATAACTGAGCAAATACTTCACATAAAAGGGATTATTTGAGCTTGGTCTTGAAAAATGGATAGAATTTTTCTAAGTAAAAAAAAAAAAGAACAATTGTTCCAGATGAAGAGAAGAATACCTAAATAATAAAATAAAATAAAAAAAAAGTTTGTTGTCTGGTCAAAGAATATCATAAACTTCAATTGTTGGCAAAATGGGTGACATCTACCTGGTTAAAAAAAAATGATTTTTTTGGGTGAAATTTTGGAAGGTTTTGTATAATATAACTGAATTTAAACTTTTTTATCTGAAGTGTTTGCTTATTTAAAAATTGCACTATAAATTGTAATTTCTCAATTAAAAATCACTTAAATGACAAATTCACTCATAATTCTCCAATGTACTTAGATATATTGCTGAAACACTCCTGTTCTCAAACAGGGCAGTGGATAAGGCTAAAGAGACAGAAGAGGAGAGTAGTTAAACCTTTATCATGACATAACCCCTCCCAGAGGTAGTAAGTGATAATGGGACAAGATAATAACATGGTATCAATTCATATTGGCAGGATCAGTATTTTAAAAGATAAAGAGTTTGGGTATGAATATGCCAGGAGATCAAAACTAGGGAAGTGCTATCATAGTGAAACCTAGTAAGTATGCATCTTTAATGATTTTATTAGATATATTTAAGTTTAATGTTCTTCTCTATAATGGACAACATTTCATTCTAATTGCCAGCATATTTTTAGATACCCAAGTCTTTTGCATTGTTGTTCTGTAATTCTCCTTAGTCTGATTATCTCTGATCTAGTTATATAGACTTTCCTCTATTAGATGAGATGCAATTACTTTCAGAAAACAATGTAAAATAGGTTTAAATTTAATTCTTTATTACTGATAATATAAATGTGTTAAAAATGAGGCAATCCCATAAAAGCTGAGCTGCTTAATGTTCGCTCAATTGAATAACTCAGCATCATTGGCTGTTATAGTTATAGCTATAAATAGCACTTACATTTCTTTAAATAATATATAGCATTCTTTTAATTCTTCTGTGAATTAAAAAATAACTGCTTAACTATGTTCACCAAAAGCTATATTCTAGAATGTTCTTAAGCAGAACTATTCCAAAGTTCAAATAACCAAATGCCCATCAATAGTATCATGGATAAATAATTTATAGTATATGCACAAATGGAATTCTATACAGTAATAAGAATAGATGTACTGCATGGATGAATCTCATTAATATGTTGAGTGAAAGAAACCAGACTCAAACAAGAACATAATACTATATAATTCATTCAGTTCCAGAATCAGGAATAAGTAATAGGTGGTTTGGGGAGTCAGGAAAGGGGTTTCCCTTGGTACTAGTAGTTGGAAGGTCAACAGTGGAAAGTAGTATAAGGCAGGGCTTCCCGAGTGCTAGGGGTGGTCATTATCAATATGGTGCTAGTTACACGGACTTGTTCAATTTATGGAAATAACTATTGTGCGTGTATGGTAATATTTTTTCATGAAATAAATGATTTTTAAAGCATATAGAACTTTAAAATGCACTTAGTGATGGTTTAAGAATGTAAGAAACTATTAATTCTCTGATGAAAAATGGCATTACCTTGAAGGACACTGAACAAGATGAAAGTGTTAGGTCTTATATGTTAGATCCTAGAGGAAAAGAAAGGTTTCCAGACAAGATCAGCAGTGAAGGTTCGCTTTTTAGAAAGAAAATAAAGCAACATTTATGAGGAGAAATGAGACTACTCAGTGTTCCATTTCCCACTGATTACTTTCAATGGGAATTGAATTACATCACTTGGTTAAAAGATAGAATAAGCAATTAAATAAAGGTGACTAATTAGGAAATGTATTATCAACCTTGACAAACAAGAAAGTTGTAGTTAGTTTTAATGTTGGGATATGAGAGTACTAGTGAAAAGAAATGAATACAATCACTATTTTTGTGACACATATTTAATACTGACAAAAAAGATCTGAGTCCAAAGGAAGATTATTTATTGACTGTCAAGTTGAAAGTTTCATAGTAATAGTTTAGAATACTACATTTCCCTTTCATAATACTCGTTATACAGTATACTAGTTTCTTTTCCACAACCTGTGTTATCAGATAGCTCTTATGGTGAGTCTACTGAAGCCTGTCTTATTTAGCATTTTCTCTTAGATGACCAGCACATAAACTACTCTACACTAAAAATTGTTACTACACTAGAATGGTGGTTACCAGGGGCTGGGCGAGGGGGTGGGGGGAGGTTTGAGGGAAATGGGGAGATGATGGTGAAAGAGTATAAACTTCCAGTTATATGATAAATAAATTCTGGGGATGTAATGTATAGCATGGCGATCATGGTTAAATGTTCTTACCACAGGGGTTTCCCTTGGTACTAATAGTTGGAAAGAAATGGTAATTATATGACATGATGGAGGTGTTAGCCAACACTATGGTGGTGGTCATTTTGCAATGTCTAAGTGTATCAAATAAACACATTGCATACCTTAAGCTTACACAATATTATATGTCAATTATATTTAAGTAAAGCTAGAAAACAATTGTCACTACAAATAGGCACTAAAATATTAAGGGAGTGGGGAATTCAAAGCAAAATATCTTTAGTATGTAATTATTAATAAATATTGATTGGTGAGGGTAATGAATGTCAAATCATTTCATCTTTTTCTTGTGCATGTACATATTATAAAGTGAATTGTGCACAACTGCCCTGCATTCGGTAATCACGTGACCATTAAGCTAGTTGAGCAGACACTTCAGTGACCACAAATGACAAAGAATACAGGCTTTAGAAAACTAATCCAGGATGGTACTGACAAAACAACAAACATCACGGTGCAGGGCCCAGGACAGGGATCTTACAGAGTTTAAGTCTCAGGGCAGTGTTGTATAATATAATACTTATACTAACGTATAAGTATTCCAGATGAAGTTCTAATGTGGCTGTTTTAATCTTTTCCTTCCTCTTAGAGCAGAGCAAAAATTATTTTAGTTACTGGACAAGTGTAATGAAGACTGTGAGGGCAAGGTCTATGGCATCTGTAATTCAGATTGTGGTTTCCTTCTTAGATGTTGGCTAGTTCGGATGACATTATGGATCTGGCGAATAGGTGGAGTGGTGGAGTGTGAGCTTAGCATCTAACACAGGGTCCTTAACTTTTATGTATTTTAGTTAATGGTTCCTTTGGTCTAAGATTCATTTGTGGATTGGGCAAAAATAAAAAGAGTAGGTCCTCCCCTGGAATAAAATAAATGTCCCCTGGCAGAAAATGTCATGAGGTGGTTGAACTCTTAAAAGTGTCTCCTCATACCCTAAATTTTAGAGTAAGAATTGCAGCCTTTTTTGGGAAGTTGTGATCTCTTTGACAGTATTTGTCTCTAGAACTCATTAACGAGGAACTTCACTTTTTTGTTCCTCAATATGTTGGCTTTTGTTTTTCTTATTTTTAACTTTTTTTTTGCCTATGTTTAGAAAGGATAACTTTACCAGATCAGTTTGATGTGAAACTGCTTTTAATTTATATTTAAAATAATTCAGAGAAAGTGCTATTATCTGATAAATTCTGGTTTCTTTCCCTGTCAGTCCTATGACTTTTGAATTCCAATTAACATATGTTTACCTGGTAATCAGGATGGCTTTAATTTAGGAAATCCCTATATTTTCTTGTTTCTCTGTCAACCACTCTGCATAAATCTTCTCTCTCTAATAAGTGAGAAATAGCACATACTAAACTCTAATTTTTGCTGAAGATCATTGAACATGTTTTATTTTTTTCTATATTGCCTGTTTTAAGTAAAAATATTCTACTTTTCTCTTATAAAATCATTTAAGCATAAATTAACACCAGAAACAATATTTTTAAATATGCAGAAAATAGTTTCTTAAATGACAAAAACAAACAAACAAAAAATCTTTACAAAGTTTAGAGCATTTCTTCTGAGTAGCATCTTTTCACTTAAACCTTGGAAAATAATCTTAGCCAGTGAGAAACAGTGGTTATGGAAACAAATAGAAAGAAGGCAGAATAGGTGATAATAAGGAAGTCCACATATTGAGTTTGTAAGATTTATTTCAAGGGCTTGGAGGCGACTAAGAATGAAGAAGATGGAGTAAAAGATCAATGGTGAATTTCAGTTCCAACTATGAATCATTCTTTCATCAATTCAATCAGCAATATTGATTGTATCTCAATGCATGACAAGCCCTATGCAAATAGTGGGGAAAGCAGGGTCATCATGGAAGTTATAAACTGAAGTACAGGAAATATTTAAAAAACAAACAAACAAACAAACAAACAAAAAATTAAAGTTAAATTTTCAACTATGGTAAGTGAAATGTTTACAAGGTTCACATTCTTTGTGTGAAAGCATTTGGCATAAGTCCCATACTATTGTGGGATGGGCATAAAACTCATCTGTGAAAATATTGCTTAAGAGCTGAAACTTGAGGGATGAGAGTGGAGTACTTAAGTCCAAGGAAGAGTAGAAAGTTGTTCAATTATGAATAATAGCAAGACCTAGGATATGATCTCAGAAGTGGGTAATATGAGTGGAAGGGTAGATATTTAGATGGTTGACTTATCGGGGACAATGAAAACCCAGGATGATTGCAGTCGCTAAGGTGCAGATGTTGTACCATTTTCCAAAGACTTCTAAGGATGATGTAATACACAAACTCTAAAGGTGACCCCCAGGTTTCTCCACCTCACTCACACCCTTGTGTATTCCACTCCCCTTAAGTGATGGCAGAACCTGTGACTTGCCTCTAACCAAAAGAATACAGCAGTGATAGGATCTCACTTCCATGATTAAGTTTATAAAATGGTTTTGCTGGGTGGCCGGTTGGCCTCATGGTTAGAGCGCAGTGCTCATAACACCAAAGTCACCAATTCAATTCCCACATGGGCCAGTGAGTTGTGCCCTCCACAACTGGATTGAAAACAATGACTTGAATTGGAGTTGAGCTGTGCCCCTCACAACTGAATTGAAAACAGTGACTTGACATGGAGCTGATGGGTCCTGGAAAAACATACTGTGCCCCAATATTCCCCAATAAAAATAAAAAAACAAGCAAACTGGTTTTGCTAGCATCTCTTGTGCTAGTTTTGTTGAAGCAAACTACCATGTTTTGAGCTGCTGTCTAAACAGGTTCTTGTGGAAAGGAAATGAGAGTGGTCTCTGGCCAACAATCGGCAAGAAACTGAGGCCTTGGGTTCTCTGATCTATAAAGAATTGGATGCTGCCAACAACCACATAAGCTTGGAAGCAGACTTTCCAAGAAATGACTTGAGATGAGAAGGCTGACGTCTTGAGTGAAGGCATGTAAGTAATCCTGAAGCAGAGGACCCAACTAAGCTATGCCTGGAATCCTGATCCATAGACACAATAAGTAGCTAATTTTATGATAGTTTGTTATAACATTAGGTATCTAACGCAGAGGGTAAGAAGTAAGTGGATGATAAATACAAGAAGTGTGAGTCTAGTCATAGCCATGGCACTAACGTCTTTAGACCTTGATTTCTCACCACTATACTAGATGCAATGGCTAATTTATGGCAGTGATATTGTTTTTAGATTAAAAATTAGTTCATGGTATAGACTGGTTTTTGAATAGGCTTTAAGAAATCTATATTAATATAATATAGATATTAATATTAATGGTCATTATCATCATCCTTATTCTGTAGTGTATTTCTGGAAACAACATGATTTTTATATTGTTATAGAGCTAACACTTACAAGATGCCTAGAATATTGCCTGCATCTCATGCGATGATAGTTATTATTATTCCAAGGGGAAAGAGTCAATCACAACCTGATGGATGCTGGGCAAACTGCAACATGAAAATTGTCTGAATCCTTGTAAGGCTCACATCTAGCATGTATATTTTGACAAATGCTACGTCCCACATTAAGTGGTAATGTTTCTCCAAAATCTACTTGCCATAAATCCAGTGTGTCTCATTGGAATATGTTACCACGAAAAAATATTAATGCAATCACAATTTTGCAAAATGTTTATCATCTCTAGTAAAACTACTATGTAATTATTACCATTTCACAGCTTAAGGTTAAGCAGCATTTACTGATTTTACTATTGGGATGATTTAATGGTATTTCAAATCTCTGAAATGGTAAAATACCTTCAGGTATGCAGTATCTTTCATCCACAAATCCCTGCTATTTACCGCTATCAACACATCATTACAAGCAAAAGGCAGGGAAATAGAAGTGAACAAATACATGCATTATTCATGGATGTCGTTCTCTTCTGCTAGCTTCCTCAAAACCTTCTTTTCTTTTGGAGATGCCCAGAAGCATGCATTTAAATTAGTTTATTAACAAGATCATTAATCAGGAATCCATGTTTTAAAACATCTTGTTGATCAGCAAGTAAAGAACAAACAGATGCCTGTAGGAAGATGTGAAATCGAATATAGTTGCAACACATTAGAAATTACCTCAGTCATGATTTTTAATTTGATAATTAAAAAAAAAGTAGTACATGTAATTAATATATACTTCATAAACCAAATATATATATTCTCAAATATAAAGCTTTGCATGTGTGCATCTCAGGAAAAAGTAACTCTTTAACTGATATTTCAAAATGACTTTACATTTACGATCATTAACTCCCCGATTAAAAACTGGCAGGTGAGATAGGAAGTATTTTCAATCCCACCTTTTGAAAACCTGTGACTTAAGCTCAGAGAAATTGCACTTTTTTTGAATCTCAGTTTCCGTATCTGTAGGTTGAAAGGGATAAACCTATATCTAACAGATAGTATGTAATGACAACATTCAACCTAAAGAACTTCAGGGAAGTTCTTTATATATATAATATATTATATATATATATATATATATATATATATATATATATATATATATATATGTTATATATATTATATATGTATTATGTATGTAATATATATAATATATAATCAGTATTGCTGATTACATAATCACAATGTTATAATAATAGTATTCTTCATTATAACTGTTCCATGCTATAATACATAAAAATTCCATCAAAACTAGTGCCTTAGAAGATATGTAAGTTACTGGTTTTATAGGTCAGTCTTTCTCCTAATCCATGTTCGAATTCAAAGCTTCTGTTTCCAAGAAAAGATGCATATAATCAGAATCAAATAAATACTTTTGTTTTAGTGATGTTGTATAGTTACATTTTCTACAGTAAATACGTTATCTGGAAAGTGAAATTACATGATATGCACAGTCATGGGAGTTCGGTTAAAACTATGAATGTGGAAGAACGCAAGTTCTTCCTGCTTTCAATAAGAGAATATAATTGATTTCACATCTCTCAAAAAAGAGCCTCAGATTCAAAATGTGTTACTTGTGCTGTGCCATGGTTGCTTATTAAAATTTTATAGTAATTGTACGTGAAATCTTTGATATTTATTGCATTTCTATTTAGACATTTCTTTAGAAATTTCTGTAAACATATTTTTATATAATCATTGCAATATTTATTAAATTCTATTTATGAATCAGAACTGTAGTTTTGTTTTCAAAAAGAAAAAAACTTTACAGTTGCCAACTTCAAAGACTTAGGGAAGGATTGAAAATTTTCCCAGGAGCTCATGTAGCCAGAATGATAGAAAGATGAAAGTGAATAAGCTGCTCTTATTATTTTCCATTTCAAGGCTGCCTGCACATTAGCTACTTTGCCAAAAATCAGTGATATGATCAGTTTCTTATCCAGACACCTGCAAAAGAATTCATTCTAGCAGTAGTTTTAAATGTCTCCAAAGTATGCCTATTACTTGTCCATTTGTGAGTAAAGTTTTTTCATTATTATTATTATTTGGAAAGAGAAAAATACAGTGGACAAAATATCTTAGACAAACATTTGTTTCTTAGAGTAAGGCGCAAGAACAGGGGAATAGCCAAGAATACGACCAAGGATTAGATCGATGGCACAGGATATCAATTTAATAGTTGATAAGACACAATTCCTAGAGACTTCATTTTGTCTTAAAAATGGGATACTTTATCTCTAAGGTCCTTTTACTGTTGAAGATTCTGTGATCTACAACATAATTAGAAATAAGTGTCCAGAAAGTTCAACAATGAAAACATTTCCAAATTTCACTGCAAAGATCTCCTAAGTAATAGTTACTAAAAAAAATGTTTCTTCTTACCACTGAATAATGCCTGGCCCCAAAAGACATTCACCTCCTAATCCTTAGATCCTGTGAACGTCACCTTAAATGGTAATGCACTTTGCAGATGTAATTATGTTTGGGAGATTGAGATAGGGAGTGTCCTGGATTATCCAATGGGCCCAATGTAATCCTAAGGGTCCTTCATAAAAGGGAGGCAGGAGGATCAGAAACAGAGAAAAAAAGGCAGTGTGCTGATGCAAGCAGCAATAGAGTGAGACTGGAGGATGCTATGAAGACAGAGGAAGGGGCCAAAGAATTCAGGTGGTTTCTATACAATGGAAACTGCAAGCAAATCTAAGTCCCCCGTATCCTCCCAAGTGGATGCAGTTTGGCTGACAGCTTGAATTTTGGCTTCTGATCTCCAGAACTGTAAAAGAGTAAATTTGGGTTGTTTGAAGTTACTATATTTGGGGTAGTTTGTTATAGTAGCAATGAACAAAACACCCACTAGAGTGATAGTGGTGTACCAAAGATGTGTGAAGTTAGTTATTTGGAACGTGTTTATTTCTACTTGGAATATGTAGAATTGTAGCTGTCACTAATTGTGAACTTTGAACTACTTTTTTCTAGAATAAATATTTTGTGAGTGTTTGAAACAAAAGCTACTAGAGATGGCCAAACAATTTTCATAGTGTCTGTTTTGTTCATTTTCAAACTTATTTTCCCCAAAATATCTATTCATATTTTATAAATTGAAGTGTGAAAAGTACATGGATAAAAGGGATTCAAACCTATTATAGAAAAATAGCTCCAGTGTCTTTGTATACACGGTTTACTGAGTATTAACAAAATCTGCAAAAAAATATATATTTAAAAGGGTATATGAATAATAAACCCCTTGAAGAAACTGTTAATAGTTTTTCTGTTTTTATTTTTATTTTTTGGTAGGAAATAAATCCTGAAAGGCTCCAATTTTCACTTAACAAAAGAACATTTCAGTTGGTATTAGATCCGGTATTTATTAGAAAGTTCAGCAGCATAATATGTTCTGGATCTGGCCTGTCACCAAATCCTAGCTCCACCACTTACTAAGTGTGTGACTTAGGAAAAGTTGTTTCACTGTTCCATGCTGTATTTACTCTTGTGTAAAATAGGGTTTAAAGTAGTACCTTGTTGTGAGAGTTACCAGAATTAATGCATACTGCACTTTTATTAGTCTGGTTCAAAGGAAATAAAGTTTGAATGTGTTCGTTATTTTTATCACTGCTATTCTGATTTAATCCCTGAGCAGTTCAAGTGGCAATGACAAGCTTTCACTTTATTATTTACAAAATACAGTGTTGTATTCCATTAGAAGACTGGTATCATGTGTTCCATTATAGAATGAATACATTCCTTAATCTCTAAGAGGATCTGCAGAATTCCTTCCAATTTCTGTCTCACTTTATCTAAAGGAGATTTAAAAAAAAATGATTGATTAATTCAGCAACATATTAATAGCTTTGCTGCTGGCTTTGAAGACTTCTGAAGGGGCTGTAGCTATAATTGTTAAAAGCCTTTACCCCTTGTTTTAAAGCAGTTTGTTTTGTAAAGACAGAATATTTTTAAATCAACTGATTTGAATTCTCGAAAGAGGATTCAACTTTGAAACAAAAATTCCCTGACCACACAGATTTCTTTTTTTTTAATTTCAGGTATATAAAACAATGTAATAGTTAGACATTTATACCCCTCACAAAGTAATAACCCCTCTCCCCCAATCTACTGCCCCTTGACTCTTGGTTAATTTTTAAATTGAAGAGAGTCAATGAGCAGCTTCCTCAACCAGTTTTAATTTTGATTTTTAGTGAAAAGTTATTTTCAAATATTTTTAATATAATGAAGGTTTTTAAGAATTTCATTTTTAATTCCTATTTCAAATAGATCAAACTTTGTCTTGCATGTTGATTTCAAACTGGAAGATTCAGTTCCATCACAATCATGCAATGAAACATGTGTGGTAGACAGTATTTTGAAATACTAGTGATTATTTTCCTGTAATCCCTTATCAAACCTCATCCCTCCTCTTTACCAGTGAAAGTACCTAGAATCCATTTTTCCAGAAGTCAAGTCTTGCCTTTTGAGCTTTGTATTGGTTGGACTGGTGTCATAAGGAAGAATGATGGACGCCTCTGTGCCTATCTCCGAGAATAGATTAAGAATCTGTACTAAAGCCTGGAGAGATATAGAGGAAAGCAAAGAGATCTTCAATCTGGTTGGTTCTCCCTTCCTCTTCCCCTACTTTGTAGCCCATTCCTGGGGTCGGGAATCATGTAACAATGAGACAGTTGGGGAATCTGAGAGCAGAGGACTGGAACAAACAATATCCAAAATATCCTAGGGAACCTAACATGATATGGGATTAAAAGAAATATCTGTGTGAGGTGTCTTAAGTCACTTAGTGCAGTGGTAGAGAGTGCAGAGAGAGAGAGAGTGTGTGTGTGTTAAGTAAAGCCGCTGTTCGACTTTGTATGACATTAATTTACATATTCCCAGGCAAAAGCAAAGCAAAACAAAACAAAACTACAGAGTTAGTTTTAAATCAGAATGACCAATAAGTCTAGATATTTTTTATATCTAAGCATGTGTTCATCCAACACAGTATTTTCAGAACCTCTTATTTCCAGGTACAGGGAAAGCAGGACAAGGTCTGGAACATGAAAAAAACATGGTACATGTGGGCAACTGAAGCAGTTGTTGGTGAGAGCTATGCTTTTTGTTTCTCAAGGCCAGATGTTTCCTGTCGTATCACTCCATGTCACTAAGGCGCCAGTTCTCCTGCACGGAATGAGTGACTTACTTTTATTTGTAACGTTGGAAGGAAGAGTTTGATGTGTGTATTTAGTCATCTTGTCCCTGCTCCCAGGGAGCCCATGTTCTTTACTACTTTGCCAAGCTATAAGTTTTGCAGGGCAGACCTGAATGTGTGGAGAAAGGGGTGAGGGTTTTCCTGTGCAACCCATGGCTATATGGTGCTCATTACCAGGAAATGCATTTGTTTCCATATATAAGCCGTATAATAAAGGTGATATTTTTGCCTCCATATACCTCATTCTTCTCTAGCCTCATTTTGTTGCAAATGCATGGAGCAAATATAACAATGATAATACTTAACTGTACAGCATGGAGACTACTATCTGCCAGAAACTATTCTAAGCATTTTAATATAATAACATTTCAATCCATATTATAATCTCCATTTTTCACAAGAGGAAACTCAGATACACATGTGCTAATTAGGGTGCCCAAGGTTACACAGATAGTGAGCAGTGGAGCTGGATTAAAACCCAGGAACCTGAGCTCCCCTTTGCACATGTGCTGTAAGACTTTCAGGTGTTCTATTTAAAGTCCCCTCAAATTCTACTACTATGGAAGCACTAGACTCGGAAAGATGGCCCAGATTTGGCCTGAGTGGCAATATTCAGGATGATGCTTAGTGACTGGTTGGAGGAATCTGAAAATAGTGTATCCTCCAATATCCACAAATTCCCTCAAGCTTTCATGTTAGAAATTCTCCCCCCAAATTAAGTACAACCTTTTAGAAAGTGGTCAGAATTCCTGAAATTCATGAGAGTTTGTTATAAGCATTAATATAAATTATAGAAAAATACACATACATTTCTTGCCCATCTGAATTCATTGGCTGAAGTTTATATTTGCTGTATAAGAGTGGTCACTCATGGAAACAACCAAAATGTCCTTCGATAGATGAATGGATAAAGAAGTTGTGGTATATATACACAATGGAATACTATTCGGCGGTAAGAAAAGATGATATAGGAACATTTGTGACAACATGGATGGATCTTGAGAGTGTAATGCTGAGCGAAATAAGTCAGACAGAAAAAGCAGCAAACCATGTGATTTCACTGATATGTGGTATATAAACCAAAAACAACAAAAGAACAAGACAAACAAATGAGAAACAGAAACTCATAGACACAGACAATAGTTTAGTGGTTACCAGAGGGTAAGGGGGTGGGGGGTGGGAGATGAGGGTAAGGGGGATCAAATATATGGTGATGGAAGGAGAACTGACTCTGGGTGGTGAACACACAATGGGATTTATAGATGATGTAATACAGAATTGTACACCTGAAATCTATGTAATTTTACTAACAATTGTCACCCCAATAAATTAAAAAAAATAAATTATTATAAAAAAAAGAAAGAGTGGTCACTCATACCTCTGCAGTATTAAAAAGTAAACATGTAGTCAGTGAAACATATCAGTAAATCATGCATACTGTAATATTTAACAAGACAGACGCTTAGCTTTGCTAGAAGATTAAAGTGATTCACTGTTTTATCTGAACTAGTAATTATAAAACTTTGGCTTTCCTCAGTATTTCAATAAAAAATGAATGTATACATAGAAATTTCAAAATACATTACCTACTTGAGTACCCATAAGTCTAAATACTAAAATGTGACATTAAGTAAAACTCATTTGAAAGCTGTTGGAATCTTTTTAATAGCTAGTGTTTCTCAATGTAACAAAGATGAGATGACTACATTTTGACAACAGCTTTTATGTGAACTATTCTTTTTGTAGTTTTCTTTTTTATTGCTATCAGGCATCACTGCTTATTTAATATAATAATTAGTATGTTTATAAATAAGTTAAACATATTTTATCTACTTTTATCACATATTTTACAAAGGTAATTAATCTTTTTCATAGTCATCACACATGTATTATTTGAAATAAACACAGGGAAAGAATAAAAATATCTCTACATTGAATTATAATTATTTCAAATAAATTCAATCTTTATTTCTTACAACCCTTCAAATTGTATGTTTTGTAGCAATTTGCTATTATATTTATTGAAGTAACAATAATATTTATACATATTATAACTCAAGAACATTAATTAACTGCTGAATACCAGCAATTATTCTAAATACTTAGGATATAGCATTGAGAAATTTCCTTCTATAATGAAATTCATATTTTAGCATTGAGTTTAGTAAGTGGTGAGAGTAGACTTCTTTGCTTTATATCAGACCTAAGGGGAAAAGTATTATGACTTTTACCATTAAGTATGGCACTAACTGTAGGTTTTTAATAGATGTTATTTATTAAGTTGAGAATGTTCTATGCCTGGTTTACTAAATGTTTTTCTCAGAAATTGGACTTGAAATTTTTTCAACTTTTTAATGTTGCATTTATTGATATAATCATATTTTTATTTTTATTTTGTTAATATGATGAATGATAGTGATTATTAGTTACCTTATCTAACTTTAATTTTTTAAGCCACTTTATTGAGGTATAATTGACATGTAAAAAGCTGAACATATTTAATGTTATACAACTCAGTGAGTTTGGGGATAAGTATACACCCATGAAACCATCACCACCATAAAAGCTATAAACACACCCATCACCTACCAAAGTTTCCTCCCACCCCCTTTTATTATTTTTGTCATAAGAATACTTAACATAAGATCTACCCTCCTAGCAAATTTTACTTATACAATACAGTATTTTTAGCTGTAAACACTGTACTGTACATTAGATCTCCATAAGTTATTTATCTTGCATAACTGAAACTTTATACCTTTTGATCATCACTTCCCCATTTCTCCCCTCCTCCCCCCACCAACCTCTGGCAAGCACCATTCTATTCTCTCTGCTTCTATGAGTTTGATTACTTTAGATTCCACATGTAAGTGAAATCATACAGTATTTAGCTTTCTGTGCCTGGCTTATTTCACTTAGCATAATGTCATTAAGGTCCAGACATGTTGTCTCAAATGACAGGCTTTCCTTGCTTTTTAAGGGTGAATGACATTCCATTGTATGTATATGTTACATTTTCTTTGTCCACTTATCTGTTGATAGACATTTAGAAATGTTAAACAAACAGCGTTCTCGGGATAAATTCACTTAGTCATAATGTATTATTATTTTTAAATACTTTTGGATTCTATTTAATAAAATTTTTGTCTTAAGTTTTGTATGCATGCATTTTCATATTGAAATGTAGTTTTTTTTTTATACTAGGCCAATGTGGGACTGATAAAATGAGGTGGGAAATATCCTCTCCTATTCAATTTTCTGGTAGAGTTTGCATATGATTAGTGTTATCCCTTACTTAATGTTGTCTAGGATGACCAGGGAAGCCATCTAACTCTGCAGTTCAGTACTCATTCAGCCGTAATTTTTTTTGTTGAACATACAAAAAGTCTTACCTGCTAGTTTACAGTGTTTTGTTTAAAGATAATGCTCTAATTTGTAGGGAATATAGAACTATTTTGCAAAACCATGCACACAAAAAAAGCATGTTAAGTCGTAGTATAATACTTTGGACATTTTGTGAGAGGGACATATTGCTTTAGTCCTGTTTCTGATTCAAGTATGTTTGCTATGAGTTCAGACGTTGTTGAGCAATACAATATTGTTACTGCTATTTTACGAATAATCATTTCTTATGTAGTATGGTTTTAAAATATTAAAAATAAAATAAGAAGCTACACATTTACAACCCTTTCATAAATATAAACTCTAGTACTCTTTGTGCTCTCAAATTATTTTAACAGCTCTAATCATCCATTGTGTGATAGCAGCATCAGTGCTAAACTATGAAAAGTCTTGTCTGGGGCAATAATCTAGCATATCCTAAACACTTTTACCATAGTTGATACATACAATTATTCATTTTTAAAAAGCATCTTTGGCTAACAATATATTTATACCACGTTTAAATGCAAACAAAGATGTAACATGAAAAGGTTAATTCTAAGCCTGGATATAAAATAAAATAAAATATTAAACACATTCAGTGTTTTCAGAGACACTTATGTATTTTTTCAATTAATGCTTATAAAATCTTTACACACCGCAAAACAAAATTTGCATCATAAATTTTGAGTAATCTTTGAAACATCTTGGTGTGATCCTCTGATTCCACAGACAATAGATAACAAAATCACTGACATTAGCATTTAAAGTCATTTACATAATGACTTGTCAAAAGTCGTAGTAAATATTTGAAATACATTCTGTTATGTTTTAAACAGAATTTTTTTCCCATTACGAGTGTGACTTCAATATTTGTGAAATGAGAGCAACATAACAAATGTGATCACAAATATTTAAATTAAAGATAATTATTTATAAAAAATAAAAGAAAATAAATGAGTTTTATCATGGAATTCTTTTAATGTTGGGAGCCTAACCTTAACTCTACCTAATCTTTCATATAGACTTAGTTTTAACATATTTGATCATTTAAAAAAATTTTCTTAAAAAGTTTGGTGGAGGGGAAAGTATTGAAGTCAAGACCTTAGCACTACTGCTTAGAAATTTTGAATAGAATAAAAATTTCAGATAGTCCATGGAGATACCTGTCTCATTAACTTCAGTATGGATTTTGTCAGCATGAAGACTATATGACTAGGCATTAAAATTAATTTCATAAGAAGTACAAGTGAAATCATATTTCAGATGGGTTTAGTTTGGCAAAGTCTTTTTCATCACGGATATAAGGTCATTTATAAGAAGAATATGAATTTTTAAGTGTATGTAACTGATGTACAATATGGAGAATTTTTACTAAAAATATTTGGCATGTATTCATTAAAACAATCACTAGATACTAAGAGATATTACTGATTTATTAGGGTATAGGGGGATCTGAGCTTTTGAGAAGAAAAAAACTATTACTTTTTTTTTTAAATGCCACTTCTTAAATCCTCCTTCCATATTCTAACAGTGCACATATACTTGAAAGTGTTTCATCTTTTGATGATGGATTGCAAAATATTATAAATCTAATTATGATTGAGTCACATTCAGGAATTTTTAAATACTTAATAGATTAAAACCATAAAATAGAATAAGTTACTACTTAAACTGAAATATGATAAATTTGGTAGGAATTATAGAAAACAGTAAATTCGTGGCACAATCTCTACCTTGAAGTAGTAAAATAATTAAGATGTAGTGAGTATGAATAGGAATTAACATTTTAAAATACAGTTTGTTGAGTTGTAATTTTTTAAAATGGCTGTACCACAATTTGCTTGCAATATTTTTGCAAATGTAGCCATCAGTTCTCAAAAGCTGATATGGGCTGTTTGCAGCACACAGCAGTATGTAAGACAGCCGTTTGTACAAAAAATATTTTGTCTAGAAATTTAGAAAGGACATAGGTGGGTCAGCTTTTCCATGGTCCACTATGTCCGGGTCATCAGCTAGGGAGCCTGAAATGACAGAGGACCAGACCAGCTTGGGCTGGAGGCTCTGATTCCAAGATGGGTTCTTCACTCACCTGTCTGTGACATGGGCTCGATAGGGACTGTCAGCCAGTGCCCCTGCATGTGGCTTCTCCATTGTGGCAGTCTCAGAATAGTCGAACTTCTGACATGGCAGCTCAGAAGCATGGCCTTTCCTGATCTAGTCTTAGAAGCCACATGGCATTACATCCTCCATATTCTGTTAACTGAAGCAGTCACAAACTCATCCATATTCCAGAGGATGGGTACTTAGAACTTCCCTCTCTGTGGCTAAAATATTAAAGAATTTGAAGCCATGTCCTAAAATCATCACACTGTATATACTATTTTGTATTCAGCTTCCCGCTTAACATTATACTATAAACATAAAATGTCACTCTTGTAAACATCATTTAAACACCTATTTGGCATGGTCTTTTTCACTGTAGATGCAAATCCCAAGTTATAGTGTTGATTTAGGTATGAAAAAGTAGTACCTTTATACAAGAGATACCTTCATAATAAGGAATTATGAGAGAATAAAAGTACTTCGTGAATGTTTATCCAGGTAAAATAATTCTGAAAGAGCGTCTTCATATAGAGATGCATCTTTTAGCATTTCATTGAAAATTACAGGGCCTATTTAATTTCATAAAAGAATATCAGATGTCGTGTGTGTCTTTTAGCAAGTGCAATATAATAATCTTGGAACTACTGAACTGCAAAATTTCTGCTGCATCAGCCAATCCATGTTTGTGTCTCCAACTTTGTCAAAAGCCAATAAAGCAAAAAAGCTTATTCATCTCGCTAAGGGGCTGTAAGCTCTATTTATTAAAATGGAGTTTGGAGATTGGTTTTTTCCATTTTGTTATGAGTCGTGTATCACTTTCATTCAACGACATCAAATGTTGAGCCTCAGTAAAACTGCCTTATTGAAGAAAAACTATGATATTTACTCAGTGATAAACAATTCCTGGATGATAGGGGATGGTAACTCGGAGACTCGTTGGCTAGATTTTAAAATAAATAAATACATAAATCTGGCAGTATGTCTAGTTTAGAGAAGCTTCTATATAGTAAAAACAAAATGAAACAAAATCAAAACAAAAAACAAAACAAAAAACAGTTCCTACTTTGGGATACTAACAATGATAATGTACAAGCATGCCTTGTATTATATATTACACAGACGTTGTGACTTTTTAGTTTATGAGTCAAAAGATTACAACTCACTTTAGTGTGGTACATTATTGAGGCAATCTGCATCCAAACCTACAATATCCCTGAGGTACGCCTCTACCATCTCAATTAAAAACCTTGGCTGGAGTATATGTCATAACTAGTAAACTGGAAGGAAACAAGAAATCACAGACTCCTAAAGTGGTCACACTTTTACTGGTTCTTTCTCCAAAGACATCCTATTCCTGAAATTCAAGTTTGGAATGTTGCTATTAGCACTGACACCCACGTCATCCTAATTCTCCTTATATAGCCAGTCATCAGGTCAGACTGGTTTTTTCTCTAAGATACTTTTTTGTATCCATTTCCTCCTTTTCATTTTATAGTTGCCGTCTTAGACGATATGAAGGGTGAATGTTGATTTCCCAAGGCTGAAACTACCTTTTTAATAGAATTTAAATGCGTTTAGGTAGGATAGCTCCCTCATTAAGTTCTTAATTTTCCCAGTATGTTTTAATAAAAATGGTGTGTGTAAGTGAGGTCCATAAAGCCATTTGAATTTGGGAAGCCTTAATGTTCAAATCATCTCACAAATGGTAACAGCTACCTTTACAAAATTTATTGCTTCCACCCATTCACTCTTCTACACTCTTAGCCACAAACATTTCATACTAATTCTTATTGTAGAAAAAGTTACAATAAATATATTTTAATACCTGCACTCATGTCATACCTCTTTTGTAATGTTCCATGAGTCACGACAGTCTAGTATCACGTATGTTTTGTAATGTAGGCCTGTTGTACTTCTGCTAACATATTTCCTGGTCTACCTCATCATGACCCTTCCACTCAAATGAGACTCGCCGAACAGATGCTTTATATGAGCTTCAATTCACAACCTTAACAAATCTAATTCCATCTTCATTTGCAGGGGTCAAGATAAGCTTACCTACCTTGTTGCCAATGGTGTTCCCTGGACAGAGGATGACCAGACATAGAAAAACCCAGACCGTGAGTATAAGTTATTTCTTATAGCTTAAGGTTACAGATGAAATCTTAGACTGGAAAATAATAATAACAACAGATTACACTTATTGGGGATTTTCAGTGTGCCGGTTTCTATACAAAAACAAAACAAAACAAACATTTACATGTGCTATCTATGTAATCCTCACAACATGCCCCTGAAAGAGGAACTATCGTTATCTCCCCCTTATAGGTAGGGAAACTGAACACAGAGGGTCTATGAACACAGCTTGCCCACAATACCACAGTTAGTAAGTGGAAGAGCTGGGATGCCAATTCAGCAGCTCTAATTCTAGATAGGCAGTCTCAGTCACTCTGCTGTTACCAACAAAGAAGAATAAAAGACCAATCCAGAAAGGTGTGACGCTGCATAGATACTAAAAAGGAGAGAGGATTTCACTTTATCACTCAGCACCTATATGCACTATGCGGTGTTCAAGGATTAGAGTATATTGGGACACACAGGAAACACCCCTGACTGAACAATGGAAGGGAGCAGGAAACCCAAATAGAAGCAAAGCAGGTAGATCCGCTTTCTGTTAACAGGACATTTTTTAAAGCTCTGGATGTGCGTTAAGTGAGTACTGTGCACTTACAGGGTCACTGCCACAGACATGACGTGAAAAGTTTTTTAACTTTCAATAGTTGCTTAAAATTTGAAGTAGGTTTTTTTCCCCACTTAAGTAGAAACTGATGGGCATGAATTAATACCAAACTCAATTTCTTGAAAATATATGGTACTTATTTTTTTTTTGAATGTTATCACGATACTTGTCATATATTTTGTGTTCAATACATATTCACAATGAATTCATCAATGGATTGTGTTATAAACATCAATTATAAATGTATATAAGAGTGTATGTTTTTTATTCACTGCAAATATACTTAAAAACCTTCCACTGGACTTTTCAATTTTATTGGATGGTTCCCTGAGTCTGTTCAAATATCTTGAGAAACTATAATTTTGCATGGCTATCATGTTCGCAAGAGTAGTGTTATCAATTTTTCCATTTAAAAATACTCAACAAGTGTATGACCAAGAACACTAGACGGAATACTCTGTAGTGGCCCTCTCATGATTTTTTAAAATTAGGGTAATGATAGGCAATGACAGCTTGAGACATTGTTTTGGGCCAAAAGTAGCTCTTAAGCCTCTATCAGCGAGTTATCTTTAATAAAAGTAGTGATCTCTGAACATATCTTCAGAGACTTAAAGAATTCTCCAGTGATTTGCAGGAATAGAAAATACAATGATATGAAGAATCTTAGAAGGCTAATTTCTTGTGTTGAAGTATGGCAGACAATCTTGTGCCACAAAACACACACATGCACACACACATACACTTTTTCTTAAAACACTTTAACTTAGCTAACCCATCTTATGTGATATATCAGCACCATTTAGACTTGGAAATAGAGTGATGAATTTTTCAAAAATTGTAAAATCTTAAATTTTTCCTCCCTAGTATTTTTCCATAATATATATATTATATATATATATATATATATATATATATATTTAAACATGATAATATGTGTTTTCGAAACGAATATCATGAAGGGTTACATGAATAATATGAGGCCTTAACTTACATCAGCTACACACAAAACAGTAAGCTGTAAAAAAAAGTCCTTTTTTTTAAATTAAAGTTTATTGGGGCGACAATTGTTAGTAAAGTTACATAGATTTCAGGTGTACAATTCTATAATACATTATCTATATCTCACATTGTGTGTTCACCACCTAGAATCAGTTCTCTTTCCAGCACCATATATTTGTATACCTTTTACTCTCATCTCCCACCCCCCGCCCCCCTTACCCTCTGGCAACCACTAAACTATTGTCTGTGTTTATGAGTTTTTTTTCTCATTTGTTTGTCTTGTTCTTTTGTTGTTTTTGGTTTATATATCACATATCGGTGAAATCATATGGTTCTCTGCTTTTCCTGTCTGACTTATTTCGCTTAGTATTACAGTCTCAAGATCGATCTATGTTGTCATAAATGGTCCTATTTCATCTTTTCTTACTGCTGAATAGTATTCCATTGTGTATATATACCACAACTTCTTTATCCATTCATCTATTGAAGGACATTTTGGTAGTTTCCATGTCTTGGCCACCATAAATAAAGCTGCAATGAACACGGGAGCACATGTGTCATTATGGATAAATGTTTTCAGATTTTTTTGGTAGATACCCATGAGATGGATTGCTGGGTATACAGTAAATCTATTCGTAATTTTTTGAGGAACCTCCACACTGCCTTCCAGTCTGCATTCCCACCAACAGAGTATGAGGGTTCCTTTTTCTCCACAGCCTCTCCAACACTTGTTACTATTTGTCTTGTTGATGATAGCCATTCTGACTGGGGTGAGGTGATACCTCATTGTGGTTTTGATTTGCATTTCTCTGATGATTAGTGATGTTGAGCATTTTTTCATATGTCTATTTGCCATTTGTATGTCCTCTTTGGAGAAATGTCTCTTCAGGTCCTCTGCCCATTTTTCAATTGGGTTGTTTGTTTTTTTGTTGTTGAGTTGCATGAGTTCCTTGTATATTTTGGATATTAGCCCCTTATCGGAGACACTGTTTGTAAAAATCTTCTCCCATTCAGTTGGTTGCCTCTTTATCTGGTGTATGGTTTCTTTTGCTGTGCAAAAGCTTTTAAGTTTGATATAGTCCCACTCATTTATTTTAGCTTTCACTTACCTTGCCTTTGGAGTCAACTCATTAAATGCTCTTTGAACCCAAGGTCCATAAGTTTAGTACCTATGTTTTCTTCTATGCAGTTTATTGTGTCAGGTCTTACACTTAAGTCTTTGATCCATTTTGAATTAATTTTGGTACATGGTGACAGATAGCAGTCCAGTTTCATTCTTTTGCACGTGGCTTTCCAGTTCTGCCAGCACCATTTATTGAAGAGGCTGTTTTTCTCCGTTGTATGTTTTTTGCTTCTTTGTCAAAAAGTATGTCCATATTTGTGTGGTTTTATTTCTGGATTCTCAATTCTATTCCATTGGTCTATGTGTCTGTTTTTCTGCCAGTGCCGTGCTGTTTTGATTATTGTTGGCCTGTAGTACAAGCTAAAGTCTGTACTGTGATACCTCCAGCATAGTTCTTTTTTCTTAAGATTGCTTTGGCTATTCGGGGTCTTTTGTGGTTCCAAACAAATCTGATGATTTTTTTTTTTCTATTTCTTTAAAAAATGCCATTGGGATGTTGATGGGGATTGCATTAAATCTGTATGTTGCTTTGGGTAATATGGCCATTTTAACTATGTTGATTCTTCCAATCCATGAGCGTGGAATGTCTTTCCATTTCTTTATGTCTTCTTCAATTTCTTTTAAAAATGTCTTGTAGTTTTCAGCACATAGGTCTTTCACATCCTTGGTTAAGTTTATTCCTAGGTGTTTTATTCTTCTTGCTGCAATTGCAAAAGGAATTGTTTTTTGTATTTCTTTTTCTGAGATTTCATTGTTAGTATATAGGAAAGCAATGGACTTTTGAACGTTGGTTTTGTAGCCAGCAACTTTACTGTATTCGTTGATTGTTTCTAATAGCTTTTTGGTGGAGTCTTTAGGGTTTTCTATATATACCATCATGTCATCTGCAAAGAGTGATAACTTCTTCATTCCCAATTTGGATACATTTATTTCTTTCTCTTGCCTGATTGCTCTGGAGAAGATTTCCAACACTATGTTTAAAAGCAAAGGTGATAGGGGACAGCCCTGTCGTGTTCCTGAATGTAGAGCAAAGGGCTTCAGTTTTTCACCATTAATTATGAGATCAGCTGAGGGTTTGTCATATATGACCTTTATTATGTTAAGGTATTTTCCTTCTATACCTATTTTATTAAGTGTTTTAATCATAAATGGATGTTGTATCTTGTCAAATGGTTTTTCTGCATCAATTGACATAACCATATGATTTTTGTCCTCTATTTTGTTTATGTGATGTATCACATTGATGGATTTGCGATGTTGAACCATCCTAGTGCCCCTGGGATGAATCCCACTTGTTCGTGATGAATAATCGTTTTAATGCATTATTGCATTCGATTTGCTAGAATTTTGTTTAGGATTTTTGCATCAGTATTCATCAGAGATATTGGTCTGTAGTTCTCTTTTTTGGTGTAGTCCTTGCAAGGTTTTGGTATCAGGGTAATGTTGGCCTCAAAAATGAGTTGTGGAGTATTACCTCTTCTTCAATTTTTTGGAAGAGTTTGAGCAGGATTGGTATTAGATCCTCTTTCAAGGTGTGATAGAATTCACTAGTGAAGCCATCTGGTCCTGGAGTTTTGTTTTTGGGAAGGTTTTGGATGACTGATTCAATTTTGTTACTGGTGATCGGTCTCTTTAGATTTTCCAGTTCTTCATGGTTGAGCCTAGGAAGGTTATATGTTTCTAAGAACTTGTCTATTTCTTCTATGTTACTGAATTTGGTGGCATATAGGCCTTCATAGTATCTTGGATGATCCTTTGTATTTCTGTGGCATCCGTGATAACTTTCCCTTTTTCATTTCTGATTTTCTTTATTAGTGTCTTTTCTCTTTTTATCTTAGTGAGTCTAGCCAAGGGTTTGTCAATTTTGTTAATCTTTTCAAAGAGCCAGCTCTTTGTCACATTAATTTTTTCTATTGTCTTTTTGTTCTCTATTTCATTTAGTTCTGCTCCGATTTTTATTATTTCCTTTCTTCTGCTGACCTTGGGTTTCATTTGTTCTTCTTTTTCTAGTTCTTTAAGGTGTAACGTGAGGTTATTTATTTGGGATTTTTCTTGTTTCTTGAGAGGCCTGTAATGATATAAATTTCCCTCTTAAAGCTGCTTTCGCTACATCCCCAAAATTTGGTAGGATGTATTTTCATTCTCATTTGTTTCTATGTATCTTTTGATCTCTTCACTAATTTCTTCTTTGACCGGGTCGTTCTTTAAAAGTATGTTGTTTAATCTCCATGTATTTGTGGTTTTTCCTGCTTTCTTTTTGTAGTTGATATCCAATTTCAAAGCCTTTGATCAGAGAATATGCTTGGTATGATTTCAATCTTCTTAAATTTGCTGAGGCTAGTTTTATGTCCCAATATATGGTCTATCCTTGAGAATGTTCCATGGACACTAGAAAAAAAAATGTATAGTCTGATGTTTTAGGATGAAGTGCTCTATAAATGTCAATTATGTCCATTTCATCTAATGTGTCATTTAGGGCTGCTGTTTCATTATTTATTTTCTGTTTGGATGATCTATCCATAGCTGTCAATGGTGTATTTAGGTTCCCTAGTATCATTGTGTTTTGGTCAATTTCTTCCTTTAGTTCTGTTAGTAGTTGCTTGCTATATTTCAGTGCTCCATAATTGGGGACATATATATTGATTACTGATATGTCTTCTTGTTGTATAGTCCCTTTTACCATTACAAAATGTCCATCTTTGTCTCTTGTTACCTTTTTCACCCTGAAGTCTGTTTCATCTGAGATCAGTATGACTACACCTGATTTTCTCTGGATACCATTTACTTGGAGCGTCAATTTCCATCCTTTCACTTTGAGTCTATGCTTGTCCTTGTAGCTGAGATATGTCTCTTGGAGGCACCATATGGTTATGTTTAGTTTTTTGACCTAATCTACTACTCTGTGCCTTTTTATTGGTGAGCTCGATTCATTTACATTTAGGGTGATTATTGATATGTGAGGATTTTCTATCATTCTATCTTTAATTTTCTGGTAAGACAGTGTCTCCATTGTTTCTTTGTCTTTTTGCTCTTGTCTATTATTTCTGTGTGGTGGTATTCTATGATTTTCCCCTCTGTTTCCTCTTTTATTACAGTATATATTTCAGTTCTGGATTTTTTTGAGTGGTTACCCTTAAGTTTATGTAAAAAAAACTTTGATATTTAGAGTAATCCATTTTCTTCAGCATGCCTACTCTTCTATTCCCATATTCCAGTTCAGGCCTTTACTCTCCCCCTTTTTATGTTTTGGTTGCCACTAATTGTCCCTGTTGATGTTGATCAAATAGGCTTCTTTAGTATTTCTTGTAGTACAGGTCGTGAATTAGAAAATTCCCTCAGATTTTGTATGTCTGGAAAGGTCTTTATTCCTTCTTCATATCGAAAGGATATCTTTGCTGGGTATATTATTCTTGGCTCATAATTTCTCTCTTTCAGTAGTTTGAATATTTGGTTCCACTCCCTCCTGGCTTGTAGAGTTTCTGCTGAGAAATCTGATGATAATCTAATGGGCATTCCTTTGTAGGTTACCGTCTTCTTTTCCCTGGCTGCCTTGAGGATTCTTTCTTTGTCGTTGATTTTTGACAACTTCAATACAATGTGCCTTGGAGAAGGCTTGCTGGGATTGAAGTAATTAGGTGTTCTATTTGCTTCTTGGATTCGAGGATCCAGTTCTTTCCACAATTTGGGAAATTCTCCTCGACTATTTGTTTCAATATACTGTCTTCCCTCTTCTCTTCTCCTTCTGGTATGCCCATTATTCTTATATTGCTCTTTCTGATGTAGTCAGAAAGTTCTTGTAGAGTTCTTTCATTCCTTTTAAGTCTCAAGTCTCTTTCTTCTTCCATCCATGTCAGTTCCAGGTTTCTATCTTCAATGTCTCTGATTCTTTCCTTCATCTGGTCAACTCTACTACCGCAGCTGGCTATTTCATTCTTAATTTCTTCTGTTGAGTTCTTAATCTACAGAAATTCTATTTGGTTCATTTTTAAAATTTCAATGTCTTTCGTAAAATGTTCACGTTATTCTTTGATTGTGCTTCTGAGTTCATTGAACTGCTTTTCTGTGTTTTCTTGCATCTCGTTGAGTTTTTTCCAGAACTGCAATCTTGACTTCTCTGTCATTTAAGTCACATATTTTTATATCTTTAAGTTCATTTTCTGGAGACTTTTCACTTTCCTTCTGAGCGGTCCTGTTGCCTTGGTTATTCTTGGCAATTAATGATTTATTATTTCTCTTCCTAGACATCTACAGGAGTGGGTTCTGGAACAGCTTGATAGGAAGAGGTCTTTCTTTTGTTTTCTAGTACGTATTTGAAGAATGTTTTATTTTCCCTCCGACTGCAGCCTTTTTTTCTCTCTCTAACACTGTAGTGTTATGTTTTCTTTGCACTATTCCAGCTTCTCACACAATGGGGGGATTCCCTGGAAGGCAGGCTTCTCCGCTGTTAACAGTTTGCTTGGGTCATAGGGCAGGCACTGTGTACCTGTGGAGATGCGGAGAGCTTTTGAAATTCCAAAGCGCTTCCTGCACCAGATTCAGAGCCTGCATGTTTCAGCAGTTCTATTTACTCTTGCAGGGATCTGCCCAGCTAGGTGGGGACAGGGGCAGGGTGAGTTGTGAGAGGTGGCCCAGAGCAATGGTGGCGACCACCACTACAGTCGGTCCTGCTTCCACTGCTCCCTCCCCTTTGCCGGAACTGGTTGGTCTGTGAATCCGTGTCTGTGGACCAGAGTTCTCAGAACTGCAAATGTTCTGTTCTATTGATCTGACACTGCTACTGTTCCACTTCTAGCACTGGGTAGAGGGGGTGGGGTGAGCTCTGGGAGGATTGGGAGGGGGCGGCTAGTCTTAGTCCCTAAGGCTTCCTTTCTCTCTGGCAGTGAGGGCTTAAACCACTGGTTTCAGCCTTCTTCCTTCAGTCTTTGCTTCAAGGTCTCTGCCGTGAGCGTTGGGTTCAGCCGTGTTATATACTGTCCCCTCAGCCCTGTGGGCCATAAGCGGAGCCCTAGCAGTCGGAGTTCTTCCCTCTCCTGTTGCTGCGGTAGTTCTTGGATGCAGTGAGCTGGGAGCATTGAGCTAGGTCTGTGTCCTGCGCCTGCAAGGCCCCTCTCCACACTTCTCCTTTCCCTCCTCCCCTGTTCACGCAATTTGCCCACCTTTAGGTGAATTCAGTAGTGAGACTCTTCGTCTTGCTCGTCTGCTGTGCAGGGAGTCCTTTGTGGACTTTTAGTTTTTCAATTTGTTGGAAATTCTGGGGGAGATTTCCAGAGGCTCACCTCATGCCACCATTTTGATGACATCTCCTGTTTTTTTTGTTTTAATGAGAACTATAAACTGCAAAAAAGCAGACACTGTGAGGTTTGTCAGCAGCAGCAACTGAGGCAAATGCACTCCTCTAGAGGAAAAACCATTCTGAAGCTTTAGTCTCACTTATAATTCTGATTAGTACTCAAATTACCTTTGATGGCTATTTGAGAAGTTCATTTAGTGGGCTTTGTGGTGAGGGTGTATTGAAAGACAGACTTCCCTACTTCTTTCATTGCTTATTTAAATAAATAGTGATACTCTTTGAACCAAAGAAACTTAGTGGGATTGTTGATGATGATGAAGGCAGCCTAAGTGGAGCCAATGCCAAATGAAACAGTCCATAGTATTGACTCAGTTGTAGTGATTTTGCAGTTGAACTTCAGAATTCTACTTGTATACACAAAAGGGTATGATTCAGGCTGGCTATACATTAAATTCCTAGTCTGATTCATACACATGTAACATTTGTATTCAATATATTTGAAACAAAGATTTACAAATAATGACTAATAAAGGAAAAGACCCACAAAATATTGCAGTTGCTTGCATTTATTTACCAAACACTTAAATTATGTTCTTTAAATGCCAGGCTTTATTCTAAGGGGTGTTGAAACAGTAATGTTTCTAGTCTCTATAACAACTCTAAACAGTACATTGTATTGTTATCTCTATTATATTGGTGACGAAACTGAGGCATCCGAGTTGTTGACTTATCCAAAGTCACACAGCTTATGAGTAGCAGAATTGGGATAAATACAGAGTCTGGTTCCAGAATCTCTATCTCTAGTTACTGTTGCTAAATCAATCTCCTTCTAAGGAATACAATTGAATACATTCAATCACAGTAATTTCATGACTCATTATTATAGTGAAATAAATTACAGTGGCTGGTAAAGACCTGGAGATCAGTGGTTATTCTTAGATGTAGGGAAAAAAAAAAATCCAAGGTGGACATGCCTAATAGCTCAGTATTTATTATTTACTATATGACAGCTACTGTACTAGCACATTTCATATAGTTTCTCGTTGATTCCTTACCACAAACTTTGGAGGTAGATGCTGTTATCACTTCTAATCTACAAATTACAAAATTGATCTTTGAGAAATTAATTTGCTTAATGTCATGTAGCTCATAGATGCAAGGATAGGCATTTAAACCCACAATCTCATACTCTTAAGCCTGCATGACAACACAATGCACTTCAGTGTTTGTGAATTGTCAGTAGTAAAACATTTGGTTATTCAATAGTCCTACCATTACTAGATAGTTTTAGCTGAAATGTATTCCTTAAAGATATGTGAAAATAAGTCTACAAAATACCATGGTTAAACATTACTATAAGTTTTTCCCAGTGGTCAACCGAAGGGACAGAAAACTTTTTTATTCATATGCCACTACGATTAGTTCTACTGCTTTTGTATGCCCCTACCCTGTCAGAAATAATATAATAAACATCAAAGAAGGAAGATAGTTGAATATGCAACTGATGTCTCTGGTGCAGATAACAAAACAACAACAACTACAAAAAACCCTTAGGATGTGATTTAGTTTTTTTAGGAATAGTTTCACTAAATGGAGTGAGAATAAATACACTTACATCTCTCTCTTTTTTTTTTTCTATCAAAAGTATTTTTTAAAACTATAGTCTTTAAACTGAATCATTAAACTAAAGAATACTGTGTCAGTCTCCAAATTCACCTAGCTCCTTCACGGAAAATACGGTTGCAGTGTTCCCAATTTAACACAGGGAATCTTCAAGTGAACAGCATTTCTTTTAGCACTGTGTATATAACAACGCCAATAAACATTTTAGCAGGAGGATACAATGCCAAATAACAGGCAATCTTATTTTGTTCCTTATAAACTTGATCTTTTAGCAGTCATAATGTTGAATCCCGCTTGTTTTCCAAGTTAATGGCATTTTAAAGATAAACATGCATTTCTGTGTAGTGATAACAATATTTATTTGGAGTAATTTACATCCACACAGTGGGAGAAAAATGTTGCTATTTTCCCACTTTTTTTTTTTCTTTTTTTTTTTTTTTTTCGTGGAAGGACAGACTGTACTGTGTCATCCAGTGTATATGTGTGTGTGGGCATATGAGTGTGCATGAATGCTAATGGATTGAGCTGCATGTGCCACTACCAAGAAATAGAATGTCTGAAACAGTCTAAGACAATTCAGGTGAGTCTAGTCCAAGGCTGTAACTCACATGAATCATATTAACTGAGTTATGGCTCTCTCCCACCTCTGGACTTCTCTGTAACTCTGAGAGTTAGGCAAAGTACATTTTCTGATTTTATTGATAACTGTAATTTCCTGTGAACGTGTCATATATTCTCAAGCAGATTCAAAGCAATTACTTTGCCTTGTATTTAATAGGGACTCAAAAAATACTGTTAATTGAAAAATAAATGATTCTTTATCTTTGCTGTAAATTTGAAATTTTTGTAATGAATGATAATGGGGAGAAAAGTGAAAGTAAGAGGAACTTAAATCTTCATAACTAATATCAAGGATACAAATACTGCACTAAATTTAAATAAATATGTAATATATACAAAACATATACATATTATATTTTTAATATTACAACTCAGAGAAACTGCATAGTTATTGCTTTTTTAATTGATAAATATTAGAATTAGCTTGTGAAGGGAAAAGCACAGGTAACTTAGCCTTTATGAAAAAATAAATAACACTAGCCTTTATAAAAAAATAAATAATCCTCAAAATTCCTAAATTTTTATTTTTCCACAAAATATCCCATATATTAGAATGCGTCCTCCCATTGGGTAAATATATGTTTCTCAAAAATTATGACAATCACGTGTGTTTTTTTCTAAGAGAAATTCATTTTCATTCTTAAAATTTCTTGGCTGATAGTCTTTGCTTGGTATATATGGAAAAAAAGAGAAAAAGACAGAAAACTTGCATATTATACTGAAGAAATGTGCCAGGGCATATTTCTGAAATGCTGGTGATTGTGACCCTTTGGAATTTACAGGGCCTTACATTAAAATGAAATACGATTCTGCATCAGAAAAGGCACCAGCTTTGAGAAGAGTGAGGTGGAGGATGGTGGAGCTCATTTCAGGGAGTTATACACTAAGGTTCCAAAATAAACCAGCAAGGGAAGAGTGAGCCTTGCCGATTTTTCGAAAATCATAGAAAATCAGTTGTTTCCCTTGATCAGTCTTAAAAAAAAAAAGAAAAAAGAAAAAATAATTTAAAGAAAAAGAGGAATACTTTCTCCAAGTGAGCATAGTTTGACTTCCAATTTTTGAAAGTTGTATGATGAGGCTATAATTAAAGGAAGGGTTTTTTTGTTTGTTTGTTTGTTTTTAAAATCAGCTACTAAATGCTTAAAGCTTTTATTCAGGCTTAATTTCTGAAAGATGTGGGCTAACATATATTTATTTGCAAGTAGATAGATTTTTATGTCTGTCTTGACACACTGAGCTTGTAGATAGATATAGCAAGGCTACTAGATAGTACTTTCCATAGTGTATTAGTCAGCTTCTTGGAGTGTATAGATTGGCTTCAGAGGGGCTCAGAAACACCTAAAGTTGTACATATATGTATGCCTTTCTCGGGGGAATGTCAATATCTTTCCTTAGATTCTTCATGGGTCCTTGACTTTAAAATATTTACATGCTTGACTGTAAAAAATATTAAAAACATGTAAGTTACAGTTTACATGTTTAGCAAGTTAGTAAATATACTTGACATCTTTAGGATCTCCACTTTTTGACTGACTTCCCATAATAGGTCTCAGGAAGCTATAATTTTTTAAGTGTCCGTAGCTTAATATTCAATACAGTCGCTGAGAATAAAATTCCAACAATATTTTACTGAATCATGTGTTAGTTTATGATTTCACTTATAAGTGAATTAAGGATCAACTTAATTATTCTGCTTTTAGCTAACTCCAACTACCTGTACTAGGTTGGAGGGAGTGTTGTGGTAGGTAAAGGAGTGGGCTATAGAGCTCACTGGTTGAAAACCCTGGTTGTACACACAATATCTGTGCAACGTCAGTCTAAGGATTAGGTCACTATCAGTAAAATAAGAATAAAAACAGAATCAATTTTGTAGTTGTATTCTGAGAGTCAATAAGGTCATGCACGTAAAACTTTTGGAAACATTTTAGCACACAATAAATGTTAGCTAATGATAATAGTTCCTAATACGTATCACTAATATGTACTAGGTATACCTCTAAGCGCTTCTTTATCCAACATGGCAATCCAACATTACAGGTTTTTATTGTTATACCTATTTTGCAGATGAAGAAACTGTGTCATGGAGAAATTAAGTAATTTGTCTGGGGTTATATAGCTCATTAGTGGTAAAGTCAATTCAGTCCCAGGCAGTTTGGTTCTTGTACCATATATAACCACTACAATGTTCTCATATTGTTATGACCATTATGTCTGTTTAAAAGTTTCACTGTTTAGCATGCCTATTATAATTGACATATATGGAGAAGAACTCAGTATCAGAATTCTTGGGAAAATACACATATTACATAGATTACACAAAGGCACAGTTTTTGGGAGGACCTGGAGAATTGAATTTTTTGTTTTTCCTCTTGTGTCTCCAGAGAAAGTAAATGCTAGTTAATGTTGTTTGTGGAATGTCAATACCAAATATATTTTCTAAAAAACAAAACAAAAACCAGAGTCACATTCATATTCATCCTCTAAACACTCATGGAAGATAAAATAAATAACCAGTGTCAGTTTCATGTTAATGAAAGAGAACACAGTTTATAACTGATAAGGGATAGTTATAGTGTTATTTGCAAAACAGGACTAGGGCCAATATTCAACATAGCCAAAGATAGAATTGAACTGACTCCTAATGTAGTGTTTTAATTACTATATTAAATGGATCTGAGTGCAGAAAATAAAATAATGAGTATGTCTATAAAGAAACAAAAACATTCTGGGTTTTAATTGTGCTGAAATGATAAATTTCCATCTCTAGGTGCAGGTGTGCAAATTATATATTTTGTTGTTCAGCAGCTAGTTCAGACAATAAAATATAATTGAATATATAATCCACTGGTTTATAAAGAAAAGAATTAAAGAGAGAAAAATGTGCAAATTGAATATATTTTTAAGATCTGCTCATGATAAATGAGCCCAGAGAGAAATCCATAGCCCAGTAATGACTGCTTGGAAAGAAAATAATGTGGCTATGCAATGAAAAATGCAAATTATTACTTGTTTGCTAATGATTAAAATCATCTTATCCATATCAAATACATGATGATGTTGCTATGAAAAATATATAGAGTAAATGTAAATTTGTCTTATAAACAGGCCCCCAGAACATTAAGCACATTTAAAGCAAAACAAAATGAAACAAAACTATCATATCTAAACTGGTTGCTTTCAAAACATGTTGAAATGACATTATCTTTGATTTTTCAAAGTGGAAATGTCCTCTCCGATGATAGAGATTTTCCCCTGTACTTTCATTTTTCTTTTCTCTTCCATAAATTCATATTATAATTTCCCTTAAATTATACAAAGAGGACTCTCTTCCCTTAGGCTTCCTCTACTTTTGTATTCATTCATTTCTGAAATCTTAAAGAGAAATGAGCTTCCAAAGTCCTCACCTCCTTGTGGGCCTCTTGATGTCTGCACTGCCCCACGACTGAAAAGAAACCCAAACTGCTTTTGCCAAGACCACCTGTAAAACTCTGGATTCAGTGGCCTATTCTTTCTATACCTTTCTGCAGTGTCTGCTATTTTTGACGAATAAAATTTCTCAAATCCACTTCCGCTGATTCTTTCCGTCTTCCTTAATCACCTATGTCCTCTGTCTCTTTTGCTCCTCTCTTTCCCCCCTGTTTCTTACAAGGCTGTGTTATTCTAGAAGATTGACTTCAGTTCTTCTCATTTACATTCTTTCTTTTAGTGGACTCACTCACATTCTTGGCTTGAGTTGTCCCGGTTCTTTCAAAACTCACACATCTGTAGCCCCCATTTTGACACTGCTTGGAATGCCTAATCCATGTTCTCCACCTCTTCCCGAACACTGTCTAAAGAATGTCCCACGGATACTGTGACCTTATCTTCCAGAAGATGAATTTCATTAGTTTAAGATTAGAGACGTCCATGCATACAATATTAAATTAAAATCGTCTATGCTATTGTTTTATTTCTCAGTTTCTCTGTTTTCTTGCCAAACGTTCTGTAGCATGTAGCACAGCTACAAAAAAGTAAAAGCCTGTCAGACTGGGTCTCTGTGGGACTCTATAACCAGAACCCCTGATGATAATAAATATAAATAAGTATATAATCTAATATATAATATAAATAAAATGTTATATATTTATATAGCTATTACATACATTTATATTATATATATATATATAGCTTCCGTTATATATTAAATATATGCATATATAATAAACATATATAAGTAAGATAACTATAAATATGTGTTGTGTTTCAGCCATGAACATCTCAAGATTGTTACTCTAGTATCACCTTGTCTATTCTCACTGAATGTACTTTCTTAACCCTATATTTCCTTCTAGCTGTCACTCCCTTTACCATTTTCTGCAACTTTTAATAGAAAATCTCTTTGAAACCATTGTGTGCAGTGGAATTTCATACTTTCTTAGCTCTCATTCTCTACTTAGACTGAGTATTTGAAAATAGCTGATTCAAGTATTCTTCTCACTCAACCGAATCTACGATTTTCAAGTGACTTCTCTTGTCAAATTCGGTCGTCAGTTCTCAGGTCTCACTTTACTCAAACACTTGGTAGCATTTGAAAAATCTAACACTCCTTCCATTACTTGTTCATTTTCTTCAAACCCGTAGGCTCCTACCTTTCCATGTCCGTTGGGGGCTCCACTCTTCTTCTTAGTCATATTAGAGTGATGTGGAGCCTTTGTTCTTTTCTAGCTGTGTTTCCTCTCTTAATGGCCTCATTTATTTAACTTCTGTTTGTAAATTACATGTTGCCTGCCTGTTATAGGTACTGGGTATACAACAGTGATTAAAACAGACAGAAATCTCTGTCCTCATAGAGCTGCCATTTTAATGGGGGAGACAGAAAAGATAAACAAGATCGAACAAAAGCAAATAAAAGAAGTATAGACTCATTTGGTGTTAAGTGAATTTCTGAAATTGGATTTCTACATTTGACTGGACATTTAAATTATCAAAATGAGATTCTTCTTGGCACTGAAATTTAGTGGAGGACTGAATTTAATAGTGCCTGAAAAAAATAGTGGGATATGTGTGATATTTCAACCAGGGTTAGGGGAAGAAGCAGAGCAGGTACTAAAGCTTTCGGCAAAAGCAAAACCAAATTCTTTTCTGCCCCTTGCTTGAACCTCTTGATTTCAGTGCTTTCAATGACTATAATTGTAATAAATATTGCTATAATAATAGTATTTTTAATTGGTTTTGTAGTTATATTATTTTGTTGTTTTTGGTGTGGTGTTGTGTTGCTTATCGAGTGATTCTCTAAAATAACCAATCAAATCATGCCACTCTTCTGCCCTAGTTGCTTCCCATTGCACTTAGACTAAAATCCAGTTCCTTCTTGCAGCCTACACAAGCCTATGTGATCTGGACCCCTGACTGACTCTTCAGCCTGTCACCTACCATTCTTTTCCTTGGTCATTGTGATGCAGACAAACCAACTTTTTTACTATTCCTGAAACATTCCCGATGTGGTCTAGCCAAACATGGCTCTGGGCCTTGGGGATTTGAAATTCTGCCTGGAACATTCTTCCTACAGATATATGTATGGTTCATATACTCAGGTTCCTTTTCAATTGTCCACTTCTCCAATAAGCTCTTTATCACATCGCTTCACCTGCTTTAGTGTTATTTCCACTCTGATGCATATTGTTGGGGTCCTTTCTGGAAATAGTGTATGGTCACTTTTATATCAATGATAACATTCAAGGGTAAGAGTTAAAGACATGAACTTGAGGAATCTGATACAAATGGTAGAGGTATTTCCATGAAGGAAAGACAAAAGCTTATTATACACTATCAACTATTGCTTGGAACCCTCTCTCAGCTTTGCCATCAGGAAGATGGAAGGCCTTCATAGCTCACTGGAGAGAAAGGGACACATTCTTCACTGTCTGACCTCTGGCAGGGTAGCAGATGTGATTCACCCAATGAAGTTACACAGAAATCTCACTTATCTTAAGAGGAGGCCTAGAAAGATGTCTTTTATTTCTGTCTGCACACATTTTTCTGGGTTCTGCATCATCCTGATCTGATAGTGCCTGAACAAAAGCATAAGTGGAATCTCCCAGTACATTAAAGCTCATATTTTTCTTATTCTGCTCATGATGTCCCATAGTAATTTGTGACTAGGAAAATGATCATGATGTCAAAGCAAATAAAGGATGGCCAACATTATAAACAAAGCCCAAGCACAAATGGAGTCCTGAATGGAGAGACCCTGCTGTTTCTAGCATTTTGTTTAATAATGAAGGAAGCAAGTGAAGGAAATAAAATTGTCCATAAACTGGATCAGTAAAATTACTCCTAACAGATTGTCTTTTGGAAAAAAAAAAATGTTTCTAAATGCCCTATTTAATTTTTGAGGCAACATTTAAATCCTTTACTTTTTGGGCGAAAAAAAAGATAGTAAATGGCCATACCCAAGGACAAAGTGAAGAATTATTTTAGAAAACTCTAAATTCACATCTCACAGCTGCAGCTTAAGAGCTCAAAACTTAATTTCTCATGACAGACTTTTCCAGCGAAATTTATTTGGGACATGTACATTATTCATGCTATACTACAAATTGTGAATTCAGAGAAGGTGGGTGTGGAGGTATGAAAGCAATTTCAGACTCTGACTGCAATAATAAATCTACTTCCAGAATTAACAACAACAACAAAAGCAAACAGAAAAAAACACACCCACCATTGTTTAAAATGAAAGTAAGAATGTATTCAAAGTCAGCAAAATTTTTGTTATTCATTAAATGTTGAATGAGTATCTACTGAACGATAGACACCGCTTAAAGTTTTACAGAATTGTCATAATTGTTATATAACACCTTTGAGAATAGTTGTGCCACCCTCAATTTACAGAGATGGAAGAAGTACAAGGTAATAAAGTTCAGTTTACTAAAATATGAGAGTGTATTTCTATTAATGTAAATGGAAAGCCAGAAAAATAAAGCAACTCAAGATAAATTTATATAGTGCATCTTTCCATTTACGTCCCATGCATTCTAGTTTTCAATTAATTATTATATTTATAGTTAATTATATTTATAGTTAATGTCCCATGCACGCTAGTTTTCTATTAACTATTGTATTTATAGTTAATGTTTATAACAAGGTAGCAATTATAGCTTTCATATCAAATAACTGATCATTCAATGTTAAAATGCCCATATCCAAATATTTATTCCTTATTTCATATTCCTTATTCTTGTGCTTATTCTTTTTAAGGACAATACCAGTTTTTGAGCTTCCTACTTTAATCTCATGAGGAAGTTGACTAAATGGATTGGCCAGATCTCATTATCTGCTTTGACTTTAGTTTCCGTAGTTATAGAGTTAGAATAATGGACAGGAAGATCTCTAAATTTAACAATCCATAATCTATAATTTTGCATTTATATTTTTCTTTTGTTTATTTCTTGGATTATAATTCCAAAGTAAATGTGTCAATCAAAAGAAATGAGAGATGGCTTTTGTGAGTTTCTATTATATCTGTTATTTGGTTCTGATTTCAAATGTAATAATATGAGTCCATTCATTGTTCAGCTTTACTGATCTCAAATGGCCACTTTTCACCTTTTGGCATTTATTCATTTAACAAATAAGAATTTACATCTGTTATGTTCTGAGAATACTACTAAGTGTGTCTTATACAATGGTGAGAAAGGCAGCCCTGTCTCTGAAAAGACATTTTTCCAGGGGTCGTGGACAAATAAATAGGCAATTCCTAGGAAAACAGTTATTCCAAGGATAACTGTTTAAGGAAATGTGGGAATGCATTTCCATTTTTCAAAGCTTTCTGAAGGACAGGGACCATAAGTAGAAGTTGTAATGACAATTAAGAGTTGGAGAGGGTAGAACATTCCGAAACAAGAGTATGGTACCCACACTTACTAGCTGTGCAATCTTGGAAAAGTTGTTGAGCTCTCTGTTCCTAAATTTAAGAACTAAACCTAATAGGGTGGTTATGAGGAGTAAACAAAAGTATCGATAAGGGAATTAAAATGTCAAACACTTAAAATATTGGTTTTACTAGATAATATTAGTTTTGTAAGAGAAAAGAACATGAGCAAAGGTTTGGAATCAAAGGAAGGAGCATAATTAATTTCATCCGACTATATGATATTAGTTGTAATCTGTGGGCTATGAAATGATGTTGTGTAGATTAGTAGGTAGCAACCCAAGAAGGGCCTTATGCTATCCTAAAGGATTTGCAACTTTATCCAGGTTGCATCAGAAGACCAATGGAGGCCTATAGATAAGAATGTGACATCTCAGGCCTGCCTTATAGAAAGATCCCTGTGGTCATTGTGGGTGATATCAATTAGAAGCCAAATAGAATGTGCCAGAAGGAAAGAGGCCGATAGGAAGGCTATTGTAGTTATCCAAGTGAGAGTTGATGACGACCCAGATTGAGCTAGTGTGCCTTGAGTATTTTGAGAGATATTAAAGATGAAGAAGTAATTGCAGATTTGGTTACTAATTAGATGTGGAAGATAATGGTGAGGAAGAAATCAGGGATGGCATCCAGGACTCTGAATTAAGGAAATACTTGAGTGGTAGTTATTAATCATCGAGAAGGAGAAGGCTGGGAGAGAAGAAGATAATGGGAGTTAGTGTGGGGCATATTGATTTTGAAACTTCACAACAGCCAAGTGGTGACTTGTAGTACGATCTCCGAGGCACTGGAAACAATTCATATCAGCTTGCAAAAGCCAATTGTTAATATTCAGGAAATTTGAGCTAGTTGTTAAACCCTAGGTAGCTTAAAATTTGCAATAAAGGAGGTACTTATTCCACAGAAACCAGCAAATGCTACACATTATGCCTTTCTCCCTACAGAGAGCAAGTTGATCAATTCAGCACTGCACAGATTAATCTCAAGCGAGAGCTCTGGCCTGAGGACATGAACTAGTTACATTGGGCTATAAAATTACAGTCCGGCAATTGAATACAATAATTCCAGAAGAACAAGCCACATGATAAGAAAAGAAAGCCAAGGACGATGATGTGAATACTACACCAACAGAAAGGGATCATGAGAAGGAATCAAAGAAGGAAGAACAGAAGGCATTAGAAACTATCAGGAACTCTGGGGACACAAAGCTAAGGAAAGAAAGCATTCAAGATTCAGGGAGTAGAAGAGAAATCAAAATATGCGTCCTCTTGGAAAGACTTTTTGCAAGGATTTATTTTGGATTGAAGCTGAAGACATGGAATGTATAACAACATAAATACAAATAGAAAACAAAAATTTGTCAACAAACAGAAATAGATTTCTCAGGCATACTTAAGATAAGCAGAGGTCTTTCCTCCCTAAAAGAACATATGAAAGTTACTGATGTTTATTTGATAATATTATGGTGTTGGTACTTGAAGCTATTAGAATCAATCCATCACAGTCAGACTGATTCAATATTAGTGGTAATGTCAAAGAACAAGCCTTTTGCTGCTCTTGCAGGTATCTCTCAGAAAGGAGCCATATCCTTACTAGGGCACAGGGATATATCAGGTAAACATAGTTTCTTCAAATTTACAATATAAAATACATTTTTCCCCCTTATACAGACCTCATAAAAAAAGACTAAAAGCACAACTAACCATTTGTTGAAAAGTCAGTTTACCTCCAAATTTAGGAGTTTCCTTGACCAAGAAGAATTCTGATTTATTTAAGAATGTTTTTGATTGCAATTACCAGATACATTTACATTTATTTGAAAGCAGGGACTTTTTCCTTAAACAGAAAGATATCTGAAGGCAGATGTCTGCCGATATTGATTCTGGGACTCCATTTCCCTTTGCCTCATGGTCACCAAGTGGGTTGATGCACTGCAACCGTCTGAGAGTCCAGGCAAGAAAGAAAGAGGTGGGGTAGGGCGACTGCATATTTCTGATTATGGTTTCTTGGACACAGCTATCACTTAGCCACTCTTCGCTACAAGATTTAGCTTTGTAGCCTTCATATTACAAATATTCAGATAGAAACCGAGTTGTTTGATGGAATTATATGAGCCAACATACAATTTCTGCCTCCACTTTCTTTCTTCAAAAGTAAGAATACCATAAGTTGGAGACAGTGATGGTGAATAGAGAAATAAATAAAAAGACAGTAAGAAGCTCATGGCCCTAGACATAACAGAGCTTTCAGCTAGCTCAGAAAGCTATTAGAGATACGCATTTCCATGTGGAATGTGCTTTGTACTACTGGGTCAAGGAAGAATTAGTGAGGGTGTGTGTGAGGGATACCTTTGGCCTTTGTGAGTGATATTAAGCCCTTTGAAAACCCTAGTGTTTGTTGTATGTTTGAATTATTCAGTGCTACTAAGCACCACTCCAAATGGATAGCAGCAGGAACTTAGCACTATTCAGGGGAAACCTGCAGGTGTGATATAATGGGAATCACAAGAGAATTTAAGGAACGAAAACCTGGTTCTTGCAAAACTTAAATCACCAGGCTTCTTTCACATTGTTACTCCCTTTCAGTTGCAACCAGAGAGAAGCTGCTTCAGAAACTGACAATATCTGCTACTTACTACAAACACAGCCATTTGTTTGGCTAAGTAAATGTGTGACCACAGGGAAATCACTTTGTCACATTTGCTGACATTGCTATGGTGTTTCAGTAATAAACCTGGGAAACAACTTATGATACAGATGGTGGAAGCAGGATTATGCCACAGTGGGCTTTTGGAAATGAATTACCCAACCGACTAGTTTGGGTTCTAAAATGATTCTGACTTACTCGTGATAATTGACTAGAACTTAATGAGAGCATTTTTCCGTTATACTTAGTATGGCAGAGACTCTAAATATTTCTCATGTAATTTAGGGTTCAACATAATTGCAGCACTTGTTGTATCTCTTAGAGGATTTTATAATGATAATGGCCTCACTATTTTGTGACACAACTTGGTGAAACCTGCTTTTCTGGAACCTGGGTATAGCAATTTATGTACCTTATCAAATTATAGCCATTTATTTACCAGCATTTAATTTTCTATTCATTTAGTTCATGAAAGGTACTTTATACCACATAATTTCTTATATTTACAGTATCTCCCTGGATATCCATATGGGATGAAATCACATTAAATTGATGTATTAAGGTGATATGCAAATAAAAATGAATCTCCTCTTTAATTTTTTCTGATACAGACACTCGAGAAGCATACTTTTTTCCAATGATTTAGAAATGTACTCCAAACTATTATTTATATAACAAATATAAAGCATGTGAATGTGATAGTGAATAATGTTGAATGTTAATGTCTTATCAATATTTTTAATATAATTCTATGGTTGTTATCAATATTTAAAAAATATTTCACTCTTTTGTAAGTGTGAGAGAGGGAAAGAGAAAGAGAGAGAATCTGAACCGAATTTACATTATTCTGGGTATATGGCAATGAAAATGAAACCTCTCTCTACCCTCCCTAGCCTATAATTTTGAAAAAATTATATTTCTCAGAGTTCAAAAGCCATCCACACTTGTTTACAAAGTATGCTTTTATATGTATCATCACATTACTTTCATCTTTATAACAGGGATGCATACTATGTTTATTTTGAGAAAAAGAAACCTAACTTGATCAATAAAATCTGCCTGAAGAAAGACACAAGGGAGAAAAAGTGAGTCATAGAGAAATGATACTGGGTTGGAAAAAAATTCTGTTCTTGCCACCCAGTAGCACTGTCAGTCTAAAATAGCTGTGTGGATCTCTGTAAATAAAGGGTCACAATAAAGGGTCACGTGAGTCATTGTGGTACAGAAATGTTTCAGAGATATTTCTGAGTCAATAGCAAAACAATAAATTAAAAATAAATAAAAATAAACAACACAATGAGAACAGCCGGTAGAACTTACAGGATACTGGTTATTTGGAAGGGTCTAAGTAAATACTTGTTAAACCCATAGGTTGGGTGATGATTTGGCAGTATGTTCTGCAAGTTCTAGGAATGAAATTATCTAGTCACACAATGTATTTTGCCAAAAAATTTATCATTCAGTTCTTATTACTCTAACTTAAAAATGAAAAAGAAAAAAATGTAGCCTTACCAGCGAACACAAAGGACCAGATTGTCAAATAAGAATCACACAAGCAATAGTCTTACCCAATACCAAACTTTACTATTAATAACTTCAGGGATACATGCAATCACTAGCTAAACAGGGAGAGATTTCAAGCATGGAGGGCGGATCCATATCCTTTCATTCTTCTTTAGCCTCAGACATATAACTCACTCAGAGGGAAGCATTTAGATTATTACATAAGCTATTGTTGTGTAGGTTACATGATATTTTCCCGGTAGCCATGATTCATTGTACCACAGCTCCCAGCTTTATTTACCATAAGCAAACCTAAGTCAGTGACACTCTGCTAAGAACTTTCCATAAAGAAGTATTCTCCTTCATCAAATATCATTACTCTATTTACTAGGCAGTCCAGTTATCTGAATGTTTGTAAGGAGATGAGACTTGACCATTTACCTTGTTTCTTTCCTCAGAAGATGCCCAGTCATTGGGAAAGAAATGGATCATAGACAGACTGCTTTAACTTCTTTTTCTCAATTTAAATAATGTAAACTTTCAGTTTTATCATAAAATTAGTTTGATCCTGTATTTATAACAAAATTTTGGATGTATTTCCTGTTCAATTGTTATTTTAGGATTATTTAAAAAATGCTCTGAGTCTTTTTGAAAAAAAAAATATTAGTACCACACAAATAAATGACACAGGGAAATTCCTGGTTAATCTATATGAAATAAAAAATAATTTGAATATTCTTCATGGATTAAGGGAATGTTATTTTTTATACATATTGAATAATCTAGTACAGAGACATATTACCTAAATATTTACATGTAACTAGGTATATTAAATGAAAACAGTTTCAAGGTGCAGGTGTGAAAGTATTTTTCTGCATTAAGGCTATAAAGAATATATGTTTATAGTAAAAATAATTTTTATTTATTTTATGTTTTGTCATTCTAGTTTAGTATATAGTTATTTGATTCAATTTAGTGTTGAAAAACTTCCCTGAAATGAGTGAATATCAGCATTAGCTAACACATCATTCAAATCTAACTATGCAAACAACAGGGGCTATGCAATTAGATTGATTTGGACACCAGTTCCAGGCCTGCTAATAATTAGCTTTGTGGCTCAAGGAAAATTGTTTCTCCTCTCTGAACTGCAACGTACCATTTTAAAAAACACATTTAATCCCTCATATTTATTCATTCCTTTTTTTTCATGTAACAAATACTTACTGAGCATATGTTTTGTGCTAGACACTAGAGAAAATGCAGAGAATAAGCGAGAGAAATTCCCCCCTTCACAGACATGACGTGTAAGTCATTGTGAAGATGAAATAATATAATGCATATGCCTTCAATAAACATTATTTTCATTTTTTTAAAATTTTCAAAATAATATTGTCTTCATTACCATAAATTGTTAGAAAAATCTATTAAACTTTCATGCCAGGAACTCTAAAGGGTCTGAGTTTATCCTATTCAAATGCCAGCAAGCTAGGCTGTCGTAGGTTCATAGTTACTGGCAGAAAGACCTGTGGCCCCTGGATCAGAGACAAAAGACAGTTTATTACTCACAGCAATAGGCTCATCTTGCTTCTTGTTCCTCAATTCTTAATTTCCACAGGGCATTGAGATGAAAGCAAAATCTTGCCTGCACATGCAGTGGAGGTTCACTATTGGAGAAGAACCCTGATATTAAAAGCCCCAATCTTCAATAGGCGTTGCTGGCAAATCTGCGGGGAGAGAAGAGACTATCTTTGTCACTTGAATGCAAGCAAATCCATTCTGCAGAGGAAAGGGAGATGTCTCCATCTTTACATGGGGCATTGTCTCCAAGGAAGGGAGACATTTCTGTTCTGCAATTTAAATAAAGGTGATCCAGAGGGAATCCCTGTTTTCCCAAAGTGATTTGTTGATACAATTATCTTTGAAAAGATAGCCTGAAACAAATTGGCTGCTAATACCTAGGTATGTAGAAACATGAGGGATTTATGAAAAATTATCTTCCAACACCATGTGTCCAAATACGTTATCCATTGAGTATAGCTCCTTTTATTTAATTTTTAAACACAATTTTTTATTTATTAACTGATATTTAATTGTATAAGAATGAACACGTAGTTGTCGTGTTTTAGCTCATAGATGAGACTTTCACCTTCTCTTTATATGGGGAAACTTCCTGAGAAAGGAGCTGCTGCATCTTTACTGCACCGAAAATTAACCAGTGTCATTGTTTTGTGCATGACAACTATAGGATCTTATTTTACTGGGGTGTAAGTTTGTGGTTTTCTTAGAGCAAGAACTTGGCTTCTAGCTCTTTGATCTATGCTCTGTACAACAGGTTCTCTCCCTTTTGAGTTATCCTTGAACTTCCTGTTTCTTTGTATTAGGGAGACCAGTCAGCACATCCCCACAGAGGGAAACTACATATACTTTCATTATCTATAGGCTCTTCTGCCTACGACTGAATGGGCAAGTCAGGTGAGCCTTGAACTGTAGGTTGTTTTCAGTTTCAGTGTAAGGAAATAGATTCTACTTTAACCTAACCCTAATCTGTGTTTTGTGAATGGATTTTTACTAAAACATACATTTTAACTTCTAAAGGTAGAAGGAAAATCATTTTTTCTGCTCCCACATTTTCAGTATATCAATAGCAAGAAATTCCCAGGGTTAAAGCTAGGATAATTAGTAACCACGAAGGATTACAAAAGAGTACAATAGAGCCTAAGTAAGAACGCTTAAAGGTATTGGCCTCAGATTTGTTGAGTTCATAACCCTTGTTTCCTCTTTCAGTCATTGTTGCAAGCAATGATTTCATCAACTTATATATATCTTCAAAATAAATACTTTCTTTCCACACTAAGGTGGGATCATTTATCAACTCCAAGAACACTGTCAAGAGAAAATAAGGAAATACAGCTGTAGTGATACTATTGATATCCTAGATGATGGCCCAAGATGTAGAACATAAGTTACGATGGAAAAAAAGGAACATGACTACAAAGACTCCCCCAATTTATGATATCTCAGTCACAGATGCCTTGAGAAATGACAGATAGTCGTTTGGGAAAACTATCAGACTACAGAAAAACTAAATAACAATGACAAAGAATTACAAGCTTCTCCTAAATACAAAAGGTGCAGAGAGTATCTAGAACACTTACATAGCAGGGAAATATGTATATTTATGCAATGCACCTGAAGACTTGTGATTTGCATATTATGTTTGTCTGATTTATTAATCCTAATGGGTGTTTATTAAGCACTTAGTGATAAAAAACATTATTTGAAGTAAGAAGAGTATAAAGTATTATTATGCAAATATATACGACAAGGTGTACGAATTTTAGTTCTTACTGATTTTACTTCTGCAGTATTTCTTCTTGACTGTATCCTGCCTTTTCCATTTCCACTGCTAGAAACCATTAGTCTTTTGGCCTCCATATCAACTTAACTTCCAAAATGCTCTGAAAGTAATTTTCTCAAGCTGAGCATGGCATTCAAGGCCATCTATTAGTTCATCCCAATCTATCTTTTTAGTCTTAGTTTTCAATACACATTCCATGTATCATACCTCAGTCACATCAAGGTTGTAATCTATCGGTTGAAATCTACTCATATTTCAAGGCCCAGAACATCTGTCACCTTTCCCATATATTTTTTTCTGAATATCTTCCCAATATTCATCTCTTCTTTCTTTAAGGCCTTCAAAACTTTATTTGTTTCTCTTTGTAGATAATAATTTGTATGATTATTGCCCACATTCAGTTAATCTTTTATTCTGCTACTATATTTAAGTCCTAGGAGGTCAGGAATAAACATGTTTGTTTACTTTATTAAACCTAGAACAACACTGTGTACAAAAATGTTCTGTTAAATTCCTTGTCAACACTTTAATTATCTAGATGCTAAGTATTTATTATGTAGAGTAATTACAACAATGGCATTTCTGGCTTCTAAAAGATAACTTGGTGCTAGACAGCTATGCCAGGAAGATCTGGAGAGAAAGTGTTATGGCTTCAATTTTGAAGGGTAGTATATTTGTAGTTTTCTGTTTCTATTCTTGAGTCCTTCCAATGGCATAAATCTGCTAATTCTGAATTGCTTATTGTAAGCAAATCTAAAAAAAATGGCTCTTCAAATTTATTTAAATGCGTAATCAGGAATTACAGCACATTCTAAAACAAATAAAATTTTTACTTTATATGTAAATTACAACTTGATTAGCTGGCAAGAATCTGCACAAATATGCATGAAAATGCTGAGCTTCATATGGTGTATATGAAGGGCATTTGATATTCCCAATTCAGAATAATATAGGAGTATCTGAAACAACTCTTCTCTATTGCCATGTATTTTCTACGAGACATTCCAGAGGACCTGGCATTTATCCTTTTATGACAAAAAAGCCAAATCCAGCCCCTCCAATAATATCATATTTTGAAGGGATAAGCTAGGCTCAGGTGAACTTAAATATCAATGGGAATATAATAATACTATGAAAGTCATAACTGAGAAAATATTCATTTCAGCAGTCTCAGATAACTATTTTCTGTGTTCTGTTTTTATTTGTTAATATCTGACCATAAACTGCCAAAGCTAAAAAGGGGCTCTAGAAATGATCTAGTACAAACTTGTCATTTTGCAGTAAAGAAAACTTGTGATTCAGTGAGTTAGAATGATTTACTGAAGGTCACACCAATAATTAATGATGAAATAATATTAAACCTTAGTTCTCCTGACTCTTAGTTCAATGTGTATTTTGTTTTCCACAAATACTAAATTTTATTACTTTCCCCACAGTATTGTACATGCTAGACAGACCATAAATACTTGTTATATTAAATTTTTGTAACATTAAATTGTTTGCTTTTGTTCATTTATTCTCTTCAATCACTTGTTCACTTAAATATCAGCTATGTGCTTCTAATCCCTGTAAATATTTGTCATTCAGTCCCAATATCCATCACCTACTTGCATTCACAGAAGAGGTAAGAGTAAATATCCATTAATTTTTTTTAAATGTCATTGAGAAACACAAAGAATAAAAAGGCATTAGGGATAGTCCTTGATAAACTCATTTACTGAGATACAGATCAGAGAATTGTGGATGAGACTACAAGATCAAGAGAAATTGAGTTGTGCTGTAATAGAAATAGATGGCTCCTGAATCTGAAAGATTGATAGCAAGAAAATCTTGCTAAGGAAAGAAAACACATGAAAACGAACAACCTTAAAACCGGTAACTGGCACACGCAATGTTGTTCTAAGATAATATGTCAATCTAACAACAGACTGTGATAGCCTTCAATATCGCTAGGTTCTTAAAGGGAAATTTAGGGAATTCTGAATTTTTTCCCACAAGAAAAGCCACCTGTCTGAGTTCATGATCATTTTCCATTTGTAAGAGTACAAATTATTTTATGAGACATGAGCAGATGTTCAGTCATCAAGGCAAAAATCTGTTCCACTAAAGGAAAGCTTTTAGAATTCTCAGAAAATAATTTCCTAGCATAATCAAATCTGGTTATCATTTCATAGGCTCAATTCTATATAACAGTGAGAGTCATAAAGAATCTACATCATGAAACCACATATAGCATAAACATATGTAGTGTGTTGAATGTTGTTCCCCAAAGTGATATAGCAAGTCCTAACCCCCATTACCTGTGAATGTGACCTTAATTGAAAATAGAGACTTGTAGATGAATTAAGTCAAGGATCTTGAAATCATATCATCCTAGATGTTGAGTTTGCCCTCCATAGAATTACCAGTGCCCTTATAAGGGAAAGGAGAGTGAGAATTGAGACACAGAGACACAAATGAGGGAAAGCCATGTGAAGATAGAGGAAGTTATGGAGGTGTGGAGGTGCGAGCTAAGGAATGCCAAGGATTGCTAGGAGAGAGGCATGGAACAGTTTCTCCTTCAGAACTTCCAGAAGGAACCACCCCTGCTAACACCTTGATTTTGGACTTCTGACCCTCACATCTGTCGGAGAATAAATTTCTGTGTTTTTAAGCCATTTCGATTGTAATTTGGTAGAGCAGTGCTGGGAACCATAATCTCATTTTTAAAATAACTGATAGTTGTTTTGAAAAAAAAGAAAATGAAAGTTTAATCTTTTCAAAATATTTATACATGCTAATTTCTGAGTAACTCATTCTAACCAGTGTGTGGGAAGTTGTGGTATTAAGTAGTGGTGTATATCAGGAGTGATTTCTGGTAACCATTTTAATGGACACAATTCACATCATGGTTCCAAATAATGTCCTTACCGGCACCCAAGTCTACAGATTATAAGATTCTATATTTTGAATTTATGTCTTTTTGTTCTTGTTGCTTTTGTTTTCACTCTTAAGAGAAAAGATTGGTAAAACTGCTAACTAACCACAAATACAGACTCCCAGGTTGAGCAAGAGTGAAAAACTCTAACTATTGTATTAATATGGACGTGATCCTCTTCTTTGGCAAAGAACAACGAATCATTGATATCTGACACTTGCCTCTGTATGGTCAGAACAATGAATGACAGTGTCACCAAGGTAAAAGGGAACGGCCAAGCCTGGAACGTCCTGACCAAAGTTTTGAACACATGGATCTCTATCGTGGCTAGTTTGGAGGACAACACGACAAAAGGTTGTACATTGATGTCATTTATGCTCTCTGTCAGGTTCCTATCAAGAAATACATGGGACAAATGATAATTTAATGTGGAAGAGGTGTGGGGAGGGTGAAGCAAACAAACTTAGATGGTGAGGTACATAGAGGCAAGCGCTAGCAATCAACCATAGCCACTTTTAAGGCTGAAGGGAGCAGGGAAGCAAGAATTACCGAAGGGCAGTGAGAGCTGGCACCAAGGAGGAGAGACTGCTTCTAATCCCTGCAAATATTTGTCTCTGGGGGAGATACAGATATGGAGGAACACCAGCTAAAGTATGGTGGAAATGGGCAAGAGGTATTCTGTTTTCTCCTCAGGTCACATGATCTCCTCCCAGAGCCTCCCAGTGTCTGTACTCTTAGTAGACATGAAGCAAGAGAGCCTCGGTGATGCAATCTATGTGGGTCAGATTCCCAGAATATGAAGCAGTGCAGAAAAGGCCCAGGAATTGACCTGAGGAGTGGCAAATGGAGAATTACCAACACATTTTTCTTTCCTCCAGTATTTGTCATATAAAGACTATGAAGAGGTTGGGAAGCAATGTAAAGGTCATCTAGTTTAAACCCCTTGTATTTAATAGTAAGCACTGGTTAGGTGAATATGAAACTTAGAGCACTGTACTTAAATGACTTGCTTATTACCCATAGTCAAGTAGCGGTTATAAAGGGAAGGAAATGTTACCTGTAGATTACTGTATCTGTGCCAGGCCATTGCCACACATCATATTATTTAATTCTGATATAGGTTATTCAGTATTTTCACAGATCCCATATTCAGATGTCCAAAAATGTAATTGCCTTTACTATTCTAAAACGTCAACATTAAGGTCTCATTCTAGATACCTAAATTATAATCATTTCAGGCTTAAACTCATTATACAAACTTAGCAGATATTCTCCCCATATCATTATCATCTCTATCATGTGTACGTGGTGAATATACATAACGTAAAACTTATCACTTTAAGCACTTCAAAGTGTACAATTATTTGGTATTTAGTACATTCACAGTATTGCATACCTAGCAACACTATCTAGTTCCAGAATATTTTCATTACCCCAATTCCAACCAGCTCATGTTCACTGTAGTATGAATAGTACCTCTGCATCAGAAGCTCAGAAAATATTCAATATGCACATGAAGTTTCTTAATCAGTGGCAGATTGGAGCTATAAATTAATGTCTATCTAATTCAGAAACCCACTACTTACCTCCCCAAAATGGCCCTAGCTCTCAAGGGTACCTCTACTTGTCTTAATTAACATGCCACTTTTGAATTGATAAATGTTAGATTACTGGGTTTTGATACACACACACACACACACACACACACACACACACACACAAATAAAAAACCTTTGATGCAACATAGAAAAGATTCTGTGGCTGTTTACCTAAAGACAATGCAGTTTGGTAAAGATGAGAGAAATATCTTACACTTATGACTATTCTCATTATTAACATTTCCAGCAACCATTGCAGTAGAAGTTTAAGCTACACCAGACAGAGACTTTCGTAGCTGACTTCTTTTGATTCACCAGATCATTGAACATTGTCCCTTCTGAATGGAGTCAGTGCCTAGAAAGCTACATTGAAGTTGCCCCAGACAATTTTGAGTTCACCAAGTGAGTCTGCACTTACCAAGAGTCTCTTGTGTCTGTCTCCAAATGTGTTGTATTTGTTAGTGAATCCATGCAGTGCTTACACTGATTAAATACGAATACAGACAGAAAAAGAGCTGTGGTTTTTATGCAAACTAACTTACATGATTTTGACTTCATGAAGGTAAGCCACTAAAACAAAATTGCTATCAGAATAGATGTGGTAAGTATAATACAAGAGATTGAGAAAAAAAGTCATAAAGTCTACAAACATTTTGTACTGGGATTTGTTTACAAGTTTTTAAAAATTTTCACTTCACTTTAACAGAGCCATACTAGAAATTGTAGAAGATATATTAATGGTGTGGACGCTTTGGCAGGAAAGGTTATATAAATCTCTACTAGCAAATTCATTCAAGGAAGAAGCCCTGGTGTACATCAACTGATTACATAATAAGTATACATTTTTTTCATGTGTTATGGTACAAAAAAGTTTAAGGTATATATATATATATATATATATATATATATATACACACACATATATATATACATATATAATTTTTTATGTTTAAGGTATATATATATAATGTTTAAGGTATATATATATATATTTTTTTATGGTTCTTGATTTCAACTAATTTTTCTAATAACTTACCAACTATTGGTTCTGATCTTATAAGGTGAAAAATCTTCTACTGTACATAGCTGCAAATGCCTAGCCACTGGAAATGCATTTTACTTGGAACAGTGCTGAGCACTTTCTCCATGTTTCTATGGGGCCTGTTCGCTATTTCAATTTATGATGTAGAAGTTCCCAAAGAGGTTATGTTAACACTCAAACTTTTATCTGTGATTTGTGATATGACTTCTAAATAATAATATTAATGATAATGATAACAAGCTATTATTATTTATAAAAATAAAACAATTTAAAGCAGTCTGAATATGAAAAAACTTAAGTAATTACAGGAAAGAAGTGTGATACAACCTATTCAGCTTGCAAAAATGGTTTGAGCCAACCTTTTAGAGGGCAGTGAAGGTGTTTTCAGTCTCTGCAGTCAAAGATTGTTCTGTGATGTATGTGTATGGGTTTGATCCCAGGATTCTAGTTTAAATAATTTGGTCCTTTTGTTCCTCTTTCGGTATCTCCCTTTCAAACTTCCAAAGAAGAGAAGATTTGGTTGGTTGGTTATGCTGTCTCCTCCCTCCCCCTTCCTTCCTTCCTTCCTTCCTTCCTTCCTTCCTTCCTTCCTTCCTTCCTTCCTTCCTTCCTTCCTTCCTTTTTTCCTTCCTAATTTCAACAAATATTTTTGATGCACCTACTATGTTCAAGCTACTTTCCAGGCTCTGTTGAATCAAACAGTCTGACTCTAGCTTCTGAAATTTTATATCTTGGTAAGGAAAGAGAGACAGTAAGTACATAAATAATTATACAGATATTAATGAACTATAATCACAGTAATTGATATGAGGGAGAAGTGCATAGTATTATAAAATGAGTAAGAGAAACCTAATTAAACTTCTCTTTGGCAGTAGGGAGGACTTCATTGGTGAAAGTGACATAAAAGTGAAACCTGAGAGATGATTTAAGTGAGCCAGGAGAAAAGGAGGAGTGGGGAGGGTGTTCAGGGCGGATGTAATAGTTTTCGTAAGGGTCTTTGTGGAGTATAGTTTGGCTGGGGAAGAAATCAAGGATCAGAATTCTTGTGATTTTAGATAAGGGCATTGCAAAATGAGGCCTAGGAGAAAGCTCCATTTCACTGCATTAGCTAAAAATGCAGATCACTGAGACCCACTCATGACCTCCTAATTGAGACCATCTGGAAACAGAATATGGTAACCTCCTTTCAAGCAAATACCCCAGTAGTTCTTATGGACTAGACAAGTAGTTTGGGATTTGCTGAATTAGACCAATTTACTTTCCAAATTTATTACTATATCAAGTTGTAGAAATGACCACACAATATTAAGCTTTATAATCAGATTCAATTCTGGAACCATTTAACCCTTTCCCTTTCTTTCTTTTATTCTCTTTTTCTTTTTTCTTTTCCTCCAAGACAATAATAAAGAATGATATCTAAGGAAGGTAGTGGAAAGTCTCTGTTTACTTTTTAACGGCTGTATTATTTCTCCTCATAAACTATCAAAGGACTAAGTAGGAGCATCTCTTTCTCTCATGTTACACATCAGAAGTGGCGGTGCAGAGAGCTTAATTAACTTTCTGGGAATCGGAGTTTGCTGAAAGTAGTGCAAAGGTCTTCTGACTCCTGTGTCCACTCTCTTGACACCTAAATCCCCCATGTGCCTTTATCTCATCTGGGGTTATTAATATTTGTGGGGTTTTTTGTTTTTTTTGTGTTTTTTTTTTTTTTTTACCCAAATGGTACTTTTCACAGGAAATAGGTCTATACTTAAAGAAAAAAGAAAACAATAGGAAATGCTAAATGTTGAACTTTTCACAGGTGATGTTTTCTGAAATTGATGTCAAGAGTAAAATAGCTTTTGGCAGCTACAACTGTTGGGATGTCATTTTAACAACTATTGCCTGTGAGTTCTTTGTGGATTAAAGGTTTCACATAAATTGGGGAAATTTGGCTGCCTGCTCTCCCTTCTGACCTCCCCCTGGCATTATTTTTACATAGCTACATAAAACAGTTGGTCCCCAGATCTGCCAAGCTCTTTTTCACCTAAAAATGTTATAATTATAATGATCAAAGAAGAAAGGCTTCAAATGGAGGAGGCATAAGGCTCCTGTTCATGAGGGCTGTTCTCACTTATTAACAAGCATTGCAATTACAGCAATCACCCACCTGAGCATGGGTGAGTTTAATCAATTGTGAGCTGGGACTAACCTTATCTCTAGAGATTGTTCAAACATATCAGGCTCAGCTGTATGTGGGGATAGGGCATGGTGAAGTTTTGCCCAGAGATTTGCTAATGAATTTCAAAATCAGCAGCTAGATGATATGATGGTGTTATGGACTGCATGCTTGTGCCCCCTCCCCCATTGGTGTGTTGAAATCCTAACCCCCAATGTGATAATACAGGCATACCTCGGAGATATTGCAGGTTTAGTTCTAGACCACTGCACTAGTAAAATGAGTACCACAATAAATCAAGTCGTAATCTTTTTGCTGGTGGAGGGTCTTGCCTTTCAGTTGGTAAAAGATCTGTGACACACAATAAAGGAAGCTCAATGAAAACAAGGTTGCCTATATTAGGAGGTAATTAGGTAATGAGGGTGGAGCCCTGATGAATGGAATTGGTGCCCTGAGTAGAAGAGACGCCAGAGAGCGTGCTTCCTTTCTATTCTCTCCACCATGTGAGGACACAATGTGTCGTGGGGTGACAGGTAGGGTCTCTGCTCCCGCTCCCCACACAAGAACACAGGATATGGCTAGGCCAAAAAGGAACACCCACGGAGCCATAGATACGGGAGTCATGCCACTATATTCTCGCTGGTGGCTGGGTTGGAGACACAGGAAGCAGGAGCCGCACAATTCTCAGCCCTCATTGCGCCTCTTGCAGGCTCAGCCACCATCTTCTTGCTAGCCCCCATTTTTTCTGCTAGCCTAGACACAGCAGTTATATTAGTGGCCAGTGGCTCACTGGTTACAGCTGATGGCCAACTAGCCACAGCTGATGGCCATCCAATCACAGTTGATGGCCATTTACTACCTGAGCCAGCAGCTTTCTATGTGAGGCCGAGAGCCTGGAAACTGCTTTCTGGGGCTCTGTCCCCACACAATGATAAGATGACCATCTGTAAACCAGGAAGAGGGCCTGCACCGGACACCGGATCTGAAAGCACCTAGATCTTGACTTCTCAGCCTCCAGAACTGTGAGAAATAAATGTTGTTAAGTGACCCAGTCAATGCTAATTTGTTATAGCAGCCTGAGCTGACCAAGACAGATGGAGCTGACTAAGACAGAAGGAACTCACTTTAGGGAAGGGGAATAATTAACAAATAACTACACTGACGTTTAACAGAGAAACCTCATATGACAGACAAACTCTTGGTGATCCCCAGGATCCCCATCTTCTGGTATTCATGCCCTGTGTATTTGCATCCTATTGAGTGTATGTTGGACCCATGACCCTCTTCTAAGCATACAGCAAAGGAGATGGGATGCATGTATGTGATTACATCACATAAAACTGAAATGCTCCTCTTGAAAAGAGAACTTCCCTCCCTTGCTGGCTTTGCAAAAGCAAGCTTCCATGTTGTGGGCTGCCATATGGAGAAGGCCAGATGGCCAGGATCTGAGGGCTACCTTCAACCTACAGTCAGTAAGAAAAGGAAGCCCTCCATCCAGCAACTTGCAAGGACCTGAATTCTGCCAGCAATCGAGTGAATTAGTAGGTTCATCTCCAGTGGAGGCTCAGATGAAACCTTAGCCACGGCCAACAGCTTGATTGTAACCCTAGGAGACCCTAAGCTGAGGACTCAGGTAAATCATTTATGGACTTCTAATCCCTGTGAAATGACAATTATGTGTTGTTTTAAGCAACTTAGTTTGTGGCAATTTTGCTATGCAGCAATATATAACTGATGCACCTTAGCAAACTGTTAATTGGTGTACAAAAATGATTCCTTAACAGAGGTCTCGGCAAGGAGTCCGTTCTCTGCAATGGGATAGCTGAGTCCCAAGACGGATAATCAAGCATTAAGAGAGAGGATCGTTAAACATATTTGAGGGTCAACTTCCTCTTTTCAATATGTGGGAGGTTTGAATAGTTACTACTAAACCAAAGGGGTTACCATCTATTTTTCAAAAATCTTTGTCACTGTCCTATTAAATGGGTTCCTTCTAGAAAAAAAAAAAATGTTCATAACCTGGCCTCTGCTTGTCTCATAGTCTAATTACTGAAATTTTTCTTTTTAAATTACTACAAACCAAACTCTTTTACCTCCACTCCTCTACTCATGTGTTCGTGGTCATCGGCTAATCTATGAGCTACTCACCCTCCCTCCTCATTTGATCTTCCACCAGCTATTTATCGTCTTAATTTTCTCTTTAACTTTTTGTTTTCCCTCTTATTCATTCTTTAGGTCTCAGCTTAAACATCCCTTATTCTAAGGAGCTTTCTCCCTAACTCGAGCTTTGGTTTCTTCACTGCACTGCAATAAGCATTTAACCTGCCAGAGTATGCTTGTGAAATCTCCTTTTCATTATCCTGTCTCCTTCACTAGAGTGCAAGTTGAATACAGAAGGTAGTGTCTTAGTCACCTATTTATCTCCTCTTGTTTAGCCTCTGGCTGGGTGCAAAAGTGCATGCTCACTAATTTTATTTTAAATAATGTCATAGTGAAAAGAGCAGACGCATTGGAGTCAGATAAATATATATTCAAATTTCAGTTCACTGCGTGACCTTGAGTAAATGACTGAATCTGTATTAGCCTTGATTTCCTCAGCTGGCAAAATGAAGATAAACAGCTGCTGTTACTTCAGTGAGTCACTCAAATAATCATTTTTCCAGTAAATACTTATGTAGCTTTTATATTGTGTCAAACATGGCTCTAGGGTTGGGGATATAGGAATATGAAGAAGAATCAAAATCACTGCCTCCAGAAACATTAAAAATTTTAGAAACAGGATAGATGAAACATACAGTATGTTAGGTAGTGATAAGGGCTAAGGAGAAAAATTAATTACAGGAGAGGAATAGGAAGAATTGGGTCGATTACAATCTTAGATAAGGTAGCAAGGGAAGACCTCACTTAGAATGTGACATTTGTGTAAAAGCATGAAGGAAGTGCTACAGTAAGATACGCCAATAACTAGGGGAATATCATTCCTGACAGAGAGGGTAGGATAGTAGAGACTAATTTGCTGCCATAATCTACTGCACAGTACCTGGCACATACGAGGTCGGACAATGAAGTTCTCGAACTCATCCTAGAAAAGTGCTATTAATACATATTTCATTGCTGAATATCACTAGGGTCAACTTCTAAGTGCTCCTCTTGGGAAGCTATGCACTGATGCCAGCACCTAGTCCACCCTTCAAAGCAATTTTGGAACTCTTTCTCTCGCATGGCCATCAGAGCTGTCGTCATATTACCCTTGATGTCCTCAAAGTCATCAAAATGTCTTCCTTTCAATAGTTCCTTTATCTTTGAGTAAAGAAAGAAGTCATTGGGGGCCAGATTAGGTGAGTAGGGAAGGTGTTCCAATACAGTTATTTGTTTACTGGCTAAAAACTCCCTCACAGACAGTGCTGTGTGAGCTGGTGCCTTATTGTGATGTAAAAGCCATGAATTGTTGGTGAAAAGTTCAGGTCTTTTTCATCTTAACTTTTTCACACAGGCTTTTCAGCACTTACAAATGGTAAACTTGGTTAACTCTTCATCCATTTGATACAAACTCATAATGAATAATTTCTCTGATATCAATGAAGGTTAGCAACATCCCTATAACAAGTTCGCAAACTTAATTGTCAGACCTCATAGAAGTTCTCAGAAAATGTTTATAATTGCTTCATACCTATTTTTTCCTCCACATTGGCATTTTTTCCATTCATTCTACATACTTGTTAATTTCAGGGTTCACTATTTGTCCTTGAAAAATACCTAAATCTCATAGGCTACTATCAGACTTGATCTATGACATATGCTGTGAACAAGTCTATCTCTTTTGACTTCTCCAAATGAAAAGAGGGAAATTGACTCGAGGTGGCAGGTAGGCACTCATGCTGTTTTATTTTTCCAGGTAGAATGACAGAACGTCAGTGTCATCAGGCATTTCCATAAGGAAATCTTGAAGATGCTGAAACTCTTCATTGTGAGGGTGCATGATGACCACTCATGGAGGCAGTCCATCTGCAGCATTTTGAAGCACAGCTCACAAAAGATTTACTCTTCAATCTTTTATCATTTAACCTAATTTTGACTCTGAGTCTCATACCCATGAATATGTAGAGAATTCAACCTTAGGCATTCTTGGAGCTCCAGCCTTGGAGAAGCCCATTTATTGCCCCAGTTCACATGGGTCTTTAGATCTACTGGATCTACTGCTTCTGTGTCACTCACGGGGCACAGTGAGGCTGGAAATCTCAGTGCCCAGGATTTGGTCTCCCAGAGTCAAATCACACAACCCTCCAGACGAAGGTTGGGTCTCCTTGCGGCCGCTGTCCTGGAATGCTGTTTATCAGTGTTCCACTCTCTGCTTCCCTGCATGTCTGTGTTTTTCCTTAAACATCTCAGTGCATGTTCTTCATAATGGGCTTGGCTTTTAGAAACAACAGCCAGGGAGGGATATGTCTTGTACTTAATGTGACTTTTCCTACCATTCACATATCTCATACTCTGAAGCAAGTTAGTAAGTAGATAACAAACTACTTGAAGAGGAAAGGGAAGTGGTGAGATATGAGGAGAAATATATAAATCAATATTCCAAATTTGTCAAACCAAATCTGGATTATAATATCTCCAGGAGTATTTATATTTAATGGAAACCAGTCTAAATCGAAATTCATATGTGCTATCAGTGATAAGTTGCATCAGTGCTTTCCCCTTCATCGCAGTATGATTTATTTTGTGTGTGTGTGCAGCAATGCACTTCATAACTATTCTTAGAAATGCCTGCAGAAAACTCCTTATTCATTTAAATATTATATTGAATATCAAATAATAAATGCACGGGCAAACAAAATTATCTCTGTGCATCATCAACTTCAATTCCTTTTGGATCGATAAATCACAGTTTGAAAAAATATGAAATAATTACGATCTATTCATCTTCTTTTATAGTAAGTTGTGTTTTGGGTTTCCGCTAGGAACTCGAGCAGAACACGGTTTACAGTCTGACCCTAAATCAAAAGTTAATAGATGACTCTCTGAGACTGTAGCTAGCAAATACTTTTGAAGCTGGGTGCAGTGATATTTGCCTACATCCACTGATGGGACTTTAGCCTACACAACAAAGGCACTTCCCAAATGTGGTTGGTCTAATGTGCTTAAAAATCACAATAGCTCTAGTAAATTCAGAGAAGGTGGGGGAGGTAAGAAAGGATATTACAAGTTATTTTGTTTTTCAAGTTTTGTTAGATCTCATCAGCTTTGTGCTGGGCAGGTGGTGGTGGTGAATAGATCTTTTGTTTTCTAGTGTTTGAGTACGTACTTACTGCATAAGGTTAAGTACTAGTATTAATATTACTATGATTTCACAGTAATTACTAGTAATATTCTAGACTTTCATATATGTACTTTGTTTAACACTTACATTAATAAAGCAACCTATTGTTCCTTTTTTTTTTTTTTTTTTCTGACAAGTGAACTGATGTTCAGACAGCTAAAATAACTCGGATATTGTACACAACAAAGACACAGCATAGCACAAAGTCATGGAACTGGAATTTGAATACTTCTTTCTTGGACTTCAACTTTGTATTCTAAGCCTGTAAGCTGTAATGATTCTCTATAAGCAGAGTGCTTTCTGACAGGTGATGGAAGACTAGTGAAAATATCCATACATAGAGGTCAAATTTCTTATGATATACAGAAAATGTGATATACTCATTTTTTTCCCCTTGAGAAATATACATTTTTTTTTTAGACATTCTATATGATTACCTGTTACAGTAAAAACTAATTATTGTAGGTAGGGACTCTTTCAAAGTAGCCTGGTGATTAGATTCATAAGCTTTCTGAGTAGAAAGATGCCACTCCAGAATGGCAATATTTCAAAAGTCATATAAATGGATTAATTTAGTAAGCATTTATTGAAACGAAATCCCAGATACTATGCTGTGTCATGAATACAAAAAAGAACAGCATGCTCCTTAGTCTTCATATGCTTTCTATCTAGTGAGAAAATGTGTATGGATGTAGAAAATAGTAAAATTCCTGATACAGAATAGACTTTCATTCAATGATACGTATTGAATTTAAATGCCTTAATACATTCATGGTAGTACATATGGGTGAGTGATTAATTCTGCCTAGGTAGGATGATGTGGGAGATTTAGGATTCCCTAAAAAAGGTGATATTTGATCTACAGTTGGAAAGGTAAGACAATATTCACTAGAAAAGGACTAATGGGAGAGGCATTCCAGAAAGATAGAAGGGTGTTTCGAAGATACAGTACATGATTTATTCAGGGGCATCCTATGGTAACGCTGCTTATAAAAAGTGGAAGCATGAGAAATGACAGTGGGAAGTTTGATGGGAAAAGATGTTGAACTTGTTTTTTCGTTTGTTTGTTTGTTTTAAACCTCAACTTCCTTCAACGTTATAAATTCTCTGGTATGACATTCTGTTAACTTATCAGAATCTCACCCAGATAACATACAACTATTTTATTAAGTTGGTTTATTCCAGCAACTTGGATTACCCAAAGATAAGGATCTTCTGATTTGCTTCAAATATAACCTGTAGAGTTTTCAAATACTTTAAATGTATGATTTTACTACACTTACAATGTCCTTATTATAATTGTTTGCATCTCAATTTGGTACTTTCTATTGACACCTATGGCTATATCAAAATTATCAGCATGCCAATTTGAAACACAGAATGGAAGTTCAGTAAATATGGATAAAAAAGAAGGTAAGCAAGGTGGTAAGGTTCTTTGTAATAACCTTCTACAAGAAGGTGCATTTAAATCAGTTAATTTCATGGCATTCATAAAATGTTTGCAAAGGAAAATGAATTCTCTGGAGGGATACAGCTGGACTCATTTTTTAAACTTTAATATTTTTCATTTTTCTTTGTAACTAGTTCTGACAATTCAGGAATAGTTCTATACACTTTCTCCTACTCTCTAACCATCTTTTAACCATATTAAAATGCATTGCCTCTTAACACTATTTAGGATTGGTGGGGGGAAAACATGAACAGAAAAGAAAATGAGTTCAACTCTCTTTTTCAAACTTAAACTTTTCTACTTAATCTTAAAACAGAAAAGGATTTTCTAATTACATGTGTGCAAGCGAGCAGTAGTTTGTTTTTCACTCCTAGCAGATCAGGTTGTACATATTCTTTGTGGAAAAATGGAAAAAGAAATATCAACATGTAGATAAATAGTTATATTGGATACATTACAGCAAAATAATCTCTGATCGGAAATAACGTATCCTTTACAAAGAGTGCATGGAACACTACTATTAGTTTTAATGTGATATTCTGAAAACAGGTATCTTTAAAAAATATATTTAAATAAGTTATATTTACAGTATATCATATTATTATATTATATTATATTATATTATATTATATTATATTATATATATTTAATGTACCACTTACCATGTAACATTTTTTTTCTTATTTAAAAGAACATCATTGTGATATAATAATATACATGTTAAATGTATATTGATACATTTTGACATATAAATACACCTGTAAAATGTGTGCGCCTTTGTTATTCCTCCAATCTGTTCATCCTTGTCTTCCCAATTGCCAGTAATCTGTTTACTGTCACTGTAGATGAGTTTGTAGTTTTTAGAACTTTATATAAATATAATATTAAACAATGTAATCTTTTACTTTTTGGAGAGGTGTCTGGCTTCTTTCCCTCAACAAAATTGTTTATACACACATTCATCTAAGGCAGGGGTGTCCAAACTGCGGCCCGCGGTCCAACTGCGGTCCATGATCCATTGTTAAATGGCCCGCAGCAAATTCCAAAAATATATTTAGTTTACTTAAATAAACCAGGTGAGGCAATACGTACTTCACCTCGAGTGAGTGGCCCGGCTGTTTGTGTATTTTACCGCATATGGCCCTTGGTGAAAAACGTTGAAAAAAGTTTGGACACACCTGATCTAAGGCATTGCATGTATCAATGGCTTATTCCATTTTGTTGCTGACTAGTATGCTATTGTGTAGGCATACTGAAATTTGTTTGTCCATTTACCTGTTAATGGGTTTGTATTAGATTATTAGAGTGGTCAAAACAAAGTACTGAAGACTGGGTATATGAAACTATGGAATCTTATTTTTTCACTGTTCTGGATGCTAGAAGTTAGAGATCAAGGTATCACCAGAGTTCTTTTTTCTTCCAAGGGTTCTCTCCTTGGCTTGCATACGGCCATTTTCTCCTTGTGTCTTCACATGGCTTCTCCTTTGTTTTAGTCTGTATCATAATCATCTCTTCTAATACGAACACCAGTCATACTCGATTAAAACCCACCCCAGTGACCTCCACTTAACTTTATTACCTCTTTAAAGACCCTATCTCGAAAAGCAATCACATTTTAAGGTACTGGCAGTTAAGACTTCCACATAGGAATTTTGGAGGGACTCAGCCTATCATAGGTTTCTCTCTACTTTTTTGGCTATAAACATATGTACATATGCCTTCATTTCTCTCAGGTAAATATCTGGAAATGTAATGTCTGGGTCCTGTGGTAAGTGAAAATTTTAAAAATAGCTAACAAATTTCCATTTGTATGATTTTACAGTCCCACAATCAGTGTATGAAAGTTCCTGTTTTAGTATATCCTCATCACTTGGTGTTACTAGCCTCGTTAATTCTTAATTGCAAACAGTCTCATTGTGGTTTTAATTTGCATTTCCCTAATGGGTAATGAAGTTGAACTTCATTTTCTGTTGTTATTCATCATTCATATATCATAATTGGTAAAGTATTCAAACTGTATGCCCCTTTTAAACTGGGTTGTGTGTTGTCTTATTTTTGAGTTGTTAGGGTTCTTTATATATTTTGGATGTAAATATTATATGATCAAATATGTTCTCTCTGTGACATGTCGTTTTTTTAAATGATGCCTTTCTAATTGCTGAAGTTCTTAGTTTTGTTAAAGTCCAGTTTAATAATATTTTTTTTCCTTTTACACCTTGTGATTTTGGAGTTGTAGTTAAGAAATCTTTGCTGAATTCAAGTTCACAAGATTGTCTATTACCTCTTTTTCTAGAAGTTTCATAGTTTTGATTTTTGTTTCAATTAAAGTTTATTGTACACCTGAAATCTATGTTACTTTACTAACATAGTTTTGACTTTTTAGTTTAGGTCTAAGATCTATTTTGAGATAATTATTTATGACACTTTATTGTGTATATCAATATCCAGTTGTTACAGTGCTATTTAGTTGTACCATTATGTTTTTTCCACTGAATTGCCTTTATAACTTTGTCAAAAATTAGTGGACCATGCATGTGTGTCTGAACTCTATATTTTGTTTCATTGATCTGTGGGTCTATCATGAAGCCACAACTACACTGTCTTAGTTATTGTCATTTAATAATACTAATAATAACTACCTCGAAGACAGGTGGGGTTAGTCTCTCAGCTTTGTTCTTATTCTTTCAGAGATATTTTGGCTTTTCTAAGTCATTACCATTCCATGTGAGTTTGAGGATTAACTGACCAATATCTACAAAAATTTTCTGCTGGGGCTTTGGGAATTTATTGATTTTATTGATCACTTCTGAGATAATTGATATTTTAACAATACTGAGTCTTTGAACTATGGACAGGGCATAACTTTCCAATAATGTAGCACTTCTTTATTTTTGCTCAACAATCTCTTAGAGTATTCAGACAACAGGCTTTGCAAATCTTTGCCAGATCTATACCTAACATTTCATATTCTTTGGTATCATTGTGAATGGTATTAATTTTATTTTTAATTTTGTTTGTATGTTGATTTGTACCCTGCAAACTTATAAATAACATATGAGCTCTAGCAGCATTTTTGTAGAATACATTGAATTTTGTACACTGATGAAAATGTTATATGTAAATAAATTTTTTATTATTTCTCTGTAACTAGGATGTCTTTTCCCTGCTTCATTGATGTCTGTAGAATCTGTTGTGATGTCATCTCTGTCAATCCTGATATTAATATATATGTACACTTATAATTTATATGTTATATATGTGTGTGTGTGTGTGCATATATATATATATATATATATATATATATATATATATATATATACATATATAGTATGATCAAACAATATGGTAATGTTTAAATTAAAAAAATCATTACAGTAAAAGACACTTTACCATTAATCCCCCTCAAAATATTCCCTCTTGCTTCAGACAAACTTATCTTATCGTTCTTGCCACTTTCTGAAGCAGTTCTTGAAGTCCTATTTTGTGAGTATCTTTAGTTGCACTGTTGTGGCTGCCTTGATGTCCTGAATTAAAACCAGAAGTCACGGAGTGCCAGATCCGGTGAATGAGGGGGATGAGGACATACTGTAATGTTTTTATTTGACAGAAATTGCCATATACCAGAAGCAATGTGTGACATGGAGTGTGGTCATGATGGAGGATGATTTACGGCACACTTTAAAACACATCTTCTCTCAGCCGTAGCTCATACCCTACTGACTGTACCAAACAAGTTGATATTTGTCACACATTGTTACTAAGTTTCAAAACATTGCTTCCCATAATGAAGATCCCTTTCTTTCCATTGGATGGCACTTGGGAGCAGCATTCACTGTATCTTTTGATCACAATGGAAAGGTCCCATGTCACACATCGCTTCTTGTATGGAAATTTCTGTCAAATAAAAATATCATGGTGTGTCTTCATCTACCTTATTCAACATATCTGGCACCGTGTGACTTCTGGCTCTTCCCCAAAGTCAAAATGACCATGAAAGGTAAACATTTTGAATCGATTCAGGACATCGAGGCAGCCATGACAGCACAACTGAAAACACTCACGAAAGAAGACTTCCAGAACTGCTTTAGAAAGTGGATAAAAAAATGGGATAAGTGTGTTCGAAGCAAGGGGGTGGGGGGCTATTTTGAGGGAAGTTAATGGTAATGTGTCTTTTACTATAGTAATTTTTGTTTTTTATTTAAACATTACTCTATTGTTTGATCACACCATATATATATATATATATATATATATATATATATATGTATATATATATATATATATATATGTATATATATATATATACACACATATTTTATTTTCTCTTTTTTCCTGATTAGTCTGGGTAAAGGTTTGTCAATTTGCATAATATTCTTGACAAAGTAGCTTTGGTTTCATTGATATTTGTCTATGTAATTGTTTCCAACTCCAGTCTATATTATTTTGTTTATTCTGACTCCTTTCATTTTTTAATAGACTTCATTTTTTTAGAGAGGTTTTACATTCACAGCAAAACTGAGCAGAAATTATAGAGGTCTCATAGATCCCATTCCCCCACACATGTATAGCCTGCTATTAACCTGTGGCTTAGGAGTCGTACATTAATTACAATTGGTGGACTTACAAGGACTCATTACAGTGTTTCCCCAAAAATAAGACCTAGCAGGACAGTCAGCTCTAATGCATCTTTTGGAGCAAAATTTTATATAAGACCCAGTCTTATTTTAATATAATATAGGACTGGGACTAATATAATATAATATAATATAATATAATATAATATAATATAATAAATACTGGGTCTTATTTTCGGGGAAACACGGTATTATCACCGAAAGGCCACTGTTTCCATTGGAGTTCACTGTTCATGTTCTGCATTCCATGGATTTTGACAAATGTATTATGGTATGTATCTATTGTTATAGTATCATAAAAATAGTTTCATTGTCTTAAAAATCTTCTGTGCTCCACCTATTCATCCCTCCTTCTTTACAACCCCTGATTATCTCTGGTCTTTTTACTGTCTCCATAGTTTTGCCTTTTGAAGAATATCATATAGTTGGAATCATATACTACATAGTCTCTTCAGATTGGCTTCTTTCACTTAGTAACATGTATGTAAGTTTCCTCCATGTGCTTTTATGGTTTGATTGCTTATTTCTTTTTAGCACTGAATAATGTCCCAGTCTCTAAATATACCAGAGTTAATTCATTCATTTACTGAAGGAGAGCTTGGTTGGTTACAAGTTTTGGCAATTATGCATAAAGCTTTTATGAACATTTGTGTGCAGCTATTTGTGTGGACATAAGTTTTCAGTTCATCTGAGTATATACCAAGGAGCACAATTGCTGAATTATATGGTAAAGCCACGTTACTTTTGTAAGAAGCTGCTAAACAGTCTTACAAAGTAGCTGTACCATTTTGCATTCCCACTAGCAATGAATGAGGGTTCCTATTTCTCTACATACTCGTCCTTACCAGCATATGTTGTTAATATTCTGAATTTTGGCCATTCTAACAGATGCGTAATGGTATCACATTGTCACATTGTTTGAATTTTCAATTTTCTAATGACATATGATGTTGAACATCTTTTCATATGATTATTTGCCATCTTTATGTCCTTTTTGGTGAGGTACATGTTCAAATTTTTGGCCCATTTTTTAATTGGATTCTTTTCTTATTGTTGAGTTTCAATACTTCGTTGTATATTTTGTATAACAGTTCTTTATCAGGGGTGTCTTTGGCAAATATGGTCTCCCAGTCTATGGATTTTCTTTTCATTATCTTGATATTGTCTTTCCTAGAGAATAAAATTTGAGTTTATTGAAGTTCATCTTATTAATTGTTTCTTTCATGAATTATGCCTTTGGTGTTGTATCTAAAAAAGCCTTCACCATACCCAAGGTCATTTAGAGTTCGTCCTTATGTTATCTTCTAAGTGTTTTATAGTTTTTCATTTTACATTCAGGTTTATGATCCATTTTCAGTTCATTTTTGTGAAGGATGTAAGGTCTGTGTCTGGATCTTTATTTACTTATTTTTTGCATGTAGATATTCCTTATTGTCTAACACCATTTGTTGAAAAGACTACCTTTTCTCTATTGTATTGACTGTACTCCTTTGTCAAGGATCAGTTGACTATACATATAATGTGTGTCCATTTCTGGACTCTCTATTTTGTTCCATTGACATATTTGTCTATTAATTTGCCAGATCCACAGTCTTGCTTATTCTAGCTTTATAGTAATTCATTGTCTTTCATCTTTGTTCTTTTTGGATTCAATATTGAAAGGAACGTCATTGATTTGAGACATTTTCCACTACAAAATTTATTGTTGTAACTTCCCCTCTAAACAATTCTTAGTGTATCCAACACATTTTCATATGTTAAATTTTTATTTCCACTAGTTGAAAATACTTTCTCATATCTGTTTCAGTTACTTCATTGACTTAGTGGTTAAGGACTGTATTAATTAGTTTCCAAATATTTAGGGTTTTCAAGATTTTTTTCTGAGTTTTTATTGATTTATGAATACCAATTGATCTTCCTTATTTCTCATTATGTTGCTTGTCGTGAAATCTTCTTTGTCTGATATTAATATTCCCACTCAGTTTCTCAGATTGTTTCTATTGGTTTTATTTATTTATTTATTTATTTATTTTATTTTATTTTATTTTTTTTTTTTAATTAGTTTCAGGTGCACAAGACAAAGCAAAACTTAGACATTTATCATTTATATCCCTCACACTGTGTGAACCCCCCTCCCCCCATCCACTATCCCTCTGTACGTTCCCAAAACCTCTCACCTTCCCCTTATCCCCATATTTATGTATTTTTAAATTATGCATTTTTTAAATTAGTTTCATGTGTACAAAACAATGTAATAGTTAGACATTTATCATTTATATCCCTCACAGAGTGATAACCTCCCTACCCCAATCTACTACCCCTCTGACATCACATACAGCTGTTACATTCACACTATCTCTATTCCTAATGCTATATTCCACTTCTTGTAACCATATATATATATATATATATATATATATATATATATATATATATATATATATATATATATATATAGATATAAAATTGTAGGTGACATTCATTATTGTTCAGTTTCAGCTTCAGTTATACAGTGCAGTGATCAGGCATCTACATCTTCCCTGAAGTGGTCTCCCTAATAAGACAAGTGTCCATCGGATACCCTACAAAATCTTTACAACATTGTTGATTATATTCCCCAACCTGACTTTCATATTCCCGTGACAATGTTGTGGTTACCGATTGTGCTTTCTAATCCCCTCACCTTCCCCCTTATCCTCAACCCCCCTCCCATCTAGCAACCCTCAATTTTTCCTCTGTCTCTGAGACTATTTCTGATTAGTTCATTCATTCTTTTCTTTAGATTCCACATATAAGTGAGATCATATGGCATTTATCTTTCTCTGTCTGACTTATTTCACTTAACATAATGTTCTCTAGGTCCATCCGTATTGTTGCAAATGGTAATATTTCATTCTTCTTTATGGCTGCGTAATACTCCATTGTATAAATATACCACAGTTTCGTTATCCAGTCGTCTACCGATGGGCATTTCCGTTGTTTCCATGTCTTAGCTACTGTGTATAGTGCTGCAATAAACATAGGGGTGCACAAATGTTTTTCGAATTAGAGTTTTGGATTTCTCCGGATACCTAGGCGTGGAATTGCTGGGTCATAAGGTAGTTCCATTTTCAGCTCTTCGAGATATCTCCATACTGATTTCCATAGTGGCTGCACCAATCTGCAATCCCACCAACAGTGCACAGGGTTCCCTTTTCTCCACATCCGCACCAGCACTTGTTGTTTGTTGATTTATTGATGATAGCTGTTTTGACTGGGGTGAGATGGTATCTCATTGTGGTTTTTATTTGCATTTCTCTAATGATTAGAGAAGTTGAACATTTTTTCATATGTCTGTTTGCCATTTGTATGTCCTCTTTAGATAAATGTCTCTTCCTGTCCTCTGCCCATTTTTTAATTGGGTTGTTTGTTTTTTTGGAGTTGAGTTGAGTGAGTTTTTAATAAATTTTGGATATTAACCCCTTATCAAATATATCATTGACAAATATCTTCTCCCATTCAGTAGAATCCCTTTTTGTTTTATTGATGGTGTCCTTTGCTGTGAAAAGGTTTTTAGTTTGATGTAATCCCACGTGTTTATTTTTGCTTGTACTGCCCTTGCCCGAGGGGATATATCAGTAAAAATCTTACTCCGGGTAATGTCTGTAAACTTTCTTCCTATATTTTCTTCTAGGAGTTTTATGGTTTCAGATCTTACATTTAAGTCTTTAATCCATTTTGAATTTATTCTTGTATATGGTGTAAGGAGGTGGCTCAGCTTCATTTTTTTTCATGTGTCTGTCCAGGTTTCCCAGCACCATTTATTGAATAGACTGTCTTTGCCCCGCCGTAAATCCTTGCTTCCATTGTCATAGATTAAATGACCATATAGGCATGGATTTATTTCTGGGCTCTTTATTCTGTTCCATTGATCTATGTGTCTGTTTTTAATGCCAGTACCATGCTATTGTGATTACTGTAGTCTTTTAGTATAATTTGATGTCCGGTATCGTGATACCTCCTACTATGTTCTTATTTCTCAAGATTGCTGAGGCTGTTTGGGGTCTTTTATGGTTCCATGTAAATTTTAGGATTATATGTTCTATTTCTGTAAAAAATGTCCTTAGTAGTTTGATAGGAATTGCGTTGAATCTGTATATATTGCCTTAGGCAGTATCGGCATTTTAACAATACTAATTCTTCCTATCCATAAGCATGGTATGTGTTTCCATCTATTTGTATCTTCTTTAATTTCTCTCTTCAGTGCCTTATAATTTTCTGAGTACAGATCTTTTACTGCATTGGTTAAATTTATTCCTAGGTGTTTTATAGTCTTTGAAGCAATTGTAAATGGTACTTTTTTCTTAATTTCTCCTTCTGACATTTTATTATTGGTATGTACAAATGCAACTGATTTTTGAATAATAATTTTGTATCCTGCTACTTTACTAAATTCATTTATCAGTTTTAATAGTTTTTTGGTGGAGTCTTTAGGGTTCTCTATATGTAGTATTATGTCTTCTGCATATAATGACAATTTTAGTTCTTCCCTACTAATTTGGATGCCTTTTATTTATTTTTTTCTTTCTGATTGCTGTGGCTAGAACTTCCAGAACTATGTTGAATAGAAGTGGAGAAGGTGGGCAGCCTTGCCTTGTTCCTGATCTCAAGGGGAAAAGTTTTAGCTTTTCCCCATTGAGTATGATGTTAGCTGTGGGTTTATCACATATGGCCTTTATTATGTTGAGATATAGTCCCTCTATTCCCACTTTCTTAAGAGTTTTTATCATAAATGGCTGCTGGTTTTGTCAAATGCTTTTTCTGCATCTATTGATATGATCACATGATTTTATTTTTTATTTTGTTAATGCGGTGTATCACATTAATTGATTTGCGGATGTTGAACCACACTTGCATACCAGGAATGAATCCCAGTTGATCATGGTGTATGATCTTTTCAATGTATTGCTGAATTCTGTTCGCTAATTTTTTGTTGAGGATTTTTGCATGTATGTTCATTATGGATATCAGCCTGTAGTTTTCTATTTTTGTAATGTCTTTGTCTGATTTTGGGATCAGGGTGATAGTGACTTTGAAAAAATTGTTTGGGAGCCTTCCCTCCTTCTGGATTTTTTGGAATAGTTTGAGGAGAATAGGTGATATTCTTTTTTGAATGTTTTGTAAAATTCACCTGTAAAGCCATCTGGTCCAGGGCTTTTGTTTGTTGGGAGCCTGTTGATTACTGACTCAATTTCCCTGGTAGTAATCAGGCTATTCAGGTTTTCTGTTTATTTTTGAGTTAGCCTTGGAAGGTCATATGCTTCTAGAAAATTGTCCATTTCTTCCAGACTGTCTAATTTGTTGGCATATAGTTGCTCATAGTAATTTCTTAAAATTTTTTGTATTTCTATGGTGTCTGTTGTCACTTCTCCTCTTTCATTTCTGATTTTATTAATTTGGGTCCTCTCTGTCTTTTTTTTTTTTTTTTTTTTTTTGATGAGTTTGACTAAAGGTTTGTTGATTTTGTTTATCTTCTTGAAAAATCAGCTCTTAGATTAATTGAGCTTTTGTATTTCTTTTTTGTCTCTATTTCATTTATTGCCACTCTGATCTTTATTATATCCTTCCTTGTACTCCCTTTGGGCTTATTTTGCTGTTCTTTTTTCCAGATCTCTTAAGTGCAAAGATATACTGTTGATTAGTGATTTTTCTTGTTTATTTAGGTAGGCCTGCATTGCTATGCATTTCCCTCTTAGGACTCCTTTCACTGCATCCCATAGATTTTGGGTCATGTTTTCATTTTTGTTTGTCTCGAGATATCTTTTGATTTCTTCCTTGATCTCATGGTTGACCCATTCATTATTTAATAACATGTTATTCAGCCTCCATGTATTTGTTTGTCTTCCAGTTTTTTTCCTGTAGTTGATTTCTAATTTCAGAGCACTGTGGTCAGAGAAGACAATTGATATGATTTCAATTTTCTTAAAATTATCAAGACTTGTTTTGTGGCCTAACATGTGGTCTATATTGGACATGTGGTCTATATTCCATGTGTGCTTGAGAAGAATGTGTATTCTGCAACTTTGGGATGAAATCCTCTGAAAATATTGATTAAATCCAACTGGTCCAATGTGTCATTTAAGACAGCTGTTTCCATATTTATTTTCCATCTGGAAGACTTGTCCCTTGTTGTCAGAGGTGTGTTGAAGTCCCATACTATGATAGTATTACTGTTGATCTCTGTCTTTTTGTAAGTCAATATCTGTTTTATATATTTAGGTGCTCCTATGTTGGGTGCACAGATGTTTACTAGGGTTATGTCCTCTTGTTGGATCGATCCCTTTATTATTAGGTAGTGGCAATCTTTCTCTTTTAATATCATCTTCAGTAAAAAATTGAAGACATAAATATTGCTACTTCTGTTTTGTTAGATATAAGTATTGCTACTCTATTTTTTTTTTCTTATTTCCATTTGCATGAATTATCTTACTCCAACCTTTCACTTTCAGCCTGTGTTTGTCTTTTGATCTGAGGTGAGTCTCTTGTGTACAGCATATGCATGGGTCTTGTTTTCTTATCCACTCAGCCACCTAGGTTTTTAATTGGAGCATTTAATCCATTTACATTTAAAGTGATTATTGATAGGTACATAATTGTTGCCACTTTTTTATTTGTAGTTAGATTGTTTTCATCTTTCTTCTGCTTACAGAAGCCCTTTTAATATTTCCTGCAATGCTGGCTTGGTGGTAATGAATTCCTTTAGCTTACTCTTTTCTGGGAAACTATCTCTCCTTCAATTTTAAATGATAGCTTTGCTGGATAAAACAATCTAGGTTGCAGGCCTTTGTTTTTCATCACTTTGAATACCTCCTGCCACTCCCTTCTGGCCTGCAAAGTTTCTATAGAAAAGTCATTTGATAGTCTTATAGAAGTTCTCTTGTATGTACCCGCTGTCTTTCTCTTGCTGCCTTTAAGATTCTCTCTTTGTCTTTAACCTTTGGCATTTTAACTATGATGTGTCTTGGTGTGAACCTCTTTGGGTTTATCCTGGTTGGAACTCTCTGCACTTCCTGGGCTTCTATGTCAGTTTCCTTCACCAGGTTGGGGATGTTTTTGGTCATTATTACTTCAAATATGTTCTCTATCCCTTTCTTCCTCTCTTCACCTTCTGGTATTCCTATGATGCGCATGTTGTTGCACTTGATGTTATCCCAGAAACCTCTTAAACCATTTTCATTGTTTTTTATTCTTTTTGTTGTTGTTGTTCTGCTTGGGGGATCTCTGCTAACTTGTCTTCTAAGTCGCTGATTCGATCCTCTGCCTCTGTTAACCTACTGGTAATTCCTTCAAATGTGTTATTTATTTCAGTTATTGTATCCTTTAGTTTTAACTGGTTGTTCATTATGCTTTCTCTATCCTTCTTTATGTCGTCACTAAGCTCCTTAACCATGCTTATCATCAGTGTTCTGAACTCTGTCTCTGATAGGTTGGTTACCTCTATTTCATTTGGTTCCAATTCAGGAGGTTTCTTCTGTTCTTTTATTTGGGACATATTTCTTTGTTTCCCCATTCTGGCTGACTCTCTGTGTTTGCTTCGATGGATTAGGTGGATCCCCTAGGGTTCTCGATCTTTGCTGGGTGATCTTATGTAATATGTGTCCTTTATATTTGACTTGAACCACTTCCCTATTCTCCTGTGCATGTGCTCCAAAGGTGACCATTGTGCTGTGTATATTGTCCTGTTAAAGTTGAGCTTTAATTGCTTTTGGCTTGTCCGTAGGTGGGATTGACTCCTAGGTTGATGAGTTGTGAGAATTGACTCTGCCCACAGTGAATGATCTGCTGCATGAGCGTTGACCACTCAAATGTGGCTTGGCCCCTATGGGCTCTTGTGCCTGTAGAGAATTCCCTCTGGGTGTGTCACTTGTTGGTCAAACCCATTAATACTCTGGTTTGGTCTGCAGTTGGCCTCTAGGTGTGTTGAATCTTGTGCCTCTTGGGCTGGGCCCTGGTGTAGGGCAATTTCAGAACAAAGCAAATCACCAAGTACAATGACAACAACAAAAACAACAAAGAAAGAAACCAAATACACTGACATGTAAAAACACCCAACAACCCACATTCAACACAGGCAAAAATATCAAACACACACACACACACATACACACACAAAACCCCCCCCAAAAAAAACACACCAGTCTTGGCTTTAGCCCACCAAGTAATCTCCAGGTTGTCCTCTGCTGTACCAAAGAGTCCTCTGCATCTTGGGCAGGCAGAGTTGGCCACCTGGTGCCCAGAGTGACCCTGGCACTGCCGTTCTAGATGAATATGGCTATGGGTTCTGGAAGGTAGTTTTTACAAAGTCAATGAAGTTTCTGCTCTTGCCTGCACATACGCGCACTGAGAGTACCACAGCCAGCCCTGTGCCCATGTCTCCTGAGTCTTAGGGCACTACTTCCTTTGGGAGGTGTGAAGGGCATGAGATTTCTGAGGTGGTGAAAGCCCAGAGCTGCCTCTGCCACCTGCTGCTGACCCCTGGGTGTATCTCCACAGTTGTAATTGCCCTGCCTTAGGCAGGCCAGAAAACGTGGAGACCAGGGATGGAGGAGTCTTCTGTTTCTCAGCCCAGCAGTGTCACACTCTTCCTAGCATCTTCTCTGGGTCACAGCTGCAATCCGGGTCCTCCCAGATCCTGAGTGTTACAGCTCCTCTGTAATCTGACACTACTCCTCAGTTCAGGGGCCACCTTGAGTCTCTGAAAGGGCAGGGGTAGGATTGGGAGAGTGGGAGTGGGGCCCAGGATGGTGTTTACTTCCTTTGTCCTTTGTCTGACCTAGAGCCCAGCTGGAGGTCTCAACTGAGTTTACTGCCTCAAAAGCTGAATATGTTGTTCTCTTGGCAGGATAGATCAGCTGTGGGATGCAGGAAGAGAGCCCACCTTCTAGCTCTTATGATTGCTGTTCTATCCTGGGCCCCCCTGCATCTCTGTAGCTGCAAATGTGGGCCATGTCTCCACTCCACTCCCTTGCTCCCTTCCCTCTTCCCCTGCTCGCCCAGTTTGCCCACTTTCAAGTAATCCTCGTAGGAGTCTCTTAGCTGTTCTATGTGATGAGCAAAGAGTCCTTTGATCTGTTATAGATGTTCAATTTGTGGTAAGTTCCTGAGGAGAACTCAAGAAGACTACCTCATTACCACCATTCCTATGATGTCACTCAATTATGCATTATTTTGGTTTGAACTGTTTTGTATCTTTAAATTCAGGGTTTCTTAAAGGCCTCATAGAGTTGGGTCTTACTTTTTCATCTTACCTAATGATCTCTGCCTTTCAATTGTGTATTTTGACCATTTATATTTAATTTTATTATTAGTATGGTTAGAATAAAGTGCACTGTGTTTTTCCATTTGTTTTCTCTTTTTCCCATCAGTTTGTTCCTTGTCTTTTTCTTCTGCCTTCTTTATAATTGTTTTTTAATCATTCCAGTTTATCTCTTTTGTTAACGTTAGCTATAACTGTTTGCTTTTTATGTCACTGATTACTTTAATATTTATAGTATATAGTGTCATTTTTAACTTTTCGCAGTGTCATGCGGGGTGTCAGGCGGGGTCTCTAGTCCTGCTCCCCACATAAGAACACAGGATATGGTGAGGCCAAAAAGGAACACCCACAGAGCCATAGATTCGGGAATCATACCACTATAGTCTCACTGGCGGCTGGGTTGGAGACAGGAGGCAGGAGCCACACGATCCGCAACCACTTGTCCACTTGTCTCTGCCAACCAACCTCACTTGCTAGCTGCAATCTGCCTCTCTGCAATCCGTAATCCACACTCCACCATGCCATGCCACTACACCACCCCGCCACTACACTACACCACCCTTTGCTGGCTTAGGCGTCGCAGTTATGTCAGTGGCTAATGGCTAACCAGTAACAGTCGATGGCCAACTAGTCACAGCTGATGACCATCTACTACCTGAGCTACACCTTTCTATGTGAGGCTGAGAGCCTGGAAACTGCTCTCTGGGGCTCTGTCTCCACACACAGTTTATCTTCAAATGTTATTAGTCCATTTCATGTATAAAATAAGAATCATAAATGTTATACTTTTACATGTCTTCTACATAGGTCTTCTGTGCTATCATTGTCATAATATGTAAATGACATATTTTACATATTATGACTCCTACACTGTGTTGTTACAATGTTTTATTTAGGCGATGAACTTTTCTTAAAGTTAGAATATTAAGAGAGGTTCATGCTAGTACATTTACCAAGATGTAGCCATTTCTGTTCATCTTTATTCCTTTGTGCAGCTCTAGGTTTCTATCTGATAACATTTTTCTTCTGACTGAAGGCCTTCTGCTAACATTTCTTCTTGTGTGTGTGTTGGTGAATTTTTTTCAACCTTTCTTTGTCCAAATAGTTTTTTATCACACCTTCTTTTTTGAACTATATATTCAGTGGACAAATAATTCTGGATTGACATTGTGTTTTCATTAAGTACTCTAAAGATTTTGCTTCTGTCTTCTAATTTGCTTGTTTCCAATGTAAATATGCTAACATTCTAACTTTGTTATATCTGTATAAACCATGTAAATTTTCTCTGACTCCTTTTAAGGTTTTCTCTTTATTATTACATTACAGCAATTTGAGTTTTATATGGCTTGTTTATTGTTGTTGTTGTTGTGGTTTTCCCATGTTTCTTGTGCTTGAGGTTTATTGAATAACTTGGATGATTTGGGGCTATTATTAATTCAAACATGTGTATTTTTCATTCCAAGCTCATCTTGGGGACTCTGATCGCCAATGCATTTGTCAGTATAGCTGCATGAATTATTTCCGAGATCACTGATGCTCTATTCATTTTTTTCCTTCTTTTTTTCTGTTTCATTTTGGATTATTTCAATGCTACCTTTTCAAGTTTATCAATCTTTTTCTTAAATATTTTCTCTGCTTTAATCCAGACATTAATTTAATTTTATAAATATAATGATCACATCTCATTATTAATAATACAGCATTATATAAGATAACAATACATTACATAATACATATAATTGATTAACAAGCGTTTCTCCATTTAGCTTCTCATTACACTTAGCTTAGCTTCTACATACATTTATTTCTCCATACGTTTTCCAAACAGGCAGGAATATTCATGTTTCTGAGCTTTTTCTTATTCTCTTTGATTCTCCATTTTCTACCTGTTAAAATTTAAATTGGGTGATAAAATGTTTGTCAGTTAAGTCTTATATGTTATCCTTTAGAAACTAACTTCTTTCTTTATTGTTTTACCAGAGTAATTCTTTTAAAAAAATTATCTGCGGTATTAAGTTTATTCTGTTGTATTTAGATATTTAGATTTTTTTTTCTAACATTGCTATTGTCTTGAAATCTGGAACGGTATTCCCTTCATCTTCATATGTCATCTCCCTCTCAATTTAGCCATCCCAGTGCTCACTAAATGAATAAAAATGAAACACCTTTGTTGTAGCAATATTTCACTTCACATTTGTTTTTATCTCATTATCAAGACATTTAAGTAAGTTTTCCACAGAACTTAACTGTCCAGGAAATATGAGTCATTTAGCAGTTTTATAAAAATAATTAAGAAATTGTTATGGTTTAAGATGTTTAATCATGGTAATTGTACCTTCTTTTGAGTCCAAATATACCTTCAAAAGGCAAAAAGAAAGCCAGTTCAAAGTAGCTAATGAATTTTTATTATCCTCCTGAACACACAATTGTCAGACAGATAAAACAAGGTGATGTCTCAGATTCTCTCAAAAGACTATCTATTGTTTGACCTGTGTGTGTGTGTGTGTGTGTGTGTGTGTGTGTGTGTGTGTGTGAATCACAGAAATCCCTTCTCTCCAATGTAGCAAGAGCAAGAGTTTTGATGTCTAGCTTTCTAGAGACTGTCTATTCTTTTTGACATCCAGGCCAGTGGTATCCCTGGAGGTCTTTTTACTATTTCACATTTTGAGGGGGTGGAAGGGGGTACGATCTAGTTATTGAAAATTTCAAGTTATCAAACTTTAACAGACCAGAGGGAATGTGGGTTCCTCTCAGGACCATAAGATAACTATTTGAATAGAAATTATGGAGAAAGAGCTGGGTTGTCCTAAAGCAAGTAGCTGAGCTTATGACATTAATGCAAGGAAAAGACTGTATGGTTGTTTGAACCTTCAACCCATTCATTTTGAACCATTTTGAGAACAACTGGGGTATGGGACTCTGAATTTATTCTGTTTTTCCAAAGAGTATTCCATCCATTTTTAATATTTAATATTCATAATTCTAATTAATAGTTAATAAAAGCTTGTCAGTTTCCCCTTTTTATTATACCTCTTATGTACTCACCCTATCAAGAGTCAGGAGACTGGTTTATGACTATGCTGCTTGAATAATGAAGGTGGCTGATGAGCCTGCTAATCAGTGTTTCTCAAATTTTTACGTGCCTGTGGATCACTTGGAGAGCTGGTTAAAGTGTAAACTCAATTTAGTATAACTGGGGTGTAGCCTTAGATTCTGCATTACTAATGAGTTCCCAAGTGATATTCAGGAAGCTGGTTCATGGACTACATCATCAGTAAAGATTTTAATGTCATGAATTCGTGATTAGAAGTTTGTTTACGTTCTGTAGTTCTATTCTGGGATAGAGAATCTTGTTTTGGGGCTGATGCAGAATGTGAGTGGTCTCAGCATCAAAATATCATTTTTATGTACCCAGTTGCCCCATATGCTTGGAGTTCTCATCTGGGGTACTGACGCTTAGACATTTTTCTGTGTTTTAGACACACTGCCGTGCCTGGTCTTCCTCTGATGGTCTGCCATTGCCTCATAGTACGTTTCTTAACACGTTGCGTACGGCGGGGTTTAAATCCCTCGTGAAGATTCTCGTGATCCGTACGCAACGTGTTAAAAGTCCTCTAGTGATCACTGGGATCAAAACCTGCTGGAATGCTTGTTAAAATGCAGATTCCAGTATTTTATGTATAATATGTACAGATGATGCCCTGCAGTCTGAAATATGTGCTCTGAAATAGCACACTACAATTGAGAACCGCTGTCATACTGCATTTCTTATACTCCACGACAAAGTTATATGTGCTTCTTTTTGCTGTCTATCTAAATTACATTTAATGTCTTATTCTTATCTGTGATAATCCCACCCAAGAATGCTTACATGGCCCTGGGTACTAGATTGTGTCTTGGATTCTAGCCCGATACACTTGCAAGGCATAGTCTTTTTACTACCTAACTTTCGTTTTGTTTCACATCCTGTCTGTTTCTGTCTTTTTCAGACTTATATCTCAAACTCTTTGTTGACTCCTGTTCACTATAATGCTGAAAACAAACCCAGGCAGTGTTACTGTTATTTTCATTGTATATATGATTACCTAATACCAAATAAATGCAATATTATATATATATATATATATATATATATATATATATATATATATATATATATATATATATAAATAAATTTAATATGTACGTGTATAACTGTGGGCCAAGTTTGGATGCAAACATGATCAGAACATAGTGCCAACCCTTAAAGCATGTAAAATTTATCTAGTATTAAGGACAAGTTAGAGTTGGAATCATTTTGTCAGACAGTCAAAACATAGCAAGTATTCCCCAAATTTAATGAGCATATGTTTATTTCTGCCCAATATCTTTTGAAAGAACCATCTATATTAGGTTTTTATTGCTATTGTAACCGATTACAAGGTTAATGGCTTAAAACAAATGTTATCCTGCACTTCTACCGGATAGAAGTTCAAAGTGAGTCTCAATGGGCTAAAATCAGTCTTGTTTGGACTGCGTTCTTTCTGGAGGCTCTAGCGGAGACTCCTTGCCTTTTCTAGCTTCTAGATGCCTCCTACCTTTCCTGACTTGCCTGTCCCTTCCAGCAATAGCATCACTGTGACTACTACTTTCATTATCATATTTCCTTCTATGAATCTGACTCACCCATTTTCCTTTTATACTGATCTCTGGTAACACTGGGCCCATCCGGATGATCTAGGTTAAGCTCTCCACCGCTAGATCCTTAACTTAAACCTGCTAAGTCCCCTTTCCCATGCAAGATAATATTTACAGAGAGATTACAACATGGAGATTAGAACAGGGACATCTCTCTATAGAGAGAGGGCATTATTCAGCCTACCACACCATTCTTTCCTAGTTTAGTCCATGTAGTAAGGCTGGGTCTATTGTTATATCCCCCATCTCTGGATAGGATCTTTAATGCAGACTGAGAAGTTGGAGATGTCATTCACGATAACCATATTAATAAGTTCTGGGGTGGCTGTGTGACCCAAGCTAAGTAAGTGTGAAAACTTCTTGTGACTTTTGTCAGAACGATTTTTGAAAGACACTCTCCTGGCTCTACTAAGTTTGTAAGATACGATTCTTGGATAACTGGTAGCCATATTTTTCCTCATATGGAAGGTTCTTACTAGAAAATAAAATGAAAACAGAAAAAAGAAAAAACACTGGTGAGAGATGGAGACAGGGAGAAAAAATTCCGATGACATTTTCAAAGCTCAACAATAAAGCCAATAACTCCATCCTCCTTTTTTTCTTCACCAAGTTTGAGCTGTTTTCAGCCACTTACAAGCAAATCAAACAGTGCAAATATAATTATGGTGGATTATATGAATCATAGATAAAAGTAAACACAAGTCAAGTCAAGAAAACAAAGGTTTGCCTTGGTAAAAACAAAATTAGCAAAGCTGGTGAGTGGGAGAATTAACACTAGACCAGCACAAAGTGATTCTGAACTTTTGGACATTCTCCACATTACCCTGAATGTTCCTTTTATGGCCTCTTTGTGTTGCGGGGCTGGGTGTAGCAGCTTCAATAGTCAAGCTGCCCAACAGAAGTGCCATCCATGTGTATGATTCAGGAGGCCCTTACCAAATATTGTACATTAACTTCTAAGATAGAGTTAAATAAAAAAGCTTAAGTAGCATGGGGCATATTTTAGGGAAGAAAATGAGCCAACGGAAAGGGGAGGTCAATTCCATGACTGAGTTTATTATAGAGTTCAGTAAATTAACTGGGATTATTGGTAGGAGACATGCACAAAGCTTTTTTCTTTTTTTCTTGTTAAGACTTCTGGAGGTGAAATATTTCTATTTAATGATCAGTTATTTTTTTCCTTCTTGTTTTCTGAAAGCAGTTCTAACAGGAAGGAGGCTCAGCACTTGTTCTGTTTTGCACAGTTCTGTGTACGCTCCACACCCTAGGATGTCCTAGATTTAAAAGGAGATTCCCAGCTATGCAGAGGTGATGACAACAGTGCCGATCCAAGCCCTAAACAGCAGGTTTTACGGCACAGCAGTGGGGCATTCATATATCTACCAAAATTAGAAAACATACGAAAGAGTTGCTTGTGAAAATCTGAACTGACCTTTAATTAAAGTTAAGAAAGTACCTTTTTTTTTTCTTTTTTCAAAGCTGCTGTGAATGGATGACAGATGCAAGATTTATTGCATCAAGAATTTAATCGGAAAAACATATTTTCTTTCCTAGGGATGTAGTAAATTGTTTTGTTACGTGGAGGAAAAATATAACAGTCTGACACACAGTTGCTTATTTCTAAATCCTATTGTTTTCCTGAATGTTCTGAAATATTTGGTTCTTCTCCTTTTAATCACATATCGAACTACTGACATCAGTTGGGATATGTAGATAGCCCCAATGTATTTTGTTCAAGTTTTAGTTATGTCTAAAAATATATATGTTTTTCCAGTTTTATTTAACAAAGACATGACAATGCCAATATAATTCAAATTGTTCATGAAGGGCCGGTCCCCTGGCATTTTCCAAAGTATTTGGAAAGAATAAAAGACTCTAAAAAGTAAAAACAAACAAACAGAGAACTTCTTTAAAAAGTATATGAGAAAATATATAATATAAAAACAGCCCTAGTGATAGGCTTTGTCTAAAATAAATACAGTAGATTTACCAGTAATAAAGTTAGACTCCACATAACAGTGCAGGCATTAGCCCTGCCATTTGAATTTAATACCATATATTGCTTTCAGTAGTAAAGTTGATTATGTATTTAATAAAACTTTAAGATACTCTCCTGCCAGCCACTTCATGGCATTTCTGGTTGACTCTTTTTTGGGAGTCTGTGTCCTAATGAAAACGAAAGGAGCCAATATTTCAAAAGCCAATTTCATTTTTAAATGCCACGCAGAAATAGGACAAGGGAGAAAAAGCACAGAAAAAGGCAATTATAATAGTAAAGTGGCCCAAAGCAACGTGTAGGAAGATGCACCCCTTGTTCTGATTTATGTCAACATGACCCTCATTCATGACACTGCAGTCGATTCACAGGATTATAAACAGGCAGTGCAGTCACGGAAGAATGGAGGAGGCGGACCTCCGGATGCAACCATTTCCCATCAGATCATTGTCAAAAGGACAGAATTCACGCTTCAGCCTCATCTGTTCTTATTACAAACTTTGTCATTGGAATGAGGCGCCGGAATGTTAATAACCATTGCAGTCCAGCATAGCTTGTAGTCTCCAGCACTGCTGTAGTAACCTTTTCAATATTCCATATTTGATTGGCTCCCCGATGCACCCTGATTTCTCACATGAAGCAGAGGTTGTAAAAGGTGATAACGGAGGCAGCCATCCAATCATACGGCAGAACATTGAAAAGGTCAGGCGCATATAGAGTTGCCTCCCTGAGAACATATCAAAGAAATGAAATAAAGGCCCTTTGTTCTTACCTGAGATTTCATAATATCAATCTTGGATTAGAACAATTCAAATCACAGGAGTTAAAAAAAAGAAACAACTTGTCTGTCCCCAGAAGAAATAAATTATTGTTATGGATTGATTTTTTGGTTTGATTTCTAAATGAGCGTAAGTATGTGCAGGATAATACCTAAATAATGCAAACAGTGTAGAATAATATTTAAAATACCTCAGGTTTAAGAATCTGAATAGTATAAATTCTAATCCCCATTCTAGCATTTATTATTTGAGTAACTTTGGTCAACAAACTTAGGAACTCTAGGTTTCCATATTCTCTCATCAGTAAAACATAAAATTAATATGTTTCTTAAAGGATTGTTTTAGAGATGCAAATCACATAGTTATTCACTATGAACTAATCAGAAGATGGCGGCACACGTAGTAGGAACAATGACAGTAGTGATCATAAAAAGTAATAGTAGTGGTGATAATAGTAATAATAGTAGTAGACAGAGTAATAGGGGCAACAGTAGAAACACTTATTTTAATATGCATACTAGGGAATGAAAGTAACTTAGGCTGTTTTATACCAAATAGTAATATACCATATTTAAAAACACATATTTTGATAAAGCAAATGTTCAGGAAATATTTCCAAAGCTTTGGACCAAGAACTCAGAAACTTCTATACAACACAGGGGTAAATTAACTTAATTTTTAAAGGAGACAGAGTTAAATTAGATGTATAATTCCTAACCTAAACTATATTCTAACTTAGAACATTTCTTGCATTATCTGCCTTACGCACCCTTAAAAGAGTAGATAGGGAAGAAGAGAGTAACCAAGGTGTATGCAGGTATCCTGAGAGGTACGTTGTACCTTCCCAGACCAGCAGGTGAGAATCTGGTTAGAGAATAACTGAAGGCCCCTCATATTCCATAAATTGTGTATGTACTGCAAGTGGCCCCCACAGTTTCATTTCTCTCTCTTTTGTGCCCTACCCCTCAGATTTGGATGTAACTTGAACTGTCTAGAATCCTAGCTTGACAGCATTTATTTATAAGGACAACAAGAAATTACTAGGGTCAAAAACTCGGAGAGTCTATCAAGATTAGTTGTAACAAATTTGATTGAAAAATATAATTTGGGGGATCTGAAGATTGACACTGCTAATGAGAGAGAAATCCCGTGGCTAGGAAAAAAACAAAAAAAACAAGTGATCTTGTGATTTGCTGAAATATTGTCTTCAATGGAGGAATTATTTCAGAACCTCATTAATACAAATTAAATTAACATACTATTCATAGTATAATGCTTCTTTGTAGGACTGAATTATTGTTTTATCACAGTGACATTTTTAGAAATATTTTCAGTAACTGCAGGACAGATTTTTAATGTTGAGAAGAGTGTAGTATTGTAAAGCTAGAAAAAGGCCAGATTGGTGGGGGGTACACTTCTAAGTTCTGATTCCACTAGATTTCACTCTAAGAGTAAAGTTCAAATATGTGGAAATAATTAGGTATTCTTGGATTTCCTAAATAAGAGAAAGATACTGACACTTGTTTTTTGCTTATGATAACATTATAAATTAAATGACATATTGGGAAATGTCTAATTATTGAATTAAGAGAAAATCAAATGACAGATTCAGAACATTAGCATTAGTAGAAATCTTGAATATGAAGTAAATCACTTTATAATCACCCCCCGCCTTGCTCCATTTCTGTCTCTAACTCTTCTTTTTCTCTCTCTCACACACAAAGGTGGTGGGATTGTGGTGGAAGAGACAGAAAGTCAGACAAACGGAGTTATTTAGTAACCACGGGCATACCTTTCAAAAAACAGGTGTTCTATTGACTATTCACTGTGTCAGTTACTCAAAGTAAAATTATTGGAGATGACTAATTAGAGTGTTTATCCTTGTTGGTCTTAAAGTACAGTAAGGTAGATGTATTTAACAATTTATTTACTTTCCCTCAGAACTGGACAAATATAATAAGAATTATTTGAGAATGTGCAGTAAGAGGATTTGTCATAATCTGAGATCTCAGGTTATGTAATAGTGGATTGTGGATATTTGAGTTGAGATCTGAGCTGAGAATTTGATTATGAAAGCAGATAAAGGATGGAGAACATTATATGTAATGGAAGCAGCATTTTCAAAAGCCTAAAACCTGGAAACACCTAAAAGTAATAAAAATAAGAAGGCCAGAGAGGAACGTGAAAATTGATAAGAGATGAGGCTAGAAAGATAGGATATGGCCAAAAACACACTGATTTTGAGGTCATATTGTTTCTTCCTTATCTTATGAACATGGAAAAAGCTTTGAACATTTTAAAGAGAGAAACAACATTGATTTGGGTTTTCATAAGTCCATCCTCGATAAGATGTACCAAATATAGGAAGCTATAGTGGTTGAGAGAATGAAAGGCCATTTAAGAAAATACAGCAGTAGTGTGAATGAGAGACAATGTGGTAGCTTAGACTATATAGAATTTTAATTGGAAGCAAGAATGCAATGCACACAGGATGGGGGCATCTGTGTTAATGCTCCCAGTGTGGCTATGATAGGATTCTGAAGGAACAGAGGCTAGCGGCTGCATTTAGCTCTTAGAAGCCAAATGGATGTAGGTTTTGAATGAATTGCAAAGTCAGAATACCATGTGAAATGGAGTGGACTAACATACAAAGAGTTATGGAGGTGGTTTGTAAAACATAATGCCCCTAGGAGCAAAACAAAAGATAGGTGGACATCAAGAGTACTGCTCAATTAATACAATGAAAGTCAATTAACATGTATGATCGTGATATTTAAAAGAGTTGCCCCAATAAAATGTCACAATCCCTTGCCCAGTTTTCTGTTCCAAGATAGTTTTTCTTTGAGCCCTAATGAGGTCTATGATTAAGTGCATTCTGTGAAAAGGAGAATATTCAAACATTGTAAGGACTGTTGGAATCAAGTCTGAGTAGACATTGATAACCAGAGACCTGAAGAATCATTATATGCCCCCTCTTAGAAGTAAGGCAAGTGGGTTACAGTTAGTAAATGGAGCCCTTGTCCGTGGTTCACAGAGACTTAAATGGCAGTAGAATTGGAGCAGACGTACTTGATAGTTGGCAGAACCCCCACATTGGTTCCTTAGCCTGTGGGGTAAGATCTGTCATAGTGGAAGACGCAAAAGGAAGGCTATGAAATTGCTCTCTTCCCTGGGAACAGTGACAAAAATGAATGGTAGCCTTAAAGAACTAAAAGATGCATGTGTATTGGTCCACCTCATCTCCACTTAATTAACCAGTCTGGGCCCTGCAGAAACAAGACAGATACTAAAGGTAACATAGGACTAATATAAACTCAACCAAGAAGTGGTTCAAATTGCAGCGACTCTGCCAAATGTGATATTTTTGATAGAGAAGGTGAATATAGCCTTAGGTATGTGGTATGTAACTATTGAGCTGGTAAATGTATTCTTATACATTGCTGTCAGGAAAAAAAAAAAAAAAAAAAAAAGAAAGAAAGAAAGAAAGAAAGAAAGAAAGAAAGAAAGAAAGAAAGAAAGAAAAAGAAGATCCAAAACTGTTTGCACTTAGTTAGAAAAGACAATACTATAAATTTACAGTTTTGTTCCAGGGCTCTATTAACACTCTTGCCAGACATAGTATTAAAGTTATCTGGAACAATTTGGACATTCCACAGCATTATGCTGATGATATTATGCTATTTAGATGGAGGAAGTGGCTGGTATAAATGAGGTTTTGGTAAGACACATGTGCTCAATAGGGGGACAGATTAAAACTAGGTTCACAAAAACCTGCAGGAGTAAATGTTTTCATATTTTTATTTTTAATTAATCAATTTATTTTCAGTGGTTTTAAGTTTTATGAAAAATTTAGAAGAGTACAGAGTTTCTCCTGCCCCTGTACATTTTTCCCCATTATTAATATCTTACATCAGATATATTTTATTAAAATGTGTTAAATCAGGTGCATTTATTACCCAAATTCCCTGAAAGTAAGACGTAGCCGGATCATCAGCTCTAGTGCGTCTCTTGGAGCAAAAATTAATATAAAACACAATATTATATTATTATATTATATTTATTATATTATATTATATTATATTATATTATATTATATTATATTATATTATATTATATTAGAACTGGTCTTATAGTAAAATAACACCGAGTCTTATATTAATTTTTACTCCAAAAGGCACATTAGAGCTGATTGTCCAGCTAGGTCTTATTTTCGGGGAAACACGGTATAATTGATGAACCAACATTAAGGTTTGTTATTAACTGAGTTTTAAGTGAAAAAGTAAAGTTGAGATTAAATCCAGGCATGAAACACTTTTAAAAGTTAAAAATAATAATCCTGAGAAAGCAATGCCTGCAGATGCAATAAACTGTACAAAAAGAAAAACAAAAGGCATGATGAATGTGAATTCAGAATTACAGTTGCCTCAGGTTGGGGGTGGGTAGGTTATAAAGGACCACATGGATGATTGTATTTTTTTTTCAATCTGAGGTTTTATTTTACAGAATTCAAGACATGTATAAAATACACATTTACATCAGCATTGCATTTAAGCATCTGTAATATATTACTAATTTCCATATAGCAAGTCCCTTAGTAAAAGGTAATAATTAACAGCAAAGAAAGAGAGACAAAATTAAAGCATACTACCAAACTCAAATAACAATCTGTTGCCATGTAACAGGCCACTGTTTTAGCATTTGAGAACATCATATTTTTATAGGACAGCAAAATAACAAATGATGACAAGGAGTTATCAAAAACCAGTGAAATTGTCTTTACTGTACTCAGTTTGATTAGCCTAAGAAGTGGGGATATTTTTTTTAATTTAATAATTTATTTTACTTTAAAGGCAATGTGTGCTCAATACAGAAAATTTGTACTCAATCAGAGAATAGTATGGGGTAAAGTAATATCATTAATACTTAATGCCAAGAAAGTACGTGTTCATTATGTGTAGTTTTTCAGGTTTTAGTTCTCTCTCTCTTTCTCTCTCTCTCTCTCTCTCTATATATATATATATGTATATGTATATGTATATGTATATGTATATGTATATGTATATGTATATGCATGTATATGTATATGTATGTATATGTATGTATATATATGTATATTTCAAGTAAACTTGGTGTGCTATAGTATAATTTTACCCTGATATTTTAAACTTAGAAATATATCCTTAATATATTCTACTTATAATAGTTTTAATCTGATTAAAAAGGTTGTGACATTCACAGTATGATTTCATTTTAATATTCCTATTAAAATGATATATGATAAATTTAAAAAGATGTTTATGCTTGTACTATATTAAGAAAGGAAGACTTTAAAGTAATTACTAGCTAAAGGATAAACACATTATTAAGGCTGTAAGCCCTTAGCAATTGATAATCTCAATAACACTATTATTTTACTAATATTGTTCCTTTTGAAAAGAATTTGACAAAATCAACATTTGACAAAATTCGACACCCATTTGTGTTAAAAGAACTCTAAGAAAAATAATAAATAAATAAAAATAGAGAAGAAACTTCCTCAACTCGGTGAAGGAGTCTAAAAATTCTACAACTAACTTGTACTTAATGGTGAAGATTGAATGCTTTTTCTTTAAGATATGGAACACAGCAAGGATGTCTTCTCTCATCTCTCATATTGATCATAGTACTTGTAAGTTTTAGCCAGAGCAATAAGTCAATAAACTAACAAATACATAATATAAATAATAATACTTCACTACTTCACCAAGTTAATTTTCAGAGTAGAGATATGAACACTTTTTTTTTTTCATATGTTCGCTATGACATGCTTTGCATCAATATAGACGTACAACATTGTTGAAAATAAAAATTTTAAAGGACTATAATATGGCATACCCAAAGCAATACCCAACTTCATGGTTTGGTAATAAGTGTGTGTGTGTGTGTGTGTGTGTGTGTGTGTGTGTAATGTATGTAAAGCAAAAAATGGTAAAGTACAGTGATATATAATAAGTTTACAAAATTATTGAATCTAACATCAAAAGTTGAAACAAAATCTGTATAACATTTGAAAAATTGGGTTTTTCTAATATCCGTAATTATTTTACTTGGGTTATGAAGACACAATCTATGCGTCATAATGTCCCTCAGTGGTAGTTTACACACTAGAAGAAAATGGTATGAAACTGTAAAATAATAAAAAATGTAACTATAGTAACATTGATTTTTCAGTTTAAGGACCCTCTCAAGAGGAAAATAAAGATAGGTTACTGAATTTGTAGTTTACCTCCTTGACACAAATATTGTAGTATCAGAATCTAAGTTTAAAATATATTTGAAATGATTAATTCCGGCCAACAGCTGCTCTTGAAATAACACAGAGTATTCTTTACATACAATAATTACTGTGGAAAGTGGTATTTTTCTATCAGGATATAAACATCTATTCGTAATTATATTAGTTATATTAGTCTAATTTCTGATTTCACTTTTTTTCAAGTAGCATTTTTTCTATCATCCTAAATCCTTAGCTTGAATATAGTTGAGTTAATTAGTGTTTTATCTTATGTTGTTAATCTTTATTTTTGTTTGTTTGTTTGTGTTAATATGTGCATCTATGCTTATTCATGCTTTTTAAAACTCAGACAAATTCAAAACACAATCAAAAGAGATGCAATTTAACATAGATATGGTGGGCACACATTAAGAAGTTTTACATTACCAAGTATTGGCTCATATACTGATGAATAGTATTTCTTAACATTGATATTAGGCATATCTTGTAAATTTGTGCACCCACTTTAGGGAATATTTTAACATTATCTTGCCAAAGTGAACATTTATATACCTTAAGTAATAGCAATTATATTCCTAGCATATACCTAAGAGAAACCCTTGACCATCTTTTCCAGGAGACATAGATATGAATGTTCATAGTAGCATTATTTGTAATAACAAAAATCAAAGTCATTAAAATGTTAGGATGGGCAAGTACAGTATTTTAGAGGAAATAAACCCAGTATATTATAGTGCAACATATTAGAGTGTAATATTATAGTGTAACATAATATTGTATGCAAAAAATTCAGAACACTACTCATAGCATGATACCACTTGTATGAATTCCAAAAGTTCAGAAACAAGTAAAACAAAAATAATATGTGAGATAAAAAAACATATTATTATAAAATCAGTGGAATATGTAATATGGAATTCAAACGAATGGTGGCCTAGTGCTGGGATATTGAGTTTGCGATAGGATTTTCCATTAAGGAGAAGCATATAAGCAGATGCAACTTTGGATAACATTCTACTTCTTTAAAGTTTTAAAGACTCTGAATTCCTTATACTTTAAAATAAATTAATAAATAACATAGGCCATTATGGACCAATTCTAGTAGTGTGTGATGGACCAAGTAGTATGGTAAAACCAACTTGAGGCTCAAAGAAAAAGTAATATGGCATGCAATCCAAAGAGTGTTGTAAAAACAATATGTAAAAGCCCTTTATTTATCTTGTCCATGTGCCCTCACTTCCTGGAGATACTATTAACTGTCCTTCCAGAAATGTTTATAGCATAATTATATATGTCATGCTATGCCATATCATATATTATTATCTTTAATCATTTCAGAGAATACTTGAATAATATAAAAATTAAAACCCTGCAACTTAGAGTATATATCCTTTTTAATAGCTGTCCATATCTATATCTGTATCTGTGTCTATATCCAAATCCATATCTATAGCTAATCTACATCTATATATACCTATATTTATATCTATCTATGAGAGAGAGGGAAGGAGGGAGGGAGAGGAGACAAAAGAGAAGAGAGAATGTGAAAGCCTGTGCGTGAGCTTGTGGGAACTATGCTACATACTGTTAAACTGCCTACCCCTCACTTCTCTGTTGTTCAGGAAAGCCAGTCTGTTGAAATACTCTGCTCAGTCTGACAAAACTTCCAGGCAGCTATATGCATTTCATAGGAGAAAAGTTTTAGAGAAACTATGTGAGCAGTTTCGAATATTTATGTAAATATGAATCCAATATATTTTGAAATATTATTTGCTTATATATCTAAATAAATAAATGTAGAGATAGGTAGATATAGCTATAGGTACAGCTATAGATATAGGTATAGATGTACATAATAGTTGGTGAGTTAAATGTAAGGATGCACTCTAAAATATTAACAGTAGTAACATTTGAGTAATAGGATTGTGGGATATTTAATTATATTTGTTATAATTCTCTATATCTTCAGTTTTTTCCTCTCATTAATGTATATTGAATTGATAATCATAATAAACTATAAATATCACTTCAGGAAACAGTCATCCTTACAAGCAATCAAATAAATTAGGAGCTACTGTTGTTTTTCATCTATCAAATTAGAAAAGATTAATACCCCCAGCTGGAAAAAGTGGTGAAAAATTCAATATTTATTTATTGCTAATGACTGTATCAATTAGCCCAATTAAATGAGAAAGCAATTAGGCCATATAATAAGGAACCATCACAAATGCATGTCCTTTGACCTGTAGAATAACTTTTAACAGGCAGTTCCCCATCTCCAAATAATACAAGATAGAACAGTCAGCTACAGTTAAAAACATTCTGAATATATAAGTATTTATTGTGAGCAATGAATTAGATCCTAGTCTGTGGTCTTATAATAAGAGAACTGTTTAGTATAGTACAATTATGTAATGGATTACATAATCATTAAAAGTGGTAATGAAACTATTAATAGTTTTAAAAGCTCATGATATACTAAGGACAAAAAGCAAAATGTGGCATTGAAGTTACATGATAGTTTATGTACAAATGTAAGGGAGATATAAACAGATGTAACATAATCTTAATGGTCAAGGGGTTTAAAATCTATTTTGAATGACAATAAATAAAATACAGGAGTTTCTTAAGCTTAAATTTCATTCCATTTTGCTTTTTTACATGCCAGGTTGGAATACAGGATTTGTGACATTTACAACATCAGTGAATCCTCACTCAACTCTCTAGATAAGACCTTTAGAGACCAATTCAAAGTCCTTTAGAAAATTATTTCACAACAATTGGAATGATAATGGTGTGTGTGTATATGTGTGTGTGTACACACGTATGTGTATATTCATTACATAGCTAACTCTTAATATTCACTCTCCAAATTGTACAAAATACAGAAAGGTGCAACACTAATTCCAGTCACTTGTTCTTCAAGAAAATGACACTAAGTCGAAATATAAAGTGGCATTCTTACCATTTATTATTGTATGTTCTTGAGCAAGTTATATAACTGTCCCAACCTCAAGTTTGTGTGTGTGTGTGTGTGTGTGTGTGAGAGAGAGAGAGAGAGAGAGAGAGAGAGAGAGAGAGAGAGAGAGAGAGACGCAATTATTCATATATATCCCTGAGTTTGGTACTGAATAACTACTGCAAAAAGCATTTCATATCATATCTATTGTGAGTAATGTAGAGAGTTTTGGCAAAACATTTTGAAGCTGTTGGTTTGCTTGTTTAAATGGCATTTGAACTCTGCTAGAACAGAGCTGCACATTGGTTGATCACAAATGTGAGTTATACTCAAAAGTAAACATTGCTTCAGTTTGGGGGATAGGTGAGGGAAGGCTATCTTGTCTTGGGCTGGCTGTAGGCACTAACCTGATCATTTTAGGCTGCCCTTCAGCAGAAACTCTCAGACTGCAGACCAAACAACGTACAATTTAATGGCATGCCCTGAGGTCTTCTCGTAAAGGAAAAATCAGCACATGCTACTCAAATATCCTAGACTAACGATAGCCAAGGAAGGGTTTTATGTGTTAGACACTTTTTTTTCAGCAGTGAGCTAGAAAACACCCCTTGATGGAAAAGAGATCTATGGAGATATTGGATCAGTTCCGTTTCAGATGCCCAAAGAGTGCAGGTAATCAGCCCAAAGGTACTTGGGCAGAGGCTCTTGATGAGTCAAGTTCAGAGGCTGACCCAAATGGCTGTCTTCTACTTCAGATACATCTATCAATTCTGTGTGTGATGTGCCATCATAGTAGTGTGGAAGCCAGCTACAGGATGGCTTTGTAATAATATATACATGTTCTGTAAATTGGAATTTCATTAACTGGTTTGATATATTTAATATAAAAATTTCTATTGAATTTGACATCAACTTGCATTATCACAAGAACCTTTGACATATATGTGTATCGTGAAAGTAAAAGCACAGCTATTAGATTCTTTAAAAATAATTTTTAATGATGTAAATTTTTCAGTGGTTATGTAAAGGTTATTAAATATTTTATCACCTTTTTGTTTGTGCAAACTTTCTTCTTGATGACAACTTTCAAGAATTGGAAGAGATCATCATTAAAAATCTTGATTAGGAATTTGTGAACATTTCAAATATAAAACCTTATGTAAAAATTTTATGTGAACAGTAGCATGCTCCAATTTCTTACTTAATATTTTATTTGTCAGATTTATAGAACACATTTTAATATTTCCTAATGCTTTATGATCATTTTCTTATCATAATTAATTGAAGAGTATACCTTTTTTTGTGTGAGAATCCCTTATGAAAGCCCCATATTTTCTTTTGTTTTCCTTAATAGCTTAACAAATCTTAACAGTTTCTCTGCATGTTATTGTGGTAGATACATACACCATGAGGTGATTCCCAGTGGTCTCCACTTGTATTCATGTTCTGGTATAATCCCCTCCCCTCTGATGTAGGTAGGACCTGTGAGTTGCTTCTTGCCAACAGAATATCACAAAGGATTTCCCTTTCATCGTTATATGGCAAAAGTGATGGGATGCCATTCCTGTAATTATGTAAGACTCTATCTTGTTAGCAGACTTATTCTAGAGATTTTCTTTTCTGGATTGATGAAGTAAGCAGCCATGTTGAGGAAGCCCATGAGGGACGTAACTGCAGGTTGTTTCTAGGAACTGCAAACAGCCTTGAGAAATGCAGGTGTCTTTTAGGAAATATTTAGGAGCTGAGGGTGGCTTCTAGCTGGCAGACAGCAAGAATCCAAGCCTTCAGTCCTGCAGACAGAAAGAAATGAATTCTGCCAATGGAACCCAAAGCAGATTCTCCAGTTGAGTCTCCAGGAGAGAATACAGGGTGTGAGAACCGGTGGAGGGGAGCCTGCTAAACTGTGAGATAATAAACGTGTTGTGTAAAGAGGCTATGTTACATGGCAATAGAAAACTAATACAGTCATGTTGTGCCTATGGTTGGGAAGGTTTGAAGTAGGTAAATTTTAAGCAAACCATGTCATCAATACCAATGCAATTTTTTACTGAGTAAAATTAACATCACTAGTGTTCAGCCGTTACCTACTTACTCTATAAAAATTTCAGCAGTTTACAAAACAATGGGCATCTAATTATCTGCTGACATCCTATAGCATTGTGTTTCAATAGCCCATGCATCAGTCTTCATTATTCTTTTTTACTGATCTTTGTTGCCCAAAGGTGTACCACTCTTTCGACCACTAAAGCATCCTTTTCAGTTCAAATACTTCCTTGATCTTTTGATCTGAGCAGTGCCAGAACGATAACCACTGGTCTGTGCTGTTCCAACATGAGGACCACTGAAGGTTACGGCACATTGCTGATGCATTTTTCTAACTTGTATTAGAAACAAACAGTCTCTTATTAAGCGTGAAGCAGGGTGACTCTGTTGTTATAGTCAGATAAGGAAATCCCACAAGCTAGCTCCTTTGGTTATTACGTTTGAAGAAATAATGATACATTTTAGCTTATGTTTACATCCTTCCTGTTTTGTGTGTACAGGCTACAGGTGGAATAGTTGGTATAGAATCAGATTCCAGCTACCGTGGTACTGAACAGTTGTTCCAAATGTGTACGTTGGGGACAGACCACAGGGAGTCCCTGAAACCCTTCCAGGGTCCACATGTTAAAACTGTTTTCATCATAATACTAAGAAGTTAATTATAATTTTCCTTAACCTGTGAATTTACAATAGTCTTTTGCTTTAAAATTCCTCAGTTCAATTCCTACTGTATTAAATATGAAGAACTACAACCAGTGATAGGTTTGTAAGCTGGGTCTCAAAGAAAGTCCCAGTTGTTAATATTTTCAAATTCAATTTCCATTGGGCGAATATCCGCACTATGGCAGATTGTAAGCTACCAAGTAACATAGCTGAATGCAGATTTGAGCAGAAAGGCACACACTGATTGGCTCTGTGGGTCAGTACGAGCCAGCTCCAGTATACCACTGACTATGAACCTCATAAACTGAGAATCTTTGGGGGCCTCAGTAAACTTTATAAGTCTGAAATAGTCCTGAGATGAAACTGTTTGAGACGCACTGCTGTAGAGGTTCTGTTGGATTCACCGTATCAAGCTCCGTCACTCAAATACTTGCGGAGGACTTTCCACCTCTGTCATCTTCTCCACAGACTTCCTAATATGATTATGTATGTGAACACCTCACTTTGGTTTGAAATATTTTTCCATTATATACCCATAATGAAAACCAGTGAGTGGAAAATGTCAGAAGAGGGCTTATCACCAAACCTCACTTCCAAGATATACTTAGATCTTTATGTCAGCTCCGAAGCATCCCTGTAACATAGTATTGAATATAAAATTTTAACAAGCTTTCAATAAAAATGTGCAAAGTTATGTAATATTCCTTCCCATAGGATAGAAAAATGAACATATGCGACAGTTTTTTATTGAGTGATTACTATGACCTAGGCACTGTACTCTAGAGAGACAGCAGATGACCAAATGACCTCTTTGAACTTACATTCTAGTGAGGGAGACAAAGAGTAGATAAACATACCCACATACAGGTAGAAGAAAAACTATATATAAAACAGATAGTGATAATAGATGTGAAAATATATACAGCTGGAAAAAGGGCTAGAGGATGATGGAAGAAGAAGGGATATTTTATGTATCAGGGGAGGATGTAGAGACATGAAAGAAGTGATAATAGAAACCACATAGTTAGTTGATAGAAAAACAAACACAAGAGCTCTGAGGTGGGAACATGTTAGCAGGTTTAAACTTGGGATGCTGAAGAGTGCTTAAACAAGGAGATCTCATAAATCCGTGGAAGGGGTGGTTGGTTACATTTAGGCATTTGAATCATTTATAAGTGGAAACAAGGAAATTGGCCTTTAGGGAAACAGAGAAACAGAAAGCACCAGGGCAGTATAGTCTGCGGTGTACAGACCACAGATAAACACTGGTTGCCATAGCATTGTCAGGACAAGGAAGAGAGACAGATGGCCACAAACAAGCATCTTCCAGGCAGCCCACTGCATTGATGCACACATATTCCAGGTTCCACTGGCATCACATAACTAACTCCAGGATGCTAAAAAGCTGGGTGAATTATTCCTACTTATAACACCCCTAGAGCAATACAAGTGAAATGGGACAGTGATTCTAATTCTGTGTATAAACTTCACATGTATGCTTCTGTATCTGGTGCTGTATCCTTGGCTGGCATTCTCCCTTCCCTTCATCTAGTTATTTCCTGCTTGTCCTCTGGTCTCATTTTAGAAATTGCATCCTCTAGGGCACCTTCTCTGTGATTCCATGAAAGAATTACCTATAGTTTCTATCCACTTTCATAACACTCTGTACTTTATTGTTTAACTAATAACCATGTAATATAATTACAGGTTTACATTCTTTATCTCCCACAAAGTTATACAATATTTGAAGTAGGTGCATGCAAGGAGATTTTAAATATGTGCTTAAAGATTGGATACTTAGTTATGTGTTTAATCGTGATGTGTCATGATTTATGATTTTATAGATAAACAAATGTTAAATTTCATTAAATCCATTATATACCTCTGGAAATTGATGTTTGAATGGTAAGTCACTCCTTGAATTTTTTAAAAAATCAGAACATGACCAAGTTCTTGAAGCCAACTCTTTCTAGTGTTTTCCACATATCAGACTGTCTCACATCAATAAAGACATCGGACAAACATATTTAATCCGTTTGTATTGCCATTATTTTCTCAAGAATTCAAAATAAACTATTTGAGAATAAAATAATGAATGCATCTCCCTATTACCATAATTATAATAGTGAAGAAAATGTAATATGCTTTATAAAATATTTAAGATTCTTCATGAAAAGATGCTACTGACACTTCTATTTCAATTACTTCATTTCTATTTATAAAGTAGAATAAGGAAAACTATTTTGAGAATTTGTCTGTAAACATTTTTTCTAGTTCAGAATTTTTGACTTTTAAGATACTACTTTATTTAGCTACATCACTCTCCTTCTGGTAGCTATCATTTCATCTCTTCAAAGTATCCCCTTATTTAGTACCCGATATCATAGTCAAAACTACATCATATCAGACTCACAAAACCTTACTTTGTATTCATAACAATGTAAAATTACCATCTGTCAAATTGATTAATCACACACAATAAAAACTTGTTTTCTCCCCACCACCCTCTTCCTTTAGCAGGTATTTGCTGAAGACACTGAAATATGTATTTCAGCTAGAAGATGTGAAATGTGTTAATGGCAATAGTTGTTTTTTTTTTTTTCCAGGCCAACTCTCAGTTGTGTTTTAATATGTAAAGCCATTAATTATGTGTTGCTATTATGTTAGAATATATAGTCGTTAGTACTGTCAGCACGTAGTCATTGCCAATTAATATCACAATAGAATTTTGCACATTTCTTATTAGCTTGCCCAGTGAGCGCCTTTCTATGCTATTAAATAAATTCATTTATTGTTTGTGATGTGTTGCAGAATTGATAACCCTGGTGATTGATGTGGAGTTACCCAATCACAGACCACTGAACTGGTCATCAGGATTGACTGGGTAAGTACTTTTCCCCTCTCCAGAACTCAAACTACTCATGAACTTTGTGCCTCATTACCATATAACAACTGCAAGGAATTTAATGTCTTGAAAAAGGTAGAGGACAAGTAGAGAAAACAACTCTTATATCTATGAGAATGAGTTGATTTAATGATGAATAGGTAATCTCTTTCACTATAATCTGAGAGAATTCCTGTCTCCTAAATCATTTTTCTAACTAGCTTGCCTAAAAGCTTTGCACTTCTGCTTTCCATAACATAGCTTATCTGGAAGTTGGTGTTCAATGACTAAATCATATTTGTCAAGATCAATAACATTTACTTACTTTCTAGGACACATAATACATCCAGGATAGATTCATGATAAGCAAATTATTATTCACCCAATCTAACAATAGAAACAAGACATGGCCATTAAAAACCATCAACAACCAGACTCTATTTGAGGAGAGCTATTGGAGTGAACAAAGGAAAATGCTTTGAAATTAGGAAAAAGAGACTTCATCCTGTTGGGTAGTTCTGTAAAAAATTCATGGAGGAATCACCATAATAAGTGGACTGCATATTTTACAAATAAATATATATGCATAAAGCATTTTAAAGTGAATAGCGTAATTGAGGGATCCCAGTAAGATAGTTCAGGCAAGCTCAAATAATTATTAATTATTAAAGTATAGTGAAGTCTTGACTATTAAGGGAAAAATGGGAAGTTAAAGAGAGATCAAATAGAGCCTAAAATTACCCACTAAAGAGTTTAGATTCTGATTGGTAAGCAAATGTCAAATTTTGAAGTTTTTGGAGAAAAAGTAGACATAATCAAACATGCTTTATGTAGCAGGATATGCTACAAGGAACATACGACTGGCAATTAGGAATCCTAGGTTGTAGCACATTTCTCACTCTAATTGGATGAAATTAGGAAGTCACTTAATGGTCCAGTGAACTTCATGTACAGTCCTCATATACTATGCTTAAGAGATAAGTTGTATAAAATAAGGCAAAAAGATATTATTCTTCAATTAGAGAGATCTGCATACATCAGCAGGCAGATTAAATACCTCAAAAACACCTCAAGAACATATCAGTGGATACACCACCTTCAACTATCTAAGGCAGCCAGAATCCTAGAAAAGACTCCCCCACTATCTAAAGATTACAGAATCTGTCCTCCCCTCCCTATGTTTATTATCATCGCCTTAGTCTAAACTTTAGGTTTTTGTTTCCTGAGCAAGCATCATTGGGACCTCCAAATTGCTCTCCCAGGATCCACTTTCTTCCATCATCTAATCCATATATATTTCAACTGTAAATTAAAATATTCCATTTCCTTATTTAAACACTTCAGTGATTTGCCATTTTACTTGGTGTATATTACAAAATGCATCACATGGCACCAAAGCCTTTCATAACGTGTCCCCTGCGTGCTTTACTATATTTGTCTCCCACCACTTAATTCCTTCTCCAGATACGGTGGCCTTCTTTCAGCTGTTTCAGTGTGCAGTGTTTCTTTTTTGCTTCTGGTACTTACCTACGCTATTTCTTCTGACTGTTATACAGACATGCCCTGTCTGCTTCCTCTCATGTTTGAAACCAGCTAGGATAGAGGAAGGCACCAGGCAGAGGTTTTCAAAGCAAAGCAAAACAAAACCAACTTTATTTTTGAAAACTAAAGGTGATGGGTGATATTGCGAGGACTTTTGACCACATGGACCCTGTCTCTTCCCCTGAGAAGTAGACAGCTTCAACCACCTCGGTCCAGGCAGATAGGACAACGTCAGGTACCCTCGCCCCACCGCCACCCCAGAAGGACATACTTCTGAAAATTATGGTCTGGTAAAACACAAGACTATGGTTCCTACAACAAGGCAAGTCTCTCCTAAAAAAAGGGAGGGGGGTAGAATAAAAAAGTGCTGGATCATTTGCAGTCATGATATAGATAACATTTTTTTTTTCCTCCATCAGTTAGATTGTGTAAGGAAATCAGTAGAGATCAAAAAGTTTACTTCAGTGCAGCATTGCCCCTAGTCTGCTTAGCTTTTAGAGCTCAGTTCTGAGCCACTTCCTCAAGGAAGCTTTCCCCAGTCCTCCAGTGTATGTTAGTACCTTTATGCAGAAATCTCAGTCTCTTTAATGTGCTCATTTGTGCTGTGAATTTCTAACAGGGTGACAGAGCTGCATAGTTTCTCACACTCTATGATCATAAAACAGTTTGTTCCCTGAGCATTCTATATAATTAATGATAGATACAAGAAATACAGACTGAGAAATACGGATTTGTGATATCCAGATACTTGAGCATATTGCCAGTGCAACCTCAGTGTCATTGTGAGTGATGTTATTGCATCTGCTTATCATTTGACCTGTTAGTCCAGATAGCCAGGATTAGGTCACAATAACAATTCGCCCCCACATTTCTGTGTTTCAATCACACAGATTCTGAGGAGAGTTTGAGCAACTCTCCAAGGTGCCTGTCTTCTCTGGAGTGGCTTGATAATTCAAGCTTTACCATGGCAACGTGGGGACTTGACCATAATTACTATGGAAGGGAAAGAGGAGGAGAGCTAACACAGCAGCAACTAAATGCTTTGGCCTAGAAGTGACCGAGATGTCTTCTACTCGCAGGCTATTCTGCAGAACAAGCCATGTCGTCTTTTCTACCTTCAAGGGATGTAGGAAGTGTCTTTTCCATGTGCATAAGAGGTAGAGGAGACGGGATAGCAGTGATATCATGTGGCATTTTAATGATCACCTGTTACCTAACAGTGTCTTTTAAACTGCACATTCAGAAGACAAGATCAGATCCAAATTTGATCCTGTACTATTATTGATATTTTGCAATCAAAGATGTTCAAATTTTAATAAATATGCTTAGTCATTTTTTTTTTTTTCCCATTCAGAGCATAGGACAATATCAGTGATAGTCTGAGATAAATGGCAATCTCTGGTTTTCTCCTGGCCTTGTTTACTACACTTACCAGCTTCTGAATTCTTAACTTTTACTGGGATCTAGGTACTTGGATATGAGAATGGGTCACCCACCCCGTATGATTAGGTCAAGGGTGACATAGTTGATTTTCGATTGACTAATAGTATATGGCATTCAGGAATTAAAAATTTAATATAAAAAGCTTCATAAAAATACTCAAGCATGGAAATCCAAAACAAACACATGATAGAGGAATGGGAAGTCAGGAACCTTGTCTTATATAACTCTGATGTGAAACTGAATTTATGATGTAACAGCGTACTTATGTAATACTGTAATATATAATTATAAAATAATTAGACTACTACCGAGGAGATTGTACTGCATTTTAAATACAGAATTTCCTTTAAGATGCCTGCTCTAAATTGTTTTACAATTCATCATATATTCAACAATGGTTTACAAAAAGAAACACGTTCACATTAAGTACATTTAGAAAATGCACAATGATTTAAAATAAAATCCAAATACAAAAATATTGTAAGTTTTAGAATATAGAAAGCAAGGTCATTTGAATTTTAGTTTCTTGTGCAAAATATTTTCTTTGTTGTATCATATTTTTATGCATTTTAGGATCAGTGCTAATTAACATGACTATTGAAGCAAATTAGATGGGAGAAAGGCGATCAGCATGTGTAGGCCAGGAGATTTGTGTCAATTTGATTCTCACAATTCTCCTAAGAGTAAAACATCATTAATCATCTTGTTTAATAGATGAAGAAATAGATTCGGAAAGGATGAGTCATTTGCCCAAGTTCACATAACGTGTAAGTGTTGGGACCAGGGCTTTAACCCAGTTCAGCCTGATTCTGTAAACTGCTCTATGATCTTCCTGTTAACCAGGTAGAATGATGCTTATTGGCAAGAAATATCCTGCATGTGCTTTCCAGAATATAAGGTACAGAATAGTATGCCCTACATACTATTGCTCTATCTCTTAGGGAGTGTGTGTGTGTGTGTGTGTGTGTGTGTGTGTGTGTGTTTCATATATTCAGTGAGAATGGCAAGAATAATATTTAGTTCTGCAAACCAATTCGTTTGATAAAAATTCTTGGGTGAAAATGTTAAAAACTTACCATATTTTAGATCAAAGGATAATTATAGTGAGAGATTAGTTTAGTCACATCAGAGGAAGTTCACTTCAAATATTTTTGTAGTGTCAGCAGCAATATTTTCCATTCACTAATGGGAATCCAAGCTTTCTTAAGAAACTTTACAAATATAAAATAGCATTACATCAAAGAAAAGAACAGTGTTTCTTTTGGTTTGATTGGATTTATAATTTATTTCTTCCATTGTAGGAGTAAAATTTAAATTGCCCTTCCTTCCTTCTTTCCTTCTCCCTCCCTCCCTCCCTCCCTCCCTCCCTCCCTCCCTCCCTCCCTCCCTCCCTCCTTCCCTCCCTTCCTCCCTCCTTTCTTCCCTCCCTTGCTTCCTTCCTATTCCTTCCTTCCTTTCTCTCTTTCTCTTTTTCTCTCTCTCTTTCTTCCCTTCTTCCTCTCTCCCTCTCTCTTCTCTCCTCTTCCCCTCTCTCCCTCTGTCCTCTCTCCCTCTCCCCTTTCTCCCTATTCTCTCTTCCTCCTTCTTCCTCCTCTGCCTCTTTCCCTGTCTCTCATTTCTTGACTAATTTTAGCTATCTATGCATTGTCCATTAATTCAGACGTGATCTACAAAAATATTCCACTGGGTTGTGATGGCATCCAGACTGAGAAAATAGTAACGTATTTTTCTCTGCCTCTCTCATTAAGATAATTGTTCAGAAGCATTGCTAGTGTCATGATTTGGGTAATAATTAGTGTCTATACATTTCTCCATATTTCTCAATTTTATCTTGGATCAAGTTAATATAACACAAACTATGTATTTGAACCATCACATTGTTTGGTCCTAATAGATATTAAAAACAATGTTGTTGCACGTTTGTCTTACAATGAGATGTATTACAAGAAACATTTGTATTAAAATAACCTCATTGTAAGACATTTTCTGCAATACCATTTCATATGCTATTTTAAGGACCCAAGGGAGAAATTTTCATATTATTGTGTGGAAGTGAAAACTTTTGCCTACAAAACAGATTTTTAAAAAATATTTTGGATTCTATCCATAAGGTAATTAGTGTATCTTGTTTATTTTTATGGATTCATGTAGTTATCAGTGGCTTCTTCTATGGCACCCACTCAAATGTTACCTTGGTACTATGCTCAAGTGTCAACTCGTACTATAGATATTTCTTGACTAGTCATATAAAGTAGTACCTCCACCCCCTTGGCCCCAGAATCACTTATCCCTCTTATTCTATTTTCTCTTTATTGTGTGTTTTATATGTATTTGTTTACTACCTGTCTTGCTCCACTGTATATAAGCTCCATGGACATTATCAATTTTTTCTCTACTTTCTACCCAGTGGGAAACACTGTTCCTGGGATGTGGTAGCAGATAATCAAATAAGTCAATGTATGTAAAGCATGTATGATTTTTTCTTTTTTTCTTCCTGACTGTAATCTTGTACCTAGCTCAGGTCACACTTCTAAAGCTATCAGTGTCTTCTTTCTCAACAGTTTTTATTCTTCTGTGCTGTTGGTTACTACACTAGAATATCCATACCCCTATTGGATCAAATTGGAACTTTTGGGCCTTCTTCTTCCCTCTATGTGACATATTTTAGACAGTTTTCTGTGCCCAGTTACTAGGCAATTTCCGGTAAAGAGGAAAAGCATCTGTTCTACAAATATTTTCAGATCACCTTTCTATCATTCCAAGTTGGTTTTCCTGCCTGGCAACCTACTCTTCTTGTTTCTATCCTCAGCTTTTTTGGGTGGTGACCTTTCTTTTTAGATCATTGCCTCTGACTCTTTATCCAGGACTGTTGATGGGACTTGGCTCACCAACACAGCTCTGTTCTAAATTTTAACCAGTGACTTGGGACCTAATCAGAAGTTTATCTGTTCCACCAGATTACCTTTCTGGGAGTATTTGCATACTGGAAAAAAAAAAAAAAGTCTTGTCTCATTACATTTATGTATATTCTTTGTGCTTATCCAAGACAACTTTCACACAGAAGATTCTACCTTCACAGCGTTGCTGGTGATAACCCTTTCAGTTGTCATCTTTTACCCATCCTATCAGACAATGCAGGGTATTTTTTTTTTCTTTTTGTTTTAAAAGTACCCTGTATCTTCTTCCTTTGTCTCAGAAATATTGTCTTAGGAGTCACGAATCCAAATTACAAATCTTTATTCTACCAAACTAAATGACAGTGGCTATGAAGAATGTATATTAAGAAGCACTGCACTATACGATCTCACAATAACAAAAGCTATTTATCTGCAATTAGTCATGAATTATAAATATACTGAAATATTTTAGAGGCTGCTCATTGGGATCTGACCCATAGCTTCCTTTAGTAAAGATTTATCCTACCTTATTCCTCTGGCCTGATGTTGCGCTTGTATTGACTAAGTTATTTCTCTTAGTGAAATTTAAGCTTTTCCTTTTTATTTAATTGTGCTTGCTTCAGCAAAGTTTCTTGAATGAGTGAATGAAACTGAGTGATAGAAGATGTCGTTAAAGTTTAGGACACGGTTATAATAGCTTGAGGACATTCTTTGGGCATGATTAAATTGATAATTCTGGCTTTATCACTTCCATGAGCGAAGCAGCAGAACTAATGAAGCACTCACCTGCTCAACTATGTATGTGAGCAGGACGTGCAACAGGAGTGACAATGTCTAACTCAATGGAATTCTATGTGGCATAAAGAACATATGAAATTTTACAGAGTTGCAGTTGCTTCTATATTCTTTTACCTTATATCTGGAGCTAGAGTATTGTAAGAGTAAATTTTAATGAAGGAACTCTAATTTGACATTAAATTGTTAAAAATGGTGTTTTGGGAATTATATGAAATTATTTTTTTAAGTGAATTTGAGTTCTATAAAGGTACAAAAACCAAGATAGTGTGGTATCAGTGAAACAATAGGCAACCAGCTCAATGGAACAGAGTAGTGAGTCCAAAAATCGATCCACATAAACATAGTCAACTGAACTTTGACAAAGGATCAAAGGCAATATGATGGGTTATTTGCAACAAATGGTGCTCAAACAACTGGACATCCACATACAGAAAAATGGATCTAGACACAGACTTTACACTCTTCACACAAAAAAATGAACTTAAAATGAATTACAGGCCTAAGTGTAAAACACAAACTATAAAACTCCTAGAAGATACTGTAAGGGAGGAAGAAATTTTCCTCTTTCCTTCAAAATTCTTTCAGACTGGTCTATTAATTCAATCTACAGGAGACAGATTAACAAGAGAAAATAACCAAATTTAATCATGGGGTGTGATCAAAATCTATGGTGAATGCTGCTGCTGAGTGCCATCTAATGAAAAAGCAGGCATCTTCAATATGGGAAGCAGTGCATCAAACCTTAGCAACAGTGTGTGACAAGTTTCAATTTGCTTGGTGCAGTCAGTCAAGTGTAGGTTATGGTTGAGAGAAGGTGTGTTTTAAAGTACACTGTAAATGATGGATAATGAATAACGCATTAACACGCAATGGGCAAACGGTGTCATCCTCCATCATGACAACGCACCGTGTCACACGTTGCGTCTAGTATATGACAATTTCTGTCAAATAAAAACATTATGGAGTGTTCTAATCCACGTTATTCACCAGATCTGGCTCTTCTTCAAGGTCAAAATGATTCAGGACATCAAGGCAGCCACGACAGCACAACTAAAGACACTCATGAAAGAGAACTTCTGGAACTGCTTCAGAAAGTGGCAAGAATGATGGGAGAAGTGTGTTCAAAGTGAGGGGGAGTGTTTTAAAGGAGGTTAATGGCAATGTGACTTTTACCTTTTTTTTTTTTTTTAATTTAAGCAGTCACGTATTTTTTTATCACACCTCGTGCATATGTATGTGTGGGAACCCTCTCATACATGACAAAATTAGAAACTCCCACATGCATGAAACATTCAGAAATGGGAAAATGAGGTATATATGACTTTCTGAGCTAAGGATGAGGTAAGATACCTTGAAGCTTAGGAGGAAGGAAGATCATTCACAGGATGATAAGAAGAGCATGATTAGTAATTAGAAGTGGGCCCTGCCCTATAGATAGGTCACACAAAGTTATTTCTGGTGATGAATGTTATTATGGGCCTGGACCCTAATTTAAATTCTTTAAGGGAGCGTTAAAAGTTTCTCCTGAGCCTAGACGGTCTCAATTGCCTTCAGCTCAAAATAATTCACATGCCAGTGGCACATCCTGGGGAGGCCGGGCTTGAACCCCATCAACAATGTAGGAGAAAACCTAGAAGACCTTGGGTATGGCAGTGACTTTTTAGATATAACACCAAAGGCATGATCCATGAAAGAAATAATTGATATGCTGGTCTTCGTTAAAATTTAAAACTTCTGCTCTGCAAAAGATAATTTCAAGAGAATTGGAAGACAAACACAGACTGGAAGAAACTATTTGCAAAAGACTCTGCTGGTAAAGAATTATTATCCCAAATATACAAAAACGTCTTAAAACTTGACAATAAGAAAATAAACAAGCCAATTAAAAACTGAGAAAAGACTTTAACAGACATCTCACCAAAGAAGATACACAGATGATAAATAGCAATATGAAAAGATGTTTCACATCATATTTTATCAGGGAAATGGACATTAAAACAATGAGATATCACCAAACACCTATTGGAATGCCCAAATCTAGAACACTGATGACACCAAATGCTAGTAAGAATGTGTAACAAAAGGAACTCTCATTCATTGCTGCTGGGAATGTAAAATGGCACAACCACTTTGGAAGATAATCTGGCTGATTCTTATAAAACTAAACATACTGTTACTATACAGTCCAGCAATCACACTCCTTGGTATTTACTCAAAAGAATTGAAAACTTACATCCACACAAGAAGTTGCACATGGATGTTTATAACAGTGTTATTCATAATTGTCCAAACTTAGAAGCAACTAAGATGTCCTTCAGGAGTTGAGTGGATAAACTGTAATACATCCAGACAATGGAATACCACTCAATACTAAAAGAGAAATGGGCTACCGAGCCATGAAAAGACATGGAGGAACCTTAAATGCATATTATTAAGTGAAAGAAACCAATATGCAAAGGCTATGTATTATATGATTCCAACTATATCACAGTCTACACGAGGCAAAACTATGGAGATAACAAAAGATCAATGGTTGCCAGGAGTTTCAGAGGGTAGATGGGGAGGCATGAGTAGGTGAAACAGAAAAGATTTTAGAGCAATGAAAAACCTCTGTATGATACCATGATGATGGATACATGCCATTATACATTTGCTCAAGCTCATAGACTGTACAAGAGGAAGAGTGAACTGTAATATAAACTGAGTTTTTATAATGTGTCGGTGTAGGTTCATCAGTTGTAATAAATGTACCACTATGGTAGGGGGTGTTGACAATGGGGGAGGATATGCAAGTGTGGGGGCAGGAAAATCTTCGTACCTTCTCCTCAATTTATCTGTGAAACTTAAACTGCTCTAAAAAATAAATTCTTAAAAATGTCATTTTGTGGATAACAATAGTAAAATTATGTATAGCAAAGCAGAGATATAAAGACAAAACAACACCTAAGATTTTTTTCAGAAGATAAGTTGTTAATGAGTTTCAAAGCAATGTTAAAGAAAAAAAAATATGAGTTAGATGGAAAAGGAAAATGAATGACAAGATAGGAACTGGGAGGGAAAAATGTAATTGTTATTAAATGTAGCACATTATGAATTCAACACTTCATAATCAAATTTACTTCATTTATTGACTTGTGTGATAGAACTTAAAATTTTTTAAATGAGGGAAAGAGATGAGAACTCAGGAAAGCAGGACAGAAGAAAAGAAAAGGGATTACAACACTTACTAAGAGCAAACACCTGCCAGAAACTATTCTCTGAGTTACATAAGGTGTATCATATTTAATTCTTTCAACCATGTTGTATAACAATTTATTTTATTGGTGGAGACTCAGGGTCAGTATAGCACCCTTTTTTCGATATTTGTGGCCTCTCTGGATTAATTAAAGGTATGTAGCATCCTAACCATTTTAAGTGTCTAGTGGGACAAGTTCATTCATTACTTGCCCAAATAAAAGGGGCACAGAATTCATCATTCTGTCCTAGATTCTCTTCGTTTATCACTCCCCGTGCACTACTTGGATGAGTTAATCTATGTCCAAAACTCTAAGCACTATGTATGTACGTATGAAACTAACTTAGACATCTCTCCTGAAATCCAGAAGTGTATTTTCAGCTGCCTACGGACCATCTTTTTGTCTCCCAGATACTTAAACCCAATACTTCCTAATTCACTATCATTACCTTCCTCTCTCTACCCTCTTGTCCTTCACTGTTCTCCATTCGAGTACATGGAGCCACCATCATCTCATTGTTAAAGTTAGAATGGGAACCTCTTTCTTGATTGTTCCCTCTGCCTTATAATCAAGTCTAATAAACTATAAATTCTTATCCATTCCTCACCCTACATGTGTCTCAAACAACAATTTTCTCTTGACTCTCACTATCATTTTCCTTTTTCATATCAATCTCTTACTTAAAACACTTGAAAATCCTGGTTGGAAATTCTAATTTCCTTCTTATATTGACACCATTGTTTCTTTTCCCCTTTTATGTTGCTTTCAAAAGAGTCTTTCTAAGATAGCAATCTGATCTTTTTAGTCACCTGTATAAAACCCATCGATAGCTACTCATTTATCTCAGAATGAAGCCTATATTTTTCAACGTTCATTTTCTTAAAAAATGAGATAATTGTTAGATTCACTTGCAGTTGCAAGAAATCATACAGGGAGATCTTATATACCTTTTACCCAGTTTCCTCCAATAGAAATTTGCTGTATAACTGTAACTCACCATCACAATCATGAAATCAACAATGTTAGATTGTTGATTTATACATATAAAAGTTTACCAAGCCCTTCATAATGTGGCTTCTGCTTAACACCTCCAGCACTATCTTCCACTAAGCCAACTCTCATTTATTTGAGCATGACAAGTAATAATCACACCCTACATTTAAAGATTGTTTTACAACTTTGAAAAAGCTTTCACATCTGTGATCTTATTAGATTCTTAAAGGAACTCTATTACATATGAAAAGTATCCATCACTATAGCCATCGTTTCCTAGATGAGCAATGCATGCAAAATACGTTGTTTAATTTTGGGTCTCAAACTGAATCAGTGATACTTGAGCGGAGTGGTGAAATATAAAGAACTACATGTTTACTATGTACCCCCAACTGTGCTTGCATTACATTATCTAATTCGCCAAGTTGCCCTATGAAGGAATCACCCTATAATGAATTATATCATCTTACCTGTAAAACCACTCATTTTATAATGAGGCTTAGTGAGATTATATAATTTACATAAGATACCATTGCTATTAACTGATGGATTCTCCCTTTGCCACCATCTGCATTTCATACTCCAGGAAAGCTTTAGTCCACTTATGAATCTCTTGGAGAAGAGTAGAATTATTCCTTGCAAGTGATGTAAGAAGTTAATTCTCTTTACAAAAAAAAAAAAAAAAAATTCTTTTTGAACATCTAAGACAATAATTAAGAACCTGAAATTTGAACAAGTTGGTTGTTTTATAAGCCTCCTTGGTGTTTTGTCCCAGTTGTACACATGGTCATTTAGAGTAAATATAAGTACCTGAGACCAATTTAAGTTTAAGGCCTCCTTTTTACTCTCATGGAGAGATGCTCCTAAAGTTCCCATCTACTTAGTAAAAAATGGTTTTAAGAGAGCAAGGATACACCAAATCATCAAATAAAAAGGTAAGCTGTGGATTCTCTCCTTCTAACTATAGTTTTACTTCCACAAACTCCTGCAACAGGGTTGTAAAACTGCTTACTTAGATGGGAACTGTGTAGGTGGCAGGTGGCGTTTTCTTGGCACAGCACAGAGCGGATTAACAGAGCTAGTTAATGGGGGTGGCAACAAAGAAGGAGAAAGAGTTTTCTCAGTATCCTTCCCTCCGCCACAGCTGCTATAGTGCACAGTTGGCTGACAGAGGGGATCTCTTTGATCTATTAGCAGGTGAAAAAAAATGGAGGTCTCTGGGGACTCCATTAAAACTTACAGTTAAATCACAAACGGTGACACCCATCCCAATCCCCGTCTGAAAATTGTATGGCTTTCAGACTTATTTGCAATAAGATGAAGATCTCTTTTGCCTGCTACCTAGTGCTGAAGTAGAAATTAAATATGACGACCTATGAAAGTAATAATACTAATCTCATATTTTGTACCATACTTCCATTGCTTTAAACAAACTTGATCGATAATAGTCACAAACTGGACCTCCTAGGATTACATCTGGGTTCTAGACGTGTTCTGTTTGTTCCAGATAGAATTTTAAAAATAATGACTGAATTATCACTATTTAAAAATAAGGAGACTTCATGTAAAAATCTCGATAAATCACAAAGCTCCGTCCCCCATTACTGCCAAGCACTAACATACTGGAGCTGAAAAAATGGAGCAAACACTCTCTGGAGAGCATCTCATGTGACTTTTGTATTCAGACCAATTTTTAATGTTAAATTAGAGAATATACGATCAATTACAAGCTACCTTTATTACCAAAGAACATGTCAGGCTAGACTAAACTCATTTTTGTTTTGGAGAATACTAAAGAGTCTCTAGAGTTCAGTCAGGAATTATGTACTTATTTAGTATATTTTCTAGAACTCAAAGAGACATTAGGTATCCAGTAATTTGTAAAATGTGGCCCACAGAACCCCTGGTATTATTTATGGAAATAGCTCTGTCTCAGTAAACCCCTAACACGTATTTTTAAGGACTTTTTAAAACATAATCAACTTGGTTTGTACAGGAGGAATCACAAGCCAGAAAATAAAGACATTTGCCCTCAATCATCTGGTTTGTAAGGAATTTGTGTACAGAGATTGGATTCTGTCTTATAACCAGGAATCAGGAACATTTTATGTTCACTTGGGACAAGTCCTCTGAGGCTATATCCTCCAGCTAGACTTCAGGAGCTTGGGCTGATGGGGTAATGGCTCTCAGTTGGAAGCATGGAGCCTTGATTATTTTGCATACTCCTAAATCATTCAGGAACACAGACGTTTGGAGGTGGGTGGGGAAGTCTGTGAAACCACACCTCAACCCCATGCCCAAAGCATACACAGGTGTCTCTGTTGAATATTCCTCTTCTTCTATCCCCTCCATGAAGACTACTAAAAGTTTCCCCATTCATTTAAGACTATTAAAAGTTTCCCCCAATAACACTGCTTTTCAGCATTTCTTGACACCTGCAGCTAAACTACCTTTAAAACATAGTGGCCCAAATAATTTCCCCAAGTTCCCTGCTGGGGAAGCAATGTAGTGAAAAGGAGATGTATTTGGACGTAAAATGACTAATATTCAGATTAATCTACTAGTAGTGCAAATTTAATCACATTATTTAAGCTCACTGAGCTTCAGTTTCATCATGCTTAACATGGAAATGATGCTACATACTCTCTGTATATGAAGCTTTAGAATTAAACACTGAAAGTATCTAACAAAGTACCTGACAAATAAAGGTTAACAAACATCATCCCCTCTCAACAAGTGATCAGCTAATCAATTTGAAATATCCTTCTCAAATGACATTTAAATTTTACTAGTGGCCTTTAGTGCCTTAAGTCACAGTACAGAGAGATAATTTTAATTTCATACGGGGAGGGGGGGGGGAAACACACACACACACAAACAGCATTTTGTTTTCTCTGAAATTGTACCTGAACAGAGATTTAACTTCAACTATTTAGCAATATATGCGTAACAACACCTTCCCTCTCCCTTCCCTTTTAGTTTGAATAAAATCAAACTATTTCTTTCGGTCTCTAATTGTCTATAGGACATATTGAAAGCAGTTGCCGAATATGTTGTTGGATTCTTTCCTTTTCCTCATATCAAGTTACTTTTAGAGAGCAGGTAGAGCCACCCACCCAGGCAGCTCAGAGAAGCTATTGATGTTTGAAAACTTTTTTCCCAAGGAAATTCAACCCAACTGTCTAAGGAGTAGCTTAAAACATTTGGTACCTTGCTCTGTCCCTTTTCTTTGGGGTCATTCTAGCAGAGCCCTAGTATTAGGGCTGCTCATAAGACATGTGCCCTAGAAAGTAAATGTGAACTAAATAAAAACACAGCAGCAGGGAATAAAGCTTCATTTGTGTTCCATTGAAACGTTAAAAGAAAAGCCAGCGTAGTCAGGAATCCCCAACTGCTGATCACAATGGATAAAATAAAATTCATGGTCCAAATGAAAAGCATCTCATTCCCAGGGACATACTTCTCATAGCCTTGCATTCTGAACAGTTACTAAATCCGGAGCCTCCTACTTTCTTTCTTCTCTCTGTCTTCTAGAGGTAACAGAGTGCTCCAAATAAAACCCTAGTTGGCCTGCTCTGGCTTAAGTGGGCCATCTGCCTGGCTCCTAAGACAGTGCCTTGGGACTCGGTTCTCTTCTGGGAGCATAGCTAGGATCCTTAATTTGTCTTGCATTTACTGAATGCTAATATATATATATATATATACTCATTTCATTTTAAAGACTTTTTTCCCTCAAAGAAAGAGTTTTTTTAAAAGTCGAGCCTTTTTGAAGGCATTTGTGCTTTTCTATTGGCAATGTAGAGCAAAATCATTTTTTTTAAAACAAACAAACAAGCAAAACAAACAAGAGATATGAAATGCCTAAACAAGAAGTCCTCTTTATATTTGTGAATAAAGCAGAATACATAAGAACACATTTAGCTTGGAATGGAATTTGTATGCATTAGGGAAATGGGTTTATAATGTGTTCATCTCCTTAGTAAACACATTGTACTGCCAAAATGAATATTGTGATATCAGTGTCTGCCTTCCACTACTGGAGTCAGTATTTTAAAATAATCAGTTTCACTGTATGTTGTTTTGACTGAGTTATGTCTAATCTCTCTTTCCTTCCAAAGTCATTAATATTGCCCAAGAAATCGTGGGGCATTCTGCAGAGTGTACCTGCAGACATTCTTTTTATGTCCTATCAAATGTTGAATACTTGCAAATTTTAGAGGGCAAGAGCTCACTTTTTTCATGAATTGAAACTTGAATAGAACTGTACTATTCACTGTCTATAAAACTTGCTCTGGCTTAAGGAGAGTCATGGAATTAGAGATACCACTTATTAAGAGTAGACTATATTTCAGACATAGTTCTGGGTACTTTGCATAAGTTAACTCATTATGTCTTCTGCTTTAGCACAATAGGACATAGGTCAGACTCAGATAATTGTGATAGTTCTAGATTAGTTTGGCTTATATATATTTTTTATAACCTCTGGGTAGTCAGAGGTTGTCACACCTTCTCTGTGTCTCTTAAAAGATTGGCGTATGTGTGTCCCTTTCGTGATAGGGATATCACTGTGATCAGCTAATTCTCACTATATGTTCATATTCTGATGAAGAAATCATTTCTCTCTAACCTGCTTTCCATGAAGCTGCACCTACATGGAGAGATTGTGCCGGCCAAATATGTCCAGGCAGGACTTTGCACATCAGGCTCTGTGAACACAGAGGGTGTGGCTTCGTCCCTGAGAGACAGGAATACATTCAGCCACTTGAGAAAATGAGTCTGTGTGGCATTTGGGAAACTAGAGAACTACCAAATTCCCCTCAATGTCAGGGAGCTACTATATAATGAGTATATAATATTCTCTGTATTTTGATTAATAACAGTCATAATTATACATATTTTAAGTTATACCTAGAATTCCCTTTAGGTATTTGGCCAAATTGGTGCTTTCTCATTTGAACCATGTGGTTTTAGATTGTACTGTCAATTGGTGGCAAACTACCTAAACCGCAGATTCAGTGTTTTGAAGAGGAAATGGAATGCTTTTTGTGTTTTCAATTGATAAACCGGAAGTTGTGCATTGAGAGCAACTTCTGTTCTTATAGGAGGTGATAAAATGTAGAGAACTAGAAGGTAGTACTTAGGAGGAGAACTTAGAGTTTCCTATTATTGGGCTTTTATTTGTAAAATAAAATGTTTCTCTGATTGAAATTCTGTAAGTCATACTCATGTTTGGAGATGTACAATTTCCATACCTTCTTCCAAACAGTTTTTGAAATGTACACTTTCTACCCCCAAGGGAACAAATGTATTCCCTGTACTCCACCTGCTCTTCCATATGCTAGTTTTCATGTGTGAAAAAAAAAAAAAAGTTGGTGTTTGTTTATTCTTTTGGAGAAATTATAATTAATGGAGAGATGAATTGCTTGTATTTCACATGGATTTAATCAGAAAATTAGAGACCCACAGGAATTTGACAAGGAGAAAACCTTAAGAAGGAGAAGAAAAGACTGCCCTAGTCACAATGCCAAATGCAAGTCTTAGAGTTCCATTCTAGTGAGAATTCCGTGGAGAATGACAGAATTTCACAAACACAAATGCAAGAACAAAAGATAAGAGAATTAGTCTATTGTCCTATAAAAGTCAGGGATCTTGTCACTGGTGTCATTTTAATTGATTCATAAAATATTTCCACCCTTTGTAGCTGTTTTACTAACTGTATTTTAAGTGACCAAATGAATGATATTGAGCACTGGATGCTGTTTTCCTACCTTTGGGGATAAACTGGAGACAATAAAAGTACAAAACTAATTGGTAGAAATCTATCACAATGACGTTTAAAAAATAAACCAAGTAGCTGTGTTTTGTTTTGTTTTTTTCAGTCACAAATATACCCTCCAATACTCCATTTTATTTTCCATGTGATCATTCCAGAGTACAGTTAAATTTTTCTCTTTAGTAGAATTTTACTTATTTTCAGTCTTTGTCATTTCTTATCTCTAATTAAGTATGCTGCAGAACTGATTAAATAACTAATAAAAGAATCTGCAATTATTAGCATTTTTCTTCCATGGTAGATACCAGTTTTTGCTTCTTGTTAGAAAAAAAAAAAAAGAGTTTTAGATGAAATTCTTGTTTTAGAAGCTTTCAGTCTAACAGAGGGATAGTATAAATCATTAAGAAACCATCATGATTTCATTCTCTAGCATTTAACTTAATGTTTACTTATGAAATATGGCTGTATTCCATGATAACATCATAGCCAGCAATGGAAACTTGAGGCTTTGGATTTCTCATCTGATTTTGCTTTTCAAATTCTAAATGTTTTGGATAAGAAAGAGAAGGAATGACTATGTTAAAATCAAATTAAAATGGAAATATGGGAGTTCCATTATCTTTTCTCACTCCATCATTAGCTATCTTTAACTCAATTACTCCAGGCAGTGACAGAGGGTTGCTTTCAAATCTGTCAAATGTCGTACTGTCTTGAGAAAAGATGCTTCTAAATTTATACAAGGAGATTTTTTATTCCATAGTCTTGAATATATTTGGAAACTAAAAACACTAGTATAAATTATGTTATTTTAATATTAATTATTTCTCCACTAAATACTTTGAGTGAAGGATTTGATTGCTTTAGACATAAAGTACCACCTGTTTGTGTAAAAGTCTTAAAGCTGGTGCTCGTGATGGTTCCTTTGCCATTGTAGTTAGTTCTCTGTCAAGATTCATATATAATTTTTATCATCTGGGTGGTTACTGTGTGGTTAATGTACTCTCATCATCTTGAGAACAAGCCTAGGATGTAGAGACATGGAGGAACAGTATTTACCTGAGGGATGTCATCGTAACTCTGTTATTTACTTGAGTAAGAAGAGTTTTGCTCACAATAGAAGATGAGAACTTAATAAAGTAATGGCCACCTCGCAGAGTTGGCATTGTCTCAGATGTACAGACGAGGCACTGTTTTATATATATATATATATTTGTTAATTTGATTTGTCTGTTTTTTTCTCACTAGAAAAAAACTGCTAATATGAGGATTTCAAAAGCTTATAGGCAAATGGTAGGAAAATTAATAAAATAATTATAGAGACTTGCTGGAAAGGAAGATTCTTAAAATGTCCAACTCTTCCTTGATATTCACTATAAGAAAAATTTATCAGAGAATATTAGGATAATCAATATAATCAATAGCAAGGAATATGGCTGAATAGCAAGGAAATTTAATGAGATCGACTAATTCAATCAATCATCAAGGGGATAGTGTGTCTGTGTGTGTGCGCGCGCGCGTGAGAGAGAGAGAGAGAGAGAGAGAGAGAGAGAGAGAGAGAGAGAGAGAGAGAAAACAGATATAGAGAAAAATGTAGAGAGGTTAACTCCTATCAACCTCCATAGTAATGGGAGATCAAACAGCGTCCTTAGTTTCTCAGAGCATCCCGGTGACTGGTACTCATCTATTTCATGAGAGACCAAGCTTTATCGACCCTGTTTTCCCAGAGATGATTCTGTATCTATTCATATTTCATCTTACGCTCAATCAAGTAAATATAAATAGAATCTTGAAAAATCCAGATAGAATGTATTTTCCTTCATAATCAAATAAGAAGTATTGCCAATATAGTTTTCTAGTTATAATAACATTCTATAGTTTTTAATATGTTACTATTGGGGGAGGCTTTATGAAAGGTATGTAGGAACTCTGTGTTAGTTTTACATTTTCTTATGAGTCCATAAATAGCTCAAAATAAAAAAGTGTAAAAAAGTAACTTAGCACTTAGCTCTGAGTTTCTTATACTGTTCTCCAATAAAAGAGTCCAGGACTCCTTAGATAAATTGCTGGTTCTAGGACTGAGGCAAGAAATAAACAAGATGATCTGCCACATGTTGTAGTGTCAGAAAGTGGGTAAATGCTCAGAAAGTTTCACAGTGAGAGGGAGATGCAAAATGGACACAGAAGTCCACTGAAAAGAACTCTCACTGCCCAGAACTGGGACACATTGAGCAATAGTATTGGTTTATAACCCGAAGTGTAAATTAAATATCCATGAGTACACACTGATAGAAATAAATGACTGAATAAAAGAAGGGATAACAGAAAAATCTCCTATGCCAAAGAATTCCAAATAATATATGTAGATACTTTACCCTCATGGGGTGGAGCATAATTTCTTCCTCTTCCAGTGTGGGCTGCTCACATTTATTTGCTTCAAAACAGTCTAAAAAGGGAGGAAGAAGAATAACTCTATAGTGGAGAATTCTAACAGATGTGACTGTCCCCAGGTGCTCGATGTTAAAAGCAAGAGTTATAAGTCATGTTCCCGTATGTATCCTTGATATGATGTGATGAAAATGGCACTCTACTGCTGTAGCCTTCCTCTCAAAAACCCATGAGAGTAGCATTCATTCATCAGAGTAACATCAGATAAATCCAAACTGAAAGACATACTGCAAAATATTTGACCAGTAATTGTCAAAACTGTCAAGGTCAACAAAAACAAGGAAAGCCTGAGGCATTATCACAGCCCAGGGGAGCCTAAGGTGACAGGATGACTAAATGTACTGTGGCACCCTGGATGGGATCCTGGAAGATAAAATGGACATTAGGTTAAAATAAGAAAACATAACTGTAGACTTTAGTGTATAATAATGTCATAATATTGTTTCATTAATTGTGATAAATGTACCACACTGGTATAAGATGTTAATTATAAGAAAAAATTGGGTGTGTGTTATATCTCTGTACTATTTTTCTATAATTTTTCTATAATTTTACAACTATTCTAAAATTTAAAGTTTACTAAAAGAAAGTAAAACACTGTAGTGATAGTTTTCACCTAGGTTAATTCGTAAGTTAATTTTATAGCCCTATAGTTTGAATAAACCAAACTATCTCCATTTAGACTTTACACACACACATGCACACATACACATACACACACAAAATTTTGTGTAAAATTTGTTAGGGAACAACCTTGACTATTATTGTGATCTGTCTGCTTTGTGCTAATATGACATTTACATTTTTGTAACTTTACTATACATTTTATTACCTGTTTGTGTACCACAGTTTTCTCATTTATAAAATCAGGATATTAATATCTGCTTACTGTATTACTGTAAGACTACAATGAAATTATATGCATAGCACACTAGCTGACATTCAGGACACAGAATAAATTTTACATGAGTATCTAAGTTTAATTTTCCTGTAGGTGGGTTACATATCACAATTAAAATGCATGTTCTCTAGAAAAGCTGGTATTAAATTAATAATATACCTATAAATATAAATTTAATAATTTATTGATAGTATTATTTTTAATTTGGTTTTGTGTTTAGTAAATAAACAGTATATACGCATATTCATATATATTTTCTTATGTATTAAAATGTGTTTTTTATTATTCATATGAAATATTTGTTTCTATTTTATCTTCTGATTGGGTTATTAATTATTTGATTTTTAAAATATATTTCATTGATACTGATCTGATCATATTTTTGGGTTTTTCATTATAGAAAATTTCAGATGATTCTCTGTTTTTTCTAATTTTATAATTGTATCATCTGCAAATGATGATAGTTGGTACTCATTTTCCTTAAAAATTATCCCTTCTTTTATATCAGGTCTTCTTACATCGGCCCACATTTCCAGAATAATACCTAATAATATCATTCACTACTTGTGTTTTTGCTTTATTTTTTATTCTAACTACAATGAATATAGGATTTAAACATAAATACCTTTTTTGTGTGTGTCAATCTGGGTTCTTGACTGCCAGCAATAGAAACTAACCCTGGGTAACTTAAATAGGAAAAGAATGTATTGGGGATCTCTTGGGTAGTGAACAAATCAATGTAGGAACAACAGCCAGAATTGCATTGAGAGTAGACCCCTGTCAACAGGGTTACTTGCAGCACTGCATTGATTGCCCCCAATGCCGAACACACTTTCTCTGAATCATGTGTAAATGGTGCACTTCAGTTGCTTGACCATGGGAGCCGCCATTTTTATAGTATCTATTTGTCACCCTCCAATTAAATTCTTCACACTTAGCCTTTTAAAAGAGTAGATTTCATTACCTAAAGCCCTAATCAGTAGTGTAGGAATTTGTGAGGAATTTCCAGGAAATGCTGAATTTGTATTATAAAATGGAAAAAGAGGGCATATGCTTTTAGGCGCTATAATTCTCTTGAATGAATTAAAAATTTAAATGTTCTGTATAAACTCGAATATAACGGGGTACATTTCTGTCTCCTGGACCCAGTCTATCCATCACTGTGCTTAGAATGGTTCTAGGCAGAATGTCTTATCTCTTTACCATGAGCATGAAATCATTCACTTGTCTAACTCTGATCTCTGGCAGTTCACAGGCTGTAGGCATTGCTGGCACTTCCCTCTAGTTGAGGCAACATAAAACCAAAGAGCCAATTTCTCATGTTTGGTATGGTCTGAGAAAAGGGTCCAACTGACCATACTAACTCTGAGAAACCAGGTCATGCCCTCACCATCTTCATCACTTAGTCTAACCCTATCATCCCATTTCAACTTTAGTATGCAAATTAACCTGGTGGCTTCTTGTCAGTCTCTGGTATTTGGAAAGGAATCCTCCAGTTCCAGATAGCACTGATTGTCTCTAAGCAAAATATCTGGTGAGGGTTGGAGGAAAGGAGAGGAAAAAAACAAACCCAAAATGCTGTTGATGTTCTTCGGCATAATATTGTATTTAGATGCTTGTCTCAGGATCCAAAGAAAATTACAACAGGTCTTTGTAATTCTCCCATCTCCTGCAATAGGTACCCTAGAAATTATTATGACTCTTTTGAATATTGGTATTTAATTGGCAAAGCACTCCTAGATGTTGCAGCAGATTTAAAAGACTCAGATATTACCACCATCAATCAATACTGAAAAGTAAATAATTTGTTGAGGGGCAGAAACTGGGGAATGCTTCTAAGTATGCACTTACTGATCAGAATATTCTTGGAGTGGAACTATCAGAAAGAGCTCTAGTTTCTTATACCTTCTTCGCTTCTTCATTCCTGCCTCTGACTTTTTGCCAGATAATTATCCATTCTATATTTGTCTTCTTTTTTTTTAATGTCACTCATGGAAAGGGTGTGACATTAAAAATGATTATATTTTTCTTCATATTAATATCACTGTATATGTATTTGTCTGTGTATGTGTGTGTATCTATGAAGCTTTCTCTTAGGAATTTCATTATTTCACTGGTATAAACTTTTCATTTTTACTTGATATTTTATAGTTCATAAAACACTAACATTTGTATATTTTATCACTATTCATGTTGCTGAATACAGTGAATAGATTTATAATTTTTTTCTTTAAATCCATTTTCTTTAAATTATCAGCTTGATAATCAGTATTCTACAAATAATTATGTTACTTTGTAATGTTTAAATCTTATACTTTTTTATCTTATTGAATTGTCCAGAACTACCCCTAGATTTGTGAAATAGTGGTGATTATATTATGTATTCTCTTCTTTTCTTTCATATCAATGTAAATGCTTCTAATTAATTTCACTGTGAAATACAATACTGCTATTTGTTCAAAACACTGTTTATATTAGCTTTTCACACTTTTGCATTCTTATAGCACTCTGGTAGCTCCCAGTATCTCTTACACTACCTCTAATATTCTCTTTTAACTTTTATTCTCTGATTTTGTTTCTGTCTTTGAGGTCTATGAGAATAGAGTCTACATCACTCCAGATAATCATAATTTTATCAGCAACTTATATGGTTATATTCGTTGACTGACACAATTAATAAAGAAACCTAGTAAATAAAATATAATTCATTCATTCATTTTACTCTTGCTAAGGATTGATCTTAACTGGGTTCACAGCCTGTATGTGTAGTAGCTAGGATAAAATATCCCAGAGATTGGTTAAATCTTTGTCGATATCCTTTGTTTTCAGGACTTTTGTTGTTAAGACTCTATACAGTGTTTCATTAGGCATTTCAAAAGGAAGTTGAGAGAGGACAACTAGCTCTGCACCACCGCAAACTAAAAACTTTAAAACTTTGTAACTATGTGTGTTGATGCATGTTAACTGGACTTATTGTGGTGATTATTTTGCAATATATACAAATATCGAATCATTATACTATACACCTGACTAATGTAATGTTATGTCAATTATACCTCAATTAAAAAAAAAACACACACACAAAAAAACACCTTTTCTGTATGGGAAAAGTAAACATGAAAGAAAACAAAAGCCTACATAAATAGTACTTCTTTTTAATTCTTCTCATGATTTATCTTACCAAAGATAAATTGATATAACCAAATTTGTGCTTAAAATCTTTGATTTTCTTCCTAATATATTTGGAATATGTTCTGAGTATTGACTATTATGTGCTTGTGACTAGACTAAATGCCACACGTGCAAGGTTATATATAAATAAATCCTTGCCCTTATTGTGTGTCTACTATAATAGACTTAGGGAATGAGTTCTTAAATATTAATAATATAGAACAAGTTAGCCTGTGATATAACTTGTATGTACACGCTGTTCTGTTCTTTGCAATATTGAACTCTTAAACACTATTAGATGTTTTACTTTTTTCCTCCAAGTTTGAGGCCCTTTGTTTGGTGATTCTTAAAATTTCACGTAGAGCATATTGCTTATTGGTCCTAAAATGTCATATCTCATTGACAGCATAATATAGCCCAGGTCTAAATTAAATAGTAGTGTTCGAAACTGTTACTGAATAGTGACATGCCCTACATCTTTCTTCTTCACCTTTTGTGCATTAATAAAATATCCTGTCTCCATGGCACTTTTACTTTCATAGTTTTCTCTTCTTTTAGCTCCTTAGGGCACTTTTCCACACCACCTCAAGTTTCCAAATAGAATTGCATGATTTCGGCATAATAACACCTGACAGCGGTAGAGAAACAGTCTTTCGTAAAGAATTGATGGATTTTTCAGAATGCTATCTGGGATGCCACCTCTGCCCACATCACTGATTCATGAGTTCATCTTTGGCAAGACAGCCACAGAATTACTTTTCTACAGAGAACAGATAACTTCTTGGGGGAGAAGAGGGTCAGCCTGTCACTAGGTGAATATCATACCGCATAAAGCCTAAATGTTCCAATGCTGTAAGAAGCCATCAAACATTTTACAAAAGGAGATTCTTGCTGCTTGAATTCCATCAGGCAGCAATTTTTACTCTGATTACCGAAAGTTGCTTCGTCTGTCTCTCAGCCTTCCCCTCCTGTGTCTCATCGCTTTACCTCTAAGGGGGATTTGATGTTCTGTCAAATTCCCCATTATTTATGTCACTGTTATGTGCAGATAGGATCTTAAAATCAACCAAAAATCTGGACAACAAGAACCATGTCAATCTGTCTTTGCCTTTTTGCAGAATTTCCTAACATAAAACCTTCCAGCGATTGATGACATTAGAACAGATTCACGTCTCTGTGTCTGTGTCTCATACTTTCATAAACCTTATTTAAGCTCCTTTTAAAAACAATTTTTCTTTTGTTTAGAATTTGAGTCACAGGTGGCAAAAATCCTTCCTGACATTAGTATTTCTACTAATTTTGACACATGTCAACTCATTTGTGATCTCTAAATAAACTACTGAGAGTAATGGGTTATTACTATGTGATAAGATATATATATATATATATATATATATATGTGTATATATATATATATACACATATGTATATGTATATGTATATATGTATGTATGTGTATGTGTGTGTGTGTGTATATATATATATATATATATATATATATATATATATATATATATAATATGTAATAAAATGGAGAAGTTTGTTATTTTCTGTATAGACGGAGAATATCTTGGCCCATCTAGAAAACAATTATTAAAGAATTAGAATGGATGCTACTCAATGGGCTCCTTCTAGGAACTTGCTACTAAAAAGGGAAGTCTGAGGAAGTCTGAGGGAGCTTCTTAGAAATGAAGAATTTTGGGTCCTATCTTAGACCCACTGAATAAAAATCAACATTTTACTGAAGTCTCCAGGTGACTTGAATTCATATTAACATTAGAGAAATACTGTTCTAGAAACCATAATAAAATTAGCTACTTTCTTTTATATAGTCCTCTACATAGCATTTCAATGTAAATAAATATTAATCCCATTGTAAAGATAAGAAATATGGCTCAGAATTTTTTTTTAACTTTTATTTATTTAAGTGTGTTTTTCCAGGACCCATCAGCTCCAAGACAAGTAGTTGTTTCAGTCTAGTTGTGGAAGGTGCAGCTCACAGTGCCCCATGTGGGAAGCCAACTAGCAACCTTGTTGTTAAGAGCACTGCGCTTTAACCAACTGAGCTAACCGGCCACTGCAGAAATTTTTAAGTAGTTCAAAATTTCTCAAGTAAATTAGGATGGAGTGTGGGAAAGAATTTGTCCTAATGTGAACCCAGATATGCCTGACCAAAGTCTGTGCAAAGAACCTGCTTTTCGTTGTGTTTTCTAAATACAGTTGTCTTTGTTAGATATATCTGTCAGCATTTTTGGATGTCTTCAAGAGATTAACCTTGAACTTATGTAACATAATTGGAAAAACAGAAATTTTCAACTTCCCCCAATGAAGAAAAAGTTTGATAAGAAAGTTATATAAAATAGAGCGAATGCCAACAGCACGTAGAACGTGCACATCTTAGAAATTTTATTTTGAGTGTGTAAATGTATATATCATGCTTTCAATTATTTGCTACCCAAGGCAATACAGTGACAGTATTTCTAAAATACCATGGTAAGAACTAAGTTAGAATCAACAAGGATTGCAGTGATCAAATTTAATAAGTACATGGGGGAAAGTATGAAGTGATTAATGCTGAGCTAAAGCCTAGTTCCTCATTTTTTTTGTAAAGATTATAAAAATGCTTTAAAAATTGCACACTGTTACTAGATATATTACTCAGACATGAAAACACTGTGAATGCTTTTAAAATGAATAAAAAATGTAACATCTTTCAGAAAACAGGCAAGAAAAATCTGCGCTCATGCAAATGCCATTATAATGCTGATTGTTGCGACGTGGCAGAAAACTAAATGTATGCTCTGCATGTATCACTCAAAATAAGAGTGGATTACTAATGCAGGGACTATATATATTACAAATGAACTATCAGAGGTGATCTGACAAAGGATTTTAGTATGAGAGTCAAGTAGGAGCTGTATAGTTTGAATGTGAGAATGTTGAATTTCCCAGACATCCTGGGGTGGTTTATTAGGACAACAAAAGAACTCTCAAAAGTAAGAGATGCATGTTTCTGTTACCTATGCATTCTTTCACACAAAAAAAAGCCCTAAGGGGCTATCATTAAAATTAAAATAAAATAAATTAAAATAAAATAAAATAAAATAAAAGCTCAGAAGTAATGAGCTAAGGGGGATTCAGTACAGATTCAATGATTTTCAATTACTTATGGCAAGAAAAGGATGAGTTTTCAGTTCTAAACATTTGTCTTTCAGACTCACTTTGTTTATAAAATATGGCCCAAAACTTTAATCTTTCCACAACAAAGAATGGTTTCATCTTAGAATGTCATATGTAAAGAACACATTTTCATTTTTTTTTCTTTTTTGTTGATAGATAGCAAGGTGTTTCATTCTTTGATGAGCAATCTTTATCAGTGACTTCTATTTCAAAGTCATTTATGAGAATCCATTGAAGCTGATTATCAAAGAATCCATTGAACTTGCATCTGAGATGTCTGCAAGAAGTACCCTTGATGACATCCTTGATAACACTGATGACATTATACTATTTGCATGTTTAATTGAATGTTAAAAACAGACTGTTTTGATATCTTGGTACGGACTAAAGTCGGCAAGTTAAGAACAGTTATATATCAATATGCCTTATTTTAAAGTAGATATCTCTGCAGGACTTGCATTCAGGGCGACACTTGGCTTTCTGGACCTCAGGCCCTTTGCCCAGACTTAAGCCAAACATGGTGGCAGGGTTAGGGCAAAACTATTTATGAGAGAGACACATATTGAGGATTTCTTGAGGAGTTATTGAATGACTGCCTAGTTTTCCATTCTCCATCAAGATGAGAACAGGTATCGTGTTTCCCCAAAAATAAGACCTAGCTGGACCAGCAGCTCTAATGCATTTTTTGGAGCAAAAATTAATATGAGACCCAGTATAATATAATATAATATAATATAATATAATATAATATAATGTAATATAATACCTGATCTTAATTTAATATAAGACCAGGTATAATATGATATAATACCGGGTCTTATATTAATTTTTCTCCAAAAGATGTATTAGAGCTGATGGTCCGGCTAGGTCTTATTTTTGGGGAAAGACAGTAGTATCCATCTTAGCCAAATAATGGGCCTTCAACATATGTACTTAGAAAGCTTCCCATGTGTTATCTGGGTATGGAGAGAAAAACAAGTGTATACCTTTGCCTGGAAGAGTCCAAAGGTGGGGAGCTGGTTGTGACTGAACTGCCTGTCCACTGATAATCATGAGGAAAGATAAATGTTTCCTTGTCCAGACTGGACTCCACAAAAGGTGACCAAAGATGAATCCTCGTGAAGGGACTCCACTCAAGTGGTCTGCCTGGAGACCCCAACGGGAAGAATCTGCATGGGATGTAGGGCCAGGAACAGACATGGAGTGGGGGAGTAATATGTTATATTAAAGAAAAATTTTTCAGATAATTTAGCTTGTAAACCCATTTCAAAGTGGTTTTACAATGTTCAATCAATGGGAAAGAACTACTAGGCTATGTCAAAGACTGAGTCTTGGTGGCATCATTTAATGAGAAGGGAAGTGTAAGATAATAATTGTTTAAAACAAAAGAAAATATCTGGTTAAGTCACTGGACCTGAATGATAATCAACTTACACCTTTTGGCATTCATAGGGGTAGATGAATAGCTAGTTTTCTAGAATAAGCGTTAATTCAAATAAAGTTCATCAGAAAATCTCTGAAGCATTTTACTGTGCACAATCATTTATCCCAAAAGGAAGTGGAAAACTAAATCTCTCCTACTCAAGAATTGGGTTTGGAACAATCTTTCATCCACCCAGAGATCACATCTTCTATACCTGAAAAGACTGTAATGAGAGAGTCCACACCAGTAATGAAGATGTGAGAGAACTCCCTCCAGATATATGGGTGTGAATGGTGGTTGGCGGAGGCAGGGAAGGGGTCTAAATATCCCAAAAATGCAACCCCTGAGAAAAACGATCAGCATGTGGGCATCCTTTAAAATCAAAAGGTGCCAACACCAGATTAACTGTATCTACCAAAATCAACCTTCTTGCGTCTTCCGTGCTATCCTCCCTCTGTTAGGATGCAGAGCCGAGGACAGCCCAGTGAGTGGGAGAGGAGTGGACGGTAAAGAGGTGAAGTGAAGAAACCAATGGTGAGGAAGATAAAATTGTTTATTCTCTTTTACCCCTTTTAGTTCAGGTCTTAAAAACCCAGAAGCTAGTTATATACATAAGGAACAGAGCATGAAAAATTGAAATATTTACAGCACCCAAATTATAATTTTTTTATGAAATACGGGAAACATGATTAACTCAGTATGTTTTTTTAAAAGTATGTATGCATGTATTAACAGATACTTATGAAGAATGTTCTGTATGCCAGGCAGTTTTCTAATTACTTTACAAATGTTAACTTATGTAATCATTAATAATCTTTACCTGTCAAAACAAAATTCTGAGTGACTTTTTCTATGTACCACTTTCACTTTAAATTTATTGGAAAGAAATGAGAATAAAAGATTGCTGTAAACATAGACATGCACATGCACGTACCCTCCTAATGTTATTATTAGCGTTCTGCATAATCACAAAAATACCTTTACAAAACCACTTGACCTAATGTTTCGATTTGAGCTGTCTGCTGGTTTTGTTAAGACCTAAGGAAGTGGAGGTTATAGTAGAAATTCACTTCTGTCAAGATTAAGCATAGGCAAATAGCACTTTGTTAAGACAAAATTCTACTTGAAATGCTCATCGGAACTTTTTAGCACTTTTCTAAAATGCTAATTAAATCTATGCATGGCTGGTGGTTGATGAGAGTCAAAACATCTATACATTGTATACCCAGATGATCCTCACAATGATCTTGTATAAGAATGGCAGAGTTTGAAAGCAATTTGTTAAATTGTGAAAATAGCTAAAACCTATAAGCCTAGCACCAGATTCATTTGGAGAAACTGAAGTAAAGAAATAAATCTTTCTCTACTTACAAACGACTCTATTTTCTAAGTATAATGGATGATTCATGTGAAGAATACACTGTCCATTTCTTCTCTCAAGATACACAATGAAAAACTGTGTTTACCAAATTTGAAATATGTAAAATTTATGAGTGGCAATTAAGCGAATATGTTTTCAATTTATTTTTAACTGCTTAATTAAGGTTTAATTTACATATAGTAAACTGCATGCATGTAAAATATACAATTTAATAAGTTTTGATGTATGTATTTGATAAATATATACATCAAAACATCAAATTTTCAAAAATGTGTTATATATAACATCAAATATATAGAAATACATGAATATATAATGTATCAAATATGTATACTCGTATGTGTATATGAGTGTGTGTATATGAGTCTATTTATCTATCATATATCTGTCTGTCATCTATCTTTGCAACTACTACAAGTCAACATAATGAGCATATTCATCATAAGCAAAAGTTTTCTCCTGTTCTTCTGTAATCCTTCCCTCCCAACTTTTCTAACAGACCTCTTGTACCTAGGCACAGGCTTTCCATACTATAGATTAGATTGTATTTACTAGAATTTGACATAAATGAGATCATACAGTATGTATTCCTATTCTTTGGCTTCTTGTACTCACAATTATTATTTTGAGATTTATCCATGTTTTTGTGTTTATCGATAGTTCATTCTTTCTTAATTCTGACTAGTATTGTGTTGACTGGATCCACCAGAATTTGTTTCTCTCTTCACCTGTAACAGACGTTTGAGTTATTTCCAGTTGTTGGCTCTTATAAATGAAGCTGCCAGAGGTATTTGTGTGTTAGCCTTTGAATGAATATATGCATTTATTTTTCATGTGCAAATAACTAAGGGTAGAATGGCTGGCTCATATAGTCAATGTGTGTGTGTGTGTGTGTGTGTGTGTGTGTGTGTATGTATTTAACTTTTTGTTTTGAAATAGTTTTAGATTTAAAGAAGGGTTACAGAGATAGTACAAAGAATTCCAGTATATTCATAATGCAGTGTTTCCTGATGTCAACATTTTATGTAATCTATGTTTAACTTTTTTTTTTTTTAATATACTTTATTTTTCAGAACAGTTTCAGGTTCACAAGAAAATTGAGCACGGAGCATAGAAATATCCTATATACTCCCTGAGTCTACACATGCGCAGCCTCCCCAACTAGCAACACCCCTCACTAGAGTGATATTTTTGTTATAATCAGTGAACCTACATTGTCACATCATTGTCACCCAAAGTCCACGGTTTACATTAGGGTTCATACTTAGTGTTGTACATTCTAGGGGTTTGGATAGATGTATGACATGTAATCACCATTGTAATATCATACACAAGAATTGCACTGCCCTAAAAATCCTCTGTGTTCCGCCTATTTATCCTTGCTTCCCCTCTGACAATTGGTCTTTTCATTGTCTCCCTAGTTTTGCCTTTTCCAGAATGCTATATGGTTGGAATCATACAACATGCAGCCTTTTCTAGATTGGCTTCTTTCACTTAAGGTTACTCTATGTACTTTCAAGGCTTATTAGCTCATTTCTTTTCAGAGGTGAATAATCCACTGTCTCAATTACCCCAATTTATCCATTCATCTACCGAATGGCATATTAGTTGCTTCCAAATTTTAGCAATTATGAATAAAGCTTTATTAACATCTGTGAGCAGGTTTTTGTGTGGACATAGTCTTCAATTACTTTGTTAAATATCAAGTAGTATGATTGCTGGTTTGGTATGGTAAGAATGTATTTAGTTTTGTTTGAAACTGCCAAACTGCTTCTAAGGTGGTTGTACCATTTTGTATTCCCACCAGCAGTGAATGAGAGTCCCCGTTGCTCCACATCCTCTCAGCATTTGGTGTCGTCAGTGTTCTGGGTCTGTACATTCTTTAAGGTATGTAGTGTTATCTCGTTGTTAAATTTGCATTTCCCTAATGACATATGATTGGCACATCTTTTCCTATGCTTATTTGCCATTTGTATATCATCTTTGGTGAGATGTCTGTTAAGATCTTTGACCCATTTTTTAAATTCAGATTGTTTTTCTTTGTTGTTGAATTTTAAAAATTCTTTGTATGTTATTGGTAGCAGTCCTTTATTGGATATGTCTTTTGAAAATATTTTTTCTCAGTCAGTGGCTTGTCTTCTCATTGTCTTGAAAAGGTCTTGCAGAGCAGAGCTTTTAATTTTAATGAAGTTCAGCTTATCAATTATTTCTTTCATGGATTGTGCGTTTGGTATTATATCTAAATAGTTATCATCATGCCCTGGTCATATAGTTTTCCTCCTGTGTTATCTTCTAGGAGTTTTATAGTTTTGCATTTAGGTCTATGATCCATTTGGATGTAGTTTTTGTGAACGGCGTAAGGTCGGTGTTTAGAATCATTTTCAATTTAGCATGAAGTAGTTTGTTTTTCAATAGATTTTTAGCTTTGTGTTTTTCATAACTATTCTTATATTTATCTAAAGGTAAATATTTGGGATGGAAAAGTTATGATATTTTGGAAAACTAAATTAAGAGAATTGATATTTTTTGGCATAGTTCTTTTTACATTGTCTTTAGCAAATTTCAAGCTTTTGAAGTTGTATATTCATTTTAAGATACTTATAGAAGACTGAAAAGCTATTTTTTTCTAATTATAGAGCATTCAAAGTAATGTCCACCTTTCAAATATCATCACCTTATGGAAAAAGTTTTCCTAATGAACTCTCCAAAGTAAATTAGAGACAAAGGAAAATAACGTAAGAAAAGACTTTACATGTATTTTATTTTAGTGATAACTGATTACATATATGTCATTGCCCAAACTCCAGAATTCCAGATTTAGAGGATTCAAGTAAGTTTATTTAGTGCAAGTCATTCGCTTTACAGATGATGGACTAGGGAAGTCCAGGGAAGTTAAATGACGTGATGAAGTTCACTTAGTACTTGAGTAAAAGAGTGATGATTTAAATATTAATACCCTATGTCCAGTGCATAAACTCCTGTGTAATTTATAACGAATGCAGTAAAGTCTGTAAATCAAACGGTACTGAGGAATGCTTAAGCATCCATTTATTTTCTATTAGAGCTATGTATGCTAACTATACCCATAATAACAAGACTTTTAGTTGTTCCATATTATCTGCTCTCCCAATGTTCCTTAATAAAATCCACAAACTTTAGCTGGATATATGGGCATTTGGAATAAAGACTGCCTTTCCCAGCCTTTCTCGTAAAGTATGGCCATAAGACTAACTTCTGGCCAATGAGATGTAAGCAACAGTTTTAGTTATGGATTCTGGGAAGTGTCTTTGAAGGGAGATAGATATATATTCTTTCTCTACTTTTCCCCCTTTTTTTCTGGTTGGAGTTTGGTCAATGTAGCTGAAACTGGAACTTCTTAGGAACATGGTAAAACTATAGGTTAAGATGAGACAGCAACATGACAGTAAAAGCCTAGACACCTAACAAGTTTATTGAACCACTGCAGACTTTTGTTCTACCTACTTCAGGTCTATATGACCTGGTTTGAAAATAGACTTTCAAAGATCCAACACTCCCGAGGAAGCAAAAACCCATTTGATTCTAGAAGCCTATAACTGGGCTCAAATAGTGAACCACTTGTGTGACAGTTAAATAAATTTCACTGATATCTTTATAGCAAACACTTCTCAACTGTTGTGCCAGGAATATTGATCCCCTAAGTTTTTAGGGTACCCAGGTGGGTGCTAGGGCAGCCAGAGCTATCAAACTGGTTGGATACCATTTATCTCAATATGGGCCAAAGACAAAATATTATTTTCTCTGTGCTCCATATTCTGAAAATATTTAGAAAACATTGTGTTATAGTCATACACTTTTAGAAACCATTCATTTCAATGCTACCATTTTAAAGATGAAATCATTTATTCTCAGATAGCCTAAGAAGTTGCCAAAGCCAAACACATGTTTTAGACTAGGAAGAAAATCAGTTAGAACACAAGCCCTCCTGTCTTCAAATGTCTTACAATATAGGGCTCTCCTTCATAAAATGGCTTGCATTTTGGCCACACAGATGTGAAATTACTTGGCACAGTTCACGATGAATATTAACTTTTGAATTATTATATTAGAAATGTGTCCTGGAAAGTGGCCTAATAAAAATAAAGTGAATCATGGGCCATTCAGATCATGACAGGTGATGAAAGTTATGGGACAGAGGAAAGAGGTCAAAATTAGTTTGACAAATAACCAAAATTAATTTTTATCACTAGCAATAAACTATGGTACATCCATAAAATGGAATAATATGTAGTTATTAAAATGAGTAATGTGGATCTCTATGTAATTACACACAAAAAATGTATCTTTATAAAGGTGATTAAGTGAAAAAGAATGGGTTACAGAAAAGAATATGTCCAATGTAGGTCCATAATCACTTATCTGCAATTCTAAAAACACAGAGCTCTGAATTCTTTTTATAATACATTTGGTGACAAAAATTAATTGCTTTTGAACTTATTTGGCAGCAGATCTTGACCTAAACTTACATAAGTTGATTTGTAGTTGTTGTTTATTCTAATTATTACAAATACATACATGGGTTTGCTGAAGAAATGTTACTTTAATGGATTTTGGGGTGGTTCCTGTGTCCACACTGGCATTTCATTAGTTATCGTATTTGATTATCTTACCTTTCTAAAATCCAAAAAATTTTACTCACAAGTACTCCAAGGGTTTCGGGAAAAATATTTAGTAATCAGTTAGCAGTGGGTACTTTCAGTGATTACGGATTCCTCAAGATGCCTATTTTCAATAGAGAATATGTCTGTGATATCTACTTTAATAAGCCTGTATTACTTATGTGATACATAAGAAATAAAAGAAATAAGTAAAAAAGAAATAAAAGTTTGAAAAAGAAAAAGAAATAAAAGTTTGAAAATGAAAGAGAACAAAAGTTTCTAAACACATATTATTCTTTCTTAGCAAACACCCAGCACTGGACAATGATATTCACCTTTTTTAAAGCGCTACATTTTTCATAGACTTTAGTCATACCTATATCATATTAGTCTAGCACTGGGCTCACTATCCTAAACTCTAGACTAAACAGTCCTCCTTTGGATTTTCTGCTATGCCACTTACTAAATTTATGAGAGAGACAAGTTATACTTGTTGAGCTTTTTATTTTTATCTGGAAAGGGGGGAAGTGGCTATATCTATCTCATAGGACAATTGGGAGGATGGAATGATGTGATCAGTATAACTAAACGAGCCTAAGAGCAGTCACTTACTAAAACTCTTGGTAAATGTTGATTATAATCATTATTATCCCATGTTTCTCAAAATGTCCTTTTGGACACCAAAACTTTTTGTCTCCTGTATCTCTGATACCAGAACCATATCTTCTCCCTGTCACATAATCCTGGATCTCATCCTCTCCTAGACATGTCTGTTTGGGAGTTTGAGATGTGAGCAATTGGAACAACAAAAAACGTTAAGATAAAGCCTGCATTCGTTTTGTCTCTTTGATTCTCTCAAACAGATCATTTTATCATGTTTGGTTTCCAATACTGATGGAAATGTTTTACTCTTCTCCATTCTATCATTCTGTTGATGTTCTCTCCATACCACTTTTGTTCCTTTCTGCTTTAATCACACCTGACATTAACCTTGTTTCAAATGTATTCAATGGTAAACAATCAATTTAGATTTTTATCACTACTTTATCTCTGGAAATGGTTCCTGTTAAACCTAGTACAGTATTTTAGCATAGAAGTCCATCAATAAGTACCTTTCAACTAATACGACACTGTCTAAAATTAAGCATAGAGTTCTTTTGGAAATTGGCCTTCTTGCATTGATGTTTTTGCAGGGGCTCAGTTGGAGTCCTGCCTTGTAAAGGACTACTACGATTCAGGTACATGTTCTGATTCTGGGAAAAGAATGGAAACCATTACTGGGTATGCAGCAAAGCCTAAAGCCACATTGATCTTTTCATTCATTCTCATGAAATTCTTCCTATTATAGAACAGAAATCTACAACATTACAGAAAGCTTATAGAGCTAAAAATAAGAGTGATTGAAGATATTTGTTAAAGAGAACAACAATGGGCAGAAATAGGGTTTGAGCCACCACGTCTGCTGTTTTGAACTAGTCTCTTCTATTGTGTTTACTGTCCCTTTTAGGGACTACCTAAATTTATCAACAAAGCACAAGGAAATCTTCAGATGTTTTGTGTTCTGACCACCTCTCTGTGTATCCAAGATGTTGGTCAGGTTTGGTTACTTCATGTGAAAGATACATTTTTATCTGTTTTAAAGATATAGAAGATTTAATGAAAAGCATTCTATTTTTTCCAAATTGCCAGCTTCTGAAATCATTGACAAACTGCCACTTGCCCACAGCATCACTTCATAGTTAGAATTTCATCTGATTTGTACGCTGATAAAATGTAAATTTATCAATCCCATGCCACTGTGTGTTCTAAAGCTATTTCAAATCATTATGGGTAAGCAATAATGCAGTGTAGAATAAATAATTTGGGAATAGAACCCTGATTAGTATTTAATTGTGCCAGAAACTAGCTTCTGTCCACACAAGAGTCACCTTTAATTTTGTTTCATAGTTTATTATTTTTTCCTTAAAATTGCAGCTAGCTATACTTGTATGGTTTCAAATTTTTACAGAATTGTCAAATACGACCATGTGAAAAATGCTTTAAACCTTTATTTGCTCTATAACTATAAACAAAAAGCACTGTTTTGAATCAGTGATTCTTTAGAGTAATGAATGCTTTTAAAATTTTCATGAAAGATATGGATCATAAAGGAGAAAAATATACATAATACCAATATTTACATATAATTTCAGGGGCTTCATTAGGAATTTGATGTTCTTTTATGTAATTTTGCTGCAAAAGAAGGCTAAATTGAAATGTATCATAAAATAAATATATCCAGAAGAGAGGCAGTCTCTTTATGGCAACTCAGTTCTAGAAAGGCCAGAGATAAAATTTTTCTCTCAATTCTTTCTTGGATCTGTTTTGTTTTCTGTCTATTTTCAGAGGCAGAGAAAGAATTTACAACTGCACGTTTTCTAAAGTAAATGCTGTAGGAAAAGAGAAGTCAGGGGCCTATAATTGGTAAGAAACCTATCCGAAGTTTAGTCAAACTGAGGAGAACGTTAAAATCATCTTGGTCACTTTCTTTTTTGTTTGTTTGTTTGTTTGTTTATTTTATTTTTTTTCCAATTACAGTTGACATTCAATATTGTTTTATATTAGTTTCAGGTGTACACCATAGTGGTTAGACATTTATATAACTTATGAAGTGAACCCCTCGTTTAGTCTAGTACCTGTTTGGCACTATCCAGAGTTATTACCATATTATTGCCTATATTCCCCATGCTGTACTTTACATCTCTGTGACTATTTTGTAACTACCAACTTGTTCTTCTTAATCCCTTCACCTTTTTCAGTCAGCCCACAACCCCCCTTCCAACTGGCAACCATCAGTTTGTTCTCTGTATCTGTGAGTCTTTCTGTTTTGTTTGTTTGTTTATTTTGTTCTTTAGATTCCACATATAAGTGAGATAATTTGTCTTTCTCAGTCTGACTTATTTCACTTAGCATAATATGCTTTAGATCCAACCATGTTTTCGCAAATGGTAAGATTTCATTCTTTTTACTGGTGAGTAATATTCCATTATATATACATACCACATCTTCTTTATCCAATTTTCTAATGATGGGCACTTAAGTTGCTGCCATATCTTGGCTATTGTAAACAATGCTGCAGTGAACATGGGGACACGTATATTATTTTCGAATTAATATTTTGGATTTCTTTGGATAAATACCCAGAAGTGGAATTGTTGGGTCATAAGGTGGTTCTATTTTTACTTCTTTGAGGAACCTCTATACTGTTTTCCATAGTGGCTGCGCCAATCTGCAATTTCACCGACAGTGCACAAGGGTGGTCAGTTTCTGTTGTACAGAGGGAAATTGGCCAGGCAGGAAATCTGGATCCTCGTCACACTCCGCATCACACAGAACACAGAAGAACACAGTGCATGGTCGCCATCTTAAAAACAGTATCATTATTTTATGAAGTTTGTGCATTGCATATAGGACGTCTTTGAGCCATTCCCATACCTATATGGATTTATTACTGTTGGTTGATAAAAATAATTATTTTTCAAATACATGTAAAATTTCATCTCAGAATATACTAAATGATTCCCCTCTTCCTGGTCTCAAATGATTTCTAGCAGAAATAAGAATAAGAATTCACTACTAAGGATAATATTCGTCCAGATGAGTCTGTCAATCTCAATGATATTTGGAAAAATAAATAATCAGAATTTTTTGAAAATCATTTGAAGAAATAATAACAATAGGATGAATTTCTCCGATAAAACTATGAGTTGGACTTCAATATGAAGATTTATCTGAAGCAAATGATTCATCCGTGAAATAACTCTTCAGCTTTGAATGTTTAATGTATAAGAAAGGATGTTGTCTTAACTATCTCCCATAGAATCATATGAAAACAATACACATGTATGAAACTTTGTGACTTGAAATTAAAATTAATCTTTTGAGTTTCCTAAATTTTTAACTACAAGGGATGAGACATGAAGAATCATCTGAGAGATAGGGGATAAACTGTCAAATTGATTTTATTTTTGTATCAACTCAGTCATTATAATGAGATATGTGGATGTTAGAAGTGGAGGGAATGGGAAAATTTCCCCTTTTCCCTTTTAGTTGACATGAGATGGATTAACAGGAAAAATAACCAAATTTAATTATGCACGTTCATGTGGGAGTTCTGCAAATATCTGGGACCTGGGACAAATTGGGCCATTGAGGTTCATATACCATTCTGGACTAAAAAGTGAGAGGTTGGTATCTGGGACTTGAAAGGGAAAATAGGCAGTTCACAGGTAGATGAGGAAGAACAAACATTTGTAAACAAATTCTTGCTGGGCCATTAGAAAAAAAAGGGACACAGAAGGGAGCCAAAAAACAGACTTTGTCGGTCCTCCCTGTCTGCCACACTTAGTTCATTTTAGCTAAAGTGATAGCTCCCTTGCTGGAGCAGGTTCTTTCTATCTGAATTCTTTTAGGCAGTTGTGAGGAAGTAAAAGTATTTTCTTGAGTCTTTTGTTTCTTTAAAATAATGAGGGTGAAATAATCAGTATCCCAAAAAAGGCATACGAAGAGGTGGGCAAAACTCTGCTCCCCCTCAGAAGTAGTTAGGATGACTTCCTTTAAAAAATGTGGGTCTCACAAAGGGAGAGACTCTATAAAAGTTTTCCAATTTGTTTTCCCCAAGACCATTTCCTGTACCATAAAGACTGGTAAAATGTGGGAGACTATCTTATTTGTCTAAAGCTAATGGATATCTATGTTATGCTGCAGGCTGCTGAGGCCGTTTGGTATGTTCTTTAGCTCCCGTGGGAAACCTGACATTTTAATTCTTTGGGTGCTTCTTCAGAGTGTATGTACTGGTGCATGCAATGGTGTGCATGCTAGGTTTTTTGAACTCTAATGAGAGAGAGAAGTGAGAATGATCTTGAACTTGCTCAAGATACTGCTGTTCAAAAACAAAAAAAAAAAGAAATCTGTATTTTAGAAAAAGAACAGATAAAACAAGAGAAAAAGCTAGATTTCAAAAACTATTACAAGAAGTAATAAAGGGAATGGAATTTCTGATAAATAGAGATGTTCAAGCTGAACTTCTATGACTCTTTGGTGAAGCCATTTAAACATTGAATGGAGGTGTAGAAGATGAAGTGGTAATAATAGCTAACGTCATTGAGTACTTTCTATGTGCCAGCCTTTGTTCAAAGTGCTTTATATACTTCATATAATCTTCACAGCATTCTTAGGAGGGAGATGATATTAGGAAAATAATTTGACTCTCTACTATGGCCCAAGCATTAAACTAATTACTTTACATATTATATTGTCCATAATATTCACAACAGCACTCATGACAATTGGATTGTTCTCATTTTTAACATGAGGCACAGAGAAATTTAGTAACTTGCATGTTGGCATATGTCAAGTAAGATTGGAGCCGGGATTGTGCCAAAGCAATAAAATCCCGGCTGTAGTCTTCATCACCCACTATGCCAACAGTCTAACTGCTTTTTCAGTACTTTATTGCCACACTTTAAAGTTCATTTATACACATTTACTGAGTCATCGACCATGTGGCATGTAACTTCTAAGGATATACTATCTATGTTCTGCGGAAGTCCGGAACACATTTAATGCAAAACACATGAAGAATTTCCCTCTTAAAGAAACATCCTTAACTTTGTTTAATGTTTTCAATCTTTATTTTCCAAAGGATACCACTTTATTTACAACACCCTATTCATATGATATAAAAATAAGGTATAGAGGAGGTGCATGTTTGATAGAAAAGATAGGGCTTCGATGTTAAAGATACCAACATGTTAGCTTTAAAGCGGGACAAGATGTACTAATGCATAGCACCCTGTCTGCTCTTTGGAAATGTCCCTGAAAATATTTAAATCCCCTCTGATGCCTGGGACTGCCTGGGGCCAACAGTGCTGTCTGCAGAGACAGGACCCCTGTGGATCTTAATTCCTGTTCATCCCCCTCAAGGTGCTTGTTGACTCCTGACATCCCTGGCCCTAATTCAGGTTGACCACACGCGCTGAGCAGCTCCAAGACTCGTATCTCTGAGGGTTGTCTCAGGGCTCCAAGGATGGGTTAGGATCAAGAAGGGTGACCTGATGAGTCAGCACAGTGGTGCCCCCATGGTGTCAGGTGAGGTTGGTCCACCAGAATGATGCTGACATGCTGTCTTGGGGTGGGGATGCTCATTCTCATCAGACACAGGACGAGTTCAGGGGTCTGGTCAATGACAGCCCTGCCTTGAGATACATGTTCGGGCTGGGGTGTCATCTCTCCCCTATTTGTGTTCTGACCATAGTGCTCTCTCTGGTTTACAGCATTCAAAGTCAATACAGTGGAAGCAGGTATCCTGCATGCTGTGTGTCACTTACCACTGGTACCCAGGACAGTCATTCTAACCCCTTAATTGGCTTCATGTCAACTGTCAGAAAATGCTGTGACTTTGTCATGCCTATCTGTTCTGCGGGATTTTGAGATCAGGCACTGCACCAAAAATCTTTTTAGATCTCCATATTTCCTCGTGTCTGATCAATGTGGTAATGGTGCGCTCTCATAGATAGTCTTAAGCCCTGCCATAAATGATAGAGACATAATTTGTACAAATGGGACTGCTCCTCTTGCTTGGACCATGGGCATATCTCCCAAGCTTTCTGCTTGTGGCCATGTGTAGAAGCTCTGCTGTTGACATTAAAGAAATCATACTGTAGGAATGAAGTGTTTATAGCCTAAATATTTCAAGAGGGGACATTGTTGAGAGACGTGGCATTATGAATTTATAATATAAAATTCTAAATAGCAAATTTAACATGACTATAAAATGAACAATTACTCCCATTCTCTTGCACAGTCTAGGTAAGACATGCATTTGTGTTCACCATCAACAAAGCACAATGACAAATTTTGAGAGAGGTATTGGGATTTAGTGTTCATGAACAAACGCTGCTATGTCATAAGTAATGATTTAATCAGCATTAAATAAATGTGTATTAGGCAGCAACAGAGGCTAGGAGATCTATATTGTTTCAGTACAAATAGATACTAAAGAGCCATGCCATAGTGAGAAATAACAGCATTTCTATCCTTTTTTCATTGTGACAGTTTTAAAATTAGTAAAGGATAATGTACATGACGATGAAGCACTCAAAGAGATGGTTCCTGGCTCCGAACAAAAAGAGATGGTGCTTAGAATCGTGAAGAATCTACCCATGTACTTAATAAGGCAATAAACAAATAAGTTATCACCTCTTCTTTACAGATTTTTCTAAATCTTCATTGATAAATTACTAAACCTCACATGGGCCAATGTATTTTGGACTAACTTTTAAAATCAAATTGTTTAAAAAGCAGTGGATCCTTAAAAAACCTTTTTGGTCCAGGGCCCGACGTACCATAGATGTGACCCTGCTAAAAATTCTAATGCTTTGAATTATTTAAAGAAATGCCCTCCTGTCTATTATTTTCACATTGCTTAATCTTCAAGAAATATTGAGATATACATTACTTTGGTGATCTCCCTTGTTCATTAAGACATTTCGAACTTCAAAAGACTGATTTGCATCTCTGCTTACATATGTATCTCTATCTTCCACTGAACAATTATCTTTGCATTTCAGTGACTCTTGGGAACTTTATATCTTATATTTAAGCACTATGTATTGCTTGTCTGCTCCATGATAAGACTATGTTTGGTGTATGCACATTTGTTATCATATTTTGCTTAAAGTCAAATTTGCAGACACTGATGTGGAGACCTTATGCTAAACAGAGAGCTTGTGCTTATTTAAGTTATTCAGATTTCATCTGGTGTGTGGCTGGAATTAGCCATGAGCTGGCAGTCTGTGATTCCTATAACCTAAACACTTAGCCTACTCTCCCTCGCCTTCTGGTCACTTCATCTGTGATTGGTAGCCTTTGTCCACATTCTTCATTATAGCACTCATAAAATTACATTAAACATACGTGTTTTCATACCAGCCTTCATTTATTCTACACAATTTTCTAAGAGCCGGAACTTTCCAGGTTTATCTTTATAGAATGAGTATCTAATGCAGTCATTGGCTCATAAAAGTGCTGAAATAAATATATTTTCATCTTTGTTTAGTAAGAAGTGGGGTTCCAACTTTGAGATTATGTTGCACAAAATTGTTCCCTTGAGCTAACCACATAAACAGGTAGTATCCTTCCAAAGAGTCAGATCTGATAGAGCAAAGGAGGAAAGGCAAGGCAGGTTTCAGATTTCCATGTTACTGTACAAAACTTGGGAAGTAATCTATCAAGGAAGAAGCCATTTAGTATCTGACATTTAGAAAGTGGGGAATACTGCCTCAAACTCGAGTCCACAGGTACACGATTTGTTCCCTAGAGTAGTAACGCTCCAGTGAGGGCACAGGATTTGATGTCTCTGAGGATGTCTAACCTATTAGGGAGTCACCTTGATACTGAGAATACCTCGTTTATTAGAACCTTAAGAACATTTCTACTTGATTCAGTTTGTGCTTGTTAGATGTTACTGAAAAGCGAAACTTGGTAAAAATAACAGCTAACATTTTTCAGCCTGCTTATGTAGTGCCGGTCATTGGTCTAAGGTGTGATCTTAGTTCTCATGATAACCTTATGAAGTAGGTGCTAGAAGACCCCTCATTTTACCAGTGAAGAGACTGAGGCACAGTGCTGTAAGTTACACGCCTGACTGATCATGGATTGGGTAGTTAAACCTCCGGTGCTCTGGGTTCTGAACTTAGGATCTGAAGTCCTGGATTTTAGTCTCAACTCCATCTTGACCTTTTTTGTGAGTTTTAACAAGTTGTTTAAACTTGCTGAACCTCATACTTTTCATTGGCAAAATTAAAAACATATCTACTATGTCCTAACTCTTCCATAAGAATCAAATGAGATCTGACATGAAATAGCTATTTAAACTTTAAAGCACTGTGCAGTCTCACAGTGTTAACCATTAACACCCATCAATCCCTTGAACCACCCAAAGCTTTCTGAAGAAATGTCAGGCCCATTGCCTATATAGTCTCTCAGTCATTTTCTAAGGAAAAGTTATCATATTTTATATTGTGGAAATTTCTTTCTACACATTAAATATCAGGCACATTTTCAGAATAAGTATAAAACACCCTCTTTTTTTAATTTACTTTGTTAATACTCTCCTTTTGGATAGATTAATTTGTTTTGCATGATAGAACTAGATTACATATATGAGTATTCAGCTTAAAAATGCTGTAGAACCCACCATCCTTACCAGAATCCTAAAAAAAAGTGGAGAGCAAAGTGACACTAGACACCATTTAAATATTAATATAAGATTTTTAGAAGAAAGAAGAAGTCATAAGTTGCTTGTTCCCTTTTCCCATTCTGAAAAAGTTTCAGAATCGTTACGTGAGGCCAGAAGCAAAATGCTTACAATTGGAACTCTGCTTCTCTAGGATCTTGTTCTGCATAAAATAAAATATTTTGTACTTGCCAATCTTCAGCAAATAATAACAACTCTAATTTATAGAGAATCAATGCTGTGTTGGATGCTGTGTGAGTCACTTCAATTTTATTATCTCATTGGATTTTCATCATAATCCTTCAAAGTGGGTGCCATCATTCCTATTATCCTGATCAGGGAACAGAAGCTCAGAGAAGTTAAATGACTTTTGGAAGCTTACAAAACTATTAAGTAGCCATTTGTCACATCTAGGTTTTTTCTGGAATCAATACTCCCTTGTATGTTTGATTGACTAAAGAATCCTGACGAATATTAACAGTTTAATTTTTACCGTTGTCAAATGCAGCTTTCTGTAGGAGTAGGAGGGTGGGGCTTAAAGTTTTCCTGGCACCCTTAACTCTTCTGTTGTTTGACCATAGAGTGTATACAAGACATATATACTTTCTTAGACTGTCCAGAAACTGAAGTTGAGCAGGTGACACAGTTCTAGCCAATGGAATATAGGCAGAGGTTGCTGGGACAATTTGGAAAAAGAAGGTTTTGTTTGTTTTGTTTTGTTTTACTGGTGTAGGTACAGATACAGCTGGCAGCAGTCCTTTTCTGTCTCTTATTACCATGAATGCTGATGTGATGCTTGGAGCTGTGGTCGCCATCTTGCGGCCATAGTTTAAGGCAAAGAAAATCATAAGGATATAGTCTCAGACAATAATGGACTGTTGGAAAAAGCAACTGCATAGTTCTACAAGAAAACAAAACAAAACGACAACAACCACCACAAAAACACAAAAATACATTTGATTAAATCTACTGTTAACCAGGTAATATGTTAGTAGAAGCTGAAAATGCTCCTAACTGATATTACAAGAACTGAAAATTCTATGCTTCCCTGTAGGCAGATATTACAATATTTATTGCAAAATGAATTGGAAATTTTATCCTGGATAGCTATTAACTGAATGAGTGCACTGTTTTAGGAACCACAGACTTTTCAAAATTAAATAAAATATTATCTATGTCATCTTATAACATATTAAGGATTGAGTCAGTTAAAAATCGGGTGGTCTTTCCTACTGTTGTTTTGCTTCCCTGAATGCCTTTGTTTTAATTTTAAGGAAAACCTTGTGTTTTCCTCTGGGAACAACACTCCCTGTGGTAGACTGAATTTCTGGCAGCAGTTCTTTGTTCTTCTCTGAAGTGTGCCCTTGGAGTCCCTAATTTGTAGGGAGGGTAATGTTCCTGCTTCTTGATTCTGCATTTGCTTTGCTTTGGCTGATTGATGTCAGTAGATGTGATCTAAATGGAAGCTGGAAATGATCTTGCACAGGGAGGCTTGGTCTCTTGCACCTTGAACATTGCCTGATTAATCCACTGGTCCCAGGAGGACAATGATAAATATGTCCTGCAGAGCTAACCTAAAGAACAATGATCAACCTTTTCAAGATCAGCTGAACCCTGTAGATGATGAGGGATTAATATTTATGGTTATGCCATTGACTTGGGGGGTTTGGGCAGTAAGCACTGATTTACAGCTGATCCGTATAGAACTGACGATGACCATTAGCTCCAGGATTGGCTGTTTGATCTAGATTTGTCCACTCAGTGTATTCAATTCTCTTCAAGTTAGTGATTGATTTGTAAATGGACTCATCACCATACCCTGGTCTATCAAATCAATTCAGGAACCTTTTGTGATTATTAGGAAACATAATCTCTCTTTCCACTAGGTTTCCTAGCTCGAAGAATTACATAACTCTACGATTGTTAGGGCTTACATATGGATGGTGGTGACCTGAGAAAGAAGCCAACCTGAAGAAAGCACTCATGAGACTGGTAGAAACAGAGGAAAGAAATCAAATCCTGGTGACCATATTAGAGTACCTAAACCTACTCTTCTTTAGAGATTTTATTACTGTAAGTCGATACACTTCCATTTTCTTACTTACGTATTCTGAGTTTGGCTTCCATTGCATGTGCTAAATAAAATGGTCCCCAGAACTTGCAAGGATAACCATAGTACAGGGCAACATTAACATCCAAAAAGAGATATCAACAAACTGTTCCTTGGAGACCCTGCGTAGAGGATGGGTATTCAAAGAACATTTCAAGTAAAGGTGAGATTTTAACCAATGAAGAGAAGGAAAGAGTATATGCTGGTGAGGGAAAAAAAAAAAATACAGTAAAAAAAAAAATAAATAAATGATGCGTATAGTCTAGCAACAGTAAGCTTTTTAAAAGCATATGGAGCTTCACATGGAAAAGTAGGGAATAAGGTTGTACTATATTTTAGAGCTATTTGCTCAAAGCCTTGAAAGCCCAAATAAGGAATTTGTGCATAATTTATTATACATTGAAAGATTTTAGAAGGGGAGTCACATGATTAGAACTTGGTAAAATGTATTCACTTGGTAGAATTTATTGAAAGGGAAAAAGAATGTACATAGGAGAGCACTTGGAAGATGTGTCTATCACATAACCAGTCTTTCACAATGTGTGGCACATACCTTGTTTCCCCGAAAATAAGACCAGGTCTTATATTAAGGTTTGCTTCAAAACACACATTAAGGCTTATGCTCAGGGGACATCATCCTAAAAAATCATCCTAGGCCTCATTTTCCAGTTAAGTCTTATTTTCGGGGAAACACGGTAATAGTGATTTAAATATTTTTTGACATTATATTGAATAGGAGACTTCTGTAACATTTGTAAATGAGAAATAGGCTAATGTAGATGGAGAGATCATGCAAATGCAAAGAGAAGGTGAAATAATTCCAATAGGTTCATAAGTATTTGGTAATGGAATGGACTTGGGATCTATAGGGGAGAGTAGCTACAACTGTGATCTGGGGGATTTAACTTTGTTAATGTAGAAAACTCAGAATTTCCTAAATGATAAGAAATTTGATTTCATCAAAAAGGCTTAAGATTGTATATTTAACAAATAGTTTTCTCTCAAATGAACACATCATTTTTACATATTTATGATGAATTTCTTTGTAGACAAAGTTGAATTATTTCTGGTACATAAGTACACTTTTTTTTTTTTTTTTTTAAATAAGTGAAAATAGTATCAACATAAGCAACCCATTTCAAATTGTTCCAGTTGAAGTGGATTAGAAATGAAAGTCTGATGTCATATGAAATCTTTGGGAAATTTTAACTAAATGCTTCAGGAATAAATCTCCCCACCCCCAGTGTCCCTTTGATTGCCATATTAATTAGTAAACTTTTTTTTTCTTCTCTTGACGTGTAAGAAGGGCCATCTAAGATTGGCAAGCCACGCTGAGACAATACAATTTTTAGACTGTGTTTTATGCCTGGTAATGATCAATTTTCAGATACCATGGAGGATGCTATGGTTATTACTGATGCTGATGGTACATACAATTAGTTGAGAAGCCAATTTACCTCAAGCCAAATATTTCTCACTTTGAAGCTAATGAACCAAGCATATGGAATAGTAGCCGTGTTTCTTATATAATGATAACTACCCTGTGACCTATGCATAGGTGTTATTTATATAGAGAAATGTGAGGGACACATAGATTATGTAAGCACTCCGTCCCCACTGCTGATTTATGTGAAACTCACCCCGATGTGCAGTGTATGGAATGCTACTATCCTCAATTCCTAAGTTTACAAGTTTAAGTAAACTATCACTAGATAGTGGTCTTTTCTAGAGGCAAAAGATTTGACCCATGAAGCTTGGTGATCTCTGAGAGCCATAAAAAGTGTGCGATTTTTCTCAAGTTCTGACTTTGTTTGCAGGCATATGATTTTTTTAAATCTGCTAAACGACTATTAAAATTTTTACCTAATCATATGCCTAGATTATAATCATATCAGAAATTTATAGAGCAAATTTTAAAATAAATACTTCAGCCATATTTTATGCCCTCCTCCATTGTATTCATATTTCTTTAATGCAGTCTCCTAAGCATTGCTTTGTTACCACATTTTCAATACAGAGATACTTGTGCAGTAAAATATATGTTGCAGATCTGTAATATTTCTGAAAAGAACAGCAGCTACACAGAGACTTGTGAAAGTCAGTTGACATCAAGGACTTACTTAAATGTCACTGCTCGGGAAGAAAGTGCCCCACATTTGAATGAATAAGAGAAAGAATTATGTCCAGGAGTATGGCACATTTCAGGAAATTGGAAAAGATTAATGTAGCCATTGTCAAGTGCAACATCTGCCTGTTACTAGGAACTAGGCTTTGATGACTCTGTGTAGCAGTGATGACAAAAACACATTAATTTGCTAACCTTCCAGCCATCACCCCTGCATTGAGAGTATATGCCTGAGATTACAAAAACACATAAATTTGCTAACCTTCCAGCCATCACCCCTGTATTGAGAGTCTTTGACCTATTGTCATCCAAAACTTCATCCCATGATTCCCAGTCATGGGTAGACTTAAATATCATCTTTGGAGCTTCATACAAATGCAGACGTCTAATCTCCATTCATAACCTACTGAGTCAGAATCTCTAGAGTGAGATCCAAGCAGATGTGATTTTTTTTCTTAAAGCTTCACTGGTGATTCAGATGCACACACCAGATGAGGAACGATTGGAGTAATCAAAATCCAGTATTGTACCCAAACTATTGAAAAATCATACTTTTCTTTCATCTTAATTCCTTTTCCCCACTTTTGTTTATTGCAGTAAAATACACCTAACAAAATTTGCTACATTAACCATTTTTAAGTGTACGGTTCAGGGGTATTAAGTACATTCATACTGTTGTACAACCATCACCGCCATCTCCAGAACAATTTTTATAATGCAAAACTGAAACTCTATACCCATTAAATAAGTACTCCCCATTTCTTCCTCCCCCCAACCCTTGACAACCACCATTTACTGTCTGCCTTTATGATTTTGCTACTTTAAGTACCTCACATTAGTGGAATCATCCAGTATTTGTCTTTTGTAACTGGCTTATCTCATTTAGCATAATGTCTTCAAGGTTCATCCATATTGTAGGGTAATCAGAATTTTCTTCTTTTTTAATGCTGTCTAATATTCCATTTTAAGTATATATATCACACTTTGTCTATCCGCTAATTCATCGATGGACACTTGGGTTGCTTCTACAATTTTGCTGTTGGGAATCATGCTACTATGAACACGGGAGTATAATTATCTCGTTGAGATCTTGCTTTCAATTCTTTTGGGTATATACCCGGAAGTAGAAATATTGGATCATATGGTAATTCTATTATTAATTTTTTTAGGAACCACACCTCTGTGATCAAAAACAACAACCAGCTTCCAGAGCACAGGTCCCTAGAATTTGGAGGACTAGGTCCTTTTTGCCCAAAGCTGCTGTGTGCAAGCTGCTCCAGCCCCAGCTGCCTGTCATGGGGCTGAGGGATGAGGGGTGGGTATCTGCTAAGAACTGTGCTAAGAGCTAAAACTGACTGAAATTAACCACGACTTACCTTCCAGTTCTTCTCCTGAAAGTTCCAAAAGGGATCAGACACATTGTGCCAGTGCAATTGTTGTCTAGGTAGAAAAACAGATTTTTTTGTGCTTCCTACTACACCATCTTCCCAGAATCCCTACCCTAATTCCTGTTTTAGGGTGAAGTCCTTAACTGGGTCATCAATCTGGGGTTTAAACCAATTTATCATCAAAAATTGTTCTGGATTACCTTTCTAAGTTAGCCCCCAGGGCTTTCTCTCCGTTGTATTTGCATATACTTTTAAAATTAGAATCTAATTCTCTAGCCTTCAAATCAGTAAGTTCTGTCTTAGCAACATATTGCTTATATATAGTATACATGTAAGTCATAAAATACCCTATGTCAGTTAACACAGTGACACATTGAGTATCATCTATATTACCTGAAAGGTCTACAGTTCTTTTCCGAAGAGTGTTAATAAATAACCCATTGTCAAAAAGAAAGCAAGATTAGGAGCAGATAGTTTGAAAGATTTTATTACAGTGTTATAGAAATCAACTTTTGATGCAATACTTTTTGAGCATTTTTAAAAACATTCTCCCTTGATATCTCCCATGTAGAAAACCATTTTCTTGATTTTAAAGTATGTGTCTAAAATGCTTTTCCCTCAAGTATTTTACCCATTAAATGCAATAATGATAGGTCTATATTTTACCATTGTGAATATTTTCATATCTTAGAACTCTAATTGGAACAATATTTCTCCTGAAGAAAAAAATACATCATGTTGAATGGCATAAAAACTAATTGGTTTCTAAGTGAATGATGGTGTTAAAGTCCTCCTTTATGTAAAACACGGAGATAAGCAACAACTTAATTAACATTAGAGCAGTTTAATTATAAATTTACAAATATGTGTATGTACAAATATATATGCATATGTATGCAAATGTATATACCAAAAATGATATACAGGCACATTCACCAATTATTACAATAGCATATAGTAATATTGTGTTATATTTTATGTATAATAGTGCTATATATAGTAATATTATATATGCATAACGACGTGTATAATGATATCCCTTTCTACATATTTGCCATAATGTTCCTGAATCCAGAAAAAATATCTTAGGGTTTTCTTTTTGGCTCATTTCTGACAAGAACTTTAAGAGTGGTTCAGATCTGCAGTTCTTACTGGTTTCTTTGTGTTAGAAAGTATACTCACTATTTCTCAGGATATGGTCTTTCTGAATTAGGCTCCCTGGATATAGGAATCTACATTGATAATAATACAGAAATCTACATTGATAATAATCTAGATGATTCTGCCATCTCATTAATTTGGGACTTTAAACAGTGGTTAGCAGGTATTTTATGTAAGTTTTCTGTGATATGTATTTTAAGGAACAAAAAGCTATGAGAATTCCCTTTCATCTCAATAAGGTAAATATTGTGATAAGATTAATGTTCATGTTTCTATCTTTATCAATTTAGATTATTGATAAAAATAATTTTCTTAAAATAAGAGCAAGGAGAAACATGGTGAGGGTTATACTCCTTTTCGACATAGCTTGCTCAGAATAGGCATCTCACAGGATTAGTTTGAGATGAGAAGTTTTAGAAATGCTGAAATAAACTATTTTTAACATTTATTTTAGTCTCCATCTAGTGTATTCTGAATTTCATATAGACAAAACCTTCAACTAAATTCCCTAATGAACCAACAATCAAAGGAGGAGAGAAATTTGATTTGTTTGGGTTATTTTACAGCTACTCTAAGCCATTTTATTTCCTACTCTGAAACAAATTTTACTTTTGTATACCCCTCATCAGAAATGCAGGATAAAAAAAAAAAAAAAAACAGAGAAGGACGATGGTAGATGATTAGATAGGAGTCCAATTGAAGTTAAAAAGAAATATGTAACTTGTTAAGTAAAATGCCTGAAGGCGTAGCTTGGGGATGCACTCACAGAGATAAAAAATAATTTTGGAAAATGTTGAATAGAGACTGTGCAGATGTATAGCAGAAGACAGGTGGCCTAGGGAGAGAAACAAATTCCCATGATTAACAGAGAACAAGGAAGATGATTCACAACAAACCTGAGAAATCCAAACAGATAAACAGCTGTTGTAGAGCAAATGATTTTTATGATCTGAATTGGTCTCTGAAAAGTAACTTTTAATTGAGAAAAATAGCATGTAATGGAAATACTGCTGGGTTTTGGATAGAGAAATCATACTTTACTCATTTATTTCTTGCATTATTCACTTAATAAACATACACAGAGTATTTAAAATGTGCTCATCACTGTACTAAGTACATCAGAAACAAAGTTCAATAAAAAAATAGTCTGTATTCTCAAGGAATATACATGCAGATAAACAGAACATTACAGGGCATTGGTCAGATGAAGGGATACACAAATGTGCAGACAGTGAAGAAAGTAGTGAACTATGAGGTGAGTGTGTGTCGTGCGGGAGACCCTGCTCGCTGCGCCATTTGTCGTGCGCGGAGGCCTTCTCGCCGTGCCATCTTTCAGGCGGGGTGGCCTGCGGGGTCTCTGCTCCCACTCCCCACATAAGAACGCAGGACATGGTGAGGCCGAAAAGGAACACCCACGGAGCCATAGGTAGGGGAGCCATACCACCATGGTCTCACTGGAGGCTGGGCCCACCGGACACCGACCTGCCATCCGCTTTTCCGCCAACGGACTGACCGACGACTCTTCTCCACTCTCTCTCGACTCTCCTCTTCCTCGGCTCTCCTCGGCCCTCCTAGGCTCTGCTCGGCTCCTCGGCAATCCTCGGCAATCCTTCATAGCCGCAGCAGTTATACCAGCGGCCAATCGGCTAACTGGCCACAGCTGACGTCCAATCAGCCACAGCCGACGGCCATTCACCACCCGAGCCAGCACCCTTCCACGTGAGGCCGAGAGCCTGTAAACTACTTTCTGGGGCTCTGTCCCCACAGTGTGTATGTGTTCAGAAAAAAAAAAAGGAAAGAAAGTAAAGTCCTCAAAGAAGTGAAGACTGCATATCTCTAAGCTAGAAGAAAAGAGAAGGACATTTCATAAATGGGAAACAGTAATTACACACACATAGGAGTAATGACATAGATTGTGAAGAACTTCAAATAGTTCATAATTGTTAGGACATAGAGAGTGAGGTGGAGAGGAGTGAAATATTAACCTAGAGAGTCAAAGTAACACATATGGGACAATGTAGGGTTATGAAATATAGCCTACATGTAAGAGCTCATTGTAGGGGTTTAAATGGACCAAAGTTTATTTTAATTAGAACTCCCTATGAAGAATGTGTTTGAAAAGGGCTAGAGATACGAGATTTGTCAGGAGTCTTTTGTTACTTCAAGAAAGACATACTAAATGCCTGAATTAGGACAGCAGCATTAGCAGCAGCAGTAGATGTGGAGGGAAATCCGATTAGGAATTATTTACATGATAAAAAAGTTGTGTGATAGATCTAGTGCAATGGAAGTCAAAACCCCATCAAGCTGTTGTATGGATATTGACACATCAGTTATAATGTTTCTGTGGAGAGGCAAAAAACCCAGAAGAGCCAACTATACTGAAGAAGAACAGAGTTGGGGAATCGACACTACCTGACTTCAAGAATAACTATAAAGCTACTGCCATGAAAACAGAAAGAATTTACATAGATGAATGGAATAGAATAAAGCTCAGAAGTAAACCCATTCAGATGTCATCGATGAATTTTTTACAGAGGAACCAAGGTAATTCAGTGGAGAAAAGATAGTTCACCCCATTTCTTGTACTGTAATAGAACTTTTAGCTGGTTACATGGGCATGCATTTAGAACTACATTTCTCAGCTCTCTTGTGTGTAGTATTGGTTATGAGATTGGGTTCTGGTGCAAACAACAATAATAAATGTGCTGTGGTTAACCTCTTCACTATGCTTTAACAATAGAAGGCATTTGCTTTTACCTTCTGCTTTCTAGCTTTTCACTAGCTGCACTAGGGATATGCTGCAGGATGATGAAATAGCCATCTTAGATGCATTTTTGAAAACCCTGTGTTTAAGAATACAAAACAGAATAAAATGGTCTAGTAATCCTGCATCATGGAACTAGCACACTATTTCTCAAGGGTTTAAACTTGGACTTTCAAAAGAGAGACAAATACACTTCTGTTTTATTAACAACAGGAAAAAAAAAAAAAAAAAAAAAAAAACTGTTAAAATCTGGTCCTTGTTATAGCAGCCGGAATTTCCATCCTAACTTATACATCCTACAAAGCTGATGTGATCTTTATGTTTCTACATCTCTGAACTCAGTTCATAATATTCTCTCCCTTGCTCACTTTACTTGGGCCATACTGGTCTCCTTGCTATTTCCAGGATATACCAAGCATCCTTCTAAATCAGGGGCTTTTAAAATTGCTGTTCCATTTATCTGAGATGTTCTTCCCACGGAAAATATCTGGTTATCATCTTCATTTTACTTATGTTATTGCTGATATGTCACCTTATCAGATGGCACAGTCTAACACTCTTGGTCCCCCTGCCCTGCTTTCTCCTTTGATACAGGAATTAATCCCACCTGACAAAGTATATTTAACTATGTATTTGCATGTTGTGTGTATGCTAGAATATTATCACAATGCAGGCAGAGATTTTGTTCAATTCTCCATTCAATAACCATAATCTGGAATCCTGTCAAGTACATAGTGAGAACTCCATAAGTATTTATTGAACAAATGATTGACTGAAAAAAGGAAATCATGAAAGAATGTGGTGTCATCAAGGGAGATTGTATAGAGTGAGAAAAGCTTAGGGTTGAGCTCAGGATACCTACATCTAAGGGAAGCAAGAGCAAGGGAGCTCACAAAGTGGGAATCCTAGATAAACAGAGGTAACTAAGAGAGGGTGGCACCTTGCAAATCTAAAAAGAGAGAGCAGCCTGGAGAAGGACTTGCAAAACACACAGCAGAGAGATTCAAAAAGATATTGGCTGCAAAGTGGTCAATTAATTGTGGAAATCAGAAGGTCATTACTCACCTTGATAAGAATGGTTATGGTGCAGTAGTGAAAGAGGAAGGAGTAATGTAAATGGTTTGAGGAGGAGATAGATTGAAAACTTTAAAAACAAATAATAAGCTACTCTTTGTAGGAAATAAAAGGGGTGGGGGGAGAAACACTGATGGAGCAATGACCTATAAGGAGGTAAGGAGCACAGGGGATGGTGACAAGATAACATTTGTTAGTTTCATTATGCAAAGGAAGAGCAACAGTTCCTCCTTTGAAACTGACAGAAAAATAAATGAAGGGATGGGTGTAATGTAAATATATGTTGGCAAGATGAGCAGTATCTGAGGGAAGTCAGGATTTAAAATTTTAACTAGAACACAGATTGGAGGAAAAGATCAAGGAAGTGGGGAAAATATCGAAAAGTTGTTGATGGAAATGAATGAAGTATTTGGCCAAGAATAATGAAAGGTTTTCAGGCAGCAGAAACGATGTATAGAAAACTAGAATCACAACTTTTAGTTGGTTTCTAAAAGGAAGATGCTGATGCTCCCTGGTTTGGATCACACCTGCTGAATTAGTGGTAGCAATTTAGTAAGCCCTACCTGAAAATCTGAATTCCACTTCCTAGCTCTTCTCCTGCTTATGTTTTTTGGGAGAGTTACTTAACTTCCTGATCTCTGATCTATCTTCTAAAACAAAGATTTGAATACTTGTCCTACCTATCATAAGGATATTATGTAATTTAACTTTTCAGTATTTTTTTGTAGTGGAATTAAATGTACTATTAAAAGGGACTTGAATCTCCCAACCCAGGGTCATCATCCTGTAGATAAGGACCAGATGTTTTGAAATCCCCAGATGCTCTGAGTTTTAATGGAGCTCAAGGACTTGGAAAAGCAAAGTAAGAAGTGGCCACAATAGAACTGACTTCTTATTATTTGTACTATGTCATTAAAAAGAAAAAAGCATTTTGTTTTATGCAGAAAAGTGTTTTACACAGAAAAATAGAAGAAAGAACATGGTGTTATGGTTTCACAGAACTGGGTTCAAATACAACTGACAAATACAAGCTGCATCATGTTGGGACAATGTATTTAATTCCTTCAAATAACCATGCTTTGGTCTTGGTCCATCTGAATCAATGGAGGCAGCATAGTGGTATGGTGGACGTATCATGGTTAGCTTATCAGATATAGTTTCAATGCAAGCTCTCCTGCTTTCTAGCTCCAGAAACCTAGACAACTTCACTGTCTACACTCACTGTAAACCTAGCTCTCCTCATTTATATATTAATGGCACCACCTAATTTGGTGGTTGTAGAAATTTAATAGTAGTGTGTATAAAGCACTTAGCTCAGTGATTGACATATGGAAGATGCTTACTAAAGGTTGCTGTCATTATTACCATAGTGATAATTATTATAATAATCATCAATGAAGGCAGTGAGGGCAGTCATTTTTTTCCACACATGCAAAGCCCAAAGGAGTAATATTATGCAATAATACAGTGTAAGATTGCGTATGTAAGCTTAAAATATAAATTTCCACACTACCGTATAAAATTTAGTAATGGCACTTCCAATTAGTCTATAACCCCTAAATCAGGGCAACCAGCATTTATGGATCATTTCCTGTGGGCTAGGTCTCTTACACAGCACCTTGCTGAAAGTAGAAAGATGCAAGGGGATGAATGACAGAGGCTTATTAGTAGGTAAACTATATCCAGGCTCTGATCCATTTCATCCGTATTATTTCCTCTTGTATTATCTTTACTGCACCATCACCACCCTGGGTCTACTAGCCACTCATTAGTAAACAGATATTAAGAAGCTAATTAGGGAGCTATCTCACTGATGTCCAAGACCAGATTCATTATCTCAATTAGGGTTTGATTTATCAATTAGCTGTACAACTGATAGTTCCAGAATCACTGTGCATTGTAATGTGGCAAAATTTAATTACAGCATAAGCTATTAATAGCACTTAGAAAAATTCTATGGGATTAAATGATAATAAAATATCTTGAAATTCAACTGTTATGAAGCCTTACTATGAGCGCTGAATTGCTCATAGTAAGGAAGGATGGTCCAATTGATGCAAACAGTCCCCAATTCTTTTGCAGTTATTTTTTCCCTCACATTTCTGTGGCATTGTTGAATTGCTTCTGACAATAAAGACATAAAGAGAAAGTGTAGAACAGGACACTTTCTCCATGCAGAGTTTTGAGTTATATCTCAAACTCATCTTAGACAAAAAATCTTTGGATTAAATATGTACACACACATATAAATATAAATATATATATATATATATATATATATATATATATATATATATATAAAATATATATTATATATATACAAATATATATACACACACTCATATATATGTATACATACTTGTATATGTGTATATATATATGTGTTTGTGTATATATATATATACACACACACACGTACACATGTATATGTATAGCAGATAAACAGCCTATATTTTGTTCTGCAAACTTTGTTGTTGGGATGTAGGAACATGCTCACTTTTTGGTGGGATGCTGTAAACAGTTTTCCTTAAACTCAGACTTAATAAGATGTCTTGATTATTTACATCAGCAGATCATCCCTTACATATATACGTAGACATAGATATAGGCATAGATGCAGATAGTTCTGAAGAACATCTCTGAATGCTGTGACAAGATGGCCTGGGAAAGAAGGCTTATGACGTTCTATGTCATTCAGCCCTTTGTGAGGAAGTCATGGTTTAGGTGTTTTCATATTGAACTGGAAGCTGAAGCTCTAATGACTTCCACGAAATGGAGGCTGCTCTGAGTTACTCTGTTACGCTTCTTATCAAAGAATACACTTGGCACAATATTTTGTGACTGATTTCTCTTTAATAACAAGCTGACAAATTATGAAGCATTTAATCAAATTATGATTCACTTGAAAAACAAAAATATTTATTTGCCTAGTACACAGCCTCCTACAATGATATGAGCTAAACATTAAGAGTTTCCTCAAAAGTTTCAAATTGGGTCTATCTAATATGGCCGAACTGGCCAGCTTGTTTTCTACAGACATTGGATTGCACCTCCATGGACTCTTCATTAAATAAATGGCCCTACTGGCAATCTTTGAGGAAGTCTGAGAAACGCAGGAATGGGTGATTAGCTAAAATTATTATTTTGTGTTATCTGCTTATTGTACTTTTAGAACTATAGCTTCAGGTCACTGAAAAATGCATTGCTATATTGTTCATAAAAAGAGGCTAAATTCTGATGTTTGTTCATTGTAAATGGGCAAAGCACTATTCGTAATTATTTCACAGTCCTTTTCTCTCTTCCTATTTTGTGTTTCTTTTGTTTAATTGGTTACTAGATTTTGTTAATTCTGTTCCTAAAATGTTGTTTGATATCAGTTGTACCCCGTCACTTTTGCTTACAGCGCCCGCCCACATACTATCTTTCGTTTGTACTTACTATGTACTTACCATCTTCTGTATACAACACTCATATATGTTTGTTGAATGAATGAATGAATGAATGAATGAACGAATGAATGAATGAACGAATGAATGAATGTGTGATTGAATGAGTAATGAGCATGATCCTAGGTGGATAATGCTAAAACTCAAATCATAGAGTGGTCTTAATTAGTTCATCTGTATTTAACCAAGGTTTTGCAGAAGAAATCAGCTGAACTCACTACTTTGCTATCCCCTCCCTCAACCACCAAGGGAAGTGGATTAGACATCATGTCTGAATCTTTATATTTTGTATTAGAGAAGGGCATATTTCAGTGTAAGGATCAAGCATGGATGTTTAGTCCTATAAGTATAGACAGTCAGTCCAATATGTATTCTTTTCAAGTCAACTAACTTCCAATTTTATTACATTTCTCAGAAGTATCCTCTATCACAGTAGAAAATATGAACTGTATTTATTTTAATAATTAATAGCGATGGACTTTTTGAAACAGGGCTGATAAGAGAAACACACCAAAAAAAAAAAAAAAAAAAAAAAAGGGATGTTTAAGAATTCATGCTTCTCTAACTCAATCTGTTGTCTTCTTAAAGTAGGAAAATAATATGGGCAGTTTTGGATGACTGTTTTATTTAAGCCAAAAAAAGAAAAAATGCTGAGACCTAATGCACAAAGCCATTAATGAGAATAGTTTAGACTCTTCCATTATTGTACTGGTTCTCTGAGTTTTAAGAAAGTTGATCCTGGAATATCAATCCACCTTCTTCTCACCTTGATAGTAGAACTGCAACAGAGCTCAGCAAAAAGTGTTCTATCCCCAGATATTCAATTCTTCTCTAATTGGTGGTTCAGGTTGGTCTGTTCTCTTATTTAACAGAGCTAAAACAAATCATTTCATATTTTGGACATTTCTATTTACCCAAATATAGGGTTAAAGCATTCTTTAAAGATCTCTTTCTAGTCTTCTTCATATGATACTTAAAATGTCAGTGCCCAAGAGAACAATTGAGAACAGTCAGACATACAATTATGTACCACTCATTGAATATGTTTTGCTACGTTCTCTTACCCCTTTTCAGAGAGGCTGCTTTCTTGGTCCCTTCTGTAGGGAAGCTGGATCATGAGATTGGGCTTTTCTGTTCCAAAATGGTTGAATGAAATTTACTGCCATGTCATAGGTAGGACAACCAGGTTTTCTACTTACAGAAAGAAGGGTTCTTGTGCATCTCTGTTGGGCTTTTGAACTCAGAAATAATGTTAGCTTGGTCTGGGACAGTCTATTTGGCCCTATATGTAAATGATGGAGATAAAGCTGTTTTACAAAGAAGCAAGAAAATAGATTGTGAGAGTCCTTATGTCTTAGAGAGAGCATGAGATGGAGAGAATTTTCCCTGAATTATTTATCGATTTCAGTCTTTAATATGGTCACACTACACTTTCTGCCCAGTCTGCTGAGATATGCTTAGGTTTCTCTGATATATTTTCATTTTTTAAAGTCACTTAAGTTGGTTGAAAGTGTCACACGCCAAACTTTATTTCATTCATGTCTTTACCTTGAAGAAAGTAATTATTCTACTGGAATGGAATTAAATAATTTGATTCATGTTTAGTTAATTTGTTTTCAACAACTCTTTTAAAAGTGGTGATTTAGGAAGGGCTGCCCTTTTCTTGAATAAAGACATATTTCAATACTGATAAAAGCCCTATTCTAGGAAGTGATTAATTGAGCTACTAATTCAATGTCCTGCAGCATTAGAAGATATGACTCTGAGAGCTACATTCTAACATTAAAAATGCTTGGAATAACATTAATTAGATGCATAATTCATTAAAATAAATTCATTGTAGTGAACCACAGAAAAAATCATTGATTTATGTGTTTTGCTTAATGTAGTCAACTACCTTTTTATAAAAACCCATCCAATTTCCATTAAACAGAAGAAGAAAGTGAGGTCAGAAAGGATAAATATTTTGCTCAGGATTAGAGTTTGTAAGTAGTTCCCTGATCAAAAAATAATTTTGAATAAAAGTTAATGGGAAACACTAAATGAAAGTAGTGATTGAATTTAAAAAAGTAAAATTGTTGGATAAATATTTATTTTTAAAAAAATTTCCTATAGTTTATCAGTTATAAAAAAGCATACCCTGTTTCCCCGAAAATAAGACCTAGCCAGACAATCCGTTCCAATGCATCTTTTAGAGCAAAAATTAACATAAGACCGGGTATTATATTATATTATATTATATTATATTATATTATATTAAAGACTCGGTCTTATAGTAAAATAAGACTGGGTCTTACATTAAGTTTTGCTCCAAAAGATGCATTAGAGTTTATTGTCTGGCTAGGTCTTATTTCCAGGGAAACACAGTAGTAAAAATTACAATTTTTCAACTATCCAAACTCTCTCACAGATTTCTGCCTGTTTAAAAATAAAAATTAAATTAATAACTTTTAAAATCATGAAAGATTTCGAAAAATGTTAAGACTTTGAGGATAGTAAAATAGGTGTCATTTATGATTTTTTGCAACTCAAAGTTCTGTCACAGCGATTTCTTCTATTACTGCCATTTCTATTCTGTCAAGGGCTATGACTATGTGACTATGCAAATTAATGAGGTCACCCCGGTATCCCCGAAATTTCCTTCAGTTGAACTGAACTCTCGGAACTCTCTCAGTTGAATGAGTCTGGCTCCCTTCTGGGTGGCTTCCTCCTTGTTTCTGCTCCTTAAGCTGCATAATCAGGAGTCAATTTAACTTAACCTCCCCTGATCAAAGATGGACCCCTGGAAGGATTATTGATGCCCGTTAAGGAAGTTTAAGGAAGTGGCTAGTCAATTATCTGGTCTTCAGGAAGGAAATGATTAGATTCAGCCTGGGAGAAAAGTAAGGTTAAATCCAAAGAGAAAAAATCCATCTCCTCTGTTTTACTCTGCTTTTAACCTATCTTCATAAACTGATTAATCATAAATTATTAATGTCAGTGGGACTGAGATACATTCTGTCTTCATTTATTGGAATGTATCTCCCAGGCATCCTGGCAGTGGGTTTGACTGATAAGCCAATAGGGCTGGTATTTGCATAATCACGTTGGCACCTTGCTGCCAGGCTAACTGGCTATACTGTTGACAGAGTAGCTCATGATGTATTTGCACTTGGTGTAATCTTGATGACCCAATCGGTATCTTTGGCTGAGAAGAGTATGAATAAATCATTTTTAAATTGTAATTTTTCCTCTGATTAATGCATATGTTTAATGATAAGCAGTTTGAGGAGAAAATAATTTATCTCTAGTTAGTGAAAATGTAGCCTGGCCACAGTCTAGTTGTAAGATTGAGAGGGCTGGGTTATGGCATTTCTGGAAACTGCTGGCTGTCTTGAATGAACTCAGTCATTCATCGAAGACAGTTGCTACCATACATGGAATTTAAGATTCTATTTCCTGTAATACTGCACTCTTTCAGAGCCAGAATAATTTTATACAGCTCAGTGTTTAGTAAGCAATGGATAATCAGTAAGCAGCAAAAAATAAATAAATAAATAAATAAAAAATAAGAAAAGAGAAAAATGGCCAAGTTTTCATTGGTTCACAGCAACCTAAAACTCTGGAGTTGGATGTGATTTTCCTTGACCTGATGTCATTTGAGGGACAGTCTGACATAAAGTAAGAATATCTTCAGTGACTACTTGTTAATGGGCTGCAAGCCAAAGTAGACTTGATTGATGCTGCTCGTCTGGGGATCTCAATGTGAGGACCACTAAATTAGAAAAGGGAAGGAATTTTGACAGCCATCTGCAGTTATCTTGATATATAATTACCATCCTTTATTACTATGAACTATAATATTTATTGATATGCATATATACAGGGATATTTGCTATTGAGTAGTAAGCCCTTGCTTACATGGTAACTTGAGACAATGCCTGACTTAAAACCACACTGATAAACTTTAAAGAGAGAGTTAAATATTTTATAATTCTAAGTTAAATGTTTTACAATTGCAAGTTCCATCTTGCTTGCCTTGGTAAACATAGGGCCTCACTGGTTAGGAGCAATTCCAGTCATGGAAGTGAGAGGGGAATATATGCTTGTGTACAGGATCGACTGTTGACAATAAAGACTCACTCTATACACACTTGACATCCCAGGGGCATCCTCATAGAGCAGCAAGAGGTCAAGATTAGCTGATTATGACTGAATCATTCCAGGAAAAATGATTGCCGTAGGTCTCATGTCTGTAGTAGACTGTGGGAGACTTGTGACCTACAGAAAGGCCAGAAAGGCCTTGTTGGGGAAATTAGCTTTATATGAAATTTTTTCTTCTGGCATGGCAAAAAAGCAACTGGGGCAGAACCCAGCCCAAATGCCAATAATTTATTTAATTTTTTATTTTTTTTATTTTTGTTTATATATAAAGCTATCTTTCAATGTTTCCACATAAAATAGTCATAAAACCACCTTAAATCATCACAGTAATTATTATCAATAATATAGCTATTACTTGCAAAATGATAATGTATACTATCATTAATATCTTTTGACTCATAATATCTCATGGGTTTTTCTTAGATAGGAATGTAAAAAAAATATACAGTTTGTGTACTCTTATTCGCATATGTGAACGGAGTGAGTGGTAAATAAACTTTTTCACAGAAAAAATACAGATCCATCCTGTAGGATAGTTAGTACAAAAATATATTTTTATATGCCACATTTTCTCATAAGAACAACACATATAAATATATGAATTATTATATTGAGTAAGTCACTTCTTAAGGGTAAGGAAACACATTAGGCACAAATAATTTACATCATTTTGTCATGGATCTATGTGCTATATCTATAGCATTCAGATTTTCTAAACTAATTGTACAATAGATTTCCAGAGGAATGTAGTTCCAAAGAAATAGTCATGGAACTTTACAGTTAAAATAAAAGCAGTAACAAAAACAGAGATTCCCACTTTTATAAATTATCCATATTTTATAGTTTCTGTAATTATCCGTAGCTCCCAGGTGACAGTCTATTCTGTGGCTATGCTTTTTAATATCAACCCCAATTCCAATCATATTTCCACTCACAGTGTTTCACACCTTCTAATAAATGTTACAAAACATTCAATTCATATATATATATATATATATATATATATATATATATATGTATATACGTATATATGTATATATGTATATATATGTATATATGTATATACATACATATATAAATTTTTAATGTAATTGATTAAGAAAACTAAAACATCTTAGAAAATATAATATAGACTTACATTGTAGGCAGTGGCATACTAGATAATGCAGAGAGCCCTCCTGATTAAACAGCTAAACATCTGGATTAAATGATTTTAAAAATTGTTTATAAATGTTAAGTTGGCACAAAACTAAGAAATCTGCTGAGTCGAAAATAATGGGCAAAAAGACCATGCTAACAAACCAGTTTTTGCCCTTACGATTTCCACTGTCCAGGGTAACCTGAGTTGTGTCTTAATAACTGCATGGAGTATAGGGAACAGGAGAAAAAGGCAGAACCTAACTAATGTGGCAGTCTAATGGGAAACCTGCACAAAAAACTGGGACCTGTACAGCTATGTGCTGCCTCTGTTGTAAAGTTGGAATATAATAATTTTTCCAGGAAAAAAGTGACTGCTGGGTAACTTGTCTGTCTTTAAATTGGACAGTGATCAGCATGCTTTTCCTGTAAAGAGGCAGAGAGTAAGTATTTTAGGATTAACATCTCTTTCATAACTGCTCTGCCTTTATAGCGCTAATGCATCCATATGTATTACGCAAATGATTCGGCTCATGTGTTCCAATAACAACATTGTACTGAAAGACACTAAAATTTAAATGTTTGTAATTTTTACCTGCCATGCAATATTATCATTCTTTTGAATTATTAACCATTTAAAAATGTAAAAAGCTATTATTAGCTCACAGGTTGAGCAAAAACTGTTTTTGACCCACTAGTCATAGTTTGCCAAAATCTAATTCAATGTAATATTGGTACAACGATATAGGAATTGACACATTCAACAGCATGTAAAGTCCATTAATAGACCACACAGAATGAAAGTTATTTACAATAAAGTAGCTTTTGTGTATCTGTGAGGAAGAAGGGGCTATTATTTATACATGATTCTGGGAGAACTATTAATTTATACAGAAAGAAATTGAAAAACACCTGAAATTAAATCTCTACCTCACACGATAAAGAAATTAAAAAAAAAAAATCTGTATAAATGAAAGGATTATCTGTGAAACATTTTAGAATTACTATATGAAAATATTATTTTATAGCTTTATGCTATGCAGTGGTCTTTTAAACAGGACAAAACATGCAACTGTAAAGCTAAAAATCAATACATTTGGTGATGGCATTACTATTAGTCACTTCTGTACAACAAGCTTCAAAATGAGAGTTGAAAATATAAGTCACAAATGGATGAAGATGTCATATACTTTCAGCAAAGGATTAATGCTCTGAATATAAAATACACTCTGCAATTTAATATAAAAACAAAATCAACCAATAAACAAATGGGAAAAATAATAGGAATTTCACAGAAACATGGAAGAGAAGTTAAACCTCATTAATAATCAGGTAAATGCAAAGTAAAACCCATAAATTGCCATTTCACAACCACCATATTTATAAAATGTAAGGACTGTTAGGAGAATAAATTGGTATATTTTGGCATTAACTGGATGAAAGAAATATGGGCATAAGTTATAAGCTCATTAGTTCTACTCTCAGTTGCACAAAAGGTTGTAAACAAGGCTGTTCATTGCAGGATTATAAACGCGCACACACACACACACACACACACATACACACTCACAACCAAACATGTGCACAAACCTCAAAAACAATTAAAAAACACTGAAGTCCCTCAAATGCACATCAATAATAAATTATGATTTATTCAAACAATGAAATATAAATCATTGGTGATGAAATGAATTAACTAAAACTTCATGGATCATCACTATGGGTGCATATCCAGAATATATTTATGAGAAAATTAAGCATGTTGCAACAAAATACATAGATTGCAGTTATATAAAGTTTCAAGGCAGGCAAAAATTGCAGTGTATATTTTTAGGGGTATATATGGTAAATATATAAAGAAAAATAAATGATTTTCATGAAATCAAGCAGAGACATAGTGTGGCTGAGATAAAGAACGTAATCTAGGAAAAGTGCTCAGGGCTCTTTTAGCTGAGTGATGAATATATGGGGTTTTCTTATAATATTATTCATTTTTAAATGCTTTTTAGTACTGTTTGCAAAATCCACACCGAAAATTAAACACTGTTATATTTAGTCAGTAATGTTGAAATTGTTTATTTGTTATTCTAGTATAGAACCCAAAACATGAGTTTGGAGCACGAAGACCAAGAATCATAACTTATACTGCCCATTAGTGGTGAACATGCAAGTTTTCAGGAAAACGTTTTCTCTCTAGAAGCTTCATTTTTCTTATTATGCATTTTTCTGAGCTCCTGCTAATTTGTTTTAAATTTTATTCTAAATTTTAAGTTCTCAATTTCCTAATGCACATAATATTGAAGGCAAATCTCTAAGAATGTGTTTCTTTAAAAAGCTCAATATCTTGTGTTTATCTACTTCTTCACTTTATTTTTAGAGATGTATTTTCAGAGTTCCTAGATATTTGTGCAAACAATTCAATATCCTTCAGATTCAATAAAGATACTTCTGTTGGTTACAAGAGTATTTTAAACAATTTGGATCTTGTACATTATGAAAGTTGTTTGGATCAAAGATAACAGGATCCATGTCCAAAAAGCAAACTATTTAGATCAGAACAACTATAAAATAAATTGACTATCATGACATTAAATATTTTGAAAGAAAATTTCTTATCCTGGTTCATTTTCTCAGTTACACCTGCATACCAGCAAACACAGACACTTACACCCACAAACACACACAAATGCACACATAAACATACACAAAATAGAATGAATTAACAATTATAAAATGCCTTAAATGATGCTTATTACTTAGTATATGTCCTGTGAGTGCAAAAGTAATTGTGGTTTTGCAATTACTTTTAAACTGCAATTACTTTTGCATCAACTTAACACAAAGGTCTTTTAGGAGGATACAACAGTTTGCACTTCAGAAAGAACAGAATTTTGAATGACTTCATAACCAGTTCTGTACATTGTTCTTTCCTCGAGTCTGGAGGAAATATGACTATTGATATGTTAGTTTTCAACAGACAGATGCAGAAAAAGTTCAGTACAATGATTAACAGAAAGATAAAAATGAACACTTGTAATGTAGCAGGTATTAGAGTGTTGTTCAAGAGACTAAAATTTAGTGGAATATTCCAGGACTCATCCAATTACTCTGACAGCTTTTGAGAATGTAAAAATTCTAGTGAAGTCTGCGTGTGCAAAATTACAGGCTACGTTTTACAAAGGTTAATGAGATTGTATTATGAATTTGATCAATGTGCTCATAAAAATAAGAAAGTTCAGGTCAAATCCCTCCTTTTATTTTCCTGGGGCTTGCATCTACTCGCCTATTATTTTCACTTCCAAAAGAAATAAAACCAAAGGCAAGTGGATTTATACCTAAGTTATTGAGATAAGTTATTTCCATTTTACTTTCTGTGCACAACCAGAGAATTCTGGGGAAATATAAAAATGGTTAGATGCATATTTAAATGAACTCAACACTCAACTCGCATTAGTTATCCTTCCAAATATGACTGCAAAACTTAATTAAGCTTCTCCGCTGGGGGAAGAGGTTAAAAAGGTAACTTAAATGTGTTAGGTTGTTTCCTCCTTAAAGAATATATCACTTAATAAATAGCTTGTGTGTTATTACACCTTGAGAACAAAACAATAACTTGGCATAATCTTGTTATTTATGCCTTGTAATTTTTTAAACTTTAAATAATTTTTAAAGCATTTAAGCAAATAATTTAAAATATAAAAGTTGACAAATACAACATGTGGATGGATGCTCCTGAAAACCTATAAAAATCCCTTTTTATTAAAAAAAAAGAAAACAATGCTAATAATTGCGATAGGCAAGATACATTGATGAATGCTAAAATTAGTGGGAATTAAGCAGAAACAGGATATTTACATAGCCTCAAAGTATCTCCCCTAGTTTACTAATTATTTTAGTTGTTTTAATATAAGGCCACAAATTCTCTGATTCTCATTCTTGAGGAATTATAATTTAATACAAATCTTCTTGAGTATGGCTGGACTTAGTAAATGGCTTCTAAGGAATAGATTGTAAAAGTAGAAAGACAGTTAACGTTTTAGGGAGAAAACTGGCAGGGACCACCTTAATCAAGAAATCAAGGTGAACATCATCAGTAACAAGTCACTCTGAGACCATATGCTCTCTGATATGATGCAACAAGTAGGGCATCCTACCTCTAGAGTTAACTTCCCCATATCCATCACCTCAAGCTATTATGAAAAAACATAAGACAAACTTTGAGAAACATTATTGAAAATACCCAAACACTATTCTGCAAATTGCCAAGGTCATGGAAGACAAAGAATGACAGAGAACTGTCACAGATTGGAGGAGACTATGGAGCCACGTATTTAAATAATAAAATTGTTTTGACTCAGGGGTGTAGTATAAGGGCTATGACCCTTACGAAAATGAATTTAAATGAAATTCATCATCATGAATTTAAAGAGTACTTAGAATTCATGTGATCTAACTTCTTCATTTTTTAGATAAGAAAAATGAGATTAAGAGAAGGTAGGTAACCATTCGATGCATCGTATGGAATATTAATACCCATCCAATGTTTTAATATTATAGTTGTTTGTCATTAGATGTCTTACTGAAAAACAGGGTTAACTACATCATAGGAGAAGCCCAAGTTATCTGGATCCTTTGGGACATTAGTTTCTATATTTTTTTAGACTACTGTCCATTTTGGCAAAACTCCCTGTAAACAGATGGACTACAAATTCTTCTGGGGAAATATGTAAAACAAGGTCTTCACTAAGATTTATAAAAGAATGTGAAAAATGTATTAATTACCTAAATAATGAATCACATAAAGTAGTTATTTGGTGTCAAAAATATTTAGACATTGTGATAGAGTGTCTATCTGTAAGTTCCATCATACTTAATAATCTGTTTTAGACTATTTCCTTCTTGCGCATCAATAAGATATATATACCAGAAAGACACAGAACATACTGGGTGTACCAAAAAAATGTATATAGTTTTTGAAGAGATGTTAACACTTTGGTCAACGTTGCTTAAGCAGTAGTTCACTGTAATAAGAAGTGTCTGGATGTTGACGGTAACCACTTTGAGCACCTCTTGTGATTGCAGAAGTCAAACATGACTTGTATTCGTCTTTTGTTATTGGTATATAGTAATATATATATATATATATATATATATATATATATATATATATATATATATATATATATATTATACAGTTTGTTCCTTTCTTAAAATGTGTATACATTTTTTTGGCACCCTCTGGATTCACAGACTGTTTCTATGCTTATAGTTTTTGATCATTAGGGAAAGGCATTAATTTATACTTAATTGAGTGGGTGTTTGATTTGGCTGACTATAGTAAGTAGGAACACAACTAGGCATATTTCACATTAAGATGTTTCCAATCATGATTTTCATCATTATGTCCTTAAGAATGTATGAATCTATTCAGTATATACATGTGGAGTGCAGTCTATGTGTAGGTAGTAAAAAGTAGGAGAAAGACCATTAAATTTTTAATCTAATAGAGCTGAGTTTTATAGCTTGTTCTGCAATTTATTAGCTTTGTAACCTTTAACAAGTCATATTAAATTTCCTGAGCTTTAGTTGTTTTGTTTGAAAGAACTTTTTCTCAATATTTCAGTGAGATTTAAATAATGTGTTGGGTGTAAAGCTCTTCAATAATGGTAATTATTCGTATTTAATACTGAATTTTAAATATGAGCAAGAAGACATTCTATGTCCTTAAAAACTCAGTCACTAGAGATGAGAATAAAATCATGTAAATCAGAATTCAATATCAATTTTGGACAACCACAAGAAGTGAGACAATTTCTAAATTACCGCTGTGAAAGTTGAAAACTTCTTTCCTTGGAGATTTTCCAGTTTGGGATCTGTTCAATCTGTTTATCAAGTTAAAAACCCCATACTCTGTCTGCAGCTGGTATGTACTTTTAGACCAAACAGCTTTTATTTGTATTTGTATCTGGAATACACAGATTAATGAAACAAAATTATTGTTAAAGAAATAGCTTACTAAAAAATATAGAAAGGATGGGCAGAATATATATTTAGACTTGTATTACTCCACAAACAGGAAGATAAAGTTCAAAAAATTAGTTTGTCTGTATTTTACGATAGGAATGCTTGGCTGTTTTTTTAGTTCTAGGCCAGCTAAATGTTAATATAAATTATATGATATTTGTTTTTCATGAGTCGTGTAGTTTATTTCCACAGCTGAACTTTAACAATACAAGGAGGATAAATTCAACCTAAATAGAAGACCCTGTTGTTGGCAATGATGCCTTAGTTAGCACTTGTTGTTTATCAGAAACCTCTTTTCTAAATATGAAGAAAAAGCCACAATGATTGTGAATCATTTTACTTGTGTTTTAACTCAAATATAAACCCCAGACTTACAGTGTGATTAGAGTCATTTTTATGAACAATAAAGCACCATTTTAAGAAAAAAACAAAATATACTTGTGTTGATTGTGAATAACAAATGACTACAAATCAAATAAAATGCTTTCTTATAAACTTGGTTACAAATTGGTACAATAATCTTATTAAAGATTGATGGGTCTTCTTAAATCCCTTTCAAATCACGCTTACCGTATTTCCCTGAAAATAAAACCTAGCCTGACAATCAGCTGTAATGCACCTTTCGGAGCAAAAATTAATATGAAACCCGGTCTTATTTTGCTACAATATAAGACCGGGTCTTATATAATATATTATGACATGATATGACGTGATATGATATGATATGATATGATACCAGGTCTTATATTAATTTTTGCTCCAAAAGATGCATTAAAGCTGATTGTCTGGCTAGGTCTTATTTTTGGGGAAACACGGTAGTTTTCATATGTGTAGATTTTCTAGGGAAGAATTCAAGCCAAAGACAGAAACAACACCTGATCTATTTGGAATCAGTAACCCATGTACTTGTATAATATTACAAAACTCCCAATTGTGGCTTTTAGTTGAATTGACAAGGAATATGTTTACCATATTATCAGTTTTTTCTTTCTAACCCCCATTATATGAGTAAAAATTTATTGTATACTTACAATGTTATAGAAATCATGTATTTCTCTTTATAACCACAGTCTAAGGGAAGGGGGGAGGACTATTTTGTATCCCCTATTTTAAAATAAGGTCAAGAAACTTTCCAAATCAAGTAGCTAGTACATGTCAGAAGTGCTATTTGAACCCAGGGATAGTGGTTGAAGTATCTGTGTTGTGCTCTTAGCCTCTCTCTCTATATATGGTCACTCCCAATCATAATGTAGGATGAATTATTTGACCTCTGTATATATCAGTTGTCTTATCAGTAAACACGAGAGATTAATAGTACCTTCTTCAAAGGGTTGTGTCTGGGACACAGTAAACACTATAGTAGGTGTTAGTGATGTAGGAATATTTTTCTGTGAGTCCCCAAATGATGTAAATGATGTTGGATCTGCCTGCAGTTTTCATGTGTGGGCCGCGATCCTGTCTCATGAAGCCGAAGAATGGATAAAACAGAGCAGGGAGAGGCAAAGCGTTGTAAATGAAGATAGTTTATTAGAGGCAGGAGAAGAGGTTGCAGCTCCTGAGCGGGAGGGGTTCGCGAATAGGGGTGCCCAGTGACTGAGGCAAAAGCTCTTTTATACCTTCCTTTGCCTGCTTGGGGAAGGGGCCTGGAGCCTTCTAATTGAATTCATCTATTAGGTTTGTCCTGTTTGCTCATCCTGAAGGGATTAGCAACCAACCCATTCCTATCTATCAGATCTGCTCCTTTGTCCAGCTGGAAGGGATTTGAAATTATCTATTAACCTCAAAGTATATTCTCCTGTCTCTGTCCTGGAGTGAAGGAGACATTCCAGAACCTGGAGTTTCAGGATATGGCTGCTTTTTTGTTTATTCCACCAGGGACCCTCCTGTCTACCTAGCAACATGCTAACTGACCTATCTCGTTAGTTCTTATTATGCTCTGTGCAATACCAACATTGATGCCTTCAACAACTCGGTTATGTGGCTTTTTAATATTTCTAACTCTAAATAACTCTAAATACATGTGGCGGTGGTGGTGTGGAGCAGGGAATCTGGGGACAATTCTAATGCCTAGTACTGCCACACCCTATAGGAATTTTCGGCACCATGTATACAAGACAGACACAGAGAACATAAAATGGATTCTGCTGCAGTTAGCTATCATATTAGCCACTCTGCATCAAAATGAGGGTTGTTAAAGAGGCCAGTTACCTGAATTTCTTTGAAGAGTTTTCTGTGAGCTATGCCTGTGTCTTCTGGGACTTGAGACATGCAGGTACTGGTATCTGACATTTGCTGGATGTGATAGTTGATTTTGTGGGTCAACTGGATTAAAGGTTATTTCTGGGTGTGTCTGTGAGGGTGTTTCCAGATCAGATTAGCATTTGAATTGGTGAACTCAGTAAAATGGATTGCCCTCCCACTGTGAGTGGGCACAATCCAACCCATTGAATAGAACAAAAGGCAAAGAAGGAGGAATTTGCTCTATTTTTTTCCTGCTTCATTACTTGAGCAGGGACATCTCATCTCTTCTTCTGACCTTGGACTAGGAATTACACCATCTATAACTCTAGTCCTCAGAGCTTTGAATTTAGACTGAATTGTACTACTGGCTCTCCTAGGTCTCTGGCTTGCAGACAGCAGACTGTGGGGCATCTCAGTCTCCCTTTTCCAGGGACCCAATTCCTCATACAGATTTCGGTACTGAGAGTGGTTCTAGAGGAACAGAATGTTAAAGATGAGTTTTCTGAATATGTTCTGCAGTTTCTAGGACTGGCTCTCTAATTTGGTTAAATTTAAAGACTCTAATGACTCCATTTCCAGTCCTAAGGAGAGCACTGATAGTCCATGGCATAAACTATTTATAGGTATGCAAAATGTATGCATCAGAATTCCTAATCAACCCCTTATAGAGATCCAGGAGCTGGGTGACTCCATACATGATACTTTCAAACATTTTTGGAAAGCTAATGACTGTAATGGCATTGGTTGGTTGCTCCTAATGTTGCTGCACAGTGTGGTGAAAGAAAAGGGTGAGCTCAGGGATTTGAATTCCCAGCTCCAAAGCCTCTAAATGACCTAAGAGCTTCTATGTGTGCTCTGTCTGGAGGAGAGATTTAATTCCAGTAGCCGCAGTGTTGAAATTGCTGGAAAGCAAATGCAGACCCTCATCCTGTGACTGGCTGAGTTACAACACAAAGTAAACTCCCAGCCTCGCAAGAAGTGAGGGCATTGGTAGGGAAAGAATGAGATCCTATCAGTTGGGATGGGACATGTGGGAAGATCCTAAAGAAGCTAAGGACATTGAGCCCCTAAACTCTGACAAGTCTTCTGTACCATTGGAAAAAGTCTCCCTACTCCTGGTGGAAGGATACCAGGAGTATATACAGTAAAAAAAAAATATACAATAAAAGACTAGCTCTCCCTGACAGAGCCAAAAGAGAAAAAAAAGAGAAGAGGGAGAGGGGAGAGGTAGAGGAAAAGGGAGAGAGTGAATGAATGAATGAATGAATGCTAAAAGAATAAACTACATTTTCACAGAAGGTGAAACAGGATTATGATTTTGTAGCCAAGCCTGGATTTACCAAATGGTACCGGCCTGGGGGCATTTAAAAAAGAAATCCACCTTGTAGTGATGTGCTGGTAGATTGGTTCTTTGAAAAAGAACAAGGGACACTAATCTGTAGGATTTTCCAGTTTCCATGCTATAAATAATTCCACCATAGCCAATTTCAAGCTACCAATATGACATGGGGAACATAGCATAGATAAGACATGCATACAATCAACTTTCTCTAGACAGTGTGAGCTGGATCCAGCACAGCACTGAAAGAACCAACCTTTGCAGTGTGGAATGGGATTTGAAAAGCAGACTGCCAGTGGATGCATTGCCTTCGTCAAAGGAATTGCTGTTAGAGATCAAGGCCGAGGGTCTTGGGGGAATTCAGAAAAGGGCCAGCTGTTGTGCATCCACCATGTCGAGATACTAGCACCAAAACGAGGTTACAGATGTAGTCAAGGAAAACCCTTTCCCTTTTCCCTCCTACCTGTTTAATTTGAACTCCAATGAGTCACAAACAACAACTGGGGAATGGTTAGAAGGAGACCCAGAGAGGAAGTGAAGACTGACCCTTCCCCACTTCCCTCTTGTTAGTTTCCCACGCTGAAAAAGGAACAAACTGTTGGAGGGGAGAAAACTTCTAACTAGTGAGAGCATCAAGTTTCATTTTATGTTGGGGGTGGACTTTTTATAACTGAACAACTAAGAAATGACCAGACAAGCTATGAGAATTTCCTGGACTTTCCCCTCGGGAAGTTATAAGAAAACAAAGTTTGCTTTTGATTGCACCTGCCAAGTCAGTTATGTGTGCTGAGTCTTCCGGGCCTGATCAATGCCACATGAGATTACATAAGGGTTCTGGATTGTTTCTTCTCCCATTTGTAGAGCATATGATTCCTTTTAATGATGAGGAATTACAGACAGACACATCATATCAGGACAACGATTTATATAAATATGTCAACATGAAGACAATTGGTTTGTGGGAAAGTGGGGATGTCTGTATGAATGAGTATAATCCTATTTGCTCCCAAATTGCTCTGTGAAGTTCTGTCCTGTTTGTATATCTCAATTCTAAT